>NC_069398.1:36753905-37402811 GCF_027475565.1 Acinonyx jubatus | reverse complement strand
TTAGTGACAGGGCCTGGGACACAAAGCAACCTTTTCCTTCTCCTTTCTTGTGAGTGAAGAATGAAACCGAATTTATTAACGTAATGACATCATTTGTAATGCTTTAAGCAATGTTCCCAGAAAAATAGAGCAGAATTTACACATGCTGAACAAGAGGTAATGGTGTTGACCACCTAAGTGTTTAGGTTAGGTAAAGAATGGACACCTTTGAGAGAGAGATACCGGCTTCCAGCCATGGAATGAATGCGTCCTAGGGATACAAGGGACACCCAATGGAAGACAGTCCATCCTGGAATAATACTGTTGCATGCTTTCACAGGATAGCTACACTTGTGCTTAAGAACAACATAATTTATAGACATATGGAAGGACTACAACGTATGCCTACAACGAATACAACAAATGTGTGAAGAATATTTCAATTAAAAGTCGACATCCTTTATGCTATCTTTAATTTCTCTTTCTTTGCCAATAAACTATCATTCCTGGGGCGCTTCGGTGGCTTACTTGGTTAAGGGTCCGACTTCCACTAGGTCATGATCTTGCAGCCCATCAGTTTGAGCCCACATCATGCTCTATCCTGACAGCTCAGAGCCTGGAGCCTGCCTCAGATTCAGTATCTCCCACTCTCTCCCCCATCCCCAGCTCGGGCTCTCTCATAAAAGGAAAAAGAAACATTAAAAATGAAAAATCATGCCTAATTTAGAATCTGTGCAATTCCATCTATACCAGATTCTCCAACGTGACCATCTTGATGTTTAGAGGTTATCTGAAAAGTCACTAATAATATCTGATGACACATATGTGACAAGGTCAGCATGCACCTTACAGGGAGCTGCACATCTGTTGTGAATTTACGACATGCATCCGTGGCTTATATTTCCAACCAGATGTGCTTTAGGGATACGGATGGATGAAATAATGTCCATCAGTCGTGTAGGTCAATTTCCTACAGGATCATCATGCCTTCAGTTAGTAATTGCCATCTCTTCAAAATGAAAAGAAAGCTGGGAAAAGGAATTGTCTTTGAAGGATGTAAGAGAAGACTATGGTGTTTTACGGGGTTCACCTATCTTCTGGAATCCTCAGATTGGGTGTGGACAGGAGGATAGCAACCCACGATTTGGATGCACACCGCTCGTTCCAGAGGGAGAATACGGACCTTCTTGTCAAGTACTTTTTATCGCTATCAGCAGCTCAACTCTTCCAGGTGCAGACTGCCGGACCTGGGGGCAACACAATGCCTCATGCCTGGGTTCAGAACATGAGGAACGCCAGCTGGTGGCGGGAGGGGGGAAATCCCACAGGGCCTGGGGCAGTGAGGCAGATGACCCCGGGACACCTCCCCACAGGGCGGGCTCTGGAGTTTACCTGCAAAGAGCAGCACACTCTCCCTGAAGACATCCTTCTCCATGACAGAACATAACGCTGAGCCCCACAATTGCAGGAGAAGTGACGGATGCCCATCTTTTCAATTGCAATGGCCTCTGCAGAGCTTGGCCCCCGGGATGTTGTGTCGTAGAGTCATGAAACTATGATGCCCATGATACCAGCCCTTTCTGCCCCAGCACTCAGAGCCACTTCACACATCCCCTCTCCCCTGGCCCATCTCGCCCCGTCCACATACCTGGACCAGGTCTCCACTTTTCTCCTTGTACTTCCTCTTTGTCTCTGTTTCTCTCTAACCACACCTCTCTGTGTTTCTTCCTTTCGCTCTCTGGGTCTTGCCCCATTCCCCTATCACTCATCCAGTTTCTCTCTCCTTACCTGTCTCTTTGTCCACCTCTCCCCAGGCTTCAGGCTATCTGCTCTGTGCATGCAGCCCTGTCCAGGAGCACAGGGCACTCCTGTCTCTCTCTCGCTCGTCATGTTTTGTCCCAGGCCCTGATCACAATGGAGGAGAATCCGCCGTACAGCAGCTGCTCATGTTGACATTTGCTAAAGCAATCCTGGCAGCATGGGGACAGCCAGATATTTACCCTTGGTGGCCCAGCCAGGACCCAAAAGCTGCTGGAGGGCTGGCTGCTTCCCTAAGCTGGAAGGAAAAAGGGGCTCACAGGGTTCAGGGTCCCTGATGTAGATTGGATTGGCTGATGTAGAAGGAGCCATAGGCTTACACCCAACTCTCTTGGGTGGTGTCGAAGGAACCTATCTCAGACCGTGGACCTCTGCCCTCCCCATGCCTCAATACGGCATCAGGGGAACTTTAGGGGACACCGTGTGACTCGCCACAAAAATTGTGTCATTTGCCCCCTTGGAGGCCACCTGGATGGGTGCTATTGGTGGCAGCTGGGAAGGTGGGCTGTGAAGCCGGGTTTGTCCACTCAGGATGGGGCGGAGGCCCGGGGACCGGGGCGCTGCATCACGTGCGGGGGTCCCTCCGTGGCCATGACGGCCGGGCCAACGCGCGGGAAGAGACGTGACTGCACTGGCCGGAAGCGGGGCAGGGTGGGCGGACAGCGCCCCGGGCCAGGCCTGCCACGGGCTCTGCGGCCTCTGGTGCTCAGACGTGTGGTGAGAAGCGCAGTCAGCCGGGGGTGGGCGGCCAGGGTGGGAGTCTGGCCTCCCGGGTGTGTGATGGGGAACCGGCTCCCCACTCCCTTGCACTCACTCTGCCTGACACCCGGCTGCCTTTCTTCCCCATCCTCCACCCCCACCCACCCCCCCAATGGAACGCTGCCCAAGCCGCCCACCCACTTCCTGTGGCCAAAGGATAAAGGACCTCGGGGGCCCCCAGAGCAGAGACCCGTGGAGCCTCGCAAGGTAGGGATGCTGTCCCCTCTCACACGGCTGCAGAGGCCCCTGGCCCCCTCCGGCCCTGAGCTGTCCCTCCGTGCCCTCTCTCTTTGCAGATGCTGTGGCTGTTGCTTCTGACCCCCTTCTTCTCCGGGACCTGCCTCGCGGGGAGCCCAGGTGAGTCCTGACCCCACGGGGGTCCTCCCTTCCCAGAGGCTCCTGTAACCTTGTCTCCAGTTCCAGTCGCTGGGGGGCCTTGGGGCTGCCTGTCGTGCCCTCGGGGGAGGCCTAGGTGGGGACTGGGCTCGGCCCCAGCCCTGAGGCCTGGCCCGAGCCCTGAGGCCCAGCCTCCCTCCCCCCTCATGTTGCTTCCCGGCCTCCCTCCCCCCTCATGTTGCTTCCCAGCCTCCCTCCCTGAAAACGAGCTGGTGGGCATCGTCGGGGGCCACAGTGCCCGCCAGGGGAAGTGGCCGTGGCAGGTCAGCCTGAAAGTCTACAATTATAACTGGGCCTCGTGGGTGCACATCTGCGGGGGCTCCCTCATCCACCCCCAGTGGGTGCTGACCGCCGCCCACTGCATCGCCCGGTGAGTCCCGCTCGCTGCCATCCAGCTCTGGGCGAATCAGGAGGTGTGGGAATCCGGGCTCCAGGCAGGGTTTGGCCTCCCCGCGGGATGGAGGGGGCCGCCCTCGAAGGACCCGCCTCCGTGGCTTCTTTGCGACCCCAGGAAGGACGCCGACCCGGCAGCCTACCGCATCCATGCCGGGGACGTGTACCTCTACGGGGGGAGGACGCTGCTGAATGTGACCCGCGTCATCGTCCACCCCGACTACATCAACGCCTATCTGGGTGCGAACGTGGCCCTGCTCCAGCTGTCACACTCTGTGAAATACACGGCTAACGTCAGGCCTGTGAAGCTCCCGTCGGCCCTGCTTGAAGTCACCCCAGAGGACGAGTGCTGGGTGACCGGCTGGGGCAACATCATGATGCATCGTGTGTACGGGGTGGGGGTTGGGAGGGGTTCGGGGCCGCGCGAGGCATTTCCCGACCTGGCCACACGGAGGAGTCCTGGCGGGTGGGTGGCTGCAGGTTCTGGAAAGGAATCCGCTTTCGACACCCTCCCCCACCCCACCCCCTGTGCGTCCCAATCAGGAGATCGACCCCAGAGGCTGGAGGGTCCCTGAAGCAGAACTGAGCTCAGGACCCAACACTGTGACGAGGAAATTCATATTCTTAGTTTTTTTCCAACTTAGAGGAAGATACTGGGGGGGCGGGGAGAAACCCTCACCCCGCCCCCCCATTTTCTTTCCGGTCCTTCCAACTAAAGGCAGAATCCACCTTCCGGGTCTTAGGAATTTAGAGGGAGATGGGAACCCTGCACCCTGGGGTCCCCACGGTGGCGATCCGGGCGGGAACGCAGGCTCGCGGCCGATGGGGGGGCCACGCTCCAGCCTCCGGTCACGTCTCTCCCCCAGAGTCGCTGCCTCCGCCCTACCGTCTGCAGGAGGTGGCGGTGATCGTGGTGGAGAACGACGTCTGTGACCAGCAGTACCACGACGCCACCAGCCACCGCTTGGCGGGCAGGAAGATCATCCAGGACGACATGCTGTGTGCAGGGACCGAGGGCCGGGACTCCTGCCAGGTGAGTCCCAGCCCATCCCGGCCCCCACCCCGCGCTGGAGGCCAGCCGGGGCTCAGTGCTGTCTCTCCTTCCTCAGGGCGACTCCGGAGGCCCTCTCGTCTGCAAGACAACTGGTGCTTGGCACTTGGTGGGAGTGGTCAGCTGGGACCAGAGCTGTGCCCTGAGCAATTGTCCTGGGGTCTACACTCGCGTCCAGACGTACGTGCCCTGGATCACGCAGCAAATCGGGAGGGGCCTCTGACCAGGGCCTGCTGGCCGTCCGCCTGGCTGGGCCCGGAGGAGCGACGCCTTCCTCCCCCCAGAGCCTGCTGCTTCAGCCTCTGTGCCCCCGTCCCTGGCCTGGGCTCCGCCTTCGCTTCTGGCCTCCTCAGTGTCCGGGACTTCCCTGACTGCTGGGGGAAGGAGCAAAAAGATGCCAGGGGGCGGGCGGGAAGTCCCTGGGGCCCAGGGTGCCTCGCTGTGCTGTCTGTCAAATTAAAGAGCTTGAGGAACGACCAGAGTGCGGTCAGTCTTTGTGGAGTGGGCTCTCCGTGGGAGCGTGTCGGCCAGCCCCGAGGTACAGGGGGCCGCGCTGGGGCTGGTGTCCTGCCAGGCTTGGCAAGGGAGAGTGAGGATCTCAGGGTTGGCTCCACTCTGCAGCCACAGCCCCCAGCTCTGTCCTGCACCAGAGGCCACCACGTGGTTCCAACCTTGCATCCGTCCCTCCTTCCATCCCCCATCTTTCCAACCATCCATCTGTCCGTCCCACTTCTCTCGTAAGGCAAGATCTGTTCTCAGAATTAACCAGTTGCCATGCAAAAGTGACCTGGGTATGATGCCAATATGTCCTCCCCTTTAGGGACGTGCTTGCCCATCTGGGTACCTTCCGGCGAGGGTCTTCGCTGGCTCCCCAGGGGGAGTTGGGTATGAGCTCCAGGTTGGGAGCCCCTGGTTGGGTATGAGCTCCAGGTGCTGGGCAGCAGCCGGGGAGAAATGCCCCGTAGGCAGCCGGGTGAGGGGCTGGAGGCTGAGAAAGGAAGCCGGGAGTTGTCTCGATAGAGCTGACACTCAGACCCCGGGGAGCAAAGGGGGTGACGATGCCATAGGATTCAAGGGGGGCGACGACGCCATAGGATTCAAGGGGGGCAGGAGGCGGCCAAAACATGGGTGTGCTTTCCTGGGCTGCCCCAGAGCGGGCGGCCCGGCCACACTTGGGGAGTCTCCCAGATTATGCAGATAACCCCTACCCTCCCCCCACCACACGCTGGGTCTCCCACGAGGCACAGCCGGGTGAAGCGGGAGGCCACGGTGCCCCAGGGCCATGATGTGTGTGCGCTGCAGGGTTAGGGGATGCCCTGAGCCCATGTGCCGGGCCAGGGTGGGGCAGGGAGGGCCCATTCACCTGTTGTGCAGGCGGGAGGAGGGAGGAGGGAGGAGCTGAGGGGCAGGCTCCGTGGCAGGCCCCACCTGCTCCTCCTGGGCACCTGCAGCTATGGCTGTCCCCACCACTTGTGCCCCGTGGATGCTGCCCCCTGGCACTAAGTGGCCAGCTCTGGGCCACACAGGCCACAGCAGGACCAGGGCGGCCACAGGTGGCCTGTCTGTAAAGCCACGTTTGTTTTTCATCACCCAGACAGGGGTGGGGATGGGTGTCCCCCACCTCCAGGAAGCCCTCCCCGGTTCCCGGGGGGCACACTGGCTCGTCTCCTCTGTCCTCCAGGAGTCGGGTCTTCGGGGCCACCCCGGAGGGTCCCAGCTCGAGGCCCAGAGTGAGCCAGGAGACAGTCAGGCCCTCGTGACAGGCGTCTGTGCCAGCCCACTCTGCCCACGTCCCTGCCCCCGCGCCCATCTCAGGGTCCCGTGGTCTTCACCGCAGATCAGATGGGCACAGCCCCCAGCTGCCCAGCTCAGAGCAGGCGCTTCCTAACCGTCCGCCGTGTGGCCAGGGCCTGATGACAGAGCTGATTAGGGGCCCTGGGAGGGGGCTGGACTTGTCTGCACCCGGCCCCGGCTCCCGGCCCAGCTCCAAATCGCAGACCAGGTGGGAGGGTCCCTCTGAGACCCTCTAGGTCAGTGAACCCTTTAGGTGTGGGGAAACTGAGGCATGAGGGGAGTTGCCTGATGATCTGGCAGGATGAGGCTTCTCGGGGCACAGACTTGTGTCTCCTGCCAGCTCTTGGTTCAAAAGGCATGTTTGTCATCTGTCCTGATGCATGAGGACAGTGACCCCAGCTGTGTGTTGGGGCCTTTGCTGAAGCCATCATGGCCACACGCCAGATGGTGAGCCTCGGGAAGGGGTGACCTGCCCATCAGCCTGGTTGGGGTGGGCAGCAGGGTCAGGCCCAGGAGGCCTGATGTCACCCAGTGCAGGGGCAGGTCTGGAGACACCCAGGCACCACCCCCAGGTCCCCCCAGGCATGACTTTGGGGCCATCACCTGTGCTGGCTCCACCAGCGGGGACCCCTCTCCCCACCTGTAACCCCTCACGTGGCTCCCTGCAGAGCCCTCAGCTTCCCTGGACACCTGGGTCTGTCGAGAGAGAACCTGGACACCAGCCTTGGAGCCCCCTGATGTCTCTGTGACACCGTGCTGCTTCTGCCCCCATTTGACCGGAGAGCAGAGTGAGGCGCAGGGAGGGGTGTCCTGGCTCTAGGTGCCTCCCTCCCCTGGCCCTGGGGTTACCCTCCCGGCCCGCTGGGGTCTCCTGTCGCCCGGCAGACACAGTGGCCCTCTGGGAAGGGCCCTACCAGCACGGTGGGATGGCTGGACCCCCCACAGCTCCCTCTGCCCCTAGTACCCCCACCCCCTGCACCTCTCTGTCCCCCACCCTCTGCAAGCTGCAGGAGTCAGGTGGGGCTGTAGAAGGAACCTGGTGGACCATTCCAGAATCTCGCCGCTAAGGACAGAGACTTTAGATTAAATGCATGTGTTTGTGTCTGGCAACCGGAAAGAGAGAGGTGAATGTTGATCTAGAAAGCTCCTTCTGGCCCACAGAGCCCAGAAGACTCCCCGAAGGACGGTGGTGATGTCATTCTCTGTGTGTTCGGGCACATGGCTGTGTCTGAACAGCCAAGAGACCACAGACTTTCAAAGGCAAAGGTTAGCGCTGTCTACCTCATAGAAAGACCCGGAAACGAGTAAACAGTCTACAACTAGAATTGCTCAGGTGGGAGAGGACAGGAGCAGTTTGCTCGAGTGACTGTGTTCCCGGCACGGCCGCGGGGCAGGGCCCGCCGGGGGAGGGGGGCGGGGGCGCAGGGGGCAGGGGGGCTGAGGATGGCAGGAACGGCTGGGGGCCCAGGGAGCCATCTCCGTGGGGGCGTCGGTGCTGAGCAGCGTCTGAACGGCAAGGCCGCTCCACCTAGAAGCCAGTCTGCGTGCTGGCGTGAGCGGTGACGGGGGGGGGGGGGGGGGGGGGGGGGGGAGGGGGGGGACGCCCAGGTGCCCAGAGGGAAGACGGGACGGGTCGCAACTAGAACACCCAGCAGTGGGGCCCTTGGACCCGGTCCGGTGTTGCAGGTGGACCGCCGTTCCGCCCCCTGTGCCGAGGCCGAGGGCTCCAGTCGCCCAAGGGACCCTTCTCGTCACAACTCACGGAGATGCGAATTAGAACCTTAACGAGGTGCCACCCCCGACCAGCACGGTGGTCTGCGGGGTGGGGTCGGCCGGCCACTCTCCCCGTTGCTGCGGGTGGGGGGTGGCCCACGTGGCCAGTCCAGCTCGGGCGTGCGCATAGGAAGGGCCACAGCCGCCTGGCCCTCAGACCCCGGATGGGGACACCCCACGCCCCCCCGTAGCAGCCTGGACAGCAGGGCGAGCGTGGCCGTGAGAGGTGAGGGCGTGCAGGGAAACGCGAGGCTCGGGGGGTGTCGCACGGGGGGAGGAGGGGACGGGGGTGCGGGACGTCCCCTCAACCCCTAACCTCAACCCCATCTCAGTGCCTGGGGGTCCCCAGAAATGTCTTTTCAACGGTCCTGGTTGCTTTCTCTGTCCCCAAGTGCATGATGTCACTCACCAAAGAGACAGCGAGTGAGCTGAGAAGTGGCCCTGGGTACAAGGGCCTGGGCAGGGCACGGTGGTTGGGGGCTGGGGACCCCACGGTGACCGCAGCTGCACCGGCCGTGCCCTGTGCCCCCTTCCCTCTCCCTCAGTGACCCCCCCACAACCGGAGCCATGGTGACAACCACATGTATTCTGTAGGCACCGTAACGAGGATTAGCGCCCATGGCCTGCTCACCGGGCAGGGCGCGGGGACGAAGCAGCGGTCGGGGGCAGCAGAGGGCTGGCAGCTCTGGGGACGGCTCAGGGCTCTTCAGGGACATACCGGCAGACCCAGTCCAGGTAGTGGGTGACTCGGCTGAAGATGCCTGGCCAGTCGGCCTGAGCCCAGCCGTCGCCCCAGCTGACCACGCCTGCCTGCAGCCGGGTGCCCCTCACCTTGCAGACCGGGGGTCCTCCAGAGTCGCCCTGGGTGGGGGGGAGGGTCAGCGGTGGCCTGTGAGGCAGGGCGTGTGGGGGCAGCAGGGGGTTACAGGGGGGCAGGGAGGCCGCACCTTCTTCTTAACGGGAAGTTATTTTTATGACAAGTGTAGTACGTGCCCCTGGAAACTCTTGGCGGATATGGACGTGTCAAGATAAAAAAAAGAAAAAACCAAGAAATCCGTCCTCCTTCCTCCTTCCCTCATCCCACCCAAGGTTTGTCACTGTCCGTTGTTGGGGTGATGAGTTCTAGAACTTTCTGAGGCCTGGGTAGGCCTCGGGCCGGATGAGGTGTGGAGGGAGGCGCGTCTTGCAAGGAAAGGCTCCGAGGGGACAGGGTGAGGGCGGAAAGACAGGACCAGGCTTCTTCACGCCCAGAGCTGCAGATCAGAGATGAAGGGCACCTCGGGCAGAGCAGGGGTGGGGGGTTCCTGTGTGCCTGGAAACCAAACCCACACAGCCGAGACCAGGAAAGGTCAGGGCCGAGGGCAGCCAGAGCTGAGTCAGCGGCTAGTGTGGGGGTGGGGGCAAGGAGGAGGGGTCCCCCTGCGGAGGCCACCACGTGGGCCCACGTGACCCATGTCCCCTGGGCAACCAGAGACCCCAGCAGGCTGGGAGGGCATCCCCGGGGCCAGAGAAGGAAGGCACCCAGGGACAGGACCCCCCTCCCTGTGCCTCAGTTTGCTCTCCTGTCAAATAGGGGGCAGAAACGGCACAGTGTCCAGAAACATTTGGGGGGGGGCACAGATGGCCCTCAGAGTTTCTGTCTCAAGCCGGGGCCGGGTGCAGACAAGTCCAGCCCCCTCCCAGGGCCCCAATCAGCTCTGTCATCAGGCCCTGGCCACACGGCGGACGGTTAGGAAGCGCCTGCTCTGAGCTGGGCAGCTGGGGGCTGTGCCCATCTGATCTGCGGTGAAGACCACGGGACCCTGAGATGGGCGCGGGGGCAGGGACGTGGGCAGAGTGGGCTGGCACAGACGCCTGTCACGAGGGCCTGACTGTCTCCTGGCTCACTCTGGGCCTCGAGCTGGGACCCTCCGGGGCGGCCCCGAAGACCCGACTCCTGGAGGACAGAGGAGACGAGCCAGTGTGCCCCCCGGGAACCGGGGAGGGCTTCCTGGAGGTGGGGGACACCCATCCCCACCCCTGTCCGGGTGACGGGGACAAACAAACGTGGCTTTACAGACAGGCCACCTGTGGCCGCCCTGGTCCTGCTGTGGCCTGTGTGGCCCAGAGCTGGCCACTTAGTGCCAGGGGGCAGCATCCACGGGGCACAAGTGGTGGGGACAGCCATAGCTGCAGGTGCCCAGGAGGAGCAGGTGGGGCCTGCCACGGAGCCTGCCCCTCAGCTCCTCCCTCCTCCCTCCTCCCGCCTGCACAACAGGTGAATGGGCCCTCCCTGCCCCACTCTGGCCTGGCACATGGGCTCAGGGCACCCCCTAACCCTACAGTGCACACACATCATGGCCCTGGCCCCGGGGAGGCTGTGAGCCCCCGAGAGATGGGGTGAAGCAAGGAGTGGCTGAGCCTGAGGCCCTTCACTGTGTGTCCTCTGCCCACTGGGGTCAGTGTCAGAGAGCTTAGGTTGGACGGTGTCCCCAGACCGGGTGTTGTCCCCCTGGGTCACAGCACATAAGCTCTGTCCTCAGCCAGGAGGAGCCTCCCACCTCACAGACCACCCTGGAGGCGGCCGTGGCCGGGGGGCCACAGTGGGGTTCTGCTTTGCCGTGTGGCAGGAAGGGCCTGGACCTGGCCCCGGGGCTGGTCTGCACTACCCTCAGCCACCAGCGTGGTCACAGCTGTCACCCACAAGACTCTAGAGCCATCCCAAGTCCTATCCTATCCCGGCCCGTCTATACCCACTCTCATGCTGGGAAGGAGCCCTGGGAGGCCAGCGGGGCACTGGGCAGGTCAAAGGTCAGGGCCAGAGTCTTCGGCGCAGGAAGAGGACCGAGTGGGGAGACGGTGCAGCCTCAGCAGCTCGCACCCCAGCACCCAGCCCTGCTGGGAGCCCTGGCAAAAACTTGCCAAGTTTCCCCAGAGTGTGAATGCCCACGTGTGAACTTGGTTCCCCTCTTGTGAGCCTGGCTCTTTCTTCCAGAACCAGAGGGGGGGCCGGGCCAAGCCTCCATGGAGACTCCGAGGCCGGCCCGGGAGCATCACCCAGCCCCACTCTCGGTGAGGCAACGGGCCCGCCGCGCTCTTGGCAGTGGTGCAGGTCCCGACGGCGATAACCCAACGCGTTTCTTAAATAAGTTAATATTTATTCCCCTTTGCTTTGCCCCCCACCCCCTTCCCCCTTCCATTAAGCAGCCAAATTTCCTGTATCAGATTATTGCAACGTTTAACCTGAATTTGTAAAAGAAACGTCCGCGAACCGCAGGGGCTTTGCTGCAACCTCCCAGCCCGGGCGGGGCTGCCAGCAGAGGCACCGGCTTATTGCATGGACCCCACTCCCTGGGGACGCGAGCGTGCCTCGATCGCCCCAACACAGATGCTGGGCAGCGGGCCCAGGAGCGGAGGCGGACAGAGGGGGACGAGGAGGGGGGACAAACAGGTGAGGACTCAGGCCGTGAGCAACAGTGAAGCGTGGCCGTGGTGGCCTCGGGGACCGAGCTGCCACCAACCAGAGCACAGGTGGCCCCGAGCACGTGTTCCCTAGAAAAGTAAGTAGGTGTGAGGACGGGGCTCTGCTGGGCAGCCTCCGACTTCCTCTTTTTGGTCGTTTTCTGGTCTTTGTCCCAGGGATGCAGCGGTCGCGAGGGGACCGCTGACCAGGCCTCAGACCGCCTTGGCGGAGCTGGGAAAACCCAAACCCGAGCGCACCGGCCGGAGGCTCCCAGGCCGACGGCTACCCCCTGTTCTGCTTCGTCCAGACCCGGCGTCTGCCTCCCTCTCCCTGGGCGGACGGCCTCCCGGGCTCCTCTGCCTCGGCAGGGCCCGAGCTGGGGTCCACGCGCAGCCCTGCCCGGGGCCACCACCCTGCCGGGTGCGCCCCAACCCCAGTGCTAAAACCTGTGTGGCACCGTGCCCTCAGCTACACGGGCTTGTCTACGTGGTCACCCGGGATGGGGGTGGCCGGGGGGGACCCCGCTTTCTTTGGGGGGCTCTGGAGGACTTTGAGGTGCAGCCCCCGTCCCTTCTCTGGGGGGTCGCTGGAGAGCACGGGAGGCTCTGTTTTGTGGGGTTCAGGAGGCACTGTGGCCCCCGAAAGGGAAGCTCTGGGTTCAGGGGCCACGCTGTGGCCGCTGTCCGCAAACAGGTCTCCGCCAGGGCCCCCCACGTCCAGCGGCTCAAAGGCGAAGCTGGGGACGGTCAGGTGCTCTGCGCGGCAGGCCGCCTGTGCGCGCCGCTCCCCCTTGGCGGCCGCGTCCGCCCCCGCCCCCTCCACAGGCTCCAGGGAGTCCCTGTGTGGTGTGGCCTCACAGGACGGGGTTCGCCGTCTCAGAGTGCCGCTGCCCTCTGCCGCTGGGGGCCGCGCGGTGCCCTCGTCCTCTGCGGGGGGGTCTACGGAGATGCAGGGGGGGCTCATCTTCTTCTTCCTGCGGGCCCCCGAGGGGGGCTCCGCCTCCGGGACCCGGGCCTTCACCTCCCGGACCTCCGAGCGGCCGTCCCCTCCTCCCTGCTCCGCCGAGGGCCGCCTCTGCTCATCCGCCTGGCCTGGCTGCCCCCGGAAGCCCTGGGCGTCGACGCCGCAGAACCCGTGCAGGTCCGGCTCACCGCCCGCTCCCGGGGCATCGGGGGAGGCCGAGGGGCTCTGCGCCGAGCTGGTGATGTGGCTGACCTCCTCGTCAGCAGGGTCCGGGGCCTCGGTCTCCTCCCCTCCTGGGGCCGGCGGCCTACCGGAGACACAGCGCTGCCCAAAAGTGTGCTTGCGGGCGCGGACGCTGGCAGGCCTCGGGGAACGGGGTGGGGACCGTACGGAGGCCCCCAGGGACGCCTGCCTCACGGGGGTCTTCCCGCCGGGCTCCGCCCAGCCTGGGCCACCATCCCTGGGGCCGGCCATCTGCCCTTCCAGGGAGCTGGTGCGCACGGCCTCCTGCAAGGATACGGGGTCAGGTGACCAAGGAGGCCGGGCAGGACCCAGGCAGCAGCCAGGGGCGCGGGAACCCCCACCCCACCCGCAGAGTAGGACCGAGACTCTTCAGGGCAAGCGGACACGCCGTCCCCCGGCCCCACCTATGCCGAACGCACCACTCGTGCTGGGGGCACAGCGAGGACAGAGGACTAAGGACCTGAACTCCCGTGGGCAGAGCCGGCTCCGGAGGCCCCGCTGGGCACAGAGCCCCCACCCTGCACAGCGCCAGCAGGGCCCGGAAGCCCAAGCACAGGGCACGTGGCAGAGAGAGGATCTGAGGCCGTGGCAGGCGGAGAGTGGTCTCAGGGTACGGGCGAGGCTCAGGGGTGCTGCGCGACACGGGACTGAGACTAGTGCCCGAGGAGACACGGTTCCTGGGCCCTGTACGTCGTCCCAGACTGCAGGGACGTGCCCCCCTCCCCTGGTGTCCCCGCCACTCATCTTTCAAACAGGAAGGAACCACGGTGGGGCCCCCAGGCCTGGGCCGCGGGACTCGGAGGGCTTCTCCTACCTGTCTGCGGAGCAGTCGGCTGAGGCTGGGGGAGCGGGTTGCGCCCCGAGGGGACAGGGCACCGAGGGCATCGGTGTCCCTGGCTGGGGATGGTGCGGCCGAAGAGACCCGGAGGGAGGTGCAGGGCTCCACGGGCAGGGAGTGTGCAGAGGTGGACAGACCCGGGGCAGGACCTGGGGCAGGAAGGTGAGAACGCTGCAGCCTCGGCCACCTGGCGGAGGCCCGGCCGCCCCCTCCCACCGGCCGCCTCCAGGGGCCTCACCCGAGCAGGTTTCCGCATCCGCTTCCGGCAGCGGGCGAGGGTGTGGGGCAGAGGCGGGCGCCACGGGCCGGAACATGTAGCTGTCGTTGGGCAGAGACAGCATCCGGGACACAGACACCTTGCGCACGACCAGGAGGCCGGGGGCGTCCGGGCTCTGCGGGGCCGCGGGCCTGGGGCGGGCGGGGGCGCCTCGCGCCACCTCCAGCTCCAGCTCGGCGTCCAGCTCGGCGTCCTCGCGGGCCTCCTTGTTGCTCTCCTCCAAGTGCTTCATGAGCACGGCCACCACCACGTTGACCAGCACGAACTGTGCCACCAGCACGAAGGTGACGAAGTAGATGGGGGAGATGGCTGGCAGGTACGTGAGGCAGTGCTTGTCCTCGCGGGCGCACTCCCGCAGCGTGTCCTGCGGAGGCAGAGCAGGCGACTGCGGGGCGCCCCGCCCCCCGCCCCCCCAACCCCCCCACCCCCTCCCCGCCCTGCACCCTGGGCGCCCCGCCCCCCACGACGGCTCAGGCGCTACCTTCATGATCCCGTTCCAGTTGTCCCCCGTGGACACGCGGAACAGCGTGAGAAAAGCCATGCCGAAGTTGGAGAAGGTGGCATGCCGGCTCAGGCCCTCGCAGGGATTGTCGTCACTGCACTCTGCCGGGGAGACCCTCGCTCGGTCAGCCCGAGGGCTCTGCAGGGCGGTGTATACCCTGGGCCCCGAGGCCACACAGGGCCACGCCGGACCCAACCGAGAGCCCTGCCCTCCCCCAGGGAGCAGATCGCGCTCTCTTGGGGAAAAGGACCCACGCGCAGCTCGGGGGCCCTGGCAGGTGGGTGCTGGCCTCTGTGGGGGCCGTGCCCTTTCAAGGCCGGGGGAGGGGAACAGGGCTGCCTGGAGCCCCACCCTGGCATGTGAGACTTTCCAGGTGGACACGGTCTCTGCGGGTACACAGGCCAAGCCCTCCGTGGCAGCCGGCTCTGGCTGAGCCCCAGCAGAGGGCACCCCTGCTCCCCAGGGCTGCCTCTCAGGTCAGCATGTCCTCGGGCCCCAGGGCCAGGACGGACATGGCTGCCTTGTCGTGGGGCATAGGAAGCACCCCGAATAGGGGGCTGAGGTCTGGGGCACGAGCTGCCGAGTCCCAGGATCCCCTCTGGGCAGACCCTAAGCTGTGACAGCCACCTCCGCGGCCTTATAGAAAAGTCCACGCTGGCGGCTGCCGGCAGCCACTAAGCACTCAGTGACATCGGGTGTTTTTGAGGAGATCCCAAGGGACTGGGCTGTCCTGGAAAGTCCCCACCTGCTCCCTGCCCACGCTGGCCAGAGCCTCGGGCCTGGGGGGTGGAAAGAATCCCCGGTGACCATTAAAAAGGACACGGGGCAGCGTTTGTATCCCAGGGACCACAAGAAGCGGGGAGACGGGTGCATGTGCGAGTGCGTATCTGCACGCGCACACTTCCTCACGCTCACGTATGGCCCTGTCCTCCTGGCTAGGCGTGAACACCTGTGTATCCGCGCACATCCGTGTGTGCATGCGTGTCAGGGGTCTGCCACCACACTCCTGCGAATGCGCGGATGCCCCTGTGTGAGGCCGATGCACGGGCGGGTCTTGGGCAGTGAGGGCTGATGGGGGCGGCGGCTGGGTGAGGACACAGATGGGGCAGGAGGCGGGTGGCCGGTGTCTGCCGGGCGGGCACCCGGTGCCTGGGGGGCCGTATGCGCGTGGGCGAGGCTGTGCACACTCACCGAGCCTCCCAAACAGCTCCACCCCCAGGGCAGCATAGATAAAAAACAGGAGCATGAAAAGTAGGCCGAGGTTCCCTACCTACACGAAGAGAGAAGCAGAGTGAGGTCAGGGGCAGCCTCAGCCCCCACCCGCTGGGCTCTCGGCGCCCCACCTCGCCGCCCTCACCCACACTCCTGGCCAGGCTCCCGACACTGCCTTCGAGCCCTGTTCTCTACCCGTCCCTTCAGGCCCTGGAGCTCTGTGGCCCCCGGGGGCCCCTCTGCCAGCACCCCCACCTCGGTCCCTCCTCGGTTCAGTTCCTCACACCCACCCTGCACCCCGGGCCCCACCGCCCCCTGCTCCTCTGCTCCTCAGAGCCCCAGGCCACCTCCAGCTTCAGGGACCCCACTGGGGACTAGCTATGCAGACCTAGGGTGTCCTGCCCCCTGCCCAGCCCCGGCACATGCCGCATTCGGCAGGGCGCCCTGGCGTCCTGTGACCCGTGCCGCTCCTTCTCTAGCACCCATCCCCCTGACTCCTCCACCCCTTCCCCCCATCACTCCTGCTGGCACGGGCCTCAGGGGCCGCAGAGGGGACAGGAGGGGGCTGGCCGAAGGTGGGAGGGGGTGTGTGGTGTGCAGATGGCTGGAGAGGAGGGGCTGTGGGGGTGAGTGAGCGGCTGGATAGGAACGCGCTGGGCTAGCAGACGGACAGCTGGCTGGGAGAGCTGGACATGGACAGAAGGACACAGGTGGAGAGATGGCTGGTGGGAGAGTTGGATATATGGACAGGAAGACACGGATGGACAGACGGACGGACAATTGGTAGGAGAGTTCGATTAACGGACAAAAAGGACACAGGGGTGGACGGATGGATGGACAGTTGGCGGAGAGTTGGATGTATGGACAGAAAGACACAGGAGTGGGTGGACGGATGGACGGCTGGCGGAGAGTTGGATGTATGGACAGAAGGATATGGGTGGATGGACAGATGGACAGCTGGCGGAGAGTCGGATGTATGGACAGAAGGATATGGGTGGTTGGACAGATGGACAGCTGGTGGAGAGTTGGATGTATGGAGAGAAAGACACGGATGGACAGACGGATGGATGGCTGGTGGAGAGGTGGACGTACGGACAGAAGGACACAGGGGTGGACAGACACACTGGGTGCTGTCCTCTGAACTCAGACAAGTCCTTCTGGTCCACATCCTCTGCCCACTGCATCCAGAATCGGACTGGGGGAGGTGCGCCCTGGTCTCCAGTCTTTCCCAGAGGAACCGAGGCCCAGAGAGACACGGCCCTCCTCTCTGCCAGTACAGCAGAGGCGTTCCCTGCACACGTGGGGCGGTTACCGTGGCTTTTGCAAGACCGATGACCGTGTTAGCGAATGAATCGCATCGAGTGAGGCCCCCCGCCCCGCTGCGCCTCGTGGTCTTGGGGGCGGCTGTAATGCCCACCTCAGGGCCGTGAAGCGGACCCGGGCCCCGGGTCGAGGAGCTGCTGACCTACCTGGGGCAGGGCTTGAACCACCGTGTCCAGCAGGGCCCGCATGCCTGTGGCCATCTTGAGCAGTTTCAGCACTAGGGCCAGGAGCCGAGCATCAGTGGGGGGCGTGGGGCCTGGGCCAGTCTGACCCTCCCCTGCTGCCGGAGACCCCGGGGCCACCCCCATCCCTTATGCTCCCCGGCCCCTGGACCGAGCCCAGGGGGACGCCGCAGGGCGAGCCGAGGAAGGATGCTGGGCCCGGGGCCGCGGAGGCCACGAGCAGGGGTCCCCGGGCGGGACAGGCGGGCGGCCTACCGCGGGCGATGCGGAGCACACGCATGATGCGGATGATGGTGGGGTTGATGGGCAGGGCCGCGTTCATCTCGATCTCCTCCAGCGTGATGCCCATGATGGACAGCAGCACTATGGCCAGGTCCAGCTGGTTCCACCTGGGGCAGGAGGCGGGCGGGCTCAGGGCCTCCTTCCGGCGCCCCGGCTGCGTCCCGCACCGCTACTCGGCAGAACCGCGTCGTCGGGCCTCGGGCCGGGACCACGGGGCGCAGGGCTGTGGCTCTCACCCGCCCGTGCCCCAAGGGTCCTCCAGGCCCCGGGGCCCGCCCCACACACCTGTCCTTGAAGAACCTCCGGAACCCAAAAGCCACCAGCTTCAGCACGGCCTCAAAGACAAAGACGATGGTGAACACGTAGTTGCAGTACTTCAGGGCCTCGTCCAGCGACTGTGAAGAGAGCGTCAGGCTGCAGGGCCAGCCCGAGGTGCCTGTGTGCCAGCCCCACCCCGCTCCGCCCCAGCAGACCCTCGTCCCTCGGGCCTGGCCAACAAGCCCTTGTATGCAGGGCAGTGCCTGGTCTGGCGGCGTGGACAGCCTCTGGGACAAGGGCACCGGTCCCTCCCAAGCCCAGACCCCTGGCCCAGCCTCAAGTGGACCCCTGCCCACATCCCAGGACGTGGCCATGCCACACCCGGCGTGGCTTCAAGGAAAGCCACGGAGGTTCAGGGTGGGAGGCTCTGTTGTTCTCGTCCCTTCCTCTGAAGGAGAAAGAGGGATGTCCTTTCTTTGATGAAATGGGGACGCAGACCAGATCAGGGCGAAATAAAAAGCCGACTGCCTTCCCCCTGCCCGTCCCCTGCCCAGCTGATGCCTGGGCAGCTGGATGTTCCCACAGACAGCACTACTGGGGGGAGGGCCCTCCTCATTCGCAGATGGCACCATGGAGGTAGCGGGGGAGGGCCCCCCAGGGCACACGGCCCAGGGAGGTTCAACCAGTTCTAAAAAAAGGAAAACAAGGACGCTTTGCTCAAACCATAGCTTCACATACCCCACCAACCCCAGCGAGGGCTTGGGAAAGTCTGCAGACGTGGGACCCCTGCCCCCGGCTCTGACCAGGTCCACCCCGCTGAGCGTCAGACCCCACCAATGGCCCTCCCAGGGCTTGCGTCCTCGCCACTGGTCCTGCGGACGGCGGTGGGGGGCGGGGGGAGCGGGAGTCTCCAGGCACTGAGCCCCACCTTGGGCTGGTTGTAGTGTTCCATAGACATGGTGATGACATTGACCCCGATGATAAAGGTGATGAAGAGGTCAAGGTAGTGGCTGGTGCACAGCGAGTGGATGGACCGGCGGGTGGGCGAGTAGTCCGCATAGTAGGGCCGGCGCTGGGCCTCTGCAGGGAGAGGGTGCCGTGAGCTGGGGCAGGGGGCTGCCTGCGCCCCGCGGCACCAAGATGGCCCCGTTCGTCTGCTCGGAAGCTGCGGTGTGCAAGCTGCTGGGGAAGGGCCTTGGGCTCAGACACGGGGGTTTGCGCGAGCCTGGGGGAGAGTTTCTCCCCAGAAAGGGGGCACCATTTGGGGCAAGAAGTGGCTCCTGCTGCCGGCTGGAACCACGGGAGGGGAGGCCTGGGGGACTGGGTCTTAGGAGCATGTCGCCCATCTGATCAGGGGGCCCCAACCCCAGGGCAGGGCCTAGGAGTGGGCCTGGCAGCCGAGACCCCACCTGGGCCCTGCCCTAGGGTCCCGCTCAGTCCCCACCCTGCCAGGGGCTCCCAAGCCGGGCTTCGTCGTCGGCCCTCCTGGGCTGACAAACACCAGCGCAAACGCCCTGACGAGGAAGCCTGAGCAGACAAGGGACTTCCCGGGCGGCAGGGTCAGTCCATCCCTGACCCCAGCCGCCACAGGGCAGGCTGGCCTACCCCCTGCGCTCTCTCTCTCTCTCTCTCTCTCTCTCTCTCTCTCGTTCCGGGCATGAGCTGGCCCCGGTCACCAGGCCCAGAGTCCCTCCCTCCTCGTCCTCCAAGGGGCCAGTGGCCACCGCCTGCTGTCTGGGCTCTGCCAGACCTCTGGTCCATCTGAGGTTGATGGCCACGACCTGGGGCGGGGGTCATGCGTCCTCCAACGGTTCTGCCTGCACTAAATGCTGCCTGCAGTCACCCCGTTAGAGCTTATCGGTGTCGGCTGAGCACCAAGTGAAAGCACAGCTGTCCCCACCGCACACACACACACTCCTGGGCCACAGCACCCTGCACAGGCGTGGCCAGGGTGGCAAGAGCTATGGTGGCCCGAGCCAGAAGGCCCAGGGCCTGGGAGAGCAGGGGCTGCTGGGAGCCGACCCCTCCCCGGGACCCTCATGCTCCCTGGGCTGGCGTGCAGTCACTAGAGAGCTTGGCTCAGCTCACAAAGCCAAAGATGCAAACAGCCGGGCAGGGCAGGCCAGTGCCGGGGACGGGGAGCGGCCACAGATTGGCAGGTGCCCCAGGACACAGCAGAGCTCCAGCCATGCAGGCAGCCAGGTGGAGGGACGAACCCAAGCTTGGAGACGGCAACACGGACACCAGGCAGGTGAGCCAGCGGATCCTCCCTCCCGCTGATGCCCGGCGCCCACCCCCCAGCCATCCTGGGCCCACCCCGCGATGGACCCCAGCAGGCCCGGCACCAGCCTGCAACGTCCACCCGTCCCCATGGCAGCAACGGAGCCCGGAGCAACGGAGCAACGGAGCAAGGCCAGCCCGTAGCCCCGTGCACTGGCTGGCCGAAGCGGGGGGCTAAGACATGCAGGGCGGGGGGCAGATACCTGGGCTGGGGAAGGTGCCTGGAAAGACAAGGAGATGGTCTGAGCTGGCCTCGGGGGGTGGGGCATGGACACTCCACACGGGGCGGGGCAGGTGGGGACACTCAGCAGGCCCCCTCCTGCAAGAAGCCCTCCTTGCTCCCGAGCTGGCTGGGACTCCCCTAAGACCCTGTCTGACTGACGGCTTCGCTCGCTCTTCCCTCGGGAAACGGACCTGCCCCTGCGGTGACGGGCGCTGGAAACCGGGGGTCTCGTTCGTGTCCTGTGCCCCTTGGGAGAAGATCCCCGCGCCACCTGTCCCCGGCGCCCTCCCCTGTCCTGGCCCCTCCTTGGGGGGGGGGGGGGGCCCGGCCCCCACGCAGGCCCAGGACGAGGCGGGGCACTCCGGTCCCACCGCGGAGAAGCTGCTGGGGCCCGCGTGGGAGGGAGACCCGGCCAGAGCCGTTCCGCAGTCCCACAGGCACGGGGCTCCCGCGGGTGGAAGGGGCCGACCCACCGCCACCCGGAGCGCCTTACTCCTGCGTTTCCTCTCCAGGCGCCGCTGCCGCTTCTCCTCGCGCCGCCGGGCCTCCTCGGCCTCCTGGTGCTGCCGGCACTTGTGAAAGTTCTCCACCACGACGCCCACGAACATGTTGAGCACGAAGAAGCTGACGATGAGCAGGAAGGAGATGAAGTAGAGCAGCATCCACGGGTTGTGGTTGGGCACCGGCTGCGGCACACAAGTGACACGTGCGTCCCCGTCCTCCAGAGGGCACGTGTCCCCAGGACGGCCCACGCACGGCAGGATCCGAGACGGGGCTGCCTGGGAGAGCTCTGGCCCCACACGGCTGCGAGTTCTGAGGCCAAAGGCAGCCTCTTGGGGTCAGGTTGCCCGAGACGACCCAGAAGACACGGAGAAGTGGGTCCCGGGAGGCCGGGGCTGCCCCCCCGCCCCCCGCACCTGCTGATCTATGCCCACGGCGTCCAGCCCGTCATACATAATGTTCACCCAGCCGTCCTTGGAGGAGAGCACGAACAGGGACATCAGCGCCTGCGGGGCCGGAGCAAGGGTGGTCACCACAGCCCTGCCTTCACCCCGAGACACCAGAGGGACCACACGACCCCCCGCTGATGGTCTCCGGCTCACAGACAGACCTGACCGTGACTGCCGTCCGGGGTTTCCGTTTTTCCCAGAAGGAGGAGGGCAGCCTGCACCCGCTGCCTGCACCCCATCCCTGCCCTGCCCATCCCCCACCAGAGCCCCGCCCCGCCCACCTGGCCTAGGTTGTCGAAGTTGTACTTTCGCCGCACCCAGCGGTAGCGCGCTGCGCGGCACTCGGCCTTGGTAGAGATGTTCCTGGTATCGGCGCCTTCGCAGTAATAAAACTTCCCCTTGAAGAGCTGACCAGGGCGTCGGGGTCATCCGGAGGGCCCCGCCCTCCTGGCTCCCAAGCCGGCTGGGACTTCCCTAAGACCCTGACTCTGACGGCTTTGCCCGCTCTTCCCACGGGGTCAAAACTCACGGGGCGGACCCATGAGTCCACCAGACCCGCCCCGCACAGCCCTCCCAGGGCTGCCGGGCTGCTGCTGATCACAGACCACTGTCCCACGGCTGGGACACCCACGGGCAAGCAGGGTGCGCACCTGCACCCCCAGGATGCCGAAGATGATGAAGAAGGCACAGCAGATGAGGACGATGTTCCCGATGGGCCTGAGTGACGATATCAGAGTCTCCACCACCAGCTTGAGGCCTGGAGCACGGCTGATGACCCTGGACGCAGAGCAGGGGCCCATCCTTGAACCCAGCCCGCAACCCCCATCCCCCATGCCCCCCCTCACTCCCGCTGCTTCCCTGACTCCAGGACCCGCCCCTCCACAACCCCACCCCCACCTGGCAAAGGCCCCGCCCCTTCCCCCACTCCTCCTCTCCCTGCCTCCTCCTTGACTCCAGGCCCCACCCCTCCCTGGCTCCGCCGAGGCCCCGCCCACCTCAGAGGCCGCAGCGTCCTTAGCAGGCGCAGCACTCGCAGGATGCCCAGGATCTTGGCGCCACCGGCGGAGGCCATGGCTACCACGATGTCGACCAGGGACACCAGGACCAGCAGCCCGTCCAGCACGTTCCAGCTGCTCTGCAGGTAGGCGTGATCGCCGGAGACCAGGCCCAGGGCCACCACCTGGGAGGCGCAGAGGAGGGGCCCAGGTGGGGGGCACATTCAATTGGGGGCTGGGACAAGTACAGAAACTGGACACTGCTGGGCCCGCTGGTACCTTCACCATCATCTCAGCCACAAAAATCGCCGTGAAGATGTAGTTGGAGACGCTGAGGAAGACACGCTCCTGCAAGGACAGGCTGGTGAGAGGGGCCCGCCGCGCTCAGCCGCGCCCCCACCCCCCGGGCCAGAAGGGCGCCTCACGGTGCTGCTGGGGTCGATGTCAGGCCTTTCCAGGGCGATGGTGATGCAGTTGAGGAAGATGAACACCAGGACGACGTGATCGAACATCTTGTGGGCGATGATCTTCTGACAGGAGACCCGGAACCTGGGCGGTTGGGCACGTGAGGCAGCGTGACCCGCTCCAGGGACAGCGTGGCTGCTACAGCCCCAGAGAAAACAGCTCCGGGGCGCAAGAGACCCCGAGGCCCAGGGACGCTCACTGCGTACCCAGGGGGCGGAGTCAGCCCCTCGCCGCGTGCCCCTCACCTGTTCTGCGGGGAGAAGAGGTACAGGGCCCAGGGCTCCCGGCTCCGACACCACGCGGGCTTGTAGGGCTCCAGCACCTTGCGCAGGCGCAGGCAGCAGCTCTGGGGGCAGAGGACGCAGGTCCTCAGGGCCCCTCCCAGCCTGCCCCCGCCCCCCACCGCGGGCACTCCCACACTCAGGGCCCGCCTCCTCCTTAGGCCCAGCCCCATCCTTCTGTCTCTGGGGTCCCAGCAGTTCCAGCCTGGTCCTCCCCACCCACTGACAGAGACCCCCGCTGGGAGTCCAGGGGACCCCTCCCCCAGCTGGCCCCCATCCTGCAGAACCGCCCTGAAAAAGGGCCTCACTGAGAAGGTGGCCCTGCCCTCTGCATCTGAGGAGCTGCCTGCCAGGGGCTGACCTGCTCAGGGCTCGGAACCACCCCTCAGGTGGGCGCAGGGTCGAGCCCGGGGCCAATCTGCTCCAGGGCTCCGGGTGGATGAGCTGAGGCCGTGTCCCCGGCATCAAGGGCTGCTCAGCCTGTCCTGCTCTCCCCACCCACTTGTCTTGGGGCACCAGGAGACCCCACGAGTGACGTGGGGCCTGGGTCCCCGCCTCAGGCTCTGCTTTGGGGAACAAACCCAAACAGGAGGGAGGTGTGGAGGATGGCCCCACTCACGTTCTCCACGTCGTCATCATACTCGGCCGAGTCCTCCTTGTGGCTGTCGATGCGCAGAAAGAACTCACTGGGCAGGGCGAGCACCTGCCCGTTGCAGTCGTGGAACTTGCTGGGCAGCAGCGAGGCTGGCCGCGGGGGCCGCAGGTCCAGCGTGCTGCGGTGGTCCAGGGACTCGGCACGGCGCAGCGGGACGGTACGCGTCCCCGGCGAGGCCCCCGCCCCCGGCCTGCCGTCCTCCGCCTCCTCGTCCGTGCTCCCCTTGCCCTCCCCGGACAGCAGCGACTCCCGCTCCCCGCACTGGCTCCGGCGCTTGAGGCTGGGTGCGCGGCCCAGGCTGTTCCAGCTCGAGCGCCGGCTGCTCCAGGCACTGTTGGGGCCCCAGTGGGCGCAGGGCGAGCTTCGGAGGCTGGACTGTGTGTAGGGGGGTGAGGAGTGAGCAGGACCAGCCCCCCGCTGAGACGTCCCAGGCCCTGGGCACCTGGCCACAGGGGCTTTTCCTGACCAGCTGCATTACTACTAACCCTGCTGGCAGCATCTGTCTGTGGATCACCTCCTATAACGCGCACACAACCCTACCAGCGAGCAGACTGCTTTTTCAGTGGTCTGCCTGTGGCACAAAGCCGGCCAACGAAGAGCCTGAGACAGCCAGTGAGTGTTGGGAGTGCTGAATTGGGCTGGGGCTGGGGCTGGGGCTGAGTTGGGGCTGAGTTGGGGCTGGGATGGGGCTGAGCTAGACTGAGGCTGGGACTCGGGGTTGGGGTGGGGCTGAGCTGGGGCTGGGGCCAGGGCCGGGCTGGGGCTTGGGCTAGGGCTGGGTTGGGGCTGAGGCTGGGGCTGAGCTGGGCTGAGGCTCCGGCTGGGGCTGGGCAGAGGCTGGAGCTGGGGCTAGGGCTGGGGCTGAGGCTGGGGCTGGGTTGGGGTTGGGGCTGAGGCTGGAGCTCAGGCTGGGGTCAGGGTCGGGGCTGGGCTGGGGCTGACCTGGGGCTGAGTTGGGGCTGGAGCTTGGGCTGAGCTGGGTTGAGGCTGGGGCTGGGGCTGGGACCGGGGCTTGCGCTGGGGCCCGTTTGGGGCTGAGACTAGGTTGGGGCTGGGATGAGGCTGGGTTGGGGTTGGGGCTGAGGCTGAGGCTGGGGCTGAGCTGGGCTGAGGCTGGGGCTGGGGCTGGGACCGGGGCCGGGGCTGGGTTGGGGCTGAGGCTGGGGCCTAATTGGGGCTGAGTTGGGGCTGAGCTGGGGCTGGAGCTTGGGCTGAGCTTGGGCTGACCCGGGCTGAGGCTGGGGTCGAGCTGGAGCCAGGGCCGGGGCTGGGCTGGGGCTGGGTTGGGATTGGGACTCGGCAACTTTGACCGTTCTGGCCTGGAGAGCAGGTAGTGGTGCTTATCAACAAGCCTGGCACCAGCACTGGGCCAGACATCCTCAGACACTGGTAGGGCTGCTGGGTGGGCTCCCAAATCAGCTAACTGGCCACCGCTGGACTTATACAACTGTTGAGTTGCTGTCTCAGAAGAAACAGGGGTTTTGCTTCTGCCTCCTCGCCCTCTCTGCTTTGACTCACT
This sequence comes from Acinonyx jubatus, assembly GCF_027475565.1. Taxonomy (NCBI): domain Eukaryota; kingdom Metazoa; phylum Chordata; class Mammalia; order Carnivora; family Felidae; genus Acinonyx; species Acinonyx jubatus. The sequence goes on along the minus strand of NC_069398.1, from coordinate 37,377,958 downwards.
TCTACCCCCCGGGGCCAGCACGACGCTGCCTGTCCCCCTCCCTCGGTCCCCAGCATCCAGGCTGGATGAATCAGGCCGCTATGCTGCTGCTCGGCTGAGCGCTTCTCGGTGATGGCCACACTACGTCCCATCTTCCTGCTCTGCCTCGACTTTCCTGCATGTACACGCCCCGCCCACCCCTGGCTTCCCCTCGGCGGCTAGCTTCTCCCACTCTGTCCCCCCTACCCGCCCCTCCCCCGCCTTCTGGAAGCAGGGTGGACTGTGTCTGCTGGGGCGGCGTTTCCTGGGTTTGCATGGGGAGCCCCCGCCCAGCTTCTATCATGTGTCCCCCCCACCCCCCGGCTTCTGTCATGTGTCCCCTCCCTGCTGTCCCTTTCCTTTGCCCTCCCGAGGTATGTCCTGTGTTCTACCGGCTTTTATCTTTCACTTCGGTCGAGAAGATGAGCTGCCGGGGAGGAAGGGATCGCCACGCTCTCCCACGTGTGCTCCGCTCACGCTCCGTCTGCAAGAGCTGCTGCTCTGGCTCCACGTACGGGAAAACGGAGCGCCTGTCTCCTCCGCTCGGGGATGGGGACCCACGGGGTGGGACTGTGGCGCGTGCAGGACCCACACTCATACTGGGAAAGGCCCCAAGGACCCGCGTGGGTGAAGCCTGGAGCCGGGGCAGGGGAGGGTCCCTACCAGTGACTTCTGGTCGCCCAGCTGGGGGTCCACAGAGCTGCTGCTGCCGCGCCTCGACTCCAGGAGGCCGGGGGCCGGGTCCAGGTGTGGGGAGCTCTTGGGGGTGGGCATGGGCGTGGCCGCTGTGCGCATGATGAGGGGAGGGGGCAGGCTGCCTCGGCCCTCCAGGTGCCCGTTGGGGGTCACTGCCAGTGGGTACATCTTCACCTCTGCAGACAGGAGGCGGGGATTTGCACCTGCAGAGCTTCCAGGAAGCGAACGTGCCCCCTAGAACTTGCCCACGGGAGCCCGTGCTAGGCCAGGATGGGGTGAACAGCACCCCCTTGACCCCCATGGTGCAAACGCTCACCCGTGGCCCGGGCGTCTGGGAACTTGTCAAAGTCCTCCTCCAAGTGGGCGGATGTCTTGTCCTCGTCCGTGTCGGATCTGTTGGCGTCACCCTGTGGCCGCAAACAGGAGACACACGTGAGGCTCCCCTGGGACAGGAACCATCTGCGTCAAACACCCCCACGCAGGTCTCCTCCCTGGGCTAGGCTGGCGTGGAGGTGGGCGTAGCCGGGAGGGCTGGGCCCGAGATTACTGCCAAGGGCAGGTGTGGTGGCCAAACGACGCTTGCTCTCCATGTCTGTCTGGTGGGATTCCCGCCCCTCACCTCTGCCTGAAAGCCCTCCACCAGGATGGCCACCAAGAGGTTGAAGAGTACATAGTTGCCGAAGGTCATCAGTGCCACGAAGTAGAGGGCCGCCCAGGAGGATGTGGAGGCCATGCCGTTGTAGAGGACAACGTTCCAGTCCTCCTGGGTGAGTATCTGCAGAGAGGGGCCGGTTGGGGCTGGAGATGCCGAGGAGCCCTGGGGGGCGGCTTCACCGCACTGGCCTCAGACAGACCAAGGCACATGCTGGGGCTGCCCCGAGCAGGGCGGGGGGTTCTCCCGGGGACCACCGTTCCCGTCAGGGGATGCCTGCCCACCCCGGCTGTACCTGGAACACGGTGACGATGGCCCACAGCAGGGAGTCAAAGTTCTTCCTGTCGGGGACCGTGTCTCCGGTGTCCGTTGTCAGGCTGAATTTGCACCCAAAGAGGTGCATGCCCAGGATGCTAAGGGCAGGACAGGATGGCAGGGAGGCGGGCAGCAGGTGAGCAGGTGCAGCACCACGTGGCCATCCCTGCCCCCAGGGGTTGCCCTTCCACGCCTTCCCCATTGGCCCGGTCCCCAGCTTCCTACTTTACAGGGGCCTCCCTGCCGGTGCCCATGGCCTAGCCACCTCCATCCTACAGGTGGGAAGACGGAGACCGGGGTGGGAGGAAACGGGGGCCTGTCTTGCTCAGCCTGCCTGGGCCATTCTCTGCCCCAGCCCATCCTTGAGGCTTGACCCCACGCCAGGCTGACACACAGTGGGTGTTCAGCACACAGGTGAAGGCTGCCCCCACTCCTTCCCTGATTTCCTTGGGGCACAGATACTCATCCATCCATCTGGGGGTCCTGCCCATCCCCCCACCCAGCTGCGAGCCTGCAGAGCGGAGCCCACTCTGGGGTCCCACAGGGCCTGCCAGCACACGGAGGACCAGCCAATGAAGTCTGAACAGAGAACCAGGGACGGAGCCTCCACAAACGGGGGGCAGAGCGGTGGGCGGGCCGTGCCCTAACCACGTAGCCCCGCGGGGGCAGGACGGCTCCCCAGCAGCCGACCCACCTGAAGATGAAGATGAAGAGCATGAGCAACATGCAGAAGGTGGCCACGTTGTCCATGGTCTTCATGAGCACCACCAGCTGGCGCCGCAGCGCGGGCATGAAGCGCACCAGCTTGAGCACCCGCAGCAGCCGGAAGGTTCGCAGCACCGACAGGCCGCCGTCCGCCTGCCCGACGATCTCCCAGACGCTGCGGGCCGGACCGCAGGTCAGGAGGGGCCCCGCGTTGGGACCACGCCCCCGGCCCCGCCTCCCAGCGCCACACCCCCTCCTCACGAAGACCACGCCCACCTCCCTGGGGACCCCCCCCCCCCCGCCACGCCCCCCGCCCCTACTCTTGCCAAAGCAGGAATGCCAGCCCCGGAGCCTCAGTGGCTGAGAAGTTAAGCTGTGTCAAGGCGACTAGAGCCCCGCGGGGCGGGGGGGGGGGGGGGGGGGGTGCGATTCACCATCTAAATAGCTGCTGTCGCTGGTGGCTGCCGGCCTCCAGCAGCTGCGAGAACTTGGGCTCTGCTCTGGTCAGAAACTTCTCCATCCGGGGCCCTTTCCCCATCCTGTGCTCCTTACAGCGAGCTCCGCCTACCTCGTCTGCTCCCACTCAACCCTGTCCCCGCCAGGGGGGACCCCCTTGACTCCTGAAGGCCCTGCTCCCTCCTGGGGGAGACAGGTATCCCCAGATATCTCCCACTCCTTCCCGTGTTGACGCCATGCAGCAGATATCCCAGAGGAAAGCTGGCCTTCCTTGCAGGCACGGAGCCCTGAGTGGGCTCCAGCCAGGAGGCGGAAGGGCCGCCGAGTGTCTACGCTGTCCCCACAGGGAACGGCTCCACCACATTATGGAAACATTCTGAAACGCGGTGGACTGCGTGCAGCTGGCAGCGCCAGTAGGAAGGGACCTGGTCCCAGGGACGGGACCCCGCCCTGCCCACGATGTGTGAACTCTGTACAGCCTGCCAGAAACACTGCCCGCAAGCCCTCTCCCTCCGACTGGGGCTCTGCTCTCGGGGCGGGGCGGGGGTGCGGTCCCGGGCCCCGTGGCCCAGGCGGGAGACAGGGGACCACCTGATGACCACGATGATGCCGTCGAAGATGTTGTAGGGGTTCCGGATGTAGCCCAGCGGGCCGCAGGCCAGCAGCTTCAGCAGCATCTCCAGGGCGAACACACTGGTGAACACGATGTTGCTGATCTCCAGGGCGTTGGTCAGCTCGTCAGGCTGCGGGCAGTGGGGAGGCCGTCACGCCCCACCCACGGCTCCCACCCCTCGGAGGCAGGAGGGCTCCCTGCCCCCAGGAATCTGAGCGCGGGTTCAACTACACTGATGCAGCGGCTTGGAAGCAACCCGACTGGCTGCCCTCTGGAGGAGGAAGCGGATCCCAGCCTGCCTGGCCCTCCCACCCTGACCGTCACTGGCTCCCCTAGGCCCTGCCAGCATGTCTGAGACCGGAGCAAATGGAGGCCACGGGGACGTGGGGACACCAGCTCCAGGGTAGGCGTGGGGGACCTGCCTTGCATCTGCTTCCCTGGCGTCTGGGGGCCTTGCATACCCCTTCTTGCTGGCAGGAGGTTCCAGAGGTCTTCTTACTGGGGACCTGCTGACTCATCTGTGTGTGTGCCTGAGCTAATGTATACGTTCCCATGCATGTAAGCACGCCTGTGCACACACGACACGTGTCTATACACGTGTTCCCATCTGCACGGGTGGGTCTTACACGTCCACGTGCACTCACGTGACCACACACACCAGCGTGTGCACGTGTCCACGTGTGCAGAGGCTCTTCCTTACCAAGGAGTCCCCTGAAATCTGCTCACGTCCCTGTCCTTGGCTCTCACCCTCCCGAAAGGAGCCTCCCCACACGGGGCCTGCGGAAAGCCACCAATGCTCGGGTTTTCCCTAAATCCTCCAGAACGAGAAAAGCCATGTAAACCCCTGGAAAAGCCCGAAGAATGGGACACGAGGAACTCCATTTGGTCACCCCGAGGGAACCAGCCTGGTCCCTAGAGAGGACACCTTCTCCCTGCCAGACCCGGCTGCCGCCCTTCCTGAGGAGGCCCCGGTCCAGGGCGGGGGGTGAGGAGGGCTTCCATGGCTGCTGGGGGGCCAGACAACCCCACCACGGGCTCCCGAGGGCCATTCTACACTTTGGCCTCCCGTGGCCACGACGAGCATCCCAGCGGGCCTGGCTCACAGAAGGGGAGCCCTGATCCACGAGAGCTGAGCCCATCCTCAGAAGAGCCACGAGGTGGCCTGGGGAACGCCCTTGGTCTCTGCTAGGTCTGTGGTGCTCTCCGCGGACCCCAGATGGGTAGAAGCTCCACACGGGAGGCACGGCACGTGTCCGTGCTCACTCGATGAGGACCCAGTCCCAGAAAGGGACAGGAGCGTTTGTCAAGCGACTGAGCAGCCACCGTCCCTGGCCCCGCCCCCACCCTCAGGTGGGCCCGCGGCCACCTGCCTGCTCGTGGTATTCGACGCCCATGCTCAGCGTGTTGGTGAGGATGGCCACCATGATGCCGCGGTTGAAGTACTTGCTGTCCACGATCCGGCGTAGTTTGCCACCGAAGGCGGCCCAGACGCGGCCCGGCCCGCCCTGCTCGCCCGGGGCCGCCCGCCGGCGCGCCCGCTGCCGCGCGCTGCCCTGGCCTGGCGCGTCCGCCGCCGCGGGGGGCCGCATGGGGTCACGGCGGTCCCCGTGCCGCACGTCCTGCGTGAACTCGTAGACCCCGTTGCCTTCCGAGCCCCCGCTCTCGGAGTCGCTGAGCTCGAAGTCAGGGTCCTCCGGTGCGCTGGCACAGTACGGGCAGCTCTTCAGTTCACAGGTCAGCGTGCCCGCCTGGGGGCTGGGCAGGGGGCAGGGCACGCTCAGGCCCGACAGGCGGCTGGGGGCCCGGCCCAGTCCTGCGGGGGGAAGGACACGGGCCTGGTCAGGCTGCCGGGCCGCCCCTGCAGCGGAGGCCTCCGCGGGGTGAACGGCGCACGCGCGCACGCCCGGGTGCACGCATGCGCACCCCACACTCACTCCGCCCACACCCAAGGGAAGGGGTTCGAAGGAGCAGAGCGGCCGATCGGCCCCACAGCCACGCCACCCACGCAAACAGAACGCGAGCCACGGTCTCGGACTTCGCGAGGCGTAATTCATTGCAGCGTCCCGAGTCACTGCTATCTGAACCTCCGTCACTCTGACACAGAAGAGTCACAACAGTCGCCGAGGAGCCGTGACACCGCTCTCCTGTGCTGAGTCTCTGGGACCCAGGGCGGGCTTCACCCCGACTTCACCCTGCAGTTTCCACCACAGCTCACACTCCTGGGAGGCACCCGGCGGCCCTGCCCTGCCCTGCCTGCTCCGGATGCGCCATGGCCCGCACCCTGCACGCACCCCCTGGGAAGGCCCTGCAGTCTGCAGGGGACCTGGTGTCCCTCCACCTGCCTATCCGAGGTGGGTGCTGCGGAGCTCCAGTGGGGAGGGACCGTGAGTGTGTCGGGGGACATCCCCGCGCCCTCGGGGGCTCTGTGATCTCTCCCTCCCTCCCCCGTCCCAGCACCCCCACCTAGAAGGGAACCAGACACTCTTCCAAAGTGGTCAGTCCTAGACATGGGCAGGTGGTCCCTCCTGGGGCCGAGGGGGGCGGGGGGCAAAAGGACACAGGCTTCAGGTTTGACGGGTTCTGTCAGCCTCAAATTCTCATACCCTTGTGGGCAAATGCTTGTGTGGCACTTGCACTGAGGCTACGTGGGGCTCGCTATAGACCAGGTGCTGTCCCCTGCCACCGGTCGTGTCACGGCCCAAGGGGCCCGGGGCCTCCCCGGGGAGCACACGGGCAGAGCAGATGTGAGAGTCCCGCCTCCTCTCGGCTCACCGGGCCCAGGTCCCACCTCCTCTCCACAGGCCGGGCCCGGGGTCCTTACCGTGCTCCCCGACCAGATGCTGGATCTTCTCATAGGGATCAGGGCCCCTCAGGCTCAGGGGGCTGTGCTCTCCGGCGCCCGGAGGCCCGCCGGCCCGCTTCCCCTTGGGCCCGAGGCCGGTGCCGCCTCTGTTGCCGCCCACTGACGAGGGCAGGATGGTGGGGTAATTCATGGCCCCCAGGCCCGTGGCCAGCTTGAGGCCGGCGGCGGCCACGGTGTGCGCCACCCGGGCCCTCTCCTGCGGCCCCTCCACGTGGCAGTCCGCATGGTACACGCTGTGCACTGACTCGGCATCGGGGGGCCCGCGGCCCGGCGAGGGCGGCGACGGCAGCGCCCCAGCCCGCACCAGCCTGCTGTCCTCGGGGCCGGGCCGGCGCGGGCTGCCGTGGCTGAAATGGTAGTGGTGGTGGTGATGGTGGTGGTGGTGGTAGACCAAGTGGTGGACGGAGGCCGCGTGCCTGCCCGCGCGCCGCGGCCGGCGCCCGGGACCCTGGCCGTGCAGGGCGCCGCCGGGGTCCACCTTCTGGCGCCAACGGCTCTGCCAGCGGGCGTACAGGCGCAGGCCGCGCCTCTTGACCTTGCGGCAGACGTGGCCCACGTACTTGAGCAGCTCCTCGTAGCAGCTGCCGGGCTCCGAGAAGCTGGCCAGCGTGCTGTCGTTGGACAGGTAGCGTGCGCGCTGCTCCCGCATGAGCTGGTTCTCCCGCTGCTTGGTCTCCGAGAACTGCGTGGCGATCACCACCAGGCACAGGTTGATCATGAAGAAGGAGCCCACCTGCGGCAGGCGGGCAGGGGTGAGCCTCCTGTGGCCCGGCCGCTGACCCAGGCCGTGGGGGAGGGGGTCACGGGCTGTCGGGGTCGGGCGGGGCGCCCCTACGACAGAGACTGAGCCCCGGGGGGAGACGCCGGAGAGCCACCGCACGGTGGCCGAGGACCCAGCTGTGAGTGAGGCTGGTGGGAGCGCCCCAGGATGGGTGGGGTCCTTGCTGATGCAACGCCGAGCCCCGGCACCCACCGCGGGCTGCACAGACCCTTGCCCCCATCTGCGCACATGTGGAGGACACGGCGGCTGGCGGGGTGGGAGAGACCCCCCTTCCCGTCACCTGCACGGCTCGCTCCCTTCCCCACTTGGTCTGTTCCCGACGAGACCCTCTCGACCGTGGCCACCGCCCGCCTCTCCAGGGTGGACCTCTCCAAACCCCTCAGCTTCACTCCCTCCGTGGCAGGGTCACCACGCGATGCTCTCCTCTGCTCACACTTGTGGTCAGAAATGAGGCAGGGCGTCTGCCTGTCTCTGTGCACAGCAGGGTCTTCACAGACCCTGCCCTGGACACCACGATGTCTGGAGGCCCATCTCCACCGTAGGGAGCTGTGCCTGCTGGGGCACCTACGCTCCAGAGAGCCATGCCTTTGGGGCAACCTGTTCTGCGGAGAGCTGTGTCCGGAGGCTCATGAACACCGTGGAGGGCCGTGACCCCAAGACACGGTCCGGAGTCTTCTGGAGCCTCCAGACGGGACCTGGCCGTGAGAGGGCCTGACGAGGCCTCCCGGAGGTGGGCTTTCTCCTCCGACCACCTCCCGCCGGGAGCTCAGCGGAAGCCCCCGGCCCTAGCACAGGCAGCCCTGGGTCTCTTTTGCTCTGGCCCGCCCTGCAGCTCGCCTAGTGCAGGGTCCCCGAGGGAGTCAGCAGAGGCTGGGATGGCGCAGCCTGGGGACGTGGCGACATCCACCGAGAGGGGAGTTGAGGGGTCTGCAGTCAGCTGTCACGACACAAGGGCACCTCCACCCACTGGCGCTGGCGGCCACAGACATCCTGCCCAGCCCCCAGGACTCGCCCCGTCGCCCGCACTCACGATGATGAGCAAAATGAAGTAGATGAAGTTGTAGAAAGAGTGGGCGTCCATGACGTAGTACATGATGTCCACCCAGCCCTCCAGCGTGATCACCTGGGGGGGCAGGCGGCTGCACACACGGATGGCCCTGGGAGGGTGGCAGGGGCCTCCTCGCCTGCGTCACCTCGGGGCCCACCGTGGGGCTGGTAGGGCAAGTGAACCGACCCCCCGGGGCCCCCCCACGCTCGGTGCACCCCCTCGATGGGGAAACTGAGGCCCAGGCCCTCAGCCGCAGAGCCGGGACCCACCTGGAAAATGGCGATCCACGCGTAGCCGATGTTGTCGAAGTTAATGGCGCCGTTGTGGGGGTTGGAGCCGCCCGAGCGGCACACGTTGTAGTACTGGTTCCAGTTGATGCAGGCGTTGCGGCCCGCGCCAGCCACGCCCTCGGCCTGCGGCTGCCCGTAGGCCTCCCAGCCCAGCGTGCACTCCACGCGCAGCTCACGGCGGCTGGGGATGTGCGAGCACTTCTGCATGCCGTTGTCCCGGCGCGAGGAGCATATAAAGGGATTCTCTTCGCCCTCCTCTGTCTGGTAGTACGGCCGCAGGAAGGTGAGGTTGTTGTTCCTGCGGGCGGGCGGGAGGCGCAGAGGCAGAGAGGGAGACACAGAGAGACGCGGAGAGATGGGGAGAGAGAGGCCAAGATACACAGGAACACACGCAGAGACAGACACAGAGAGGCAAAGACACAGAGAAGCAAAAAAACAGTGAAAGACAGAATTGGGAAACGCGAAGGCAGTGAAAGAAAACAGGCGGACAGAAACAGTGAAACACGAGCGAATTAACAGAAAAACAAAACCACACCTAAAAACAGAGAAACCGGAACCCCAACCAGAAATAGTCTAGAAAGGGCGCATCCTTAGAGCTTCAGGCTAGAGAGGGAGAAGCCTTCTGGGGGTGGAGCATTGGATGCTAGACTGGAGGCAGACTGGGGGCGGAGCACTATCCTAGGCTGGGGGAGGAGCCTGCTGGGGGTGGAGCATCAGGTGCGAGGCAGGAGGGGGCGGAGCCTTCTGGGGGCGGAGCATCTGGGGCGGAGCTGGAAGGGGAGGAGCCTGCTGGGGGCGGAGCCTCTGGGGCTGGAAGGGGAGGAGCCTGCTGGGGGCGGAGCCTCTGAGGCTGGGCTGGAAGGGGAGGAGCCTGCTGGGGGCAGAGTCTTATCCTGGGCTGGGGGAGGAGCATCCTGGGGATGGCGCATCAGGTGCCAGGCAGGCGGGGGTGGAGCCTGCTAGGGGCGGAGCATCTGGGGCTGCGCTGGAAGGGGAGGAGCCTGCTGGGGCAGAGCATTGTCCTGGGCTGGGGAGGAGCCTGCTGGGGACAGAGCACTTGGGGCTGGGCTGGAAGGGGAGGAGCCTGCTGGGGGTGCACAACCCACAAGAGCCCTTAGGGCCACCCACCTGGCAAAGGTGCTGTCCAGGAAGCAGCGGTTGCGAAGCAGACCAGCCCAGAGCTGTACACCCACGATGCCGAAGATGAAGAAGACAAAGAAACAGAGCAGAAGGACGTTCCCGAGCATGGGCAGTGTGTCCAGCAGCAGCGTGACCAGGATCCGCATGCCTGCAGGTGGCAAAGAAACAAGTCAGCAGGGCGGTGCTCTCCTGGGGTTCCTCTAGGCCCCCACCCCTCCTGTGGGCCCTGCACCCTCCAGCTGTTCATACATGGGTATCAGCGACTCGGGGTGGGGGGAACCTGCACTGTGTCCCTACACATTCAGCGGGCGAGACACAAGGACCCCTGTAGATCAGACCTACATAAAGGACAGCAGGGCTGTGGGCCTAGGTCTCGAGGCTGATGGGTTCCCCCCACTCCTCCTGAATGACTGCCAGAGCCCCAGGGACCCCCAGCAGCTCAGGCTTTGGGCTGCTTCCAGCCCTCAGGAGCCTGGGGTCTTGCAACGGGGACAGGGCTGGGAGCATTTCTTTCCATGCTCTGCGGGAACCATGCAGAAGTGGGCCCTGCACTGGAGGGAGGTGGGGGGGCCGCACGGACACCCAGGGCACGTAGTGGTTTTTCCAGAGAGAGTTTTGAAGCCCTTGTTGCCTGGGTGCTGGGGGCTGTGAGAGGGTAAGTTAATTAATCCAGTCACCCAAGCCCTGTGTGCCCTCTACTCACCTGCACCTGTCCCCTCCCAGACCTGAACAAGGGTAAGACAAACAAGGGCCAAGGCTCAGGCAGCAAACAGCACCCTCGGTCAGGGGGTGGGGGAGGGGGCAGGTGCCGAGGCCTCAGAGCAGCACCTGTGAAGTGGCAAATGGCAGAACGGGCACCTGGGGTCACAGGGGGTGAACCATAGCCAGGAATGGCATGGAAGTTTCAGAAGTGGTGGGGAGAAAGACTTTTTTAATTTTTTTTTTTTTTTTACATTTATTTACTTTTGAAAGACAGACAGAGACAGAGCACAAGCAGGGAGGGGCAGAGAGAGAAGGAGACACAGAACCTGAAGCAGGATCCACGCTCCGAGCCACCAGCACAGACCCCGACGCGGGGCTCGAACTCGTGGACCGCACAATCATGACCTGAGCCGAAGTCGGCCACTCAACCGACTGAGCCACCCAGGCGCCCCAAAGGGGAGGAAGATTTGTAAGGGACACGCAGCCAGACATGAACTGGCTCAAAGGGCACAGATGTGATCCAGGGATCAGAGTGGACCCCAGGAAGCCAGTGAGATGCAACTTCGCCTAGGGGAGGTGCGCAGTTTGGGACAGGGAAATGTCCCCAGAGGGAGGCCAGGCTGCTGGGGACAATTCTGGACACTGCAGACATTTAGCCTGAAAAGTGAGTTCTGCAGAAATGGGCCGTGTTGTGGCTTCCCTGCTCTCAAAGGTGGGCCCAGGTGAGCAGACTGCGTGGTGGGTGCCAGGCACCGAGCTGAGAGCCATGCACACCAGCTCCCCTCACGCTCACAGCTACCTGGGGGGGGGGGGGGGGTACCACTAGTGTCCTGCTGTTACAGTGGGGAAAACCGAGGCTCAGGGAGGTCAGTACCTTTCCCAGGCTCACACAGCACCTGAGCCCCACCTGACCCCTGAGGACAGAGCCAGCTGGGCAGGCGGGAAAAAGACCCAGGGGTCCCCCAGCACAGCACAACTCCGTGACACCTGCCCTCTGGTGGAGCTGACGGGCCCGTGGCAGGGGGGTACTGGTCCCTGGCTGGGGGGGAGGGGGGCACACCCTTCGGGGGGCTGTGGGACAGGCCTGGGTGCCGAGGCTGCCAGGACTCAGGCCTCCCCGCTGGAGAGGTTGTGTGCACACGGTACGCGCAGACCTGTGCACACACACGTACGCACACGCCTTACGTGGTACCGTGGGCACTGCCCTCCTGCCCAGGGAGAGGAACGGCTGAATTCACACGCGACACCGGAAAAGACTCAAACCATTCCCCCGCATGGGCAGATGACCCGTGTAAGGGTGGGCCGCTTTCCAAACAAGCACCCACGTGACTTCCCGGAAGCTTCTCTACGCTGCACTGAAGCACCAGATGCCTCTGGCGGAGACAGGACCTAAGAGTCAGTGGCACGCGCCGGATGACGAAGCCACCAGGGCCTGCACAGCCCCCAGTGTGACCCAAATGTCGTGCAGATGAGAAGCCCGAGGCCCAGAGCGTCCGGTCACCCCGCCGCACTGTGGGGAGCCAGGACCCCACACTGCCTGCCTGTCACACCGCAACATGGTCCAGGATGGCTCTGTCCTCCCCAGAAGGGGCAAATCCTCCAGGGCCCTCCTCCCCCAGGACGAGGGTCTGTGCTGGGGCCAGAGAGTCCAGAAGCAGGCGGTGTGCCCTAGGGGCCCCTTGAGAGCTGTCAGTAAGGCCGGTAGGACACCCAGTCCTGTCCCACAAAGGGGTCACTTACTGGGCACACGGTTGATGGCACGGAGGGGCCGCAACACACGCACCGTCCGGATGGCGGAGAGGCTCACGTTGTGTCCGTCCAGGGAGTACTCCATCATGCTGGTGGAGGGGCAGCGGGACACAGAGGCTCAGGGGGTGCCCACAGCCCCGGGGGCAGAGGTGAGCACAGCCCTTCTCCAGGGCCAGGAGGCCCCGGGCAGGTGACCACACGTTGGGGGCCTGGTCCCCGAGCTGTATGTCGAGCCTCCCTGGGTCACCACTGGGGCCCCTTACCGCTCACCCCATCTGCCTGTCCTGCCACCCCCACTGCCAGCACAGGGAGCCCCAGGACCCGCGTCCGGCTCCCTGGCAGAGGCTCCCAACCCTCAGCCTCCTCCCAGATTAGGCTTTGCCGGGGGGGCCCCTGCAGAGGGCACCGCCCATCCCCCTTCCTGGAGGGCCCCAGGGGCTCCCAGCCAGGCTCGGTCAGGCACCGGTGCCACCGCGGGGCAGCCCAGCTTTGGGGGCCAGGGGGTCCGTACCCCGCCATGACGATGAAGAAATCCAGCCTGTTCCACGTGTCGCCCAGGTAGCACTTCTGCCCGAACAGCCCCAGGGCGACCATCTTGATGATCATCTCCACGGCAAAGAAGGCGAAGATGAAGTCGTCGAAGGCCTGGTGGGAAACGGGGCCTGAAAGGCGGGGCCTGGGAGGCGGGGCCTGCACCCCCGCACCCAGGGGCTGCCCCCGCACGCCCGCACCCGGGGATGCCCACCACGGGCCCACCTCCAGGATGCTGCAGCGCTCCGACCGGCACTCGACGTCCTCGCAGGGCCGGAACATTCCCAGGGTCACGCAGTTGAGCATGATGACCAGCATGCTGACGTGCTCGAACCACGTGCGGCAGGCGGTCGAGTTAAGGGTGGACGCTGGAGGCTGAGACGGTCGCGGGGCAGCAGGGCAGGGGGCGGCGGCACCCCTACGGCCGCCACGGTGCCTACAGGCACGTCACGGGCTGAGCCCTCAACAGCCCCCGCGCCCACCCCGTTGGCCGGGCCTCAAGGGGCAGAGCCCTGGCGCTGGCCACCGTGCGCAGTGACCGCTGCATTCCCGCGTGGGCCACTGCTGCCACCCCCGCGCTGTGGATGACGGCTGCGGCTCCTCTGCCAGGCTCTCCCCCCCCAGCTCGGGTGTTCCAGAGTGTGGCCACACACTCGGTGCCACCAACACATGCTGCAGACGCACACGAACCACGAGGGGGACTCCACGCTAACCCCCACGTGATGCCAGCAGGCGCGGGGTGCCCTGACCACAGCAGCTGGGATGACGGACACAGGCTTTAGCTCAGCTCAGGGACTGCGCGTGGAGGACCCACAGCCCTCCTGTGCGCCTGGATGGATGGGGGCCAGGGAGGCCACCCCAAGCGGCCTGCAGCGACCGGCCACCTCCAAGAGTGTCCTGCTGGCAGGAGAGCGTCAAGGTGGCGTGGGGGCCTCGGGAGCTGGGTCAGCAGCCACCCCCAGGTACTCTGCACTTCCGCCACTCAGACCCGCGAGAACTCCCGGGCATTCCCAGAGCAGCCACCAGGTGGCGCTGGGGCTCCACGCAGGCTGCACAGTGGCCTGGCCCACCGTAGCTGTCTCTGAGAAGGGGTGCATCCCTACACCCGGCCCAGCTGGATCCCCAGGAACTCACGGAGCCCTGTGTGAGGCATGGGGAGAGAGCCAGGCAGCACGGGGGACGGGGGCTCCACACAAACCCTGTGGACGCACGCACGCAGTCCTCGTGGCCGGGAGGGCTTGGCGGTACTCTGTGCACCGCCTCCCCGCCCCCCCCCCCCAATGTCATCCCCACCGCACGAATCCCTGGACCCACCTCTGAGGTGGGCTTTCTGTGGGGCTGCCTAAGCCGGACAACAAAGGGAGGAGAGCAATGGCCTAGGTGCCCAGAACCTGGGGCACGGTGGGGATAAGGCCTGGGGAGCTGAATGGGGTCAGAAACACCGGGCATGAAGGAGACTCCTCTGCAGGGGCTGGAAGCAGCCCGTGCCCTCGTCTCCCCCAGCCTCCTGGGCAGGGGCAGAGCCAGCAGGGCACAGTGCAGGGGCAAGAGCGGGTCAGGGCCAGCAGGGCACAGTCCGGCGTGGTGCCAGGCCACCAGGGTAATTATGTTCCCGCCGAGAGCGCCATAATTACAGTTAATGGGTTCAGCAGTAACAAGTGTTTCTTCTGTGGTCTGGCTGCAGAAAAACAGAAGTCAGCTTCCTGCTAAGGTGGCACCCTGGCCCCCAAGCCCCATGATGGGTTGTCCGGGGAGGACAGGCTGACACCCTGGGGGGTTGGGGGGGGGGGGTTCAGACAGCTGGGCTAACGGCAGCACCAAATACCCAGGGTGTACCCACTGTGCATAAGCCTGGATCCATCTGGGGATCTTGGGGACCCCCTGCACAGATTGGGTCCCATGCTGTCATGGCGTGCTGAGGCTGCACAAGGGCACTGGTCCTCTCCACCACCCAGGCACCACTCTGCTGGCCTCCCGACCCCTCTGTCCCTCCACTGCTGCGGTAATAGCTCTGTGGAGAGCTCACGCGTGGATAGGACGTGTGTGTGTGTGCGTGTGTGTGTCATGAAGACAGAGCTGTGGTCAGTGACACAGAATGGCTCAGCAGACCGGCCTGCAGGGAGACAAAGCCCCACATCCCCACCAGGCACGGCAAGTGGCTCTGGGCAGGCGACAGTGGGATGGCGTGAGGGAGTGCATCCCACCCCACCCCTCCTCCCTGACCCAGGTAGACCCTGGGTCTTGCAGGTGCACGCCCCGCCCCCACCTGGCAGGGAGGCAGCATACACAAGCCTGGGGCCCCCAATGTGCGTGTGCAGCCACCCGTGCAGGTGTGGGGACTGTCTGCCTCTTTGGAACCTGGAACCCCCTCTCTCTGTCCCAGCACCCCAAGCTCTCCCAGGCTGGGCTGCCTCCCCCACCAGGGAATCCTGTTTCTCCAGCCTGCTGCCTGACTTCTCCCAGGCTTGCGCCAGTGCTCACTCAAGATCCCCCTGGAGACCCCCCTGTAGGAACATCCAAACCAGGGAAGGTGTCCTCAATGAGGTGATGAATGTGAATGGTGGCCCTGCACCTGGCCCAGAACAAACCCACCGGCTACCCCCAAGCCCCTAATCAGCACTGCCACAGCCACTCCCGCCAAGCTGTGGTGTGGCCCCTGTTCTGGACCCTGGGGCACAGGGCCAGGCAAGGAATGAAGGGGTAGGTACAGGCATCTCCTGGCCTGGGGGTTTCTTGCAGGGGACCTGATCTAGACCCCGGAGCTGGTGTCAGGCAAAGCGGAGGACATCTACCCTCAACAGTGGGCAGGAGGCAGACTATTCAGGCCAGGAGCTGGGAAGGGCCCTCACTCCCCAGGAGGAGACACAAACCAGGCCCCCAGGAACTTGAAAAGACAGCTCTCCTGGGGGCCCCTGAGCTGGGGTCCTACCTCCCCTGTTCTTCCCAAACTGCTGGCAAGCCATGCCCGCCCATCCGCTTCAGGTTCCTCCTGACAGCGCTGCTCCTGTGGGCCTTGGCCCGCCTGCCCCACCCATGAGGCATGTCCTGGGGCTCAGGACCCCTCGGGCAGGAGTCTGGGTACCCATCCTGGAGAGCATGAACACAGGTTCATCCAAGAAGTAGGACGCTATCGGTGTGGGGGGGGGGGGGGGCGCACGCGCGTGGCTGGGATAACCACGCCGGTCAGCATGGCTCCAGCACCTAGAAAGTTCTCCATCCATCACTGAGGTCGCTCGCCCTTGTGGGGCTACTATGCTAGTGATACAGCCTCTATAGCCTCTGCCTCTCTCCCCCACAACCCCAAACACACACCTGGGAGGGAAGAGATCCTAGGGTCCCGCACCGGGGCCCCAAGACTTTGCCTCGGTCCGTGTAAAGGAAGGTGCATAGGAGCATGTGTGGTCCTCACAGGCAGCACAGGTCCTGTGGACAGCCAGGAGGCTCCCCCGAGACAGGGGTCACAGGGCTGAATCAGCCCCCCACATCAGCAAGGCCACCTTCCTCCCCCATCACACCTTAGTGAGTAGCTGAGGACAGGCAGTGCCACCCAGCTACCCATCCAGAGCCCAGTGACTTCTGGAGACTTAATTACACAGATGGGTTTTCTGGATTTTAATTAAAAATCCTTTAGGTTTGGAACCAACTTCTGCAAATTAGAGTCAATTTCCACCATGGGTCCAAGGAAGCCAAGCTGATGCGCAAGCAGGAGGAGGCAGCCACTCCTGCATAGGGAGGGGCCCACGTTGCTGCCCAGGGCCTGGCCACAGAGGCTCCGGGGGCTTGAGTCCAAAGCTGAATGAGATGGTCTCGCCCACAGGATCCCAGAGCCAGCAAGGCTCTGTCTGGCCAGCAGTGAGCCCTCTGACCTACACTCTTTGAGCGCCCTGGTCCCAGGGCCTCCCTCAGGGCTGGAGACCCCACCAGCGGCGGGGGCAGGGGTCCTGTCTGTCGGGAGACCCCTCAGGCGCCATGCCCACGCTGGGAGCCCCACACTCCGCACTCAGAGCCCTTCCAGTATATTCTGCCCAACCTGGCCTGACGCCAGCCTTTCATACCTCCCCGCCCCCCTTCAGGCCTTTGCTGAACCAAGGCTGCACCACCTCCCCACTTCTGGCAGCCACGCCACGGCTGGCCCCCCAGCCCTGGCGGGTGTGGAGGAGGGGCCCAGTCCTGTCCTGAGGCTCTCGGTGCCAACTTCCTGACCTCTCCGACCATGGCTCCGATGCACCCCACACAGACACCCCAACGCGAGGCCGCAGTGGCGAGGAGGTGGTGGCCGCTGTCCGTGGTGCTGAAGCGACCCTGCCGGAGCTTGCTCAGGGCTGGGCCACTTGCTGGACAGCCCGAGGGATACTGCTCGCCTGAGGGACTGAGGCTTTGCTGGGAACCGCTCCATCAATCCACCCTTCCTCATTCTCAGACTCCCAGCTGGTTAAGAAAAGCACACCAAGAGAGGCTTCGAAGATGGCACTGGCCTATGAGCCCCATCTCCTCCTGTCCCCGGGCGTGGGCACTGGGTGGGAATGTCCCAGAAGCGGGGGTGACCCCAGCAGGGGTGACCCCAACAGGGCTGGAAGCCAGAAGGGGCTCATGGCCACTCAGCCCCCCACTTTCACTGCCAACAGGGACCCTGACAGTCCGTGACACTGCCCCTCCCCAGTGACCGTGGTTTCTAGGGTCCCGGAACCAGGTGGAGTTCCCCGCAGATGCCTGCACGGCACGGGGCAGCGTGGTCCAAAGGGTGGTCCTGGACCCCCGAGCCAAAGCCTCATTGTTAACATGCAGCTCCCCACGGCCACCCAGCTGGCTCAAGGCCCCCAGACCCAGGGGGTGGGCCGTTTCTCCCCCTGCCCAGCTCTGAGCCAGAGGACGAGAGCCTGATGCCGACAATACCACTGCTTGCCCCTCCTCTTTTCTGAGCCTCAGCTTCCCCCCACCCCCATACGATGGGAGTGTGGCAGCTATATTTCAGGGGCTGAGGGAAGCACCCAGATTCCTTACCTTCTGTGAGAGCATCCAGCAGGCTCCATGTCCCCCCTACCCTCCCTCATCCTGAGAATGCCACTTCAGCTCCCCTGGCCGGCCCCACACACGAGGAGGGAGGGGATGTGGTGTTTTCACCAGAGGGACAGGGACAGGGGGCTGGACACCCCTCACTGAGAGACACACACCAACGGGGAACACAGCAGCTGGAGGGGCCCCTCCGCAGGGCATGTGGGGACCAGGCCCTGATCCCACAGGCTGGGCTCCCTGAGGGGCTGTCAGGAGATCACGCGGATAGATCTGCAAAGCTCTGTCTCCGGAAGATGAGAAAGCCCCGTGTAGGCCAGCCCCGCCCACCGCCCTCCAGAGCAATCTGCTCAGCCAGCTAAGCTCCATTAGACCAAATCCACGACAGCTTGGCGTAAATGTCCTCGTGTCTGGGGGGAGGGGGTGGGAGGGGGGGCGGCGGGGCAGGAGCATCAGGAAGCAGGGGGCCCAGGGTGGGGTGGGCCAGAGCCCCCTCCTCACCATGGCCTCAGCCAGGTCGGGTCCCCCGTCTGCCTGTCTGGGACCCACAGCAGCCGCCCCCGCAGCCGAGAGGCGGCCTTGGGCCGTTGTGATCCCCCGTACACGGGGAGTGCTCAGCCCAGACCCCCACGCGAGGCCCTCAGACACCAGCCTCGGACCCCGATGGGCCTTCAGTCTTCCTGGGTAGTGTGGACAAGTGGCCTGCATGGGCACATGGGGCGTAGGGATCAGCTCAGCCAGTCCAGGGGCTCCACAGGTGCACACGCCTGCCCCACAGACACACAGCGGCCGATGGAGGTCCCACATGCTGGGCCAAGGGCCCCACTCCGGTTGGACCGCTGATGGGGGCAAGCCCTTCCCAGCCCTGGGGGAGGTGGTGTGGGGCCTTCCGTGCCGCTGTGCATACAGGGCCTGCCGCCCCCGCCCCCCAGCCTTCATTCTCCTGAGCATTCAAGCTTGCTCTTCCATTTTGCTCCAGGAGAAGAGCGTATGTTTATTCATGGGGGAGAAAGCCCATCCTACAAGGGAAAACAATTCTGGGCCACTGACAGCAGACGTCTACTGTACCCCACACGGCTGAGTGGGTGGCTGCAGACAGAACAGCTGTGGGGCCGGAAGAAACACCCCACGCAGGCCCGAGCCAGCCGCAGACCAGACCCTGGGGCCCCGTGGGCAGCACGGGAGACCCCAAGAACCAGCCCACGTCTCAGTCACGGTGTGGCCTTCCCCGAGTCCAGCCCCTCCCGGGCGCTCCGCCCACACACCCACCAAGAGCCAGGCGGTTCCTGGGAACCAGTGAGGCTGCGGGCCGGCGAGCCAGGAAGTACCATGCGGGGCCCCTGAACATCAGACCGTGTCCACGGACAGGGTGCGAGGCTGCAGCGGGGCCGCCGGCACTGGCGCAGAAACACATCCTGAGCAGACGGAGACCACCGTTCGTGAAAACAGCTACCACGTGGAGGCTCGCTCCTCTAGGACGTGGCTTGACACACGTGTACGAGAAGACACGGGAAAGTTCCGGCAGAAACCCTCACGGGGAGGGAGTGAGACAGGGTCCAGGCCGAGGCCGGGCCGACGGGGCTGGCAGGAGTCGAGAGGCCACTTTTGCTGCCCCCTACCCACCCCCACCCCGTGCCCTCTCGGCCCCCCGGTTCAGTCTGTGTGATTATGCATCTTGCGTGTTCTTACTGGAGACACACGCGTGACGGGGCTTCCCCGCGGCCCCCATTCCTCTGCACCACTCGTGGACACCATCTCCAGCCCTCCAGGTGGGGCGGGCAAAACGGACAAGGGCTGAGCTTGGCATCAGGGCCCTCTGGAGACGGCCAGTTCCACGTGGAGCATAGATGGCTGCTGACAGCACCACGGACCCCATGTGGGCGCAACTCCCACCCAGGCGCACCCCAGTTCCTCAGACCATCAGGTCACACACGGCTCGGCACACCCCAGAGAGAGGAGGGCCCTCCGACAGACACGCACGGGCTCACGGCTGCCCATGGGAGGAAACAACTCAAACGTCCACTAACGCACGCGCGGATAAACAAGGTGTGGCCCATCCGTACAGTGACACATCCCTCTGGCCGAGAAGAGGAGCGGAACCTCCACACCTGCTACCACGTGGGTGAATGGCACAGGTGGGGCGCTCGGGGACAGAAGCCAACGGAAGAGGACGAGGGTTGCGGGACCTGGTTCCAGGACCTGTGTTGCCTGTGTCCACAGCAGGCAAATGTGGACAGACCATGGACTAGTGGCTGCCAGGGGCTGGGGGAGGGGGGCAGAGAGTGAGAGCTAGTGGGGACAGGTTCCCTGTGGGGTGATGGAATGTTCTGGAACTAGAAGAGCGGGAGGTTGCACCGCACCGTTAACACACTGAACTCTCCAGGACGTGTGCGTTTCACCTCAGTGACTGAAACACACAGAGTACTGGGGATTCTTTTTGACCACTCCATCTTGCTGGAGCCTCCAACCTGTCCTTGCTGTCCCTCAAATCCAGGCGGAGACTCAGGACCGGCACCTGGGCGGGCATGGAGGGACCCCCCCCCCCGGCTCCTCCGCCACGTGGCCTCCCTCCTTACAGGGTACAGCAACCCCCCAGCTCTGCGCAGATGGGCTCCCCAGCACTCCAGGGTCCTCCTGGTGGCTTCCCATCGTGGGTCCAGCTGCCCGTGGGGACAGCGTCCGACGACGCCTCCCAGAACTCACAGCGGACCAGGGTAGCTGGGCCCCTGGGACCCTTGAAAGGCAGAGCAGGAGCTCCAAGTAGGGTACTAAGGCAAAGCCACTTGCCATCTGCCCTGGGCTGTTGTAGCCCAGGGACACCCTTGACCCTCAAAAACCCGGCCTGGACACCCCTGGTCCCGGCAGGGTCCAGGGCTCCAGCCCCACACCGCAGGGCCTCAGCAGGTCCAAACCTGTGCACCTGCTAATGAAGCCCAAAGCCTGTGGGGACTCAGGCCTGGCGGGAGCCGCAGGCAGGGGTCTGCTCCCTGGTCTCGGGGGTTCTGGCAGGGCCCCTGCCCTTGGGGGACCCTGGTCTCCTGGGACCGACTCCTTCTCTGAAGCCCTGAAGGCCCCCTTGCTCAGCAGGTGTGGAGCGGAGACCTTTGGGGGCCCCGCCTGCACCCTATGGTGTGAACCACGCTGTGGTGGGCATCCATGTTCCTGCCGCCAGCATCCACCTTGTCGTCAGTGAGTCCCCCAAAGTCTTATCGCTTCTGCCCCAGCCTGGGGGGTCAGGCACCACCTGAAGGGAGAGCACGCCCCCACCCAAACCCCGGGCAGAGGTACCTTCCCTGGTTCCCGGTGACGATTATTCCATAAACACTCCTGCTTAATTAACTACCGATGAATCAACTGATTAAGGCTTCAGCCGGCATGACAGGGCCCAGCCCAGGGTGGGATGTTCAACTGCAGATTAGGGGGCCTCGGGGCAGTGGCACTGAACAGGAATGCGGGTGTGTCCGGGCTGGGTTCGCATACGCTGGGCCCCCAGGGAACATCTCGGTCATCTCAGCAGTGCTTGGGCTCAGCCGCTCAGACCTCTGCAGCACAGGCCCAGCACCCCTCACCAGGACTGACTGGTGTGGTGAGCGATGAAGCCGGTGTGGCTGAGACCCGTGGAAGACGGGGGGGGGGTGGGGGGGGGGTGGGAGGGTGGTGCCTGATGCTCTGGACAAAGCCAGCTACCCGGCACCTGCCACCATGCCAGGGCACCTCGTCTAACAGCTGTGGGAACGGACGATGCCCACGGGGCTCCTGGAGGAGGGCCTCTGTGCCACCAACCCTGACGCCCACAGGGGCACAGGCCCCGTGCTCCAGTCTCACATGGGGGGGACTCTGAGGAGGGAGAAGCAGCCACTCCAGATCCCACCACGAAGGAAGTTTCTCTCCCGCCTGAGGTTGTTGCCATGACAACAGGCTGCTGAAAAGGTAAGGAGGGGGCTCTGGGAAGGGTCCCCCCCCCAGCTCACTCCCTCCAACAGCCCCCGGTCTCCAGCCTCCCCACCCACCCCTTAGGCCACCACCGCAGAATTTTAAGTGGGGGAAGGGGGTGGGGTCCCGAAGATTGTCAGCGTCTGGGAAGAAGGGGATGATGAGGGGAAGGCCTGGGGGCTCAGGCCAGGTGCGCCTGCAGGCAGACTATTTCCAAGTCAGAGACACGGTGGCCTTTTCAGCCTGTCCCCACCACACACGTCCACGCTGCACAGGAAGGGCCCTGGTTCCCTGCAGCCAACTCCCATTCATGCAACCCGTGGGGACACAAGACCCCTGCCCCAGCCAGCCACACGGGCCCTGGGGAACCACAGGTCTGCCAGCCCATCAAGAACTCCCTGGATGTGGCTCACCCAGCACCTTGGCGACAGGATCTGCCACAGCCACTGTGGGGGGCAGCGGTACCCGCCCCCCGAATCTGACATGGGCCCTGCCAGCCTCTGTGCCCGCCTGTCCCCTGGCCTCTCCCAAATGGTTCCTCTGCTCTGAGCCCCAGGCCCCTGCTGCTTCCCCTCCGGCCAGACTCAGGCTGCAAGGAGCCCTCCTCCCCACTCTGTCCCCGTCCCCATCCGCTCGCCCGTCCCTAGGCCGGTGTGACTCATGCTCACTGGGCTCCGGCTGGGGTGGGGAGCCAGGAGAGCTGGCCAAACATGGAGCTGTTTGCTCTGGGCCTGCGGCTCAGGGTCACGCGGGGGGAGTTCAGGGGGGCCGGGCCGTTCCCGGGAAATCGCCTCCCCTGGGAAGACAAGAGGCTGTATGTAGGCCCCCTCCCCATCGGAGCCGGCCACCCACCCCGTGATAGGAGCTCATCACCCCACCCGTGCACACCTCGGCCACTGGAACATTCTTTCTCTGTTCTGAGAGCTTCTCCCTGTACCGGCGGCCCTGGACACTTCCGGAGCTGTGCTCTGGGACTCCCCAGGAAGCCAGCTCTAACCCAGCAATGAACCCCCTTCCCTAACCCCTGGGCACGCCTGCCCCCACGAAGCCCAGGGCATCCAGGGCTGAGGCCCACGTCCTGCCCAGCAGAGCCCAGTGCCTGGTTCTGTTCTGAGCAGTTCGTGGCACCGACGCCCCTGCTGCCGGCCTAATTTCTGAGCTCATCTGGGCACCATGTTGTCCTCGCCCTAGCGGCATCCACACCCATCTGCCGCAGAAGCAGCCCCCTGGACCCCGGCCGAGTAGGGCCCAGGGCAGCCAGACCTAGCAAGAGACCTAGCCTATGCCCAAGGCGTGCCTGTGCGCTGAGCATTGGAGACCAGCGTCTGGGCATGCGTGTGTCCGCTCAGGTGCGTGTACTACCCATTCCTGTGTGCCGTGCATGCCCCACACACGTGCATCGGAGCAGAAGATGTGCGGGCAGGCTAACAGGATCGGACACATACAGCCGAGCTCACCTTGCCAGGAGGGGGGTTGGAGGTTGGCTTTTCTCCGGAGGAAAGAGCGCCCCCACCCCACACAAAGCGAAACGCTCATTTACACAAACATCCTGGAGCCCGAGCACATGCCCACAGCTCCCTCTAATTGTGCACAATTTTAAAGACCATGCTAATTAGGAAGCGCGCTAATGTCTCTGCTTAGCTCTTAATAAGGAGCTTGATTTCGAATTTTTTCAAGGCATAATTGAGTGGAAAAGCACCCCGTCTCCACTTCCAATTATCATCCCGCAGGAAGCCTGACTGTGCTGGCCACTGACCCTCATGGAGACCCTGCCAGCCACTTGGTGGCGGCATGTGAGAGTGAGTTGGAGG
The DNA here is from genome assembly GCF_027475565.1 of Acinonyx jubatus. Lineage (NCBI taxonomy): Eukaryota > Metazoa > Chordata > Mammalia > Carnivora > Felidae > Acinonyx > Acinonyx jubatus. The sequence goes on along the minus strand of NC_069398.1, from coordinate 37,354,645 downwards.
CCCACAGCCCCCCTCCCAGGCCATTTTCCCGTCTGAAAGGGGAGCTAGCCCCCAGCTCTGTTCCTTTCCTGTATCTCAAGCTCTCCTGATGGATCTCCACGTCACAGCTCTGGCTCGGTTCCTGCTGGAGCAGCTGAGGGCTTGAACACTCCTAGGACCCGGCCATCCCTTCTGGCTGGCTTTGTCCTGGATGCAGAAGGCGGGTGGACTGGCCTTGCCACGTGAAGCCTCCTTCCCAGCGAGGCTCCTCTGCGCAGGCTGGGGCCCCCTGCAGGGGGCTGTGCATAACACCCCCCCCCCCCCCGACCCTGGAAGGGAAAGGCGTGGGTGGGGGGGGCACAGAGCCAGGAGGGCCCCCGGGGAGGAGGACAGACCGCCCGTGGGGACAGGGCTTCGGGGCCTGCTCTGGGCAGGAATTCTCCGGGCCAGAAATAACTGCCTCGGCACCAGTGCGCAGCTGCCCGAGGCCCAAATTAGCGACCCCGGGGGACTGGACGCTCCTTCCCTGGGAACTCGGCCTGGGGAACGCGCCTACCCCACCCCCAGCCGGCAGGCCTCCCGAGACCACGGCCCCATGGTGTGTAGGGGCTGAAGGCAGCTCCCTCCAGCAAGAGCCCCGGGCCACACCCCAGCAGTGACCGACCCGGAGGCCGGGAGCCCGCGGGTGGGGTCTGGCTTCCTCAGCTCTGCCCCACGGAGGGCAGGGCCAACCCCTCACGGTCCCACAAACACCCGACACATGCAGTGACCACGGTGGGAACACGCATCACGTGCAGGTATACATCTCTGCACACATGGGAGCCTGGCAAAGGGGCCCCCGCAGCAGGACTGTCCCCACGACCCTGCCCACCCCAGCCGGCCCCTCCCTGAAAATCCCAGCCTCCCCCCAGGCGTTGCCTGGCAACTGGGCATTAAGAAGGAAGGGCAGGGGGCGCCTGGGGGGCTCAGTCTGTTGGGCATCTGACTCGATGTCGGCTCTGGTCACCATCTCATGGTTGGTGGGATTGAGCCCCGTGTCAGGCTCTGTGCTGACTGCAAGGAACATGCTCGGGAGTCTGTCTCCCGCTCTCTGTCACTCTCCCGCTCTCTGTCCCTCTCCCGCTTGTGCACTCGCTCGCTCTCTCTCAAAATAAAAAAACATTAAAAAAAAAGGAAAAGGTGCTCCTCCATGGCACCCCCCCCCACCAACAGCTGGGCAGCCAAGGCCTCCTTCTGGGGGGGCTGGAACAGGGGAAGGGCCCCCAGACCTCCCACCCGAGGTCAGGGACCAAGTCCAGCCCCCACCCACAGATACGACACACCCTCTCCAAGGGCCCACAGGTCACCTTCCCCAACGTGCTGGTAGCCAAGAGCCCCCAGGCACAGGACAGCTGGGGGGCCTGCAGGGCACGGGGGTTTTTAAGTCCCTGGCAGGTTTAGGAAGTAGCCCACCAGCAGGAGGGCTGAAGCGGGGACAGCCGCGGGGGCCACCCACTCTCCTGAGCCAGTCACCCACTCAGTGATACCTCCGCCACCACTACCAGGCGTCCCCGTCAAGCCGGGACCCCTGGCACGGCACCGGTCCCACTGGATGGGGCCTGCCTTCTCGTCAGGGACCCCAGGGCTGCCCAGAGGAGGATGTTTGGGCCGAGCCCCAGGCTCGGGGGCTGGATCTGGAACCAGGACCGTGGTCCTGAGAACCCCACCAGGGCGCAGACTCCCATGGTGATCAACCACCCGCCGTGGGAATCGTCCCTGAGCGGGCCAGAGGCTCAGGCTGGCCACTAGCCAGAGCCCACGACAGAGACCCAGGCGGGCCCTCCGCTCTGACTCCTGGAGAGAACCCGGGGTCGGGGCTCCTGGGGGAGGAGTCACGAGCATGTGCTCCCCACACAGACCTCTAGGGGCCCCTGTAGCCCTTGGTAGGAACACACCTGGTGGCAGACTGCCTTCCCAGCGCCCGGCCTGGAGTTCAAATCCTGCCTCTGGAAGCAGCCCGAGCTTGGCTCCTCCCCCAAGGGCACCAACCGTCCAGAACCCACCCGTAGGGCAGCCAGAAGGACCCCCCTGAAAAGGCTCACCCTGGGCGAAGGGGCAGGAGTCCATGGACTCTGACCCCTTGTTTCACGGTGGACCCCAGAACCCAGGGACAAGAAAGCTCCTGGTCAGACAATAAGGTCAAGGCCAGTGGGGTCGCCCGTCTTAACCGGGCCACCTCTTCTAGAGCTTGGAGAGCCCCCTGCACCCAAGCAGACCTCCCAAATGTGCTGCTGAGCCAAGCATAAGACTGTGGGCCCCAAGCCCTCAGGAAGGCCCAGGCAGCCCCCCATTACTCCTCACGGGGAGCCACTCCCCCAGCCCCTCAGCCCGGCACCGGACCCCATAGGCCCTCTGGCCACGGAGGCTGGGGTGCTGGGCCTCGGGCCTCAGCCCTGGCCCTCCTCCCACCGCGTTATTAATAGCGGTGACATTTAAAAAGGATGGCCCAGAACCTCAGAATGCAGATTTCAAAGTGAAACCAGCTGAACTTGAGCTCGGCACCCGGTGCTGCCTCCATGCCTCCAGAGATCCGCCATGCCTCCAGAGACCCCTGCCGACCCCGGCCCATCGCCTGGCCCTGACATTTCCACACTGCCGTCACCGCCGGCGTCCTCACAGAGCCCGCCCCAAGCCCAGGGCCGACGTCCCTTTGAGCTTGGAGGAATGGACAGAGCACAGCACGATTCTGACCGCGGCTGAGGGTCACGGACATTCGTCTCAAGTAAGAAGTCACATTCCAGCCTGGGCCGAGGGGAAGGCAGGACGCGCTCATTTGAATTGTCCTGGAGTCAAGGTGCAAAGTGTCCCCGGTGCCAGGCCATAGCCAGCTTCCTTGCTCAGCCACCAGCGATGGGCCATTCACTCCCATGCTAGACCTGCCCAGCCCCGTCCCCCGGCCCTCCTAGGGGCTGAACTGTGTCCCCTCCAAATTCCTATGTTGCAGTCCTAATCCCTAGGGCCTCAGAACGTGCCTACATTTGGAGACAGGGCATTTTAAAGAGACGACTTATGTAAAATGGGGCCATGCGGGTGGGTCCTAATCCTACCCGACTGGTGTCTTTACAAGAGCGGCTCAGGACGGACACAAACACAGGGACAGCCACGAGAGGACACGGGGACGGGTCAGCCACTGCACGCCGAGAGGTCTCGGGAGGAGCAGGCCTGCCACGCCCGGATCGCAGACAAACTTCTGCTGCTGGAGCCACACGATCAGTGGTCACTGGTACTCATTACAGACGCGCTGAGCGCACAAACCCAAGTCCCCAGGCGCTGTCACTTACCTGGGGGAACTTCCCTGTCCCCTTGGCCAGTCCTGGCTCACCCTGCAGCTGACCCCGATGCCCCGGCCCCACCAAGCTCCAGAAATTGGGGTGAAGAGACTTGGGGAGTGGCAATGGGGATCCTGCTGCCCAGACAGACGGGGCAGTCGGGACAGTTCAGTTTCTGAGCTCTTTGGCCCCGTCTGTCCCGATGGGTGGGGGAGGGGCCCCAGCAGCAGCCAGGTTCTGCCACGATGGGTGTGGTACAAAGAGCTCCCAGGGACCAAGGAGGACCACCGGGGACCAAGCTCGTCACCACTTCCCACAGGAAGACCGAGCAGCCCAGGTCGTGCACAGAGAGGCAGGCTCCCTGAGCTGCCCGAGGGCACAGATGGCTGGCCCGCAGCTCCCTAGGGACAGGACCCCCCAGACCCAAGTCCCCCGCCAGGCGGGCTGCACGCAGGGTTGGGCTCCGAAAAGCCACCAGGGTAGGCAGGCGGGGACAGGTGCCCCATCGCCCCACGGGCCAGGCCTGGGTGATTCTGAAATGTCAGTGGCGGCCCTCAGCACGACACGGGAGGGAAACGTTCCCACGGGTGATGCCAGCTCCCAGTCAGGCAGCAATGAGAGATCCGTGCAGCGGCACACGGGATGCCAACAGCCAGGGTGGCGGCGGCACAAATATTTCAAACAGCACGGCGTTGATGCTTCAAGGGCTGAAATTCTTTAAGTCGAGAGCCCCACTGTGCCGTTAAGCCAGCCAACCTGCAGGAAGTCAAGGACACCGCACGCGGAGACTGCTGAACGAGACGCACCCACGTGACTGGAGAGGAGGCTCGGGGGGCCAGGGGCCCGGCCACAGGGGCACCACCCCCTTAGAAGGACACCAGGATGTCCCCGAGGCACAGGAGCCCCGGGCCAGCTGTGGACAAGGACCCGGGAGCAGAGCCCAGGTGGCCAGGGGTGGTGATGGCGGGGGAGCTGGTGGGAGATGGGGGCCCAGACGCTGCTGACACAGGTGCGTGTCAGCGGGGCCCGCCTGGCTGATGTGACCGCCTGGGTCTAGTCCTGACGGGCCCCCCACCTGCAACGCACCATCGGCTTTCCACCTCAGGAACGCTCCTATACGTCCCTCAAAACCCAAAGCGAGGGCCCATCCTCCAGGAAGGAGAGGCCTCCTCTCTGCCTCACTGAGCACCTACTGTGTGTTAGGGACTGCTCCGGGTCCTGGACGCGGGAGGAGACGAGGGCCAGGAGGAGTAGTAAATGCGGTGGGCACAGGCCCACTGGCGGGGAGGGGTCCTCCGGGGCCTCCTCAGGGCACATGGTGCTCATGCCTCACGGAGGAACAATCTCAGGACACCTCTGCACGCACAGTAGGAAACTGCACCCTCAGCAGGCTCTAGTCACGTGCGGCTTGGGCTCACATCTGCACACACGGCAGGCTCTCATTCAGCGGACCCCACCTCAGCCGGGGCTGTGGACGCAGGCTTCTGCACATAGTAGGGCCTCACCTTCCAGGAGGTGCACGCGTCCCCGGTGCCCCGTGACCCAGCCTCCCCCCCCCCCCCCCCCGCAGCAGACAGCCAGGCTGGGCCTGCCCACCTGCCCCAGCCGCAGGCCGGCCCTGGGGAGTCTCGCGGCCGAGCTGCGTGCCACTCGGCCCAGCCTGGCTCCCCTCCAGCCGCCCGAGTCAGAGCTGACCCCCTAATAACTCGATCCATTATGTCGGAGCAGAGTTCCTGGAAACCAGCAGGAAGGGGAAGGCTTCTGTGAATCATCTGAGCCGTTTCTTTTACACCAACAACGGGGCGCCTCTCCCCTCCCCGTTGGCTGCTGCTGCCCCTTGCCGGGAGGCGGTGACCGACCCGCTGGGTGGGGGCCGCAAGCAAGGCTGGACCCCAGCAGCCCGGGAGGAACCGGGTCATCCCTTCCAGAGTGCGGGGCCCCACCCCTCCCCCTCTGAGGCCTGGCCGAGCTCCTCCCACCCCGAGGTCAGCCTGCCTGGGGACTCGGGCCGCCCACCAGTGGCAGTATCTGCATGATGGCACCTGCCCCCACCCCCTCCAGGAGACAGATGGTGGAGAAATCAAGGGTGGGCCCCAGGAGTGGGGGCCTGCCGGTGGCTGCAGGGCCCGGAGCGACCCACCCAGACTCATGGGCCCAACAGCCCACTGCTGGGATGAACAGACGAGCCTGCCCCTGGTCCAGGCGGTGGTCAGGCCCCTGGGAACGCCATCCACGTTCTCAAGGACGCCCGGGAACCCAGGCATTACGTCCATCCCAGGAGGCGGCGTCTGGGAAGGGGACCACCACTGTTCCAGGCGGGTGGGGGTCCTGATCACCCCCACCCCCATCCCCCGGGGGAGCAGGGCTCCTGAGCAAACCCCACAGCAGCAGGAAGGAGCCCGGACTCCTCCCTGGAAGCGGGCAGTCGAGACTCACCAAACGGTGCAACGCTCTCTTCCCGCTAAAGCTCTGTGCTGTCACAAAAGAAACGCTATGTTAACACGTAACGGGTTTTTACCGTTCTACACGGATTGCTACGCGAGGACTTTCAGATCTGTCGCTTCTGAATCCGAGGAAAGCGAATAAGGAGACCACGCGCAGCACAGAGGCTCCCGGGCCGGTCCATCCGCAGACCCCGCGGTTTGGGACCTCCCGCTCCGGAGGGTGGCTCCGCTGTCGCCAGCTACCACGCTCCGCAGTATCTGGGCCTGAGTCACCTCGAGCCAAGGGCTCCCACGCGCCAGAGGACATCTCCCAGCGCCCAGCTGGGGGCTCGGGCCCAGCCCCACTGCCTGCTGGGTCCCACTGGTCGTGCTGCCCCCAGGTCCTGAACCCCTGGTCTCTCAGGGACCCTCCCCCTGACGGTGGCCGGCCCCTCCACAGTGTGAGTTCCGAGTGGCCTCCAGGGGCGACCACGCCACCACATGCCTCCGACGTCCACAGGGACAGAAGCTACACGAATGAACGCGTTGCCACACGAAGGGGTCCCCACGCCCCCAAGGAAGGGTGGCCCCGTCCCGCCAAGACCTGCCCAAGGTTGAGCAGGCACCACAGGCCTGGGCCTGAGGGTTCAGGTGGGAACGGGTCCCACCCTTCCCGTGGCAGGCCCTGGCTGTGCTGGGCCCTGAGGCGACCCTTCCCGGGCAGGAGCCCCACAGCCCGCCCCCACCCCCGCCTCGAGGGCTGTCTGCCGGCAGAGGGCTGCACTGTATCTCCGTGGCTGTAGGAAGCCAGCACAGAGGAAGCTGGTGCTTTCATAATAAATCCCGTAATTAGGGAATCCCCGAGCTCTGAGGAGCGCGGGCATGTGGTCGCCTGCTGTGCCCACGTCTCCGGGTTCCCGCCGCCAGGCGCATGGCGTGCTGCCCGGGGGAGATGGGCACAGCCCTGTGGGTGGGAGGGGGGCCCAGAGGGCGGGGACCAGCCGGAACCTGGGGATGCCGAGCTCCGGAGGAAACGCAAGGGCCGTTCTTTGCACTCGGACACGGAAGGCACGTTTGGAGGAGGCTCTGACACCCCCTACCCCACTGGCACATTTCTGGAAGCTTCCACGGGGCTGAGGTTCGGCAGCGTGAGGCTTTGCAGTACGGCTGCAGGCTCCAGGTGGAGTGGAGGTACCACGGAGGCTGGACCGAGGTCAGCGGGAGGGCTGAGGGAAGGGCCGTCGTGGGGTCTGGAAAGCTTCAGGCTGGCCAGGGCCGATCCTGGTTTTGGCCTGGCCTTCGCCCCCCACCCCGGGCGCCCCCCCCTAGGAAACCGGTGCCCCCCAAACCTCCAGGGCCTCCACCCACAAGAAGTGGGGGGCTGTCTAGGAGGCATCCGTGACGAAGAGGCTGCTGGGTGACACGGGGCCCCAGAGCACACCACGGGAGACCGGGTGGGCAGGCACCAGTGTGGGTGGAGGGCTCTGGACCATCTGGGGTGAGACCAGGATGGGGTGGCCAGAGCCGGGCTGAGGCCTCTGCACTGGGTAGGGGTGATGGGGGCTGGGGAGGATTTGGGAAGGGGGTGGGGGCTGAGCTGGACCTGGGGACCCGGCCAGCAGGGCCCCACGAGTTGCCTGGGTGGGGCTGCACCGAGGGACCGAGGCAGCTCCTTCCTTCCCCAATCAGTGCACAGCCTGGTGGCCCCAGGGCTTGGTGGTCAGGAGCTACAAGAACCAGGGCAACTCCCCCTAACCCCGGTGGCTGTGAGGGACCCCCTCAGCCCAGTGCCCTCCCGCTGTTACCACAGGGACGCCCCAAGGCCAGGACACAGCAGTGGCTGGGCAGGCCCACACAGGAAACAGGACAGCAAGGTGTCCACCCCCCCCCCCCCGCCCCAGCTCACCCCCGCCCCCGCCCCGGAGGCCCCAGGGCCCTCTCACTGCCGCAGCCCCGCCAAGAACCCTCTACAGAGCATGTGCTGGCAGGGGACACCAGAAGGGGTGCAAACCCGGTTGGCATGGCAACCAGGAAGCCAGCCGGGGCCTCAAGCAGATTGTTGAGCACCGGGAGAAAAATGTATTTCCTAATTAAAGTCGGAGAGACAACAGTGATCCTGGGGCAGCATTGGTGACTTGGAGAGAACTCTGCTCAGGGGAGCGGTTTAGACGCTTTTAATGACCTGGTCCCCGCCCCCTCCCTCCCTGTGTCTCTCTTTTACGGTAAAACTCCAGACAAGACCAGAGACCACAGCAGAGTCGGCCAGGCTGCCAGATTCCTCAAAGCTCCCACGTCCCACGGGCCCGCCCCCTGCAGCCCTGCTCCTGGGGGGCCAGGCCGCAGACCCCAAAGGGCCGGAGGGCGTGGGGAGGTGTCCACCCCTCTTGAGGGAGCAGGTGGTGCCTGGCTGTCCACACAGAGATATGTGGGGGGCGGAGGGCTGGCTGGGGGCGCTCGGTCCAGAGGCGAGGGCCCCCCTCCCCATGCCCACCAGGCAGCTGCAGTGCGTTGGAGGCGGGAGGCGCCCTCGGAGGTGGGGGGGGCACCGTCTCTTCCCGCCCGCCCTCCAGAGTTCTGCAGATAAACAGTCTAAATTAGGAATTAAAACATCCCTTGTTCCCACCAGCCGGCAGGCCGTATTTCAAACGTGCAGGAAACACCCCGACCGCTGCCTGGAGCCCCGAACTTCCTAACATAATTCTGCAAGATCTCCAAGGCGGAGGGGAGGGGGCTCGATGGGGCACAGCTCACTCACCTGGGGCCAGGCCTATCTGAGCCACGGGGCACACAGGCTGGGGTCCTGGGGACACCGCCCTCCCCGCGCACACTGGAGTCAAGCCACCCTGCCCCGGCCTCCCTTCAGCCCCCAAGAAGAGGGGCAGGGGAGCGCATGGCCCCACAGCTGGGCTCCTCCAGCTGCCCCCCTGGGAGGTGCCTGGGGCACCGGGTGCCCATTGGTGGAGGGCACGGCGCTGGGAACCACCACCCTCCTGACCGCCCGGCTCTCTGCCCGGGAGGAGGCCTGGGTGGGCACGGGGCAAAGACTCCCACGCTCACGCACAGCCTGGGGCTCCCCTGCACTGAGGCTTCCGGCCCCCCCCCCCCCATGCTCCCGGCCGGACCTGCGGGGGCCCGGCCTGGAAAGGGGCACAGCTCTGGGACAGAGGGAGCTCCGTGGCGGAGGACAGTCCTCCGACGGCAGAACTTAGGGCCTCGCTCCAGAGTTCCAGATGCCTGGCCCCGAGCTGGGGGCCGCCTGGTCTGGCAGGGGTCCGCGGGTGGGCCTGGAAGCAGGCAGGGGAGGGTACTGCAGCTGGTACAGGGGATGCCACCTTCCTGGGGGTGGTCCTGGGAGAGGACCCGGGACCAAGGCAGAGATGGGGGGTGGCAGCGCGTCAGGAACTGAGAGGCGGGGTGTGGGGGTGGGTTTCTCTGAGAGCCTCCTGTCTGGCATCTGAGTCTACCCCAGGGCACGAGGACCAGGTGACTTCTGGTGCGTCTGCTCCAATCTCTTCACCAACACCCTACGCGGGGCCCCTGTCCCCCCACACCCATCAGTCCCAGCCACAGTTGGCAGTGTGCACACGCCCACAGCAACCGTGAGAGGGACGCGGTCTGACCCACAGGGGCCAGGCGCCAGGGTGGATGCCAGGGATCTGGCCCTGAACGCCACCCAGTCGCCTCAGGCTGGTGTGGGGGGGCCCCACAGCCCCCACGAGACACCCATTCTCGGGCCACTCACCGAATGACTGCTCTGACCCCCCGGCCACAGAGGAGTCACAGCTGCCTAGGACCTACCACCGCCTTTGACGGAAGGCCCTCTTAGCAAGTTGAAGTCGACATTCCTTCCGGAAGCAAAACCTGACGATGCTCAGAAGCAGGACTGAGATCCCAGTAGTGAGAAAACACGGGCTGTACAGACGCCCATGGGGCCCCCCTGCACGCCTGGATGCAGCTGGACAGCAGGGTACCGCTGGCCCACTGATCCTGGTCTGATGTGGGGCCCCGGTGGCCCCAGGCATGAAGCCACCAGGCTCCCAACTCCAGGGAGCCGGCCAGGAGCACATGGCCACGAGAGGCCCCTGGGGGACCACCCTCTGACCTAACGACTGACCCTCCGCTCACGGTGTCAACCCAGGGAGGGGACACCCTGAGGGTGAGGCGGACTGGTGGCGGGGACAGGGAGCCACTCAGGCCTCGTGCCTCTGCTCCCCGCATGCACCCATCCATCCATCCCCTCGCCGCTCACCTGGGCAAGTGGACCGATTTCCAGACCCTTCTCCACCACCGAGGACTTCACAGGCCACCAGGTGGCCGTTATTACTGCGTGTGGGACAAGGCACCACCGTCCTCTCTTCTCAGGACAGAGGTCCCACGGCCTCCTGGTTGGCGCAACGTGAGAGAGTCCAGGCCTCATGGGACCTGGACAGACAGATGCGACCACGGGCCAAAGAGTTCCAGCAGCGACATAGACAGCTGAACATGTGACACTTCCCTCCCTTCTCTGCTCCCCACTCCCCAGTGGCCCTCTGACATCAGGAGATCACTCTGCTATCTGCAATTCTCTAGAACCTTCCCCACATCCTCTCTGCTGTCCTGAGCACCCCTGAGCCATCAGCCTTAGGCCTGGACGGAAGCAGCCTGTCAGCTCACCCCAGATGGGTGGGGGGTAGAGGGGCGGGCTCTCCAGGGCCGGAGGCCTCAGCCTGGGCTCATCTCCACAGGCTGCTTGGTGGGTGGGAGCCCCAGGGGCCGCAGGGCTGCCTCCCCCTTCACCCGAGGTCAGTAGGACCCCGCGACAGGCATGCTCTACAAATGCAAGCCCTGGGCAGGGTCACCCAGAGGCTGGGGCCAGCACGAGACTGTATATTTAGCCGGCAGGGGCCGTGAGAACAAGTGTTGCCCCAGTGGGCCCTATTTTAGGCCCGCAGCTTAGATGCTCACTGCCAGGATATTTCGGAGCGGGGTGTTGCCAGGGGGCCCCAAGGCGGGGAGCAGAAGGTGGACGGGGGATTTGTGTCTGGAGGAGTCCACGTGGGCCAGGAACTATGTGTCAGGAGGGCGTGAGGGAGGCTTGGCCCCACTGGGAACCCTGCCCTGTGCTCCAGGGGGACCAGAGATGGCAGGACCCAGCCAGGGGTGCTGGGCTCTGGAGAGGTGCCTTCCAGAAGTTCCTATGTTGAGATCCTAGCTCCTACAACCTCAGAACGGGACTATGCTCGAAGATGAAGCTTCCAACCAGCGATGCACATAAAACGAGGCCGCTGGGCAGGGACTCTTGTAACAAGAGGAGACCAAAACAGACACAGAGGGATGACTACGTGACGACACAGGAAGCAGACGGGCACCGGCCCACCCAGGAGAAGAGTCTCAGGAGCCCGCCCGCCTCCCCTGGACCGCGGACTTCTGGTTTCCTGCACCGAGAGACAGTAGATGTCTGTGGTTTAAGAGTCTGGTCTGGGTTCCCCCATACAGCAGCCCAAGCTGATTAATACAGGAATCGAGGCTCCAGGTCGCCCCCAAACAAGGCAGCCCCACACAGGAGTTGGGAGACAGTGTACTCAGGAGTCTAAAGGGCCTGGTGCTCCCCAGGGGAAGGCTGAGTGGGATTCAGAGCTCATCCCCAGGGCGTGAGGGAACTCTGGGGGGAATCAGGGCCTATAGAACACACTGGGTATTACCCTGATGGAGACCTCCATTCCTACCAGAGCTGCCTCCTCCAGGAAGCCCTCCCCACCTGCACCATCACATCTCCTATGGGACACAACCTGGGCAGAGCCGCCTGCCTCCCCACGTAGCACCTACTCAGGCAGCCAAAAGGTGTCCCAGAATGACCAGAGAAAGACCCAAAACCCCAAGTCAGGAGCCTCCCTGTCTGGCTCAGGGTGGCAACATGGTGCCTGCCTCCTGGCATGGCTGGGCCCTGGGCAGATGGCCGGACTACCGGGAGCAGGGTCCACCCGCTTCACATGCCTGTGCTGGGACCCCCCCTGCCCCCGGACGCCCACTCGAGGGGAAGAGCCAATGAGGGGATCGGGGACACCCACACGGTCACCCATCACAGGGAGCCCTGGGCCTCAGGCTGGCCGTGGCAGTAGGCTCCTAGGGGTGAGGTGCGACCGCGGATGGTCACTGTGGGCATTCCTGCCTACCCACCCTTGCCTCAGAGGAGTGTGGTCCACCTCTCAGGATACAGGTGTCCACGCTCCTTCTAGAACGTTCTCCCACCACCAGGTCTGGGGCAGACAGAGGCGTGGGGGCCTATTTCCCACGGCTGAGGGACCATGCGTGTGGCCCCTGGAGGCGGGAGAGGGGGGATGGCAGGTGGCAGGGATGCTCATGGAGATGGGCGTCCGAGGAGGTGGGCTGGGGGCTGACCGGATTCGCTAAGTTGCTTTATGTAACTCGGGCCAGGCCAGGAAACCGGAGCCCGGCTGGGGATTAGTGACAGGCGTCGCCATGGCAACCTGATTAGTGGGAAACACGTCGTGTTTGGGAGTGCAGCTCAGCTCAGCAGAGGTAAAAGGAGCCCCAGAGATTCATTAGCAACAGGGTCCCATGGCAACCGCACCAAGCTCATTAATAATTTTTTCTTATTCCAAGTGTGGGTGTTGAAATTCTCCAGAGAGCTGAACGGGAACGGAAGCCGGACGGACACACACACGCACACACGCTGCCCGGCGCCGCCCCGCCCGGGGCTCCACACCAGCACACGCCTCACCCCACCTGTGCGCCCGTCTGTGTGCCAGGACACGGCACCTGGCACCCGCGTGGGCCCAGTGGCCCTGCCCTGCCTGGGCGGCCCCTCAAAGGGAGACCCAGCTCAGAAGTGTCGTTCTGACCCCGAGTGGGGGTGGGGAGGCTGCCAAGACCACCTCCGAGGGGATGCTCGTCCTTCCCGTCAGCAGGAAGGAAGGCGGGGAGGGTCCTGCTTCACCGGGCGTCAGGCGCTCCCCGGCTGCCTCCTCTGGGAGGACCGCCAAAGTTACGGCAGAGCCTCGGGCTCAGAGACCCCAAGTTTGGCGGGGCAGAGGGTTAGCACGCACGCCCCTGGGACGTCCCCCGTGACACAGCAATTCTGCTCTCGGGTGTGCACCCCGAAGACTGGAAACGGAAACCCGCATACGACCGCGCGCTGCCCACAGGCGGAGGCAGCCCCAGGGCCCCCAGGGCCCCCAGGGCTCGCTGTGGTGCGTCCACACAACAGGACAGGGTACGGCCACCGAAGAGAATGAAACCCTGGCAGGCGCCGCTGTGTGGACCCGCCCAGAGGACGTGACCTCACGGAGAGAACAACGTGTAAAGGGCCGCACGGCGAGGGATTCCATTTCTGTGAAACGCCCTAAGAGGCAAATCTGGGGACAGAACGCTGACCGGTGGGGGCTGGGGGAGGGGACAGGGTCTTCTTTTGGGGTGAGGAGAAAGTTCCAAAAATGATGGTGATGGCTGCACGGCTCTGCAGAGACAGTAAAAACCAGTGAATTCCGTGCTTCTGCGCGCGAGGCGCGTGAGGTGTAAAATACACGTCGACACGTCTGTGAAGGAACGAACGGGAGACCGTGCAGAGACCTGCCCTGAGCCTCAGCTTCTCCCAGGACACGGAACTCGGGTGACACCGGCGAGGGGCTCCGCACGGCGAACGGGGCGATTCCTCACCCCTGTCCCTTTGCCCCAGGGTCAGAGGGGACCGGTGCCTGACCCGCAGGGCACGCCCACCTGCCGCAGGTGGGAACATGACTGACAACCCAGCACGGTCCCCCAGGGCGGCAGGGGCCCCCACCTCCGTGCTGGCTGTGCGGGGCGGTCTGCCCCTTTGCCCGTCCTGGCACCATCCCAGAACACCCGCAAATGCAGGGAACCCCTGCTACTATGCAGTGCGCTGGGTCTGGACGGGGAGACGGAACACTTATCCTGATAGGGGGCATCCGTCTGGGAGGTGGCTCTGGGGCAGACACACGGGGAGAGTCCTCACCGAGGGCACCACCGGCCTGTTCCATGCTCCGGCCGTGCGCCGCCATCCACGCCACAGTGCAGCCCATGACCCGATCCGTAGCCACACACCCAGGGGCTGCTCTGTCACTCTGTCCCACTGAGCAGGTGGGGGACGGCTCCAGCCCCGAAGGGAGATCGCAAACAGGGCAGGGACGGGCGGGAGGCTGGACTTTGGATACCGTGATGTGTAGGGATGGTGGCCCCTGAGCGTGCTGAGGGGTCAGCCCGGGCCCCCCCCAAGCCCCCAGGGCCCAGATACCCCTCCTCTCTGCCCCAGTGCCCCGCCCCACCAGGCCTGACCAAGGCTCAGCACGTGCAGGGCCAGACCCCCTCCCCGAGTCCGCCCAGCCTCTGCCTGAAGACTCCCAGGGTCTGTATCCCCCCTCCTTGTTCAAGTGACCCAGATTTCATGGTAGATTAAAAAAAAAAAAAAGGCTCTGGAACGTTGAGGAAGAAGCGTCGGGAATGCCCAGTTCTAAAACGAGCCCGTAGTCGGCGATTTCACTTTGTGAGCCTCTGTGCCACAGGCCCAGCCAGCCAGCCGCGCCCCCGGTGCCACTTCTGACCTCCGATCACGTTCTTCAGACTGTGGCACGTGCCCCCAGCCCCCAAACTACCACAGCTGAGGGGGCTCCCAGGACACGCCCCACTCTCCAGGTGGACCGTTCCCAGGGGGTGGCCCCATGTCCCTGCCCAACCCCCCACATTCAGCGTCCTCCTCACCGTAACTCCCCCTGCCGTCCCCCCCGCCAGCACGTCAGGTCCCCACACGGGTGGGCTGTGTGAGGTGTCCTCTGGGTCCTAGAACGGCCCCTGAACCAAATATTCCTGGCCCACACCTGCAGGGCACCCACGGGCTCAGAACCTCAGGTGCCCGGCCTGCCACGCCCGAAGGCACATCAAGGGCTCTCCAGACAGGTCCCCCTCTCAACACCATGGGACGCACGGTGCCTCCCTGTGGCCAAACCAGCACGGCCGCCCTGCCGGCGGCCCGGACTCCGGGCCGGGCCGTGTCCTAGTCCCCCTCCACGAGGCGCTAATGCAGGCTGACTCATCGGACTGCGGCCGGCTGGCGACCGACCGCTGCAAAGACAAAGGGCCGCACGGCGGGGTGGACGATGGCGCGTGGCCCCCACCTGGCCCAGGGGACGCCCTCTGTGCTTCCAGACACGGGTTCCCATCTCTGTGGCAGGGCAGGGACTTCAAGAAGCAGTGGGCAGGGCCAGCCGTTCAGTGGACATCCAGGCCGCACATACGCCAGGCGCCCCCATCTAGAGGGAACGGCCGGGGTCTCTGCCCCCCAACCCTGTGCCAGGTCCCTGACCCCACCGCCTGCTCATGGCCACCCCAGCACCCGGAGGCACCCCTCCCCCAGGGGACTGTCCGGATTGTCCTCGGCCGCAGCAGGGCCCGGGTCTCACCTACCTGCCCCCGCCACACAGCCAAGCACTGCCCTGGCACCCCGAACAAGGCCCTGGGAAGCTAGGGGTCCTGTGCCCGAAAGGCAGGGAGCAGCACTGTCCTCACCCATGAAGCGAGGGCTGGGCTTTTGGGGTCGTGGGAGCCCACCCCAAAACGGAGGCAACCTCTTCTCTGGCCACCCCGTGGGCAGGGCCACTCTGTGGCTTCTCAGACGACAATGTGCCAAGGCCCCCCAGAGCCCCCACTGCCCCAGAGCGGGTCCCCAGCTGGGAATCCGGCCCTGATACCGTCAGCCCTGGCACCACTGTGGCCATGGGACCTAACTGTACCCCCGGGGATGCACGAGAGCCTCTGAGAACACGGGGTGGGGGGGGACCCTGGCTGAGTGGGGACCTCAGACTCTCGGAGAGTCTCCCTTGTCCTGCGGGGAGAGGCCCGAGCAGTGGAAAGGATGGTCCAGGGCATGTGCTCGACACCACGGATGACACTCCCTGGGGGAAGCCCCCCCAGGAGCCCCCGAGGACAGGAACACACGGCCACGGCCACTCCCTGCCCGTCCTCACGGTGGGGCCCACAGCAGGAGGGACACCCCAGGCCGGGAGCCCATGCCTGCCTCGCTGCCTCAGACGTCAGGAACACATATTCCGTCCACCCCAAATTGCTCAGAATGACTGATTTCACGGTTGGGTTTCTCTCTCTCTGGGTGGCTCCTCGTTGCAGAGCCTGACGCGGCACAGGTGACTGTGATTCATCCTAAAAAGAACTCCCTCCCGCTAAGACGTCCCTCACCTCCAGGATCTCCCTCCAGGGCGACGGCAGAAGGCAAGCCCAGGGGGGGGTGCGAGCTGGGGCAGGTGCCCTGGGGACCATGAGGGAGGAGGGGTCCAGGTGCCTCCAGGTTCTGATGGCTGTGGAAGCCCTGGGCAGCCCTGGGCTGCAGACACATCACCCCAACATCTGCCTGCATCTTCCCAGGACCTCACTCTTGGTTCTGAGGACACAGCCATTGCCCCGGGGCTCCCCCTTCTCCAGATTCACCTCAACCACAAAAGCCCGACTTGCACAGATATCCACGTTCCAAGCTTCCCCGGAGACATGAGTTTGGGGGATGCTATTCAAGCCAGCACGGCGGCTCACACGTGCCAGCTAGTGTGGACGCTGCACCCGCCCCTCTGCCCACCGTAAGCACACACCCTGCTTGCCCGACCCGAGCACCTGCCCCGGTGCACAGGAGGGGTGCCTCCTCGCCTCGCCCCAACACCGCCGCCCTCGTGTTTGTTTCCCTTCACCCCCCTTCACGGTCTCCCTGGGGCCAGCGAGGACCCGTCCCCAGGCCGGAATCAAGGGCAGAGGCCAAAACACACACACGGCCTGAGGGATGTGCACGCACCCCTTTTAGCAACACAGGGATTGCCGTAACCGAGTGGAAAAGGTCAGCTGAAGGCTGGCCACTTGGGCTGCCCCAGAGGCAGTAGGGGTTCAAAGGTCGCCCCCAGGGCACTGAGTGGGTAGGGTGGGTGGCGGCCTCGGGCCTGGGTCCAGCAACACCCGCCACGTGGTTCCATGTCCCCGTTCCACATCCAGCGTCGGAGAGCCTGGGGCTGGGGGGGGGGGGCGCAGGGGGGGGGCTCGTTCCCACAGCCACCTCCTGGAGGGTCAGGGGCTGGATGGGCTGGTCCCTCCGGGCCGGCTTGTCGGGCATCCTCCCGGGGGACGTGCCGTACTCGGCCAGTGGTCCAGACGAGGGTCTCAGGGTGGTGACCCAAGTGGCCCCCGCCTCTGATACAATGGTGGGGCCTGGCATCAGAGAGATGCCCGCCCCATGCCCCAGGCTCAGAGGCCACCTCCGCCTGGCTGCCTTGGACTCCAAGGACCCAAATCCCGTCCACCCCACTGGCTCTGCTGCCTACTGGGAAACACCCCCGCCTCCCCCTCCTCTGTTAGCGTGTCCCAGACTGCACACCCGTGTGCAGACGGGGGACGGGATGGAGAGCAAGTCCAGGGTCTTCGAGGCCCTCTCATCGGCCAGCTGGAGACTGGACTGGGCCCTTCACCACCCGATCCGGGGCTCCCAGTGAACCCCACACTATCAGTGACCAACAAGGACGATCAGTTGTGACACAAGGGGAAACCAAAGGAAGCATGGGGCCACCACCACCTGCACGAAGGGACCATTAACCCCCTTCTTTGGCGGCCAGGGAGAGCTAAGGAATCCTAGAAGGCCCTGGGGCCTTCCTCCAGTGGGGGGACACTGGCTTCAGGCCTGCCTCCTGCAGAGATGCTGTCCCCCGCCCTTGCAGCCCCCAGGCCAGAGAGGAGCTGAGACACAGGGCTCCTGCCGAAGACCACTGAGGTCCAGTCCAGAGAACAGATGCTGAGCCCTGTCCACCCCGGTGTCCCCACTGTGTCCATACTCTGACTTCCACTGGACGTCAGCCTCAATGGGGGGGAGGGCAAACAGAGTCCAGAACAGAGAGGACAGCGTGACCACACCGGCTTGCTGCCCCTGGCCTGGCGTGTCTTTGTGCCAAGGCCAGGGTCAGGCTCTACCATGTTCCAGCAGGACGGGCTGTGCGCCCACCGAGGAGGACCAGCGTGCGCATGCGTGCCCACACAGGCAGGTGCATCGGGAACGTCCGCTCCCTCCCCGGCCTAAGCCGTCCACACGGACGAAGCTGCGGCCTGGCTTGGATCCATCCGACACGCGTGAGCAGCCAGGCCTGGAGACCACCAGCCGCACCCAAACCTCAGGAGCCCGGGCAGGGGGTTCTGCGGTCCCCTGTCTGCCCTCAGCTTTGGCGAAGAAAGGCCATGGTGGAGGCCGGGGACCGGGGAGGTCTGCTCTGGCACACGGACCTGGTCCTCACACGCGTCGCAGGCAAGGAAAGGGGTTCGTCCAGGGCCAAAAACCCCCAAGAGCCAGGAGCGGCCCCCAGCCAGAGACGCAGGCGGCTCACAACACAGAGCTTCCTGCTGCTGGCGAGGACACAGGCGGCCCCCCCTCCCCCGTCTCCCCTCCCCCCCCACGCTCTGACTTCGCACACTCATCAGCTGCCCCGCTGATCACAACCCGGGGCCCTGCCAGCCCGTTCCTGTGGCGGACGGCGGGCGAGGGCGAGGGCTTGGCGGCCCGACTCAGGGAAGCACACCCCCATCTCCCCCGCAAGGCTTGCGTCTGCTCCGTGCGGCCCCGCCCCGGGCAGAACGAGCTGCTACTCACTCGGGGAAGACGGCGCGGCAGAGTGGCCCCCATCTGTCACCCGCGGCAGGCACGGCGCTCTGGGGATGGTGCCCAGACCCGCTGCCAGCTCTCGAGGGCCAGGCTGTCTTCCCCTGCACCCCATCCTGTCTGGGAATCCAAGGCTCTGGATCACCGCGTGGGGCCTTCGCCTGACTGCACTCCCCAGGTCCACTTGCTGGGGAGTCGACCCGGGCCCACGCGACTCCTGGGTGTCGCCGGGGTGTCAGAATTAACCACCGAGGGAGGAAGGGGGTATCTGGCTCCTCTGAGGCTCCCCCCCGCCCCCCGCCCGCTCAAATACCCACTCGCAAGCAGAAAGAAAAAGGACCTTCCTAACTGGGCCTCCGAGGCGGTGCCGCCCCCTTCCAGGGCGGGCTCTGGACACAAACAGGACACCACGTTGGACGCCCCGACCTTCACTGCTTGGGGCCCAGCCTGGCTGCCCTGAATCCACCCCTGGGATGCCAGACAGGCTGGCCCATCCCCCACACTCCTTCACATCCTCACTCTGCACTCGGGAGTCCTGCCAGCAACCCCGGGAGGCCGCTGTCTGGCCTGCCGCACCACCGGCAGGCGCGGGGAGCAACCCTGGACCACCCCGAGGGCTCCACCATGCCAGGGAGGGCGCCCAAAGCCTCCCTCGGCCAGACCAGATTTGGGGGGGCCGAATGCGACTCCCACACAGTCCAAGGGCTCGGTCTGGGTGCTGGTGCCGGCTACGCCCTCACCTCAGTCCCACCTCCAGGCCTCTGCCCCCAGGGCGCTCCGTACCTGCTCTTCTCTCCTTACCTCACCACCATTTGCCCCAGCCCGGTCTCCACACTGCACCGACCCTGAGAAACAAGCCCCAAGGCCAGCTGGAGGCAGAGCCGTTCCCTGAGACCCAGGCCAGCCCGCCATCCTGCCTGCCATGCCCACAAGGCTTTCCTAGCCTTGGCCTCCTGTCTCTCCTTACCTGGGCCTCCTCGCAAACCCCCAACAGCTCCAAGCTTCAGGGATACGTTCCACCTGCCTCAGGACCTTTGCTTGTGCCATTTGCTCCCCAGCCAAGGACGTTCCTGTCCACGTCCTCCCACCCAAGTCCCTATCCACTAAGCTTCTAGAGTGCCCCTGACCCCCGGGCCCCAATACCCTCCACCTGGCCCACCCACCCCAACACCTTCACTGAGATCAGTCCAGCCACACTCAGCTGCAGAATGGCTAATGGCCACACCTGGTCTCACCGTGACACACGCACCCAGCACTGACTCTGTGCTTCCTGGCCTCCACCAACGAATCAGGCCCCCAGTGAGCTCAACCAACACCAAATGCTGCCCCAGCTCAAAACCCCGTCAGGGCTGAGGTGCGGGCCCTGGACAAGCCTGAAGTCTAGGCCACTGCAGAGAAAACAAGCTCTCGGCCGAATCCCTTTCTGGGCAGTCCCAGGGCACCAAAAGCAATGGGGACACGGCCTGGTCCCTCGAAGGCGGACAAAACTCAACTCACACTAATTCTCCTTCCAAGGCCTGCCCCCCCTCAAAGGCTGCTTTCCTGTGGGAACCAGAAACCCATAAAAGCCTTCCTTTTCTTTCTCTACCACCAGCTCCTACCCATCCACACAGCCCAAGCCAACCTCACTTCCTCCAAGAAGCCCTCCTTAGCAACCCACAGGACCCAGGGAGGTGACACCTTACGGCCCAGCTCTCGCTTAGGAAAAACGGGAGCTCAGGTCAGTGTTCAGAGCCGTCCCCCTCAAACCCTCCAGGAGCAGCCACACTAAGAACATGACACCCCCAGCCCTGCCTGTGGTGAGTACTCCGAGATCCGCCTCTCCACCGCTGCCCTCTCAGGTCTCGGGGACAACAACACCTCCCCGTGAAGCCCCCACCACAATACCCCTGTCTCAGCTGGGGGAGGGCAGGGATCTCTGCATCTGATCCCCTCCGCCCAGCCCGAGATGCTCAGCGTGAACGTATGCCCTCGGGACCTCCTTCTTCAGGAGCCGTGAGCTTCAGCCTCAGGGCCACAGGGACCTGGCCTGCAGGCTGGTGACCGTGGGCCTGGGGCAGATACGCTACACCCCGGCCGGCCCAGAGGGGCGAGGCCCCCACACTGCAGACACCATTTCTGTTTCGTATCCCCTAATTCTACCCGGGCCAGGATGGCCTTCCCATCTGCCCCCCTAGGCGGGTTTAGTGCCTGCGCGAGAGCCCCTCCCGGCCTCTGGGAAGACGCCCGTTCCCCTGGAAGGGCCGGCCTAGGGACACCAAGTCCAGGGAAACAGACACACTGGTGCCAGACGAGGACCCGAATCCATGAACAGCGCGCTGGGATGAGAAGGAGCTCGGAAGAGGCACCCCAGGCCTGCATCCCCAGAGCGCACGCAGGAAGCCCCGTGTGTGCGTAAGACAAAGTGCTCAGGGGATCACAGCCACAAGCTCAGGAAGGTGCACCTGTCCTGTTCCCGTCAGGTTGGTGGGGACACAGCGGGCTGAGGGACGGAGGCGGGGGCTGCCCTGCATCAACGCCCCAAGTGTCCTGGCCAGGACACCCACACCCACCATAAGCCCCAGGCGCGGGTGGCGGTTTAACAGCCTGAAGCACGGGGTTCGGCAGACACCTTCAAAACGCTGGACTTGACCGACCTCACGCCCCTGCCAAACGCTGGGACCTGTGAGTCACACAGGGCTCACCCAGCTCTGCCCTCCAGCAGCCGTGTGACCTTGACGCATCCCTCTGGCTTCTCCGAGCTCTGTGCCGAGGTGTGTTTGGCCCCCGGCCCCTGGGAAGCGGCTCCTGGAGGTGCACGCCACCCCTGAGCCCCCAAGTGCCTCCTCGACCACAGCCTACTCCCTCGACACCTTTGCCGGGCTGCAGCTGGCCTCCCCGGGGGGGCCCCCTTCCCAACCTGTAAGCGTCCCCGGAGGCCCCGCCCGGCCTGGGTGCTGGGACCACAGCAGCTGCGTCGCGCGTCGCAGGCGCGGCAGAGTCAGGAACCCTGGGGGAGCCCGGGCAGAACATAACCCAGCCACGCGGGCTACAACACACAGATCCCACCCACCTCCCTCTATAAATAAACCTGTGTAGGAGAGACAGCACTTGCCCCAAAAGTTCCAGCACGGTTAATTTTCGAAACGCAAAGTAAATCGATGAGGGCACGGGCTGCCCCTGCAGGCTCCCTCGCTCTGCGTCGGAGGCCCCCTCAGGGCAAAAGCAGACCAGGCGCGGTCGTTTGTGCCGGGGTCATCCACTTAGCGCTCCCAAAAGGTCGGGGGGCTTAAGGAAGACCCCTTCCTGCATTCCACTTGCTGACGGGATCCGGGCTCGGCCCGGGCTCCACGGACGTCAGCTGGGATTCTGCCAGCGTCTGGAAAGCGAGAAGCTGCTGCACGGAGTGTGGGTTCCCAGAGCAAACCCAATTACCCCGTTTCCCTTTGACTTTGTCCTCTGCAGCGTGAGAGGCTCCCCAGGATGGGGAGGGAAGCAGCCGGAGGCGGCGGAAGTGCCCCGTGGCTACAGGACGCCCCACTGTCCGGCCAGGGCCGGCCCTACTGACCCAGGGAATCTCAAGTGCTCTGAGCAGCCGTGCTGAGGCCTCGCAGACCCTTGGAGAGAACCGAGCCCCCCCCCCCCCCGCCGTCCAAGCGCTCCAGCTTATTCTGAGTGCCCCCCAGGGCTGACGCACGCCCCCAAGACGCGGCCCTGTATCTGCTGGAGGTCAGCGGCCGTCCCCCTGAGACCAAAGGCCATGACGTGCCCACCCCGCGTGACACATGCAGAATTTGCACAGAGGTAAAATGATCCCAGGATCTGAGCCCCTGACCCCCCCCCCCACAGTTGGAGGAGACAGTGAGCTCCCCCGCTGACAAACCCTCCCCCTCCAGCGTGGTCACGGGGAGCACACACACAAGGACACTAACCCAGCCCTGCCAGTCCCAGCCCCCACGGCCCTCTGGGCTGCAGCCCACCTGCGCACGGCTCCCCGCCGCACCTTCCCTGCGCCCAATAACACAAACAACCTTGTCAGATGCCCTCAGGGACACAGCCTGCCTTGAAGGCCCGGGACACCCAGCACCCCCGGGGTCAGCCTCCAGAGAACACCGCAGCCAGGCATGGGGGCTGTCAGAAGAGACAAAGTGCAGGCCTCGCAGACTCTTTCCCTAGCTGGTCTCTGCACGAGCTTGGAGAAGCTGACTCCGGTCCTGTCCCAAACCAGGGCCTCGGGGCACAACCCGCCACCACACCCACCACTCCCGGCAAAGTGAGGTGACCCGGCCATCTCCAGGTCAGAGTCCCAGAGAGGAGGCCAGGCCGGCTGCTATGCAGGAAGACAAGCCTCATGTCTGGGGGGGGTGCCCCCCGAAGGCCATCACGGGTGCAGGACACAGACAGGCTCTGAAGCCTGCCGCCATGCCTGAGGCCAGCCCTGGACCATGATGACCTTCTTGACAACCAGAAGGTAAACTGGACGCAGCCGATGTTTAGATTTCGGAAAAGAGGAGCATGGGTTTTATTACTTTTCTTCGGTACAGATTCTTCTCTCACGTTTAATATTTACACAGTTAAACACACAAGGTAGAAAAAATATACACACACATTGCTCATTTTCACCTCGGTCTCGATTCTGACAGACAAAGTTTACAGGCTGGTCCCCACCTCCGTCAGCCTCCTGGCCTCGGCCCTGTCCCCCACTCCACGGACCCTGTCTGCCCAGTGTCTCCCTGTGGAAGGGCAGGAAGGCAGGGCGCCCACAGCCCGGCCACCTGGAAACCACTTCCCACCAGTAAGAGCCAACGTTCAGGATGGACAGGACCCCACTGAGACAGTCCCCAAAGGCCATCTGCTGGGAGGCCACCAGATCAGCTATCTGCATCCCAGAAGTGCCCCGGCCGACCCAACGCCAGTCTAGAACCTTCTCTGCCACTCTGGCCAAGAACAGAAAAGGGGCCCCTTCCCAGGGAAAGCACTAGAAGAAGGGACTCCACAGGGCAGAGCCAGCTGCGTCCCTGCCCCCCACCCCCAGCTGCGCATGACTTAAATCAGCCCCAGCACCGAGTTCAGCCTGGAGAGGCGAGTTCACAACCAACGTCACGGCATCTCTCCCTGGAAAAGGGCCGGCCGCTGCGCACCGCCTCCGGCCCCACCGGTCAATCTCCCGGCCGCTGCGCACCGCCTCCGGCCCCACCGGTCAATCTCCCGCGACGCTCGGAGGCGCAAAGCACAGGCTGGCAACTTTGCTCCCCTTACTCTACTTCCTTCCGGCCTCCCCCTCCCCTTCCCCGGCAAGGGTCCCGCCTCTGATGGACATTCTGTCGGCCCCGGGGGCGGCCTTCCCCTCCTGGCCGCCACCAACGGGAGCCCTGGGAGTTCCGACTTCCCGCCCCGCCGACCCCTCTCCTCTCCAAGTCCGTGATGGCCTCGCCGCTTCTCTCCCACCCTCTCCCATCCCGGACGGACTGTGGACCGGGGACACTCCATTCGGGCACGCGGGGACGCCCCTGGTGCCCCCACTCCCGTGCCCTGCGCTGCCCGTGCGCCCAGCCCGCTCCGGCCTCGCAGGGGCCACACAGAGGAGGTCCCGCGCTCCGGACCCCACGCCTTGCAGCCCGGCTGCCCTGGAAGGATATGGGTTACAAACCAGCCGGAGACACCAGCTGCGCGGCCGCGTGGTCTGCCCGAGGCAGAAGAAGACGGTGGCCGCCAGCGCCGGGTACGGGACGGGCTGCTCCTCGTCGGCGCCCAGCTCCGCGCCGCGCTCGGCCGCCGGGCTCTCGGGGGGCGACGCGCCGGCCCCGGACCCCGGCTCCGCCTCCCGCCCCGGCACCCCGGGGCTCGCCGGGGACGCCCCTGCCGCCACCGCCGAGCCCGCGGCCGGAGCGCCCAGGGGCACTCGGACCTCGTCGGCCGCCTGCGCGCCCTCGGTCATGGTGGCAACGGGCAGCACCTGCGGGGTGACAGGCGGTGACCGCGACCCGGGAACGACACCCCTCGCCCGCCTGGGGAACGGCGGAGCTGCGGGAACAGTCTCGGTCGCCGACATGTCTTTGTCTTCCCTTATTAGAGACAAATGCGCCCCCCGCCCCCGCCCGCCCCCTCCCTCCGGCGAGGGCTGGGCCGCCCCTCCCCCATCGCCGGGGCGGGGGGGGGGGCCCAAGGGCGCCCTCGCCGGCTCCGCTAAGTTGAAGAGGGTCCCGCCGCGCAGCGGGGCGCGCGTCCCCCGCCGTGTCTCACCTCGCTCCGGCGGCCGGCGGCGTCCCCGCGGGCATCGCCCGGGCGGCGCGGTCACCGCGGACCCGGCACGGCGCTCGGCCCCGGCTGGAGCGCGCCGCCCCCGGCCCGCGCCCCCGGCCCCGGCCCGCCGGCTTCGGCTCCCGCTCCGGCTGGCCCGGCGGCGACGGCGGCGACCCCGGGGCGGAAGGGGACCGCTGGGCTGACGAGCCGGGGACGCGGGGCGCGGGGCCGGGGGGCGCGGGGCGGGGGCGCGGGGCGGGGGCGCGGGGCGGCGAGCAAGCCCGGAGCGTGTCCGCGCGCGGCGCAGGAAACTTCGGAGTGAGCGGCGGAGGGCGGGGGCGGGGCCGGCGCGGGGGCGGGGCCGCAGGGGCGCCGAGAGGGAGGGGCCGCCCCCGCCCCCGCCCCGAGGCACGCGCGCGACCGACCCTCCCCCCATCGCGGGGGGCACCCGCCCGTTCCCAGGGGCAGGGAGGGCGGGGCTGGACCCCTCCGCGCCCCCCACCCCCTCTCCGGGCGCGCGGTGCGCCAGGGGGCGCGCGCGGAGAGGCTCGGCGGGGGGCGGGGAGCGGCGCCAACGTGCTCCCCGCCCCCGCTGCGGGGGCGGCCCGAGCCACGGAGGCGGGCTCTCCCCTCCCCCTCCCCCTCCCCGCCGCCGCGCACCGCCCCCTACACCCGGGCGAGGCGGGCCGGGGTCGCCGAGGGGGCGGGGCCGGGCGGACGTGGGCGGCCGTGGCCGTGACTGCGAGGCTGCGTGCCCCTCCCCCTCCGCGTGTGTGTTTTGGGTGTGACCGTGCCCGTGTGATGTGCCGCTGGGTCCGTGGGTGGGATTCTGGGTGCGCCCGCAGCCGCATCTCCCCCAGCACCCCCCCCCCCCCCCCCCCCCGCGCGCGCGCGCGCATACATGAGGCAGTTTCTGCGAACTTGTCCCGGGCCCACCCCTCCTGGGTGGGGACACGTGAGACCCTGCGGCCGGGGCCGGGCCCTCCTGCAGCCCCCAGTCTCACACACTGAGCACACGCAGAACAGGTCACTGAAGCTGCTGTGTTCCAGGGGTCCTTCCATAGAGGAGTCCTCGTGGGACCGTCGCTACCTCAGCGCCTGGACCAGACCAGGAAGGCAGGCCCCCACCAGGCACACAGGGAGACCTGCCCTCCGGGTGTCAGCGGAGGGGGTGGGGGCCGGGCCGGCTCCTGACTCCTCCCTACCCCAGTGCCCCGCCTGGAGTCAGAACCAGGACCACCGGTCACCATGGTCACCATGGGACTACTGCTCTGGGAGCACCTTCCCCACCCCCCCAGCCAGCCTCCTCGGAGGGGCGGCTCCCTCGCTCCTGCCAAGCCCCCCCGCCCCCCCACCCCCCACCCCAGTCAGCGTGCAGAGCCCCACCACCTCCGGACAAAGAGCAGGCAGCTGGCCGGTCCTCACATGCTGCTCCAGGAGCCTTAGGCCTCACCGGCTGCTGGGGTGGCAGGGAGTGAAGGCCACCTGGGGACTCCCAGACCTGGCACGGCTGCCGCCCTGGGCTTCTCCACCTGCAGGGTGGGAAGGCGCTGTGCGGGGCCTCGGGGAGGCCCTGGGGGCAGCTGCGCCCTGGGAAAGGCACTCTGTGGGGTGGACGAAGGTACGGGAAGGCGTGCCCACAGTAGCTGCCGGGCAGGCCCCAGGCGGTGCCCTCTGCGCAGGCTGCTCACCGCTGAGCGGCACCCCCTCTTGTATATATGAACTTTTCAGGAAAAGGAAAACATTTACTCTACTTTAATGCCGCTACTTAGCGGTCGAGGGCCACAACCAGTAATTAAGGTCCTCAGACAGCAATCAGGGTTCTGGCCACGAGGAAGAAGGCTCTGGAAGAGCCCAGGGGCCTAGACCTCAGCCCTGCAGGGAAGCTTGCAAGGATGGGACAGACACAGAAGCCGAAGCAGGTCCTTGGGCAAGGGTCCCCGGATCCCCTGTTCTCCACACTCCTTACAATTGAGGGGGAAGCTCCAGATGGGTTTCAGCTGAAGGCTCTTCGTGGTTTCCTGGACAAAAATTAGCAAGAGGTCAAATGGGTGCCGGGCCCTGGGAGGAACTGGGGACCCAGCGACAGGGACCAGTCCAGGCGCTGTTCTTGTTCCCCGAAGCTTCATTCCAGCAAGGAGGCAGCCAGTAACACATCCTTGGATGCAGGATGAAAACATTTACAAACTGTGTTAAGTGCCATGGAGAGCTGAGAAAGATGGGGAGCAGGAGACATATTGAGAACAAGAAAGCAGCCAGAAGAGGAACAGAGGGTTATTCCCAGCAGGGCGAGCAGCCTGTGCAAAGGCCCTGTGGCACACAGGAGACGGCTGAGGAGTAGGAAAAACCAGAGAGAGCCTGGGGTACCTATGTGCTGGGCCAGCCTTGAGGTGGGGTGCTGGGGAAGGGGAGGGCAGGGCACAGTTTCCACGGGGTCCCTTGGCACAGGGAGAAAGCTGCATGTCATTCTGAACGAGACAGACTGTCACCCTTTTCTGTCACGCTCTGTCCTCTGGATGTCTGCAGAAAGGGCAGAGCCATGGATTTTTTAAAATAGACATTATTTTTTAAAGACAACATCTGTAACCTGACAAGGCCCATAGCCTTCAGAAACCCCGTGGCCCGTTGACAGACGGGCGGGGCCGTGCCATCCCTCGAAGGGGCATTTTCTACCTCCTACTATCTTCCACTCCCATCTGACCGAGCTGAGGACCTGCCAGAACCGTCCTCCCAAGTCTCTGCGTCCCCGGGGCTGGTGCTCACCGACGCCCGCGTTCCCGGCGTCCAGCGGGACTGCCCCCAGGAAGCCACGGGCTTGCACTGGGCCTCCATCAGGCTCAAGGTAGCACAGCCGAGGCCGGCGGCCATCGGCGAGAGGGGGTCTGCCCCACGAGGGGGTAGCCTCACCCGGGAGGGAAAATGACGCTGAAAACGCCGAGACGGTAATACGTTCACGTTGCTGGAAAGGAATGTTCAGGAGACACGAGGCATAGGACGATTGGGAAATTGGCATTAAAATTGTTTAATTAAACTGTACAGAGTGTTCAGATGTATTGTCTTTTAAGCCCTCCAGGCCTCTGGAAAATTTGGTTCTGCTTTTTGCTATTTACTCTGTTTTTTTAAGGGCAAAGCTTTTCCTGGACAAAGATCTGGTGTGTGCGTGGGGTGTGGGGGAAATGGCCCCTTAGCTCAGTGGGAGAAAAGTAGACACAGGCTCTGCCCCCCTGGGAGAAGGCCTCAGCCCCTTGAGGTGTGTGGCTGTGGAACATTCCGCCTGCCTTGGGGGGCCCTCCGCTTTGACAGTCCGGGCTGCGGGGCAGGGGGCAGCGTGGCCGCCTCTGTCAGGACTCAGGGGGCAGCCTCCGGAGCTCAGGGGCCCATCCGAAGCTGCCTTTGCAGTGCTCACCTTGCCATCTGCTGGCCCCCGTTTGCTTTGTGGGCCAGACCGTGGCTTCCCGTGGGGTTGGCCCGTGCCTGTCCCAGGTGGGTGGACAGGAAGGGCTTAGCCCATGCGAGATTGGTAAGAGCCATGGCCAGAAGCCAAGGCTTGGGGAGGTGAGACCTGGGTCACCCGGGAGGTGAGTGTGCCGGGCCGGGGTCCTCATAGTGCAGCCGCTTGGTGGCTGTCGGGCACAAGTGGAGGTGAGCCCCACTGAGTCCTCTGGGGTGCTGAAGGGAGCTCAGGCCTCCAAGCAGGGGCCTGGGCCGGCAGGCGGCCGACCCACCTTGACCTTCGAGCCCCACGCCGAAAGCCAGGCCCACAGGTGCTCCCCTTACTGTGCGTGCGGCTGGGCCAGGCTCCACAGAGGGTGGCCTTCGGGACGGGCAGCCCAGGCCCCTGCCCAGCCAGGCGGCCTCCAGTGACAGGTGCTTCCCATGTTAAAATACAGGTCGTCGGGGTGCCTGGCGGGGGTTCAGTCCACTAAGTGTCCGACTCTTCATTTCAGCTCTGCTCACAATCCCAGGGTCACTGAGCGTGGAGCCTGCTTGGATTCTCTCTCTGGCTCTCTCTGCCCCTTCCCCGCTCATGCGCTCTCCTCCCTAAGAAAAAAAAAAAAAAAGAACAAGTTGCCCAGTTAACTTGGAATGGCAAAGAATGAATACTTTTTAGTACAAATATATCCCATGTAACGTATGGGACGTACTTGTACTAGAAACCGTGTTTATGTCTGAAATTCAAATGTAACTGGGTGTTCTATATTTTCTCTGGTGACCTTCCTGCCGGCAGCAGGAGGTGAGGTGTGACAGGGCTGGGAGGCAGACCGGGAGGACTGAGTCAGGCGCCTTCCGTGGGGCCCCAGGGTGCTCACCCCAGGAGTCCGTGCACTCGGAAATAGGCACCGGGGAAGGGGGTGCTGTGCTGGGGCGGGCGGGGGGCACCTGACTGGCACCAGCGAGCTGGCCCTCGCCTACCTCAGACGGTTCGGTCACCTGGGGTTGCTGTGGAGGGGGGGCTGGAGGCCGTGGGGTGTGGCTTCGGCCCCCGGTCTCCACAAGCAGGTCACTCGGAAGTGTGGAACCTTCCAGACCTTCATTCTGTAGGTGCACAGCTGCAGAGGGGGCTTAGAGCCCAAGCAGGTGGGGCGGCTGCGAGGTGCCTGGCGCACAGCGTGCACGGAGGGGCGGGCGCCCACTGGAGCCCCAAGGTGCCCGTGCTCGATTTGGGGCACCCACCCGCCAAGCTGTGCGTGTGCACCACGGGGCCGGGGGCCCGGGGACTGGCTGGCAGTTGGCCTGGCGGGGGGGGGGGGGGGTGGTCCAGGGCCTCTCAGCATTTCGGATGTGGCCTCGAGTCTCAACTGGGAGCAGTAAGTTTTCCATATTGGATGATGGAGTCTTAAATGGAGCTGAGCACAGAATCTGTCCATTTTGTTACAGGTGGGTTTAAAGGTGGTGGAGCCCCGCGTGTGGGGCTTACCCTTTCCCGTCCCTCTCCTCCTCCTGTCGCTGTTGTTCGAATACACGGAGCTCCAGGAGGGTGGAGAGACGGTGGGGGGCACGGCTGCTCCAGGCCCGAGTCTCACTCCCGTCTGCGGGAGCCCTGCCCTGCCCAGGACGTGCTGTGGGCACAGCCCACCGAGGGGTTTGGAACGTCTCCCGAGCCCCCAAGGTCCCTGGGCCTGATAGAGGGGGACGGAGACCATGCACACGACGCAGCATCCCTCAGCCGCGAACAGGTGTGTGGCTCTGGCCGGCGACCTTGTGGGTGGACGTGGGAGAAGCATCTGGCTTGCAGTTCTGTCTACACCAAGCGTCCGGAACAGGCGCAGCCGCAGCGAGGTCGCCTCGGGCTGGAGGGAGGGGGACAGGGATGAGAGTCCTTGCAGTGATGGAAATGCTCTAGAATTGTTCTAGAATCGGACATCCTTGTGCATGTGCTAGAAACCGCCTGCACGCTCTACACTCTAGGGGTGCAGCGCGGGGGGAGTGAGTCGGATCTCCGGAAGCCGCAGGGCTAGAGGGAGGCCCACGCTGATGGGCTGTCCTCAGCAACCTGACCCCCTTCGGGGGTGGCCTCCCGGCGCTTGCCCATCCCTTGGGATCATTGGCGGCCTAGGGCCTGGGGAGACCGCCCTGCGGCAGCATCTGACAGGGGTGGACTCGCGGGAAGGAGTCGGGGCGTCTCTTGGGTGGTTTGGGTGGGATCTCCTCGGAGGGCGCGTCCCAGCCTTGAATCCAGGGGTGCAGCCCCCTGGGTGTGCAGGGGAGCCAGGGGGAGTGCCCCCCAACAAGGTCGCACCCGAGGGGGAGGGGCGTGGGCCGACGTGGGGTGAGGAAATGGGAGGGGGGGAGGTCACTGGCCAGGGTGCTTCCCCAGAGGACTTTGATGGGGCCGTGGGAAAGCGGGACACCCGAGGCAGATGTCAGGCTTCTCTCCTACCCCCCGCCCCCATTTCCTCCTCCGGCCCCCCTGCGCGGCCGGCCCCCCTGCCTGCAAGGAGCCTGGGCCCGGCAGACTCACTCACAGGGTCCCCGCCAAAGTTCAGCCCTTGGAGTGAGACCCTCAGAGGTCAACACTGCCAGCCCCTCCTCCGCCTGGCAGGCAGTGACTCCCCTATGGACGCCCCTCGAGAACCCAGGAGAGGCGACTCATACCCGCTGGGGACTGAGAACCCTGAAATGTGGTCCGCATGCTGACCTGTTTCCCGGATTCACCCTCCCACCCCCGCGGGCCGAGCGCTCGGGGTTCATGGCCCAGCCAGCAGGAGCCCCTCAGACCAGCGTGACCCAGCCCCTCCGGGAGCTGCCACCAGCTGCCTGGGGACATGTGAAGGGTGAGCCCGCCTCGGGCAGGCCGGTGATGCACCAGCGCCCTGCGGCCGAGGTGGCCCGGCGGCTTCATTCAGCCATCGGGTCACGGAGGGTGGGGATGCCGGGCTGCAGGGACTGTGGGGACCCTGCCAGAAGGCCAGGCCGCTTCTGATTCCTGTCTCCTTTCACGCATTCACCCCAGGGCACTTTTTTTTTCTTTTTAATCTGTACAGTTAAATGGAGATTTGAGCAGCCCTTCCTGACACGGATAGGGAGCCCCGCTCTAGCTGCAGCGACAGGGACTGAGACAGCAGGTGAGGTGCCCACACACCAGGCCACCACGGGGGCCTGGCAGAGGCCGGGGCTCCGAAGGCATTCACATCCTTTACGGTAAAGCGTTCCTGCTTTGTTTAATGTTCCGTTGATTCCCCTCAACGCTGGCTTCCCCAGCACCCGCCCGCCGGGACGTGGCAGGCAGGGCTCGGTTCTAGACGGGGAGGGAGGCTGACGCACCACAGCCGCCAGCCCGCCCGGCTCCGGCTCGGGGGACGCCCGCCTCCCCCGGAGAGAATGTCAGATGGCCCCAGACCCCGCCTGGGAGAGCTGAGCTGTGGCGAGAGGCAGTCTGGCCCTGAGGGCCTTGAGGGAGATGAGGTGGGACACAGCCAACCTGTCCCTGAAGAAAACCGCGTCCTTGAAGCCAGACTGTGGGCAGGCCAGTAGCCAGAGGATTCCAGCTTCAAGTGGAGACTTCCAGAACCCTCCTGCTTCCTCGCCGGGACAGCACCAACTCCTGGCTAAGGCCTGGATCGTGTCCAGGCTCCTCTTCTTGCCACATGCCTGGGGACGCCCTGGTGGGACTAGCCGGGGGGCGGCATGGAGACAGCAGTTGGAGGTGTAGGCCCAGCCTGGAGAGGCCTCCGGCAGGTGCAGCAGGGAGTAAGGGAGTGTTGGACTAGCGCCCCAGGGTGCCCGGTGCCCGCATGGACCCTGCATTCTCTGAGGCCACGGTGATATGGCAGACACCACACCAGCCCCCACTGTGGCCCTCAAAAGCTAATGTCACCGCCATGTGGTGGAAAGGGGCAGCCTTGCTTCTCAAGCCTCAGAAAGCGCCAGGCAGCGCCAGCCTTCCATGGGAGCCCACGGGAGCCACAGCAAGGGCTAAGGTGCAGGATGCAGAGGTCCTGTTGCAAAGGCAGGCAGCCCAGAGACACAGCCCCAGAAAGTGCCCAACCTCCCGTCCCTGCCTGGGCACCTGCTTCTCGGCCAGTGGGAGAGATTGGTGCCCAGGGAGCAGGGAGGGGGCGTTCCCACACCACCAGTCCCTGCTCTTGCCCCGTTGTCCCTCCAGACGTGAGCCTGTATCACCAAGCCACCTCTCAGATCTGTCAGCAGCTGTCTGGGTGCTTAGAATAACCAGGAAGAACCCCCCGCCCCCCACCCAGAACTTGCTCTCGGCCTGGTCTCCACCGGGACCTGCCCCCAGCCCCAGGGAGGACCCGCCTCGGCTCAGGGACAGGGCCTGCTGCGGGGCACACACTGGGGTCTGCTGGGGCCAGGCTGGATCGGGCCTGCGGGGACCCCCACCCCCCGGGTGAAAGGAGGGCACAAGGCGGCAGAGTGGGCCAGGCCACACGCAGCGTCCAGCTGGAGTCAGGAACCGGGTGCTCCAGGGAGGAGGTCCAGGGAGACCTCACGACGTAAAGAGAGGGTTCCCTGGCACCCGGAGCTGCCCCCAGGCTGGGGCTCGGGGAGGGGCAAGCATATGAGCACCTGAGCTGGAGCCAGAGGTAGCTGGGGCCAAGCCCAGGCTGAGGTTGGGGCTGGTGCCAGGAGCACAGCCCTTCGGAAGGGCCTCCCCTTCCATCGGAGAGGCCCCGGGGCAAGGCTGCCCCCCCCCCCCCGTACCGGCTAGACCCTCGGGACGGGGCCCCTGGACAGTCCAGGAGGGCCAGTGTGGGGGCGGGGGGGGGGGCACATCCTCTCGGACGCTGATTCTGGCTCCTGACCCCTCCCTTGGCCGGAGAGCAGCTGCAGGAGGCACGGGTTTCTGTTCAGCAGATGCCGACGCTTTAATTTTCCTGGATTTATGGCCTCTTCTGTGGCTTCATTACTGAGATAAGGACAGAGCCCATCACTGTCAGGCTCCGCTGGGGATGTGTGGCCGGCCCTGCGGACGGACACTGATGCCGTTCGTTCTGGCACAGCAGGGCCGGGGCGGGCGGCCTCCCACCGGGGCCACGTGGCCCACCCGGGACCTGATCAAGGCATCAGTCATCACCCTCAATGGCGAAGGACCGAAGCTCCTCCCGGAAGACCAGGAACAAGACGAGGTTGGTCACTTCCACTCGACCTCGTCCCGGAGGCTCCGCCAGGCCCGTTAGGCACCAAGAGAGAAAAGGCTGAAAGTTCAGGGGCGCCTGGGGGCGCTCCGTCGGTTGGGCGTCCGATGGCGGCTCAGGTCATGATCTCACGGTCCGTGAGTTAGAGCCCCGCGTCGGGCTCGGTGCTGACAGCTCAGAGCCTGGAGCCTCCTTCGGATTCGGTGTCTCCCTCTCTCTCCGTCCCTCTCCCACTCGGGCTTGCTCTCTTTCTCTCTCTCAAAAATAAATAGATACATAGAAAAAACTGCTGAGAGTTTGGGAAGGAATAAGAAAAGCTGTTTTTACACGCAGGCGTCATGATGGTGTGGGGAATCTTGCGGACCCGACCGCACACCAGCAAGCCCTGGGATGGATGTTAGTGGGGGCGGGGCAGCACACAGCGTGTGTCTCTTCTCTCCTAAGGACGCCGTCGTTGGATTTAGGCCCCACCTGGAAAACGCAGGATGACTGCATCTCGAGATCACTCACTTACGTCTGGGACCCTGCTTCCAAATGAGGTCCCATCCACAGGTTGCAGGGGTCAGGACATGGCCACGTTCCTGGGGGGGCTACCACCTGGCCCATGTCATGGTCCCAGGGTCCCGAGGCCCCTGCCCGACGGGCGGTCCATCGCCTGACCGGCCTCCTGTGCCCACTCATCCCTGCAGACCTGGCCGTCCGCCTCCCTCGCAGAGCCCGGTCTGTGGCCCCGGGAAGGTGTCCCCGGGGAAAGCCTTCCTCTCACCAGCCATCTTCTTCACTGCAACTTCCCTGCGGCTTTATTGAGCGGCTGCCACGGCCGCCTGGCCGGGGACCTCCTCGCGCTGCTGGGACTGACACCTCCCTCTCTCTTACTTTTGTAGCGGCTGGAACACAGATTACGTTTCGGGTCCCGTTGGGTTGAAAATGCTTGTTCTGGGTCCCCGGAGCCCACGTGGGCTGCTGATGTGTGGAGCCGCGGCTTCCCCATCCCCGTGGTCTTCGGGGGGCGTCGAGAGCCGGCCGAGGGCCCCGGACCAGGGCGGCGGGAACCCTCGGGGAGCAGGCTGGAGGCCCCAGGGCAGCAGCAGTGGGGAGAAAAGGTTCACCTGAAAATCCCTACCAATAGTGCCTGGAGATGCCGGTGAAGAGAATAGGGGGAGAGAGGATCCGGGGGCGGGGATGGGGGTGAGGGTCCAAACGCCACACACACAGGCCGGGAGACCGTCTGCGCTGGGAGCAGGGCCTCCCTGGCAGACGGTGAGACCGAGAGGCGAGTAGGTGCCACAGAGACCCTCTGCCCACCCCCACCCCCAGCCTAGAACATTCGGATTCCTGCTCTCCAAGGACATTCGGAAGGAGAGCACGCGGTTAGCAACAGGGCAGGCAGTAGCCGAGCCGTGGGTGAAGGGTGTGGAGGCTCAGAGTCGGAAACGCCGCAAATCCCCAACACATTCAAGCGCACGCCGCCTGGGGACGCCACGCGAAGAGGTGGTCGTGGGGACAGGTAGAGAGAGTCCCCCGGTTTGAGGTCTGGCAGGAGAGAGATCACAGAGCTGGCATCATCTGGGAGAGGCCGCGACGGGCGCCCGGCAGACAGGAAGCCGCTCAGACGAGCCCGGGCCGGGAGGGGGCCCACGTCAGAACAGGGCAAAACCCTTATTCAAAGAAGATACAAAAGAAGATCTAAGTAAACCAGGCGCTCTGATCCGCATGGACGGGAAGCCTCCACGTGGCAGACGCGGAGATGCTGCCGAAACTGCTCTATAAATTCACGTCCGCCTCCATGGAGCCTAACGGATGTCCAGTGAGTCGGACCAGCTGAGCCCACAACGTCTCGGATGGATGAGGGCTGGGGGTAGCCAAGCCCGTTCCCGGAAAGGACACAGGGCGGTCCCCTCGCCTGGACGCCAGGATTTCCCGTCGCGCCGAAGTCGTCAGAGCACCTGCGCAGCCAAGCCCGAGAAGGAGGCTGGATGGGCCGCCAGCAGGAGGCCTCCAAGGGTGAGCGCTCGGGCCAGCAGGTGTCTGGCGGAGCCGCCCGCGGCTGGCCCGCGTGGGCCGGGGTCACGTGTCCCAGAATTTGGTGAGCTGGTGGTGGAAGCAGCCGGCACAACGAGCGGAGCCGTGCACGGACTGAGCACTCCACCTCAGCCCAACGAGCATCACCCGTGCAGGGTGACAAACGGTGGGACGGAGGGCCGCGTGCCAGATTTAATGACCACACACCTGGGGCCGCGGGCCTGGGTCCAGATGGGTTCTGGGCACGGCACGGGCACGGGACGAGTGCGGGGGGCGGGGGGGGGGGGGTCGTCCCGGGAACGGCTGGCCGCGGGGGACCTACGAGAAAGACTGCTGCGCGTTTTATTGCATTTGCAAACTGTGTGCTCCGCGTTGTCTCCGCAGCGTTGGGAAGCCGTCGCGGTGGGTCCCTAGACACAGACCTTTGTGAGTTGCCCGGTACCCTCATACGTGGAGCGCAAAACGCCGCTCGCGGAGCGTGCACGCAGTGCGCCCGCGTCCGTGCGCGTGCGGCGTGCTGCGGGAGAGTTTCGTCTCCAAGGACGGTCCGGGGCGAACTCGGATATTCTCCGCGTTGTTGGTCCCGCTTGAAATAGCTCATCGTTTGAAACTGGCTTCAAACAGAGGTGTCCTCCCTCGGTGGGGCGCCCCACCCCCCGCCTGGCGGGAATGCTTCCACCCACGCCTGGCCTTGTCAAGGTCGCCTGGGCTCACGTGATGCCACGTGCTAGAGTTCAGGATAGAAGCTTGCTCCAAGTAGAATCGTTCTCCGCGTGCCTGGCCGTCCAGCGTCCCTGGGAGCTTGGGGAGCCCCAGGGAGGGCACCGGCCCGGCTGCCTCCCGCCCAGCCTCCAACAGGGGCTCTGAAGGCACCGTGGCCAGCTCAGCATCCCAGGGGTGAGGGCCCCCCCCCCCCGCCCGCCCCCGGGCTCCTCTGATGTCGGGAGGCAGAGTGCCAGCCCAGATACAGCACAGAATCGATCCAGTTGTAATTGGGACTTGGAAGACGTTTAATATTTAACTGGATTAAATATTTAAACAGGACAAGATGACAGGGAACACGGCAGCCCCGGGAGACGGCAGCAGACGGGGTCTGCAGATGGGGGGCAGGCCCCACCCTCCCGGGGAGGGAGGGCCTCAGACACCCAGGCCCCCCTTCCAGATATGGCAGCTGACAGGGGGTTTCCTGCTCTCCGCTGGATGGGCACCCAGGACGTCTCCAGCCTCTCCAGCTGGCCTTTCTGAGCGCCAACTGTATGCCAAGCAGGGCTGGCGGATAGGACTGCCCTGCAGGCGCCCCTCAGGAGGTTATGAGGGGCTGCCTCCTTCAGGAAGTCTTCCTGGACTGAGCCAGCTCCACATCACACACACTGTGACCCTCCTACACTCTTGTCACTCGTCAGGATGTACGTGAGGCTGAGTTTGGCTCCAGTGCACCGGATGCTCTGGGGACAGATGCATGGCTGTCCTTATGGGGCCAGTGCCCTGCACCTGTCCCTGACCAAGGGGCTCCTTGCCTCAGCTGGGGCTCCCAGCAGACAGCACAGGTGACCTGGCTGGGGGACGAGAGGCTGCCGGGAAAGCCCTGTCCCCGACGCCTCCCTGCCCCCGGCTGTCTTCGGGCAGGGACAGAGTTGGGGCTGCTGGGCTTGAAGCCCGTGACCCACCCGTGTCCGAGATGCTGCACAGGTTGGAGGGGCACGGTGGGGCCAGACTTGGCTCCGACCGTGTTGGTCTGCTGGGAAGGCTGGCTGGGGGTGGGTGCTCGAGGGACAGCCACAGGGAGCAGTGTGAGGACCCAGGTGTGGGCTTCCTGGGGGGGCCACCTTGAAGTCCTAAGACCGCAGAGCTGTGGTGACAGCGTCCCAGGGCTGTGCTCCCTCTGGAGGATCCAGGGCAGGATTCTTCCTGCCTCCCCAGCCTCCGGCATGGCCCTTCTGTGGCTTGTGGCCTCAGCACCCGACCTGTACCTCCAAGGTCACGTGGCTGCCTCCCTGTGGGCGTGTGTCTAAGTCCCCTCTTCTTAGAAGGATGCCAGCTGCTGGCTTAGAGCCCACCCAGATGACCTCATCTTAACTAAATCGTCTGCAAAGACCCTCGATCGTCTCCAGATAAGGTCCCATGTGCAGGCACTGGGGGTTAACATGTGGACTTACGTTTTGGGGACACAATTCGCCCCACACCCTGGGGTCACCTCCACAAAGGGGGGGCTAAGGGGTGGGCCCGGGGAGGTGGGGAGCAGGTGTCCCCAGCCCCTCCAGAGCCCTTGACGACCCCTCCATGCGGCTGGGCAGGTGGGGCTGGGCCTGTGGTCACCGGCTCTTGACCCCAAGTCCACGGAGTCGAGAGTGGGGAGCAGAGACCTCCTCGGGTGGTCAAAGACGTCAGCCTGGGGCCCCCCACCTGCCCCCCTCCCACCGGAAAGCACTAGCAAAGTGGGAGAGGCTGTTCTAGAATTCCCCAGGTGGCACCAACCCCACCCCACCCCCAGCTCCCTGCAAGGGTGTCCTGAGTTGGGATCTGGGAGGGATAGGACAGCCAGGCTGGGGGGAGGGCGTGTGTGTGTGTGTGTGTGTGTGTGTGTGTGTGGTCCCCTGACCGTTGTGGCTGCCAGGAGGTGGCTGTCCATTTGCAGGGCCTGGGGTCCCCCCCAGGACTCTCGGCAAAGTGTCTTGCCTCACCGGGACCGCATCAACTCCTCGGTTGGCAAGGCCCTGCAGCCCAGGACGCTGGGATCTTAGGGCCTCTTCTGTGGCTGGAGGGCTCTGGGCAGCGGGACGGCCGCCCCCTGCCAGGCGGGGGCAGCTGGGGCCCTGCGTCCCTCTCCCCCGACTGCCTGCCAGGCGGCGGGGCCCCCGGGGCCGGCTGGCGGTTTCCTCCCACACGCGGCACCGCACGTGGACGGGCCGAGCCGGGTCTGCAGAATGTCAACTCGGTGCAGGAGAAAGCACGGGGCGGCCGGGCCCCCGTGATGACTTGCAGACCCCAGGGGCCCAGACAGACAGAGCCCACACCCCAGCCCGGGACCACGGCGGTATTCCAGGCCGACCCCGGCTTCCTGAGTCAGTCCAGGTCTGGGGCTGGACCTGAGGGCACGGCCAGGCTGGAGGAGAAGCCAGAGTGGGCAGGGAGGGGCCGACACAGAGCCTGAATCCTCATGGGGGGGGGGGGGGGTTGGATCCAGAGCAGGGACACCTCACCCATCTGAGCCTCGATCTCCTCGTCTGCAAGACCAGCCCAGTCGCTGTTCACGCTGCAGGGGTGGTCGTGGGCCCATAAAACAGGCGCAAAGTGCTGGGGCCGGTGCTCCCGCCAGCTCTTCGGGCCTCCTGCTGGAGGGGTAGACACACAGACAGAAAAGGGCAGGCCAGGGGCAGGAGGAGGGGAGCAGGGGGAGAGGAGGCCTGGCTGTTGGGGGTCTTCCACAGCCACCCCCCGCCCCCGCCTTGGATGTGGGGAGGCTGCAAAGCCCGGGAAAGCCGTGACCCAGATTCCTGGACGCTGCCGGCCTCCACGCAGGAGACTGCTCACGGTCCCGCCGCCCTGGCTCCTCTGTGCCCTGAGGTCTGTGCATTTTACGGAGTGCCTGTCTTCCGCCCTGCAGGCCCCCAGCCCTGGTGTCTCGCCCGGGACTCCTCGGAGGCTTGGGGGG
Organism: Acinonyx jubatus; assembly: GCF_027475565.1. NCBI lineage: Eukaryota > Metazoa > Chordata > Mammalia > Carnivora > Felidae > Acinonyx > Acinonyx jubatus. Next base: position 37,315,799 of record NC_069398.1, on the reverse strand, counting down.
GAGGTACGGCAGGCAAGGGGAGGCCAGCGTCAGCTGGGTCACTCTGTCCCCCCAGGCTGGGCACTTGGGAGGAGGGAGGCCCGGACAAGCCTGCCCCAGTGGTGGCCTGGTGGGCTGGGCCCCCTCCACTGCTGAGGCCCGCACAGAGAGCACGACGGGCTGCAGGCTGGCCCGGCCTGGGGACAGGACTCCCAGCTGTCTCTCTCACGGGGTTGACCCAGCGAGTCCCCCGTTCTGAGCACCCACACCGCACACCCCTCTCCCACCCGGCTTCAACCCCGGGAGGGACAGGGCACTTATGTCTTGGTGTTTTTCCCAAGCACGGGCTACAGTGGGGAGTGGGTGTCTGCACACAGCAGCCGTGCAGAGGCCCGCGGAGCTGGGGAGGAGCAGAGGGGGAAACTGAGGCACAGGGAGGTCGAGGTCGGTGTCAGGCTGGTTTTCGGAAGCAGACTCTGACAAGAGGGTTCTCGGGAAGGCTTCCCAGGGAAGTCGGCCGGGTGGATGTGCTGGGTGGGCGAGCGGGGGCGCAGCAGGAAGTGAAGGAGGCTGGGCCAGGCCAGGCGCTAAGGCCACGGAAGGGACCCAGGACCGCTGCAGTGCCCCATTCACGGACAGTCCTCCGGTTGCTGGTCAAAGGCGGCCCCCACCACATGCAGGGTGTGCACCCCCTGCCCCACCGTGGGGTCGGTGCTGGGAGGTGACCCTCCGGCTAGGTCCTCGCCCACCTCCTCCCCCAGGTGGGTTCTGGGTGTCGGCTTGTGGCGCACGTGGCCTGATCCCAAAATAAAATATTTGGCTTCCAGGACTGAGAGCCTTGAAATACAAATACTGCTTCCTTGTTTCCAAAAAGCAGTCACATCCAGGCCTCCCAGAGCCCCGTGTCCTGAGACAGCCGGCGTCTGTGGCCCTTGAGGGGAGCCAGGCAGGGGAGGCTCCTTCCGCCTCTGGGACAATCCGGGAAGCAGGTGCACGACCACCCCCCAGCCCCGCCATTGTACGGGTGGGTGGTATCCTGATGTCCATCCCAGGACCCCGGGGTGCAGCCTGAACAGCCCCCCTTGATCGCTGTGTGCAGGGCATGGGCATCAGGAAAGGTCAGCCTCCTGCCCTGAAGTCTGAGGACACTCGGGGGCATGCGTCCCCGACACGGTGGGGTCAGGGGGTCTCAGGGCAGAGGAGCAGCCAGGCCCTCCTCCCCCGCCACCGTCCTACAGAAGGGCCAGTGAGGTCCCCGGAGGAGAGGGCGGCCAGGTGGGCCTTGCTCAGGGGACTCGGGCCTGCATCGGGCCGGGACGCTGGGCCGCCCCCTCCACCCGCCTTGGGACAGAGGGGAAACGGACGTCTGTGGCCAGTCTGCTTCCAAACGGGACCTCAGGAAAGAGCCCCCAGCCCCCAGGCAGGAGGGGGGGCCGCAGGGAAGGCAGGCCTAGGCCCCCGGGTGGAGGGCGCCAGAGGGGGCCGGGCCTGGGCTGGGGGGACAACAGCAGGGGTGAAACATGGCAAAGGCAGCGCCCCCCCGTGGCCGGGGCGAGCTCCGTCCGGGTGGGGAGGGGGCTCCTCTGTGTCCCGGCTCAGCGCCCATGCTGGCCTCAGCGGCCTCCGTCTCCAGGTTCCACACTGGAGCTGCCTTGCCCCGGCTCTGACGAGACGTCTAACTGGGAGCATCACACCCGACCGGGTGAGCCTCAGATCACACGTCCCACGTCAGGGGCACACCGCCCGTTGGCCTAAAATCACATTTCCGCTTCCCAAAAAAGCTGTCTCAGCCTCCGATCGGGGGCTCGTGACCTTGGCACGGCGCAGCCACCCCGCGCGGTGCCCTGGTCTGAGGATGGCCCAGAGGCTGGAGCGCCAGAGAGCACTTGAGGCTAAGGCGGGCCAGCGAGCCCCTGGTGGGGTGGGGCCCCGTTTCCCCTCCTCTTTCTGGGGTCTGGCATCGGATGTTGAACACGGAGGGTCTGCCATCTGACAGCGCCCCCCCCCCCCCAGCCCAGGAGCCCTCCCCACCGGAGCTCGCAGCCCCCAGCCCAGTCCAGGGGTGCTGGTGGGGCAGGGGAGAGCTGCCTCGCTCATCTGAGACACGGGGGTGTCCTCTACTCCCTGTCCCTCCCACAGATGGACAGGCTGGAGGTGCTGAACGGAGGCAGGACTGGCCTGCGTGGGCGCGGGGGCCCTGGCCGTGGGGTTGCCAGGCAACCGCCAGTGCTCACGGCTGCATCCCGGCTCCTCCTCCTCAGCGAGGAGCCCCAGGTTCGAATATTCGCACTGTGCTGCTTGCTAAGGCGCTGTGGCTCTGGAAGGGAGCAGGGGACAGTGTCCTTGGGGCACGTCAGGAGCGCCTCGCCTGGGTGGCCCAGTCCCTGGAGGGAGAGAATGCTTGCTCAGTGTCCCCAGCACCTGGCCAGGTGAACCCAGCGGCCCAGCCTGGCTCACTCGGGACCCTGTGGGGGGGCCGGGTTTTCCAGCACCTTCTGTGGTTCTCTTTCCTCCCCGACCCCGGGCCTCCTGCCAATCCAGAGCGGTGGCAGCCGGGGAGTGACAGGGGCTCACTGGCTGTGACCTGATCCTTACATGGGGACCACTGAGGGGCCAGCCCCCACCCCCACCACGCAGGCACCGTGGAGCCTCGGCCTCCCCAGGCTCTGGGGGGCCTGTGCCGGTTGCACACCTGGGCCCTCCCTCCACCTCCTCATGCAGACCCCCACTGGGGCCACCTCCGCTAAGGACTAAGCCAGGCAGATGGGGTCCTTGCACACAGCAAGGGGCGGGGCGGCTGCACAAGCCCCAGTCCCCCCCCCCCCACCTTCGAGAGTTTTGAGGAGAGGCACCCGGAGGGAAGCCTGGAGGCTGAGGGCGTCCTCCTGGGACAAGCTTATCTCAGAGGAGCAGGGACAGGATGACCCCCTAGGCCTGAGTCGGACCCCGGGGGTCGGACATCTCCACGCCCGCCATGCCAGGCAGGTCTGCAGGCTGTGTGTGTGGGGGGGGGAGTTCTCCGCATCTTGGGTGGCCCCCCGGCAGGGGTCAGGGTGCCAGCTCCCGGAAGCACAGGGCCTCCCCCCCACTGGCTTAGGGCAGCTGGGAACCAGGGCACACAGACACCCAGGCCTTGGTCCCCCCTCGGCTGAGGCCCCCCCTGGCAGAGCCCCCGGCTGCCCGACACTGCGGAGCCGGTGAAGTCACAGCCCAAACAAGCAGATGGACGTGGCCTCGGTAGCCGTTAGGAGGTGGGACCATTGGCGTGTGCAGATTTCCACACGCGAGTTAGATTCTGGAGTTTCCCTTTATTGAGCATAAAAGGCCTGCGTAAGTTTCCGAGTAGGACACGTTCGTTCTGTCTGGTCCCAGGTGCCGGCCGCTAACAGATACCCTTCAGAACTGGGGGGTGTCCACGCAGAGCAGGTCCCAGCCAGCCCCCACCCCGCCCGGGGCCCGGACACCCACCGTGCAGCCAGGACCCCCCACACGCACGGCACGCTGCCTCCCTCCAGACCCCCAGCCCCTGCAGGCCCGCGTCCAGGACGGGGTCGGCTCGGCTGCACGTGGACTGACGGGGAGCCCTCCCTCCTGCCTGTGACTGACGAGGCTCACGGCCCCCGGCCTCTGTGTAAACCTCAGGCTCAGTCACAGGACAGACATGTGGGGAGCACGTGCGGGGACTGTCTAGGGCCCCAGGGAATGTCCCGGGTGCCAGAGACTGTGAACTGTGGGGCCCAGGAAGAGCCAGTAAGGGGGCCCAGGAGCTGAGGCCCAGGGAGCCCAGGCTCCTTGAGGGGCCTTCAGAGGGAGACGGGGCCACCCTGCCGTATCCCTGCCCCCGCCCCCAGCCAGCAGCATCCGGGTCTGTCTCCAGAGGGTGACCACAGGCCCTGCAAACCCTTGTCCCCGGCCTTGGGGCCTCTGCTCACATGGGCCTGTCTCAGAAGCCCCCTAAGGAACCCCTCCGGCTGCACCCGAGAGCTGGGCTGGGGGCCTTTGCCACCGGGGGCAGAGGATCTAGGATTTTCCCTTTGGGCCGCTGACCGGCCCTGCCCTCCCTGGAGACTGTGGGCAGATTGCCGCCCCGGGGAGAAGCCTGACCTGGATGGGGAAGCGGAGGGACGTCTCACTCCCGCCCTTGGGATGAACCAGTCCCAGTGTCGGGGCCACAGCCGCTCACTGCCGCCCGGCGAGAGCTGCCCTGTGGGAGCCCAGGGGCCCCGTTAGAGACGCGGTGCTTGTACGTCACCCTCTGAAGCTGTTCTTTAACGTTTCGTAGACGCGGCAGTGAAGAATCTCGAACCGGGGGCCATGGGACCCCTCCTCTCCTCGGCTCCCACAACACAGGCTCCCCCCTGGCCACGGGCGCCTTGTGGGGAAGGCAGCCTTTCTGTGGGGGCTCTGAAGCCCTCGATGCCTCCAGGAGAACCCGAGCAGGCGTGGGGCCCAAGGCATCCAGCCCCCCAGCCCTTTGGGACCCCGAGGTACACCCGAGCTCCCCCTGCTCTGACCCCCCACCTCTGTCCTTCCAGAAATGATTTCCTGGGTCACTGAGTCTCCGGAAACTTCCGGAGTGTTCAGGTTGAGCTGGGGGCACAGACGGCGGGGGCCGAGGTGGGGGCCGGCCTGGCGGTGGCCCCGCTAAACCCTGACTCTCCCTATTGATCTGGGGACAATTACCCGACGGCAAACCCCATTAGGTCTCTCGCGCACCATTACACCGTCCGGAAATCGCACTTTATCCCTGACGCCACCAGTGGGACAAAGTTCGGGGCAGGATGCGGGGTGCCCGGCTGTGTGGAGGCGCCTGCCACCTCCGATGTGGGGCAGGGGTGTTGTAAACCTGGCCCCTCCCAGAGCTGTGCCCTGGCCCATGTAACCCCGCTGCAGGGCCCCCGGTGTCCAGCACCCCCAGAACGCAGGGCCACCCCCAGGGGTGAGCCCCCGCCTGCTGCTCAGAGACGAGGGACCCTGTTGGCCTTCCCCCCACCCAACCCCCAGACCCCAGGCCTGGTGAGCCAAGATCGGGAGGTCCGTCGTCATAGAAACAGACCACATTCCCAGAGTAAACCCTGGCCATCTGTGTCCCTCTGTGGCTGGGGCCGGGAGTGGGGAGGAGGGACAGGCGGCCTCTCCTCCCCAGATCTGCTCAGTGGAGAAATGGGGGCAGGTCCCCGCTCACACCCCTGCCTGTGCCAGCTTCCCATCAGGCAGGAATCCCATCCCACAGACCCCTGGTCCCCTCTAACACAGCACATGGGCCCCTAGACCCAGCTGGCCAGCGGACACACCCAGTCGGAGCCCATCCAGCTTAAGGAACAGTATTAGCCACTAGCCAAGGGACACTGGAAGCCACCAGAAGCTGAAAGAGGCAGGAAGGATCCTCCCCTCGAGGCTCCAGAGGGACCACGGCCCCGTGACATCTTGATTTAGAGCTTGTGGCCTCCAGACTGGGAAGAAATAAATTTCTGCGTGAAGCCACGCTGTTTGTGGTCCACTGTTGGGACAGCCCTCACCAGCCGACACGTTTCCTTAAACAGCGGTTATCGTGGTAATCCCGAGCACGGACAGTTAATACCTTAGGTACAATGTGAATGAAGGCAACTTTCAGTCTTTTGCTGCTTTTATTAATTTGTAAAATACAAAGGGAACACACACACTGAGGACAGCCCCTCCATCTGCACCTTTTCCAACTGGTCAGGCTCCCCTCGCTGTCCCCCAAGCGACCCCGGACCACAGCGCCAGCCCTCGGGGCAGTGGGAGGTGCTCAAGTGCCTGTGGCCTCACTGTGACCGTGACCCAGGTAGTCAGCCGGCCCGGGGCTGGCCGGGGCTCGGCCAGCCCTAAAGGGCCAGATGCCCGCTAGACTCCCCCGGCCGCTCTCTGTCGGCCGGTGGCCTCCCCTCGGGGGCTCTGGCAATGGTCACGGTGTGGAAGGGGCATGCTGTCTCAGCACGGTGGGGACTCGTATGTGTCTCTGCCCAACCAGGCCCTCGTACTCATGGGGCACTGGCAGTGGGAGGCAGAGCCATGGGTGGCCCTGGAGGCCCCGCTGGAGGGCCCGGGAGGAGCTGAGGACAGCCCAGAGAGCTTTCTGGAGGAGGGGGTCCAAGGCCTGAGTCCTGCAGACAGAAATAGGAGGAGGGGGCAGCCCCGGGGGGGAGAGCCTGGGCAGAGGGGTGCAGGTGGTGCCCTGGGCCCTTCGGCCCCACGAGGTCAGCCTGCGAGGAGGAACCAGGGCTGGGGCAGGTGGGAGTAGGTGTCGGGCACTGGGGGTTGGGGGGGGGAATGCTGGCAGAGCCCACAGGGAAGGAGCTTCCGGTACACACAGAGCAAACGGCGTCAGGACGAGGCGCCTGCTCCCTTCCAGGGGCGGGAGCCCCAGAGCGCCTCTCTGTCTCCTCCAGGAAAGCAGGACGCAGAGTAATGCGGAGCGCATTAGCTGGGCTGCAGGGCTGAGCCCACCCCACGGCCAGCCGGGCTCCCTGACGGCCGCTGAGAGCCACCGCGGGCAGTGAGGGAGGCTGGGAGGGGTGGAGCTGCCCCCTCCCCTGCAGCCCAGCGCCCCAGGCCCTGCCTGGACGGTGGCGAGACCCTTCCTCCCTGGCGAGACGCAGGTGTGGTCCCCAAACTCCAAAGACCCCAACTCCTGGGAACCTGCCCTTCAGGGGTCCCGGAGGGTGGACCTCAGTTGGGTCCGCCTATGGGGTCGGGGCCGGTCCACATGCCACCACCGTTAACCCTTGGGCCCTGCAGGAGACGCCCACCTTCTTCTGTCCTCACTCCCGCCAAGGCGCCTGCGGACTGGGTGGAGGACGGACCCTCCCCACTGCCCAGCGATGTCCACCCTCCCTGCCCCTCCTTCCAGCGACCCTCGGCTCCCAGGCCTCCGATGGGCTCAGGGCCTGGCACCCTCAGGACGCCTGCCCCAACGGCCCTCGGGGACGGCCTTGCAGAGCTTCTGGAGTTCAGAGGACAGCGACTGAGTCCGGCCTCTTGGTCCCTCTAGGGACCACGCTTGTGGCTGCACTGACTTCTGGACCTCCACCCGCCCCCCCACCTGTCCGGGCCAGGCAGAGGCGGGGCACGTCCACAGACTCTGAGACCCAGCGACCCAGGGGTCCCAGCCGCGCCTTGGCCTGCCTGCTTGCGGGGGCATCAATCCCCAGGAGCCAAGCTCACATCTGAGGACACTTCAAACAGCAACTTGCAATCAGAGAATTTGAGAAATTTGAATGGGGTGACGCGCATGACCTGGGACTGCTCTGTCACCTCTGACCTCTGTGCTCAGAATAGCCCGCAGGGGTGCGGCCGGCCGCGCACGAGGCACCGGGACCGGGCCTGGCTTTGCAGGAAGGCCCGGGGCAGGGTGCCCCTCACGGCGGCCCTGCCCTTGTCCTCGCACTTGGCCGGCCGCCGCGTCTCCTGGTGGAGACGCCGCGGCTGCGAGCGGCCTGGGTTCCATCTGCTAAGTGGCTCCGTGCCGCGTCCACCGCTCCCACGAGGACTGTCTGGGCTCAGTGCTCCTGTCCAGCCGACGTCACCCGCATCTATTTTCAGGGCCTCTTTGGGCTAAGTGCTGGGCAGAGCCCGGCCCTCCTGCCAGGGCCCCGAGAGGGGCTTGAGCTCGGGTCAGTTTTCGTCCTCTCTGGGGCCACGGGCACGAGGCCTGGGCTTGCTGGTGCCGCCACAGCCCGGCCACCCCTTCGGATGCACTGGGGATGCCCTTGGGCTGGTGATTCTAGGGAACACGGTCTCCTCTTTCCTGCTCGCAAAGTGTTACCGTAGAGAGAACGTCTGTCAACAGAACACCTTTCTCGTAGGACCTCCAGCAGGAAAGAACCGGCTTGTCCTTTCCAGGGCAGGGTCTCCCCCCCACAACACTGGCCAGACAATCCCTAGTTGTGGGCCTGCCCTGGGCGCCCTGCAGCTCTGGGCCATCCTCCGTTTCCTCTGCTGTGACAACCAAAATGTTTCCAGATGTTGCTAAACATCCCTTGGCGGCAAAGTCACCTCCAGCGGCAAGAGAATGTCAGGCTCCCGACCCCACCTCTGCCGGGAAGAGGCCCCACCCCTGGGGTCCCCACAGGCCCTGACCCTCGCAGGTTATGAGAGGGACGTGGGACTTCTCTACGGGCGTCCCGGACGGGCCCCTGGAACTGAGCGGGCAGTGGAGGGAGGACAGGAGCCGTCAGGCTGACCACAGCCCCGCCGCCTACCAGGCTGAGGGCGAGACACCCATCGCGGACACCCCAGCTAGGGAAGGGGCCGCGGCTCCCGGATTGCAGATAAGGCACAGAGAGGCTGAGCTGGAGGGAAGTCACACAGCTCACAGGCAGGATGTGGGGCCCGCCGGGTGGCCTGACCCCAGGGAGCTCCATGCCCTTGACCAGCGGCTCCACGGGGGCAGGACGAGAGGGAGGGGCAGACGGGAGGCAGGGAATGGGTGGAGAGAACACATTCTCCGCTCTCCTCCCTATCTGCCCTCCACATGACCCTCCCGGCTCTTATCTGGTGCCCACACACCCCTAATCGGCTCGCTTACCCACAGAAGCGTTTGCAGATGAGGTTTCTGGAGCCTCTTAGTGTCAGAAGCAGCTCAGAGCAGCGCTGTTCCCTCCTGACAGCTCCGTGGGACAGCCCAAGGTCGCTGAGGGCACAGCTGACCTGGGGGTGTTGGAGAGCTGGGGGTGGGGTGCAGGGCGCCCCACAGGGATGTCTGAGGGCACGCGGTCAATGCCAGCCGAGGGAGGCCCCGGGGACGCCCCAAAGCCCCGGGGGTCCAGGGTTTCCACCAGGGCCATTGTGAATTGCACTCACTTTGGGGACCTCCCCGGCTGCCCTGTCTTGTCCCTAGGGCTGGGTCCCCCGGCTCAGTGCCGCATTTGAGGCCACGCCCCAGTCCTCATTGCCTGCCTGGGGTCTGAGGGCCAGGAAACGCCGGCCTCGCCGGGCCTCGGTTTCCTCATCTGGGAAGCGGTCGGCTGCTTGGGTGTGGGCGGGTGAAATCCTGCCCTGCCCGTGACAGGGTTACTTGTGTACCCACCCCAGCCAGGGCACGGGGACCCAGGTGACGGGGATGGGGCCCGTACGGGGTGGGGGACAAGGGGAACACAGGCACGTGGCTCTGTCCACCGGTCATCCTTGCTCAGGCTGAGGAACTGCCGGGCCGGAGACGGTGTAGCCGGGCCAGGTGGGGGCTGGACGGCCCCTCCCCACTGCCCACCCACCCCCCGGCATCATCAGCCTCGCCACGTCAGCCTGTTCCTGGCCCTGCTCGGGCAGACGCGAAATCTCTCCTAAATCCCGCATTTAATTTTGTTCTCTGGGAAATCGTAGGAGGTTTTGGAGATAAAGCTGAGCTGATAATTTGGGGATTTGGCGGTTCCTGCAGAAACTCCTGAACCAGCGGTGGGAGGCAGGCCCAGGATGCCCGGGTCAGCTGGACCCCGCTTAGGGGGGCCCCCAACAGCATGCTGGGTCAGCGGGCTCCCCAGGGTGACTGGCGTGAGGGACACCAGAGTGATCATGACACACACGGGGGCCAGACCGCAAGGGACACCCCCTAGGTGCTGTTAAAGGTGAGTCCACGCATCACAAGAGCTGGGGGGCCGAATCACGTGGCCAACGTCAGCCACCCCTGGACCCTCTTCTCAAAGTCGCGCCTCTGCAGACCCTTCCCCAAGGGTGTGCTGTCAGTCCCTGCCCTTGCTGGCTGCTCTGCCTTGGGCATGCCCCACTTAGCCAACACCCACCTTCTGGAACATTCTCCTCCAATCTCCCAAGCACGTTCTGGCCAGCGTGGAGGGGAATAGGGTTATCGCCTCCCTCATCTGGGACGCTGTAACTCCTCTAATGTGACCCAGATGGCATTTGGTTTGTTAGCCTTGAAACCCATTGGCTGATGTCCCCCCTGGGGGCGTCTCAGAAACCTCCGTGGGTAGGGAAGTTTTCGTCTGGTTTCCTCATCACCGTTGAGTTTGTCTTTTCACACTGAGGCGGCGTTTGGTCAGACGTCCCCATCCGGAACACAAGCAAGTGATGCCTGGGGCCTCAGAGCACACCCCGTCTAGGGCACCTGACCAGCGCGGGCTTCCAGGGTCCCTGGCCCTTCCGCATTGCCTTCACGCTCCTCAAGCTCGTTTCTTTCATTTCCTCAGCTGGGCCGCGTACCTTTTACTCACAGCAAAGGCCTATCAATGCCAGGACGTGCCTGTGCGCCTGGGCCACCGAAGGCAGACAGAGGAGGAGCCAGTTCAGATACTATGAGAGGCAATCAGGGCAGCCTTCCTGGAGGAGAGGTGAACTCGCAGGAGGTGGGGCCGACGGCACTCCAGGACTGTGGGAGGTGGGTGCGGCGACGCCTGGATGGCCTGGGTCCCGGCTGGGCCTGAGTCAGTCAGGATGGGCCAGGTTTCCTTGTGGTAGCAGAGGTCGGGTCACCTCGATGGCTTCCCATAGCAAAGGTTTATTTCTTGTCTTGCCCCAGGTTCCTCGTAGATTGTCCTGGGCCCTGCCCCATGACATCCGCACTCAGGGACAGGGAGTGTCACCGGTCACCTGGCAGGCAGGGCAGATGGAGAGGCAGCACTGGCTCTTGAATGCTCTGCCCGTGAATGAGTTGGGTCACTTCCCTGTTTCATCGACCAGAGCAGGGGTACGGCCTCACCTCTCTTTAGAGGGCCATTGGGGGCCTCCCCTGTGCCTGCTGAGGGCACGGGGCCAGTGGGCCGTTTGTCCAGCTCCCCAAGTGCCAGGCTGGCTCCTTGGCCCAAGGGGAAAGGGCAGGGGACCCCCATCAAGTGCATGGAGCCTTGGGTCCCCCTGGGACCTCAGGGCCTGGAGGTTCCCCTACTGGGAGGTGGGGTGTGCTCGAGGGGGACAGAGATCTGGATTGAGCTCTGGCCTCGGGCCCCTGGGGTCAGTGAGTATAAAAAGCCTCACGGCCGCGTGAGGCTCACTTTCTAGAAAGAAACGTGATTTACAAACCTGCCTTGAAATTCCGGATGTGAAAATTGCCTTTGGGGACAGAGATGAAATGCCATGCTGTAGCCGAACGTGGACAGCCCATGGCCGACCCGCCGCTCCTGGGGAGGGTCCGGCCCAAGCCTCTCCCCTCAGTTCCTGCACAGCTGCACCCCTGAACCTCCAGAAGGCCGGGGAGTTTAAAACAGGGCAGGCACTGCCCCTACAGCTGTGCCCAGAGAGGCCCCGGCCTCAACCCCGGGAGAAGGTTCTGGAGTCTTCTGGTCCTCTGGTCCCTGCCGGGTGACCTTGGGGTGACCTCACAGCTCTGTGTGTTTCTTCATCATAGTTGGGGACCCACAGCACCCCCAGGGTGAGCGTCCAGCAGGTGCTGACGGGGGCCAACGGAGACTTGGAGCGGGGCTCTTTGGGTGTGGGCATGCGCACGGGCTCCGTGAGGGGTTCTGCCAGACACCTGCTGGGGGTCGTTCGCTGGAGCCCCAGGACGGGAGCCCTGGCTCTCAGGCTCCACGTGCCCAGAGGGGGACCAGGCCAGGAGGGACCAGGGCATGGGTGCCCAGCCTCACAGAGCCAAGCGGGCCCAGAGCAGCCCCTTTCTGGAGCGTCCGCACAAGGTCTCTTTAAGCAGAGCAAGGTGGGCCTGCTGCACCTGAGGCGGCTTCTCCTAGCAGCTGCTTGGACCCCTGCAGAAGCCGGCGGGGACGTGCTCCACGGGAGCAAGGAACACGTGTGCACAGGACCGGCTGCCAGGGCCCCAAGCCCCGCGGTCGGCGGCGGGGAGACATCTGGCAGGGACGGCGGCCGCTCTGTGACTGACCCACCCTCCCTGATCCCTCTGCCATTCCCCGGGGTGGGCAGACGGGGTCCAGCTCTCAGGGACTCATCTCTGATGGGGACTGGAGGCGGCCCTCCCTCCCCGAGGTATCCTTGGGTGTGGAGCTCAAGTTCGCTCAGGCATCACGGACAGCCCGTCCGGTTCCAGCACCCTCCACTACATCCTGACGCGTGGCTGCTTGAACTCCTCCGAGGACGAGGAGCTCACTCCCTGAGGACAGCAGAGCCTTGTTCTCACCACGCAGTAATCAGAGCACCAGGCAGGCGGCTCTGTGCTGCGTGTCTTAGCGAGCTGTTTCGTGGACACGTCTCAGCGCCGTCCCAGACCCCAGATGCCCTGGGTCCGCGGAGCTGAACCTTCCCAGGGGTTCATCCTGCTCACTGTTGGTCGTCTGGCCCCTTTCCTCCTTGTTCTGATTACAAATCTCACTGCTGAGTTGCTTGGTATGGTGACATTTTCCTCTCCTTTGAAAAATGCCCCCTATTTGCCATCGCATTCTAGGGCTGGATTTAAAGCACCGGAATTGCGGGCTGGACGCAGGAACAGCTTATGTCCTTCAGTGCCACCCGACAAACTGCTTCTAGAAAGCTCCCCCGATGGGCCAGGGCACACAGCCCGCCCACGCCGGGTGCCCAACTTCCGTTCCTTGGTCGATGGGGGCGTGGTGGTGGCGGGCAGTCGTTAAGAGCCCCTCACTAAAGTCGTGGGCTCTCGGGGTTTTCTGTGGGGTCCGGGAGATGAAAATGTTAACACCCCCAAAGAATGGAAAATAAGCGTTCAAACAAAAACTCGTGTGCCCACGTTCACCACAGACACAAGGCCGTCCTTCGGCGGGCGCACGGATACGCAGAACGCGGTCTACCCCGGCCGTGGGGTGCTGCTCAGCCACGAGAAGGAAGGGAGCCCCTGCTGCCACACGGATGGGCCCCGGAGACAGCAGAGGTGACGGGGGCTGATGTCGCGGGACCGCGTTTCTATGGAATGGGCAGAACAGGCAAACCCAGACATTTGCAGAGTGGAGGTGGCTGGGGCTGGGAGGGGCGGGCGGGGGAGGGGTGACCGGTGATGGGGACGGGATTCCGTTGCCGGATGAGAAAGTTCTGGAACCAGATAGAGGCGGCGGTCGTGCAACCTTGCGAATGTACTGAGCGTTGCCAGACCGAACGCTACCCGGGCAGGTTTTCTGCTGCGTGTGCTGGGCTGGGATAAAAAAGCATCAATGACGGTGACAGTCCTCACGGCCCGCAGCTGCCGACTTCCAGATGCGGATGGCAGGAGGGGCAGGCGGCTCTCCCGGTCACTCCCCTGCTGGCGGCGGGCTGGCGCCCGTCTGGGCCTCCCTCCCCATCTGTCGTTGTGTGGCCGTGCCCACGGCCGTGTCCTGGCCGAGGTGTCCTGTGGCCGGGGCTCTCCTGGACGGTCCTCTGGCCATGCAGACGGGGTCCACGAGCTCACTTCACCCTGCAGTGTCACAGCTTCTTCTAAAACGCCTTTAATGCGGATGTATCCGGAGGCACTTCTGCAGGATGCAGGTTCCCAGGGGTGACGAAGGCCAAGGGCACGTTGTCCGGCTCGCAGCCCCCCCCGAGGCGCTTCTCTGGGTGGGCTGGGGGCCCTCCCAACCTTCTCTCCCCGCAGACAGACCACAGACTGCCCGGGAAGGAACTCTTGGGAAGCGATGCGGACAGAGAGCCTCCCGGGGGGAATGAGGTCGGGGTCAGGGGTCAGGGCGCCCAGGCACGGGGCCGGCCACAGCGGGAGCTGCCCACACACCATGTCACTTCATTCTCAAATACCCACGAGGGTGGGGTTGCCCTTATCCCCAGCTCACAGGCGGGGAAACTGAGGCACAGTCCCTGCAGCCTCCAGTGCCGTGGCCTAGATCTGTCGCTCACCCCTATGACCTCCAAAGCCTCGAATGGCAAAGCGGGGCCATGCTGGTGGGACGCCTGGGTGAGTGGGCCATGCGGCTGCCAGGGGCTGGGCGAGCCCTGGAAGGGGACACAGCTGCTCAGAGTGGGCGCAGGGCGCACAGGGAAGCTTCCACGGTCTTGAGTCCCCGCCTTCTGCTCAGGGCCCAGGAGCCGAGGGAGGGTGAGCCCCCAGCCTGCCGGCTGCCCTCCCACCAAGTGCAGGGAGGTGGCCCGGAGCCCGTTTGACAGGCAGCCGGGCCTCTGGCACGCCTGTCCACACTCACATCGTCCTCCTCCTCCTGCTCGTCCCCTCCTGCTGCAGCACAGGCCTGACACCTCCCCGGGAAGGGCACTTCCACAGCTGCCCAAGGCCCCCTCTCATGGCCCGGGAGGTGCCCCAGCCTGGTCTGGACTCTGCCCTTCAAGCCCCGGCCAAGGGGACTCTCCCTCCCCTTCTGAGCCTCCTTTCCCTGGTCCACCTCTTGGGCCCCGTCCCGACTCTGTGCTGCTGGCCCAGGAGGGGGGAGAGTGCCCTTCCGCTCCTGCCTGTGGGGTGCCCCCCCCACGCCCACCGGCCCGGCGGCATCTCCTGCGACTGTGACCAGCTAGGCTCGGGGCTGTCTGAGACGCTCCAAATCCTTCCTTTAATAAAAGTCCCGCCCGCCCCAGGAGACGGGCGGGGGAGAGCGGGGAGAAAAGTTCCTTGAGTTGTCACTGCATGTGGGAGGGTGGAGGGCGCGGCTGGGCTGGACCCTGCTGGGGGAGGGGGTGGGGGGCCCTTCTCGCCAGGCTCACCCTTGGTGGTGCCCGTGGCGGGCCCTGGGAGTCAGGGGCACGGATCACTTGTGCCAGAGCGACTCCGCTGTGCGCAAGCCCTGTATGGGGACCGGACCCCAGGCCCCAGACCTACGGGCCAGGCTGGGGTCACAGGCCCCGCCCCTGCGAAGGCAGATGGAGAACTTGGTGCGCCTCACCTGGGCCGCCGGCACGCGGGGCACCCTTCTGCGTAGCTGGGGTCAGGAGCTCTACACCCGAGACCTGGCGGGGAGGGGTCAGGGCTGCCTCCCCCTCCCTCTGGGCCCCACCCACCCCCCTCACCTGCGAGGGGCTTCATCCTTTCTGCTGGGGTCCTGGTGCTGAGGCTCCCGCCACGCTGCCTGTGACTCAGTGTCCCTCCGCGCAAAGGGAGACTAGCTGCCTGGGGTCACGTGAGAGCCAGATCCAAGCCCCAGGTGAGCTCTGGGAAGGGCATCGTTACTCAGCCATCCCCACCCCCTCTCCTCCATTCACTCTAGGGATTAGGGCCAAGGGCTGCAGGCCCAGGCCAGGCCCCCCACAGGCCTGGTAAGGGTTTGCGAGGGGACCAATGCCAGAGGCAGAGGCGCGTGAGGGGGGTGTTCTCCAGTGCTGCCTGGGAGGAAGGGAGCACCCCGTCCCTGGGGGCGTGCAAGCAGAGTCTGGAGCGGGGCGCTGGGGGCCCCAGGGTCTCCCTGACCCTATCGCAGATTCCGAGCCACTGTCTGAACACTGCCAAGGAGGGGGCACCCGGCACGTACTTGCCCTGGGAACCTCAGTGTGTCCCAAGACTCAATTTTCTCGTCCCAAATGCAATTTAGACACAAATCCAATAAGCCTGCACATCACTCAGCAGCTGCTTCGAGCCCCCACGCTGGCGATCGGCCTGACTGAGGATTCAAGCCCAGAGACCCTGCAAGGCTGGGAGGCTGTGTAGGGCGGGAAGGGGTGGGGAGCTGCGGTCACTCCCAGCACTGGGCACCGGGCCAGCCATTTCCTGGCCTCCGCTCAGGCGGTGCCCACGGCAGCCCCGTGCGGTGGACGGCGTAACCCCACTCTGTGGAGGGAGAAGCAGGCACGGGGCCACCTGCTCGGCCACGGAGGGGTCAGGGGCAGAGCCGGACTCCAAGCCAGCAGGCTTCCTGGGGCGTGTTCCCCTCTGCCTCTGGCCTGGGGATCTCTGGACCGGTTGCTCCCTCCCCGGCAATATTCTGTCTGGGGTAGGGGGCCCGGCCCCACTGAGGGCCACTCAATCGAGTCCTGCTGGAGCAGCCTTGCTGCAGGGTCAGGTCACCCCAGAGCACCTGCATTGGGGAACACACCCCATCAGGATGGCCCTGCACCCCAGGGTCGCCTGAGCTTGCCTCTGGCCCTGTGTTCAGTGAGCTCCCTGGGTCGGTAGGTTCTTAGGGGACGCACCCCAGACAGCTGTGCCATACTCTGGCTCAGGAGAAAGCCATGGTGTGTGAAAGGCAGGATCTAAACAAAAGGCAGAGACAAAGCCCACCCATCCTGGGTGCCCTCTGGGGAAACGGCACAAAGAGGCCCTCCTCACCTCCTGCCCTCAAGGACAGGCTCAGGTTCAGTCTCTGTTGGGGGAGGTCTGGGGCAGCTGTCCCCAAGGTGCCAGGTGGTGTAGATGCTGGACCCCGTGGCCCCTGCCATCAGGGCACAAAGGGAGGCTGGTGCCCCAGGTCAGGGCCGCTGGAGAAGCACACAGCTGAACCAAGGCTGGTGTATCTGAGGAGGTCCGGGGCTGGTGTGGCCCAAGTTAGGACGGGACAGTGGTGTAAGCAGAGGGACAAGGGCCATGGGGTGTGCTGGGAAGCGGTGTTCACGTCCCGCTAGGTGGGCTGTTGGAGACGACCCGCGGGACTGGCAGGGGCGAGGAGAGGGCTATCTGGGCCACGGCGTCAGACCTCCAAGGGCCGAGCCCCTCTCCCTACCCACCGGAGCCCCAGCCCCAGCCCCAGCCGCTGCCCGCCCCCTCTCCGACTCCCGGAAACATTTAGCGGCCAACGGCGCCCTCTGCTGGCCATGTTGGACATCGCCCCGGCGCATGATGGGTGGGGGGCGGAGGGATTGATGTGCTCTGAGGACCAGGTGTACCTCCTGCTCCCGCGACCTCAGTCATGAGCTTGGCCCTGGGTGGCCTTGGGGACACTGTCGGGATTCACTTCCACCCGTGTGGAAATTTGGGCTCCAAGATATCCACTGGAGACTGAAATCAACTCCTCATCAAAGACAAGTCCACCCTCTTCGGATCCAGGGGAGAGCCCCACTGGGACAAGTAAGACAAGGAGGGCACGATGCGGGTCTGGCCTCCGGCCACAGTCCCAGGTGCAACTCTGGGCAGATGCCAGACATGGGCCAGACTGAGTAGGGTTGAGGCCTGCTGGCCCTTTAAGAGAGGCTCCAGGGGAGGGGGCCTGTTGCCCAGTAACAGGAGGGCGAGTGTGTACTGTCGCTGGGAGACCAGAAGTGTCCTGCTGCTGGGACAGAGCGGCCTCAAGCGGCCCTGCTGACCGTGCCAGCGGCCCTCTTCCCTCTCTGGCACAGGGGCTGGCTGGCACCATGGCGCAGACGGACGTGCTCCTGACCAAGCAGCCCGCCCCACAGACGGTGCCGGCGTGCGAGCTGCCCCGAAAGCTGTACGACGTGGCCCGGAACACGGGCGCCTACACGTCCTCGGGCCTAGCCACCGCCGGCTTCCGCTCGGCCAAGTACCTGGTGGACGAGTGGTTCCAGAACTGCTATGCCCGCTACCACCAAGCCTTCGCCGACCGCGACCAGTCGGAGCGGCAGCGCCACGAGAGCCAGCAGCTGGCCGCCGAGACCGAGGCGCTGGCACGGCGCACGCAGGAGGACGCCACCAGGAAGGTGGGCGCGCGCCTGCAGGACATGCACTGCTGGAAGTCCGAGCTGCAGCACGAGGTGGGCGAGCTGGACGCCGAGACCGACCTGCTGCTGGCCCAGAAGCAGCGGCTGGAGCGCGCTCTGGACGCCACCGCCGTGCCCTTCTCCATCGCCACCGACAACCTGCAGTGCCGCGAGCGCCGCCAGCACCCGGACCTCGTCCGCGACCACGTGGAGATCGAGCTGCTGAAGGTGCGCTGCCCCTTCACCCCCGCCCCCGACACAACCCCTGGCCCCGCCCCTTCCGCTCCCGCAGGCCCCCCCCCCCCGCCCCGAACTGCAGGCCCCGCCTCTCCCACCCAGCCCCCCCCCCACAACTCAGGCCACGCCCCGGAACCGCAGAGCCCGCCCCTTCCAGGCCCTGCAACAGCAGAATCTGCCGCTTCCGCCTCCCGGAGCAGCAGACCCCGTCCCGGAACTTCCCCCTCAACCCCGAACCCCAGACCCTGCCCCTTCCACCGTCCAGGAACCGCAGGCCACGCCTCAGAACCGTAGACCCCGCCCCTTCCACCACCACCCCGGAACCACAGGCCCTGCCGCGGTCACCCTTCTCCTGAGAGCGTGACCCGCACAAGGCAGAGGGTGGGGGGGTTCACACGTATGCCCGCGACGCGGGCTGACAGCTTGGCGCCTGTGTACCAGGTGGGCGTGCACAAGCTCAGGGCGCACATGCCCCTCTGCGCACACAGGAAAACCTAGAGCACGTAATGCTTTGCACACGCAGACACGTGTGGAGCACACGCTCAGGTCCACTCCCCAGAACCAACAAGGGCGAGGTCAGGGCTCCAGCCTTCTAGGACAGAGGTACCATCCCTGACCCCAGGAGGGTGCCCGGTCTGACCTTCCCACAGCCTGGTCCTCACAGTGGACACTGAGTGAGGCTGGGCTCCTTGCAAGGTGAGCCCTAGCTTGGACATGCTGCCTGGGGGCAGGTCCCAGCGTAGGGGTTTGAGCATGTATGGGGGCTGGAGCTGGACCTCAGTGCTCATCTGCTCACCACAACCCATGTCCGGGGCCCCTGCACTGCCCCCCCCCCCAACCTATTACAGCTCATCCTGGGATGAGGTGGGGCCCAGGCTGTGACAGAATTCACATCTGGACGTCTGTTGGGGCATTTGCCTGAGGATGGGACACTCAGAGGCCACTGAGGCAGGAGAGGGTCTGGCCAGGTCCATGCACCAGCCCTGATGACCCCCCACATACCGAAGGATGGGGAGGTGCCTGAGATGAACCCCGTGGGCAGCGGCCTGAGGTCTGGGAGGCATGCAGGGCCAGGAAGTCAGGTCCTGATGATGCCTGCACCCGCTGGGCAGCCCCTTGGTCACCCTTGGGTCCTGGCACCCGCTGGGTGGCTTCTTGGTCACCCTTGGGTCCTGGCACCCGCTGGGCGGCCCCTTGGTCACCCTTGGGTCCTGGCACCTGCTGGGCGGCCCCTTGGTCACCCTTGGGTCCTGGCACCCGCTGGGTGGCTTCTTGGTCACCCTTGGGTCCTGGCACCCGCTGGGCGGCCCCTTGGTCACCCTTGGGTCCTGGCACCTGCTGGGCGGCCCCTTGGTCACCCTTGGGTCCTGGCACCCGCTGGGTGGCTTCTTGGCCACCCTAGATCATGCAAATTAAGCTTGATCCTGAACGCCTAAAGACCCAGCCCACCGCATCTCCCCCTACCCTGGTGCCCGTGGTGGACATCCAGGCACAGCCCAGGATGCAGGGTAGACGGGTGAAGGATGGAGCCACCTTCATCCCACAAGGAGCCTTTCCTGCTCCAAACTGAGCAGGATCTGTCCTTGGGGCAGCCCCATGGGAGCAGGGAATCACCCAGGCCAGTCCCTTGATCCAGGCAGGGCAGAGCTCATGCACCTCTCAGAGCCTGGGGGCCTGGCTTGTGAATACGCTGTAGGCTGTGGGCAGGCAAACAGCCAGTCCAAGGGCTCAGGGCCTCCCTCTGCTCTCCCAGCTCAGGCCAGAACCTTGGGTCCCTCCCCTCCCCCCCACGGCCCTCTCCCAGGCCCCAACCCCTCTTGGTCCCCCACCACCTCAGCCCCACACTCAGCTGCTCCACAACCCCCCTGCCCTGAGCCAAGAAACATCCCCCCTCCCGGTCCCCCCACCCCCACTTTCCAGGCCTTGCCCCCCCCACCCCCCAATGTGAAGAACCAACAATGACCCAGAGACAGGGAGACAGAACCAGGGACAGACCCTGACATATGTGGGTTTAGTGCCAGAGGGAGGCAAAAATCCAAATTGGTGGGGGGGGGGGGGGTGCTGTTTGTGCACTGAAAAGAAAGCCATTGCAGTAGCAGAAAGAAACACAGGGCTTCCCCCTGTATTCTCAGTGGAAGAGAGGGCATCTCTGAGCCCAAGGCCCTGACGGGCAGCCAGGGAAGGGACCTGCTTCCCAGGGGCCGGGGTCCCAGGAGGGCTGCTGGCCACCAGTGCCCTGGGAAGGCTGCAGGGACGGCCCCTAGAGCCCAGAGGGTGCTGGTGCCAGGCAGGTGGGAGCTGCCCCTAGGTGACACTCCCACCAGCCCATAGAAGCACTCACCCCCTCCCCCCAAGAAAAAAACACCACTGTGCTACACCAAATAGAATTTTCAAAAGCCCAGAATAAACCCAATGAGAAAGGGCTGGGCTCAGCCTTCATTTTCCAGGAAAGAGACTGGGGTCTGGCCCAAAGTTACCCAAGCAAGGATCAGGTGTTGATCTGGGCATTTAAGGGGCTCACTGTGGGCCCATACCAGCCTGGCCATCCTCAGATCCTCACCAGGGGTGGGGGTTTTCTCCCCCAGGAGGCCGAGCTTATCCGGAACATTCAGGAGCTCCTAAAAAGGACCATAATGCAGGCCGTGAACCAGATCCGGTGGGTCTTGGTGGTCTCCAGGTCTGCCCTCGGGATGACCCCTGTCTCCTCACCCCTTGGGATGTCTCTGGGAAGAAAGGGGGGGGGTGACTAGGCCCTGAGTCTCAGACAGGTGGGGGCCTGTCCCAGGTCACAGCCAGGAGTACAGGGCCAGGAAGAGGCAACTAGTGTGTGTAGGGGAGGGGGCAGATTCCTGCCTGCCCTGGGGGCTGGGCATCCAGAGCCCAGGCCAGCTTTCCAGGGCCCAGACACCGTTGGTCAGGTAAGAGCCTGGGTAGCCTGAGGACCCCCATCCTGGGCAGATGAGGTGTCCTGGTTCTCAGCTGAGAACTGGACGTGTGCTTGCCCCTCGGGGTGGCACCCAGCAACCCCCCCACCCCAACAAACGCAGACCTTGCCCACCCCAGGCTGAACTGGGAGCACAAGGAGACGTGTGAGATGGACTGGTCTGACAAGGTGGAGGCCTACAACATCGACCAGACCTGTGCCCACTACCACAACCAGAGCACCGAGGTGCAGTTCTACCCACACTCGGCCAAGTTCGAGGAGAGGTGAGCCGCCTCAGCCCCAGTGCCTCCCCGGGGCCCTCGTCATAAACCCCTTCTCCACGCACCCGCAACTGCTAAGATGGGGCTCCAGCTCCTGATCCCTCTGCTGGGGATCCTTCAGAGACCCACCGGCCCCTGAGGCCCTCACACGGAGGCCCAGTTCTATCTGCTCCCAGGACGGGCAGGTGTGCAGGGTCCCTGCCCTAGCGCGCAGCACCACACAGTTCACCAGAGGGCTGCGGACACCGAGGGAGGCAGGAGCTGGGCTGGAGGGCGGGTGGCAGGGGGCGCGCGCCGCGGGCCACGTCCAGAGGACTGCAGGGCGTAAGGCTGCGGGAGGCCGGGGGACGCAGATTGCGAGGACGCAGGGTCCAAAGTATGCGGGGGCCACGGGGCGGCGAGGGGGCTAGGGGTGGTGATTTGTGCTGGGGCGCAGGAGACGCGGGAGGGCTGGGTGGGCCGGGGCCGTTGGCAGGTGCCCCACTGACCACGGACCGCTCCCCTCCCGCAGTGCCTCCACGCCGGAGACGTGGGCCCGGTTCACCCAGGAAAATCTGTACCGCGCAGAGCGCGAGCGCCTGGCTTCCGTCAACCTGCGGGTGCTCATCGATAGCATCCTGCGGGACACGGCCGAGGACCTGCGGCTGCAGTGCGACGCTGTGAACCTGGCCTTTGAGCGCCGCTGTGAGGAGGTGGAGGACGCGCGCCACAAGCTGACGGACCACCTGCGCAAGGTGAAGCCTCGCCAGCCGCGCCTAGGCCACGCCCGCCCGCGTACAAGCCGCGCCCCAGAACAGGCCACGCCCACACCACCGGGCCACGCCCCAGAACAGACCACGCCTTCACCACCAGGTCACGCCCACCCATGTACAAGCCACGCCCCAGAACGGGTCACGCCCACCCGCGTACAAGCCTGGCTCCAGAACAGGCCTATACTTTCAGGCCACGCCCACACAAGCCATCCGCCCCAGCTCAGGCCACGCCCCAGAACCGACCACGCCCACACTTACAGGCCACGCCCACCCACACCGGGCCACGCCCTGACCACGCCCTGAGAGCTGGGCATCTGTAACTGAGGGAGGAAGCTCCTTCTGGCCCGGCCCAGCCCCGCTCCTGGCTACTAAGCCCTGGTCACAACCTGGCCTGGTCCCTGCCCTTCCTCTGTTCCATCCATCCTGAGGGACTCCAGAGGCAAGGCACCCACTCCTCCCTGGGCACCCTCTAAGCCAGTGAGAAACCAGGTGACATTGGGGATGGCTGTCAGGCAGGAACAGGAGGGAAGGTACCTTGGCAGGAGGTGGCCAGGCCTGGTAGGGCTCTGACCCCAGGCTCTCAGGATGGCCTTTGCTGCTGCCAAGTCTTTCCGGTTCTTGACCAGGGTTGGGGGCCTAGTGACCCGCAGGACTGCGGGCGCTCAGGCCACAGCTGTTGGACAACCTCTGGGTACCCTTGGTGGGGGCCGAGGTGGCCACACGCATCTTCCAACCTCCGTGTCCCTTCCCCCCCCCCCCCCCCCCCCCCCGCCGAGTCAGTGGACAAGGCTGCCCAGTGGTCCCAGCCCCAGGGCTGGGAAGGAGGCCGGGAGGGGGCGGGAGTTCCTCTGACCCTCCCAGGGACCTTCCTTTGTGCAGACGCTGCGGGAGATCACAGACCAGGAGCACAACGTCACAGCGCTGAAGCAGGCCATCAAGGACAAGGAGGCGCCTCTGAAGGTGGCTCAGACCCGCTTATACCAGCGCTCACACCGGCGCAACGTGGAGCTGTGCCGAGACACCGCCCAGTTCAGGTGCCTGCCGTGGGACAGGTCACCACCCACCATCCACGCCCGTCCCCCGCAGCCCGCAGGCTTGCAGTGGAAACACAGCGGGGCTCAACACGCGGGTGTCCCCACGTCCTACCCCCACCCAGCACGACTAGACACGACGTGCCTTGCGGGGCTCTGTCAGGGCTGCGAGTCCCAGGGACAGCGTGGCACTTCCTTCACTCTGTGCCGCGCAGTCTCCCTGGCCAGGAATCGCGAGGCCACAGGATCCTCCAGGGCCCACCCTGCCTCGGGGCGCCGTCCATACCTCTGGGAACGCGTGGCCCCTGGCCGGAAGTCTCACGGGGATCGTGTCTCTGGTGTTTCAAACTTATCGAGTACCGGTCGCCCTCTCGAGCACTAGCACGGCCGTCCTCCCTGGCGTTCCTCCTCCCCAGGCCTCAGCACGTCCGGCGAACTGGGGCCTCGTGCAGCTCCAGGACTCCGGGCGCCAGGAATATAGGGAACCGCGAGCCTCCGCGCACCCCTGCCATTGCTTGGAACCGCCGCACGGTGTCGCTCAACACAGCCCCGCACGGTCCTGCCCACGCAGCCATTCCCCTCGGGTCAGGGGGGTTGGGGGCAGGGGCAGCCGATGGACCGCCGGCCCAGCCCACTCCCACGCTGCCGGCAGGTGTCCCTTTCGGACTTTTGGGTCCTTTTATGGTCCAGCATCTTGGCCCGGACCCCTCACCAGGGCTCCTGGGTCTTGACGGTCCCGGCCCACAGGCCCCAGCTCACGCCTCCGTCCCCCAACCCCACAGGCTGGCGAGCGAGGTGGAGGAGCTGAACACGTCCCTTGCGGCACTGAAGGAAAAGCTTCTAGAAGCAGAGCAGTCCCTGAGAAATCTGGAGGACACGCGCATGAGCCTGGAGAAGGACATCACGGTCAAAACCAACAGCCTCTTCATCGACCGTCAGAAGTGCATGGCCCACCGTGCCCACTACCCCACCACCCTCCAGCTGGCCGGCTACCAGTGAGCAGGGCACCACAGCACGTGCCTCTGTGGCCTGGCTGCACTTGGGGAAGGGGCTGTCCCCCCCGCCCCTCAAATAAAGAGCACGTTAGCTTTTTACTTGTCATGTGTGGCTCGCAGTGGAGTCGGGATACTGCTACCTGGCAGGTGCGCCCTACCCGTGGACCCCACGTCTGAGCCCCCTGAGGCTCAGATAGGGGCCCTCTGCCCACCGAGATGCCACCATGGATGCCACAACACTCATTCCCAGCAATGACCAAGGTCCCGCACTTTTTCGTCTGTGTGTCCTGGCACTTGTCACCGTGAGGCCGGGCAGCTCTGTCCCGCGGGGCTGGGTCCCAGGTTGCAAGCACCCACGCAGGGTGCCAGGCAGGGCCTGGGACAATGACCACACAGAACACCCATGGGACCTCTCCCTGCCACCTCCACCTGGCACGGGGTGGGGCAGATGCGGGGGACCCTCCACTCCCAGCCCCTGTGGTCACCTCGGGTGGCCACCTTCCCGGTCCGGCCTCTGCTCAACCAGTGAGTGAGTCAGGCTGGGGTGTGGCAGGTCCAGGGATACAGGGCTCCCACCGCCCCCCCGGCCACACACCATCCCTCACCCTGTGTCGGAGGCTCTGGGCACAACTGCAGCGCCCCTCATTCACCCCGAGCACCTTGTCACGGCTCCTTGCAAGGAGGCCCTCCCGCTGTACCCACCCCACCCGCCGCAGGCAGCTCCCCCGCCCCCTGGGTCGCTCATCAGCAGAACTCTCCGGAAAGCGTCCATCGGGGCCCTGGGAGATAATGACCCCCGCAGTGCACACACCCGCCACTCAGCCCGTTACCGCCCGTGGCTGAGGCAGTGTCCCCGGGAGCTCATGGCCTTCTCATCCCAGCCCCCACCCCAGGGGCCGCTGTCGGGAAGCTAAGTGCCAGGGGGGTGCGGTGCATGGCTCATTATCTCTAAAGTGGGCTGCTGGCTCCAGGCTGGGAGGGCACGGTCCCCTGGGAGCTGCCTGCTGGGGGCTCGTTTGTGGTTGTCTCTAGGCAGGAGATCATGTCCCTTTGTAGAGACACACGACCAGGCCCCCCAGCGCTGAGCGACGGCTTTCCGGCTTTCCGGAGTCCAGGCCCCCCACCGGCTGGCCAGGCTCATGGCTGAGGTGAGGTCACCATGCAGCCTGGGCCTCTCCAGCAGCCCCCAGAGACCTTGACCCTGCGGGGCTCCAGGGCAGAGCCGGGACGCTGGGGTCCTGGGGGGAGGCTCAGGCCGCCACAGCAGCGGGAGGGTTGCCGTCTATCCTGCGCTGCTCTCGGGCCCCTCTGCCCACACGGGGCCCCACACTTGAGTCTGCCTCTGGGGAGGGGAAACCTGTTGGGGGTAGAGATAGGAGCATGTTCCAGAGGCTACAGGGCCGCCCCCTCCCCACTCCCCCTGCAGGCCCCCTGCTGCCCCAGAGCCGCCCTGGCACGGCTGGCTTACCCTTGGCTTCCTTCCAAACACCTTAGGTTTCCTGTCTGTGGAGCCTTGTGGCCAGTCCACACGGTCACTCTCATGGTGAGTGAGGGACCCCAGCGTGCCTGGCCCCAGAGCCCACGTCCGTTCCTCCCAGGACCACCTGCGTGGCCCCTTCTAGTGAAGTCTGTGGTAACTCTGCATACCCCCCCACTCGAGGGTCAACTGCTGGGTTGGGGGCCACGGGGGCCATCCGGTCCCACTGCCCAGGCTGGAGTCACAGGACAGTGTGGCCTTCCTGGGGTGCAGCGGGCGGGAGGCAGTGAGGGAGCCCGGCCCCCCTGCGGGCGACGCCGTGGCCGTCTGTGGGCTGCTGACCCCACGGGGCCGTGACGCTCAGCCACGCTCCCGTCGTCACGGAGATGTCTCGCCGCGTGTCCAGGGGAGGCTATTTCTGTCCAGGTCCTCCTGCCACCTGCTGAGTCACCCTCAGCCCTTGCTGACCACCTCCTCTCAGAGCCCAGGCAAGGCTCGCCGGCACCTAAGCAAACACTTTGCAGCTGGAGTCCCGGGGACCTGAGCTCAGCCCCACCCCACCCAGACCAGAGGAACCCCGGACTCCTTCCGGGCCCTTCACCCCCCGTTGAAGAGGTGCCCCCCCACCCCCGCCAGTGCATGGAAATTTTAACTCACTGTCCCCTCCCCCAAGGGAAGGTGCAGTGTGACCACCCATCTCCTCGGGGGGTCAGGCAGCCCGGCTTGCAGGTGTCAGGGGAGGCGCGGGGGAGGGACGCTGGGGCCCTGCAGTGTGGCCAGAGCCTGCCAAGCCCCCCAGTGGCTGTGCTCTACCTGGTTCCATCCCCCACAGGGGACTCCGGCCCCTTCTGAGCCCATTGATGTCCATTTTATGGGTGGGGAAACTGAGGCCCGGACGCAGGGAGCAGCAAAGCTTGGGTGTCTGTTGCCTCTCGGTGTCCCAGAGGCAACAGCGGTGCTGCCAGAGGGGGTGCCCTGACCTGCCCGGGGCCCGCGGGCTCCCCCAAGGATGTGGGGCCGGGAAGCAGGAGCCCGTGTGACAAGCCGCTCGAGTGGCTCCGGGGGAGCCGCCTGGTCTCAGAGCCAAGCCCGCCAGCTCCCAGCACGTGCTGACAAGGTGTGGGGGCCCACACAGCCTTCACCTCCCACCACCCCCCCCCCATCCGTCTGTGCCACCTGCAGGGGGGGATGAGGACAGCTGTCCCCAAAGGGAGTGGCCGCCCTCCCCCCGCTGCGGCTCCAGAACCGGCTCCAGCTGGTGCAGCCCCGCCCACAGCCTCACACCCACATCCCCTCGCCCCGCAGAACTCCCCCCCACACCCCCACCGTGGGCCCACCTCTGTCTGCTCTCTCCCCCGTCCTTGCCCCTTCCCCAGCCATCAGTCCTCCAGGCCAGTCTGGTGCCTCCCCCACAGGCAGCCGGCTTGGGCGGTGGGACGCTTCTGAGGGAATCACACGTCCCCACACCCAGAGGCCAGGGCGCCCGGCCCTGTCCCTGGGCCCTGTGTCCAGCTGTCCAGACCCAGAGCGGGGACGAGGCCAGGCCTCCAGCTCACGGTGCGTGCAGCCCCTTCCTGCACTGCCTGGGGGACCCTGTGAGTCATTCCCACTGGGGGGGCAGCACTGTGTACGTCCTTTATGTTCTGAGAGGCTGGGCTGAGGCCGACGGCCCCAACGGGGGTCACAGCCTGTCTCCTGCTCTGCTGGGCACCATGACCCTGGGACGGCACCTCGGGAGGTGGGGACAGACGCTGTTCTCCCCGGCCAGAGATGAAGGCAGTCCCCGTCACCAGGTGGGCCCGGCACAGGCATGGTGGCCCTGGTCTGTGTCCCCCCCCCCCCCCCCCCGCTTTGGCCTCCAGGCGCTCACCAGACTCCGCCGAGCCCCAGCTCTGGTCCGCCTGACTCCCTGCCAAGTCACTGCACCCCAGATGGAGGCGATGGCCAGCCCACGACCCATCAGTCCCAGCCACCCCAGACGCCCCAGGCCCCTGAGCCATGTCACAGGGGCAGGCAGGAGGACCCTGGAAGGGCTGCGCTGCCCCTGCGGCCGACGGTGAGCAGGGGGCAGGCCGGGTGGTGGGCAACGGGCCCAGGAGCTCTGAAGCCGGCCCAACGCTGTTGGTCTTGGATGGTCCGAGGGAAGCCGTGGTGCCTGGGGCAGCATGAAAGGGTTCTTTCACGGGCCTCTGGGGCAGTGACGCCGGAGACAGACAGGCAGGCAGCAGTGTCCGACCGTGAAATGGTAACCGGGAGCTTGGGGGTGGGTGGGGGGGTCTTCACAGGCACTCTGGGTGGGCTGTCTGCTGGGCGGGCCTGGGGGGGGGCACGATGCTCGAGACCCCAGGCATTGAGGGATGAGTGGGGGCCGAAGGGGCACCGGTCTGTCTATGGAGCAGGATCCCCCAGGGCACCCATCAGGTTCCCATCAGGTCCCTCTACAGGGGGGACTTGCAGGGTCCAACACAGCTAGGAGGGGGGTGGGTCAGGGTCTGCTGGGCTCTGGGGTGGGCGGGTGGTAAACAGAAGGGGCCCTACCTCCTGGAAAGTTCTTCCTGCGAGTGGGTTGCAGACACACTGTGCAAGAGGAAGAAACTTGTTCTGGGCTGCAGTCCCCAAGGGCTTCCCGGAGGAAGATCCCAGGTCTTTTCTCAGCAGCGTTGCACCACAGGGAAGAGTGAGGGACCTGACCGCACACGCCCGCCCTTACAAGAGATCTGCTCTGGGGTGCAGCCGTGGGGAGACCGGCCAGGGAGGGTCTACTCGCCAGGGGAAGCATGGGTGGGCCAGGTGTCCGGCAGGGTCTCCTGTGGGAGGGGAGGCAGAGGGGGAGACCCAGGCCTGCTGGGGATTCAAGACGGTTTTTCCACCCTGGGGAGCTTCCCAAGTTGCCCTTCTGCCCTGGCAGCTCGGGATGTGGGTACCGCCCTCTGCCCAGCTGGGCAGCCTGCCCTGGGGAAACTGCCTCGGGTGGGGCCCCACCCAACCTGGGCCGCGGTCCCCGCCTCCCAGCGGAGGGACACGGCCCTTCCCTGCCCTTCCCCAAGCAGCCCGGCTGCCCTTCCCGCCGGTGGGTGGCGACCCCGGAGAGCTGAACCAGAGCATCCCTCCCCCTTGACGGCTCCCCTGAATCTCCCCCAGCCATGGGGGCTTTGGGGGCCAGGACTCTGACTGCAGGCAGTTAGGGCACCTACTACGGGCCAGAGCCAGGGCCCCAGGGATGGGCGAGGGTGTCTCAGAGAAGGAGCCAGAATGCCCGTTGGGACGGGGTGGGGTGCTTCGACCAGACGCCTGCGGTGGTGTTGAGGATTCTGCGGCCACATCCAGGCCCAGGGGTGGGCCAGGCACCCTGTCTGGTGCCCACCGAGGCCCCTGGAGGCCCCGATCGGCACCCCCACAGGGCCAGTCCCGGCCTCACGTCCCATCTCTCCCAGACAAGGGGGCACAGCCTGGGCAGCTGTGGAGTTTAGGGCTCAGTAGAGGCACCTCTTCTCAGACACCACACCCCCCCATCCCCCCCCAGGCTCTGGCACGGATGGTGGCCCCTGGCCTCCTGCTCCTCCTGGGGTTGCCTGGGGGGGCCTGGCCCAGCCTGGGGCCGCCCCGACGGCCGTGTGTGCAGTGCTGCCCGCCCGCCTGGCCCCCCGCCGCCCCCGGCCCCTATGCCCGCAGGAGCGATGGGGAGCCGTGGGTGCAGCCGCCTCGCATGCGGCCTACCATCGACGTGTCGATTCTCAAAGGTGAGTGTGAGCAGAGCCCCCCACGCCCCCGCCCCTGAGCCCCCGCCCCTGAGCCCACAGGACTCCGCACACTGGGGGCTGGAGAGCCCCAGTCGGCTCCAGGAAGGCACCTGGGGGGGCCTGCCCCGGACTCCCAGCAGCTGCGTAAAGACGGGGAGCAGCGTGGCCCGAGTCCCCTCAGTCGGCTCACCCACCCCGCAGCGGCGCCCCAGGCCCAGCCCCCGGGGTGGGGGGGGTCCCCGAGCTGCGACCCTTCTGAAAAGAGGTCAGCTCCAGCAGTACTCACCCTGGGGCCCTGGGCGGCAGGTTGCTTGGACTGGGTTTCCGGCTGCCCAGCCCCTCGCCCGTCGAAGCCCGGGTCAGACCCTTCCCACGTGGCCATCGGCACAGGCCCCAGAACGGCCACGCCTTGGGGTGTGCCTTCTCTCTGCCCCGAGTGACTCTGGACCCCGAGCCTTGACCCGTGGCTTCCGCTGTGCCCCTGCAGGTGAGAAGGGCGAGACGGGGGTCAGAGGTCCCTCCGGCAGGAGCGGGCAGGAGGGCCCGCCAGGCTCCCGGGGCCTTCGGGGCCGCAAGGGCCAGAAGGGGCAGGCGGGGCTGCCCGGCGCCGCATGTCGGCGCGCCTACGCGGCCTTCTCGGTGGGCCGGCGCGAGGGCCTGCACGGCACCGACGGCCTCCGGGCCGTGCCCTTCGACACGGAGCTGGTGAACCTGGACGGGGCCTTCGACCTGGCCTCGGGCCGCTTCCTGTGTGCCGTGCCCGGCATCTATTTCCTGAGCCTCAACGTGCACACCTGGAACTACAAGGAGACTTACCTGCACATCATGTGCAACCGGGAGGCCACGGCCGTGCTGTACGCGCAGCCCAGCGAGCGCAGCGTCATGCAGACCCAGAGCCTGCTGCTGCCCCTGGCCGCCGGTGACACCGTCTGGGTGCGCCTGTTCCACCGAGACCGCGACAATGCCATCTACGGCGAGCCCGGTGACCTCTACATCACCTTCAGCGGCCACCTGGTCAAGCCGGCCGCAGAGCTCTAGCGGCCCAGGGAGGGCCCCCCCAAGGCCCAGCCCTCGGCAGCACCCTTCCCCCAGACACCACCCGGCTCCACCCCACCTTCGAAGCTGAGAGGCCACGCCGGCAGTCTTTGAGGCCCGACTGTATGCAGTGTTTGAGCATCAGCTGCATGCAGGCACTGAGCAGAGCGCCAGAGATGTGGCTGCAGCCAGACAGACTCGGGGCCTAGCCTGGAGGGGAGGGACACGATCGAGTGTTCACATCAACGAGTTTGGGATGAGACCTGCGGTCTGGGTGGCGTGGGGTGGGCCTGGTGGGCCGTGGAGGGGCGGGTGGGGCGGGCGGGGTTTGCCTTTGAGGTGGAGCTATCTTTTCTGCCTATAAAGGGCCAAGAGAGGCACCACTGCTGTGGGGACATGTACAAAGTGTCCGCTGGCTGGGCACCGGGGAGGCGGAGAGGGGGGTCAAATATAGGTCCCGCCCCCTCAGAGCTGACTCCCGCGAGAGGCAGGCCGTATCCCAGGGTGTGAGAGGGGGGCCAAGGCCAGAGACGGGATGGCATCGAGCAGGGTGGGGTGTGGGTTTGGACCGGGGGTGAGAGTCCTCCTGGGGGTGACACGGGCCCAGCTCTGGTGGGCGGATGTTCGGGGACTCCCGGCACCCCCTCGTCCGTTTGGATGGAGGAGGGAGGTCATACCTGGCTGTGTGCCAGAGCCCCGGCGGGGGGGGCCCAGACCCCCATCGTCACATCGAAGTAGGAGGCCCTACAGGCAGGGGTGGAGGTGGAGGGTGGCCGTGCTCACGCCAGAGGAGGGCTCCGTGCACCCCAGGGTTGGAGCCTCCAGGCTGCCCGCCCCCCACAGGCCATTCAGAGTCTGTTGCTTTCCCGGTGCGTGTCCCCCTGGCCTGGGCCTTCGGCTGTCCCCTCCTCTAGCCTCACGGCCCGCAGCGCCTCCCCAAATGTCTTCCCGCAGCTGCCCCGCCCAGGCGACGATCCTGGGGCGATGAGACCACGGAGGCCCTGGGTAGAGCAGCGTCTGGTCCCCCCAGAGCCGGGCAGGCTGACTCAGGTCCCGGCTGTGCTGAGGTGGCTGGAGCTCAGGCAGGCTGTACTCGCAGGACACGTCAGAGCCTTGTAGAAGGAAGGTCCGTAGGCCCCTGGCCAGGACGCAGGATGTGGCAGAGGTGGCTGCTGGAAGGTCCAGACCCCTCTCTCCTGTGGGAGCACCAGGAGCAGGCGGGGTTCCCTCAGTCGACGTTCACCCTGGGCCCCAAAGAGCACCGATATGGAGCCCCCAGACCCACCTTCCCTGGAAGACCTCCAGGAAGGTTGGGGAGGAGGAGGGGTCGGCAGGGATCACCGTTCCAGACACACAGGAACGGGCTCTTGTCCCAGGACAGACGGCCACACCTTTAACAAGTAGAGAAACTGAGGCCCAACAGGGGCATGTATGGTGCAGGGAGCCAGCTCTCCACCTGCTGGGCCACCCTCCCCAAGTGTGGCCCCAGAGGAAGAGGCCTCATTGGGAAAGGTGCTGGGGACCCCTTTGCTGCCCACAGAGGGCCCATCTGTGGGGGAGGGTGCTGCCCACGCAGGGCCTGTCTGCGGGGGAGGTCCTCTCTGCCGGGATCCCACCCTGTGGCCGGGTCCTGAAGCCTCGTGTGTCCTGCCCAGTGGGCGTCCCGGCGCCCCAGGTATGAGACCCCCACACCCCCCGTGCGGGCCCTGCAGCCGGTCCTGGCCAGTGGGGAGCCCCAGAAGGAAGCTGAGCCCCATGAGTGTGGGTTCCTGGGCCTCCAATGTGCCAGCCCAGGCCCCTCACACCCGGCCCTGCCAGAGACGGGAGGGACAGAGAGGCTGCGGGAAGCCAGACGCCCCGGGCCCCCTGACCCAGGATGCAAGCTGGGGACTCCCCTCCTGCCCTGACCGGGACGGAACCCCCGGACCCCGGCGTGCAGCAGGCCGGCCGGGCCAGAGGGAAGCCTATGTCTCCCCAGCTGGCTGCATGACCTCAGCTCCCACTTCCAGCAGTGGGCGAGGAGGGCCTCGGTCAGGCCCCCAGGGCAGCCGCGGCCGAGAGAGCCTGTTGCCTGGGATGCCCGGGTCTGGGGAAGCCTGCTGACCCGGCGACCCCTCCTTCTAACCTCAGGGTGTGAATCCGGCTGTTCACGGAGCCTGGACCAGGGAGACACTGGGACAGCTCGGTGGAGCCTGGGGGGATAGGCCCTGCTCCCAGCTGCTGGCCCAGGAGGGCGTCTGATAACCTCTGAGAGTCAAGGCCACTACGTCCCCTGGGGACCAGGAGTGGGGTGCGTGGGGCGCTTCAGGGCCCTCGGGGGGGGCGGTCCGGGACAAAATGGCAGTGCCGATATCCCCCCTCCCCCAGGTTCACTTATTTGGAGACATGAACAAGCGGGACCCAGGGTCCAGTCACCATTTCCAAGCGACAAAGCTGGGACACGGAGCTGGGTGCCGGTGGGAGTCCGGTGGAGACCCCAACGGGAACAGCAAGCCTGTGGACTCGGGGTGACCAGGCGTGTGCATGTGCCACGAGAAGGCTGGAGAAGGCACAGCCCTGCCACGTGCCCCTGAGACGGGATTCCGGCCGCTTTATCCACGTTAGTCTGTCCGTTCCGTGGATTCCCACAAATGCCCATTTAAAACATTCAGGTGAAATTCACAGAACGTGAAACTTACCATTTTGGAGCAAACAATTCAGTAGCATTTAGCACATTCACAGGGCAGCTCCACCACCATCTCCATCTAGTTCCGGAACTTTCTCCTCACCCCAAAAGGAGACCCCGTCCCCTCCCCCAGCCCCTGGCCACCACCGATCTGCGTTCTGTCCCCGGATTCGCCTCTTCTGGGGGTTTCAGAGAAACGGAATCACTGGCCGTATGGCCCTTTGCGTGTTGTTCTGTGAGGTCACATCCCCCGGGTGGGTCCACGCTGTGGCACCTGTCATGGCTTCATTCCCTTGGGTGGCTGAACCCCGTCCTGTCATGTGGACGGACCACGGTGCGTCCATGTGAGCACTGGGGGCCCTGGGGCTTTCTCCACCTGTGGCTGTCGTGGATAGCGTTATCGTGAACGTTTGTGCAAAATCCACTCTCTCAGTGTTGTGGGCCAACCCTGGACACAACCTAGAAGAGCGGGTAGACGGGAATCTAGAACATTCTGAGACCCAGCTCTGCTCTGTGTGGAAACCGGGCCTGACCTGGGAGATACGGCAAGTGCCATGGCCACCAGGCAGAGGCCAAGGGAACCGGGAGGACCCAGGTGACCGATGTGCCAGCGAGGGAGGAGGCCGAGATGGGGACACCGCCACGTCGGGCACACCCCCAGTGAAGCACGCCTCAGGTGAGTAAAAGAGCCACCAGCAACACAGCCATTAAAAACATATGGGACACCCCCCCCCCACAGTGGCGTTATTCCCCTCTAAAAGGGAGGGCCACGCAAGCCATCCGCGGATGACGAAAGGATGAGCAAACTGTGCTCCGTCCACACGATGCAATATTATTCGAGACATTCCGACACACGCTGGGATGCGGATGGACCTCGAGGACGCCGTGGTCAGTGACATAACGCCTGTCACAGGAAGACAGTGCGGGTGCCCCTGGGGACAGAAGGAGACGGTGGTCCCCAGGGGCGGGGAGGGGTGGGCACAGAGCTTCCGTTTGGGGCCGTGGGAGAGCTGTGTGGATGGGCGGCGGTCGTGGTCCCAAACAGCGGGGATGTGCCTCCTGCCACTGAACTGTGCTCCTAGAAACACTTAAGGCGGGAAACTTCGACTACGTACACTTTACCACAGTAAAAATACGTGAAAATATTCAGCTAATCTCTGGAAGGGGACACAACGCTCAATTTAAAAACCAAAGTGATGGTGCGCCTGGGTGGCTCAGTCCGTTAAGCGTCCGACTTTGGCTCAGGTCGTGATCTCGCGGTCCGTGAGTTCGAGCCCCGCGTCGGGCTCTGTGCTGACAGCTCAGAGCCTGGAGCCTGCTTCCGATTCTGTGTCTCCCTCTCTCTGACCCTCCCCCGTTCATGCTCTGTCTCTCTCTGTCTCAAAAATAAATAAAGGTTAAAAAAAAAATTAACAAAAAAAAACCCCAAAGTGGAAGCATTTGCCAAACAGCTGAGTGATAGGCTGGCTCCACATCAGCCCTGAAGCCCAAACACAACACAGGAGGATACGTGAAACCAGAGGGCTGGATGATTCCTCCGCGTGGGAAGGAGTGAGGGTCGCCCTGGGCCGGGGGATGCCGCTCGGGGGGGACAGCCGGAGTGCCGGTGTCCAGACATTCTCCATCGAAGGGCGCCCGGTCACACCTTCACACGTGCCCCTGGAGGGACCCAGGTGGACAGGCCCCGGCAGAGTGGCCCAGGGGGCACATGGAGAGACCTACTGTTCAGAGGGGTGGTGAGGCCACAGTCAGGTGTCAGAAGCAGGAGGCCCCAGGCAACGGCAGCCTCTCTCCTGTGACCTCTGTCTCCTCCCCCACTGCATCACCGGCCACGGGGCGGACCCCTGCGTGGCTCCAGTGACTTCTGGGCACGCCCGCTGGGGGCTGAGTCAGGAGGGAGGTTGAATGAAGACCCCGCAGGACAGGCTGGGCACCGTGCGGGCAGGGATTGGGGGCAGCTCCCCATGTCACCTGCACCCCAGGCCCGATGGCCACTGGGACACGGATGTGTGTGTGTGTTGGGCATCTCCCGTCCCCCGCCACGTCCATTCCCCAGCTTCACCCTGACCCCTGTGGACCAAATCACCACCTCCCAGCATGTCTGGCAACGGGGAGCCCAGCAGGGTACGGGAAGCAGGGAGGAGAGAGGGGCGGGCACCCAGTCCCAGCTCTCCTGGTGGTCTGGCCACCAGGCCCCAGCTGCCCTGTGCTGAAAGAGGGCCCCTCTTGGTTCTCATAAGCCCGTCCTCGCACCTGTCACCACCCGCCACGCCAGAATGTCCCTGTATGAAGCCTTCTCAAACAACTCGGCGGGGCGGGCTGCCTTTCCCACCGACAGGCCGGGCCCGGGAAACGTGGGGGAAGAGTGGGAGTCACGGCGGGGTGTTGAGCAGGAGAGAACATGGCCGGTCCCCGCTGCTCGGCGGTCGGTGTCCTCCAGCAGGAGAACCAGCCCATGTGGCCAGGAGGACCTGCCGTCTCCCTCCGGGGACATGCCTGCTCCTCCCCCACATCACGGGGCTACGGTCTGGGAGAGAGACTCCAGTGCAGGTGCAAACGTCAGGGAAGGGCTGGGCTGGCAAGAACCACATGTCTGTGCGGGCAGAGCCCCTGCCCCTCACCCCCCACCCTGTGTTGGGACCTGCCCAGGTGCCCGATGGTGCCCCTGGACCAAATGCAGAGCGGTCAGTGCTGTCTGCAGAGAAGCATCCTGAAGGAGGGGACAGGGCGGGCCTGGAGGGAGTGGGAGGGAGCCCCAGGGTGGGCGGGGGCCGGGGTCCCGGGCAGCCACAGGACCTTTGGGTAAGGCCTCCAACCTGGCCAGAGCCCCCTTTGTTCAACATCCTTTTATTCATTCAACAACCCTCCCTTAGGAGCCCCAGTGGTGCTGGCTGGCCCGGGCAGGTCAGGTCAGAGTGCTTGGCTGCAAGGAGGGGACATGGCGGTGTCTGGGACAGAGACGCCCAGTGGCCAGAGGGGCCGCAGACCCAACTGTCTTTCCGGGTCCCTGTCCCCACCCTTCCCTGGAGATCCAAGCTGTGCAGGGGCCCTGACCAGTGACCACTGAAGACTCTATTGTCTCCGGAGCACTTCACAGCTCTCTGTGCCCCCACGTTGCCGTCAAGTGTCCTTCCTGGTGTCTCCCCGTGGTCTGTCCGCCCTCCTGCGCCAGGACACCCGAGAGGGGGGCCCTTTCTGGCCACACCCAGGGCACCCCAACATCGCTCCCGCTGGCAGGGATTGGCCGGGGAGCGGCCGCCGCCGGCCGGGCCTGTGAGCACAGCCCCGGGGCCATCCTGCCTCGGTTTTTCTCCCTGTGGGGATGCCTGTCCCACCCCATGCCCCGCCCGCCCAGGCAAACAGACCCCTCCTGTCTCTGCACCCCATCCCGGAGGCAGCCTCATCCTGGCCCCGCAGGCCGGATTTCCTGAGCAAGGTCACTCTGGGATCCACTGGAGCCCAGCAGCCAATAAAAGGCACCGATGCGTGGAGAGAGCTCATAAAGCAGGTCAGCCACTATAGCATGTTTGCTCTGTGTCCCCCCCAACCCCAACCCCTTCTCAGGGCCTGGGGACGTGGGGCCCGCCAGCAGCGTGGTGGACCCGTGCCCCCACCCCGGTGTCCCCAGGCCCTCCTCATCTACCTGCTCCTCCCGTTCCCAGATAGGCTTGCGGGGGTGTCTGGGTCCTCGTGGCTCCTGCTCCGGGCCGCACCCGCACCCACGGCTTCAGACACTGTCCACACTGGCCAAGCCTAGCTCCCAGAAACCACCCAGACCTAGGGGCCAGGGGCTGCCTAGAATCTTCGGGGACGTCCCATCAGGCCCGGGGCCCCACACACGCACGTGCGCGCGCGCGCGCGCGCACACACACACACACACACACACACACACGAGGGCGCTCTGGGCTGGCGTGGCCCTGGGCGGGAGCTCATGATGTCAAATCAATCGGGAGGAATCGATTCGGGCAGAGATTTCCGAGCCATCTGCTCGCTCCCCAAAGTCATTCTGAGCAGATTCGCTTTGCAGCCAAAGCCCGGGGGAGGTCCGACTGGGGTGTGGGTGGCGGGTCGAACGAGCCTCAGTTTCTCCCAGGGCACCCTCCCTCCCTGGCTGCTGGCCGCGGGGGGCGGGGGTTGGTCACCAGCGAGGCTCTGCGGCCCCGACCCGTGGAGGAGCTGCCCCGGCCCCCAGGAACCGAGGCCCCACAGGCCCGGGGGCAGGGGCCCCAAACGAGCCCGCCCACTCCCCACATGCACAGGGCCGCCCCAGGCTGGCTCTCCCTTGGGCCCCGCTGTTTTGTACTTTCCCCGTTTTCACCTGCGTGTCCCGGCTCCCGCCTCCCGGGGTGCCTGTCTGCCTCCTCCCAGCCTCGGCTGACCCGTGAACCCAGATCGGCACCAACTTCGATCGGCTCCAGGGACAATATTTGCTTTGGGAAACAGTCAAACATTTATTCTCCAATTTATTCAGGAGATCGGTTGTCAAACACAAGCGGCCTCGCCACGCTCTTGCGTTTCCAGGCCTTGGCCTCTGTCCAGGGTCGGTGCGGGGCCGCGGGCGGCACTGACCAGGCCTCCCCCTTGCCCGGCATGGCTCTGCGGCTCCCCCTGCCCTCCTGCGGGTCGGAGGTCCTGCTCTGCGCAGACCCAGGGAGCGTGAGCCGGGGTGACACCAGGGAGGGCTGTCCAGATGGGGGGGGCACACAGGCCGAGTGAGCCCCCACGTTCTGGTCCTCCTTCCAGCCTCGGAGAGAGGCCCAAGGCACATGGTGCCCCGGCAGGTCTCGGGCTGGCATCTTCTCCAGGACCGCACCGCCGGCTCGGGGCGGCGGCAGGAGGGGGTGGCGTTTCTGGGGGTGGAAGGACCACTCTAGTCTGGGGGTGGCAGAGCTCCCCAGGGGTCTGGCATTTGCTGGCATTTGCACGCACCCACACAAGTGCCGCCTTCCAAGTGACTGCTATTTGTGCTGGGAGCTGCTCCCCCCACTGCTATCTGGAAATTTCTCCTCTGCTGCTCTCATCCCCCATCCTCTCCAGGCCAGAGCTCTTACCAAAAGCAGAAGAGATGACTGTGGGTTCCTGCCCCCTCCCTAGGATGGCCTCTACTGATGCCCTAGGGACCCTTTGCACAGGACCCCTCGGGACACTTGTGTCCCCCGGACCCGGGGGCCCGACCCTCCACCCCCAATTCAGCCGCTTTGCTTGCTGCTCCCCCATCCCGGTCCCGCCACGGAAGCCTCGGCCCCCAGCCCGCCCCTCACTGCCCCCCAAAGCATGACTGTGGCCAACCAGGAAGGGAGATGCCGTGGCGGGGGTGGGCAGCCGGCAGCTGGGGGTCTCCAGGACGAGAGAGCTCCGCAGTCCCAGCCGTCCCCTGTGGGGCCCCGGCCCACCCTCCCCGCACACAGCCGCGTTCCCTCTGCATCTGCCACCTCCAGAGTCAGCATGGTCACGGGCCCCGGGCAGTGCCCGGGGGCAGGGGCCCGAGCCCAGCACCCTCGGGCGTCTTTGTTTTCACAGACTGACACTTG
Organism: Acinonyx jubatus; assembly: GCF_027475565.1. Taxonomy (NCBI): domain Eukaryota; kingdom Metazoa; phylum Chordata; class Mammalia; order Carnivora; family Felidae; genus Acinonyx; species Acinonyx jubatus. Next base: position 37,277,741 of record NC_069398.1, on the reverse strand, counting down.
ACCAGGTGATGCAGGGCTGGTGTGACGAGGTACATGGGACCGCAGGGCAGAGGCAGGGAGAGCAGTCACCGGCTCACTCCAGTGGTCACTCCCCGGCCCGGCAGGCTGGCACGAGCTGGGGGCAGGATAAGGTCGAGGCGCCCTGAGCACTGCCGGTGACACCCGGCCTCTCCCACCCGCTCCCTAGCGTTCCAGGAGCCCAGCCTCTATGGCAGGAACGGGCTGGGGGGGGGGGGTTGCTGACAGCTTGTCCCTGCAGGGCCACCCATGGCCTCGGCCCACACAGCTGGTCCCCGCACCACACAGAGCGTCCGGGCCACAGGGAGTGTGGGGCACTCAGCAGGCGCCCCCCCCCCCAAATCTTGGGGTGGGGCTCTGCCCAGCAGGAAATGCAGGCCGGGCGGGGGGCAGGGGCCACCTGGGGCCACGCCGGCCCTCGGTGCTCACAGCCGGCTGGTCTGCATGAGCCCGTTGGCCTCGGAGCCGCGCGCGGGCGTCGTGGCCTCCCGAAGCCGGCCGCTCTTGTCGGCCTGGGGCTCCGCGGCCTCCGCGTCCTCGGCGCCGTAGCCCTTGCGGAGGCACAGAACCTTCCGGAAGCTCTGGCGGAAGTTGTCAGAGAGGAAGCCGTAGAGCACGGGGTTGGCGCAGCTGTTGGCGTAGGACAGGACGACGACGAAGAAGTAGGCGCCCGCGGAGGCGGGCTCCGCGGGCAGGACAAAGGCCAGGTTGACAATGTTGACAATGAAGAAAGGCAGCCAGCAGCCCGCAAACACCACGACCACCACCACCACCATGCGGGTCGCCTTGCGCTCCGAGCGCCGCCGCGTGGCGCCCACGCGCACGCCCGACGCCTTCACCTTGACCACGATGAGCAGGTAGCACAGGCAGATGACCAACAGCGGCCCGAAGAAGCCCAGCACGGAAGTGTAGATGATGAACACGGCGCCCCACAGGCCCACGGGCTCCGGCCAGCTGACGTTGCAGGTGTCCCAGCCCTCCTGGATGTCCGCAAAGACCACCAGGGGCAGCGACATGAGCAGCGAGAAGGTCCAGACGCCCGCGCTCGCCAGCTTGGCCACCCGGGGGCGGCGCCAGCGGGCGGAGCGGATGGGGTGGACGACGGCCAGGTAGCGGTCCACGCTCATGACGGTCAGGCAGAAGACGCTGGTGAACTGGTTGATGCCGTCCAAGGTCATGACCAGGCGGCACAGGACGGGGCCGAAGGGCCAGTAGGAGACGGCGTTCTGCGTGGCCAGGAAGGGCAGCCCCAGCATGAGCAGCACGTCAGCCACGGCCAGGTTGAGGATGTAGATGTTGGTGACTGTCTTCATCTTGGCGTGGCGCAGCACCACGTAGATGACCAGAGCGTTACCCCCCAGCCCCACCACGCACACCAGCAGGTACAGCACGGGCACCACCACGGCGCGGGCCCCCGGCGAGGCCGCCGGCCCCGCCAGCGTCCCGTTGTGGCCGCCCGTGCCGGGGGCCGCCGCAGAGGCGTTCCAGCCGGCCAGCGTGGGGACTGGGAACAGAGGCTCCATCGCGGCCGCTGCGGGCCAGGCAGGGCGAGCGCGGGCACAGCGCGTCCTCTCTGCAAAGACAAGGGAGGACGCGGGGCGATTACCGGCCGAGGTGTTTCCTCCCCGGGCCCCGCCCGCCCGGGAGGCGCAGGATCTCCCCTCGGCGGGTAAACACGATTACTCACGTCCAGCTCGGCTGTGGCCGCGAGTCACATTAAGCAAATTGTTTGGAAAACAAGCCCAGAGAGGAAGAAGCAGGGGGCTGGCAGCTCGATGGCTTCCAGAGCCCTGACTATCCCTATGCCCCGCCAACTGCCCGGGGGCAGCTCCCCGCTGGGCCTCTGCCCTCCTCCAGTCGGCTAGGGCCTCCTGGGGCCTGGAGGTGGTGTCACGGTCCCCATGGCGCCAGCAAGGAGGGGACGGCGCAGGGAGGGTGCAGAAGGACGGGGCAGTGATAGGGAGGTCGGGACGGCAGCCGGGCAGGCCAAGCCCCTCACACCCGGCTGAGGCCGGGCATGACACCTGCCGAGCCCTGCTCTCCTGGGTGACCCCACGGCCAGACTCCAGGTGACCTCCTGGAGCCATCAGGAGGGGGCCAGGCCTTGCGTGTGGCCGAGGAGCCAGACCTCGGTCTGCAGAGCCCCCTCCAGCGTCCACCGCAGGCTCTCAGGACCACTGTCCCCTCAGGAGCGCCCTCAGAGCCCGCAGGCTGGCCAGAGGACTTGGTGCCCTGGTCCTCAGAGCTGCCGCTGGGCAGGGTGTCTCTGGGCCGAGGGGACGACAATAGGAGACCGCTCCAGGGTGCAATCATCACAGCTGTGAGGGACACGCTCTGGGCATGCGCTCTGGGGCCGGCCCGCCACCTCCACGGCCACGGCCCAGGGCGGGGAGCGGAGCAGGTAGGTGAGGTCCTTATGTGCCCTAGACCAGGGAACACACGGAGCCCAGGCCAGAAGGACACGCATGCATGTGAGCCGGCCCCTGGGAGAGGGGGTGTGCAGGGGCAAGGCTTTGGGTCTCGTGGAGGAAGAGGCACAGGCAGAGAAGGGACAATGTTAACATCCCCGGTTCAAGGTCATGGACACACATGTGTCCTTATGTAGTTTTGGCGCTTTTCCGTATGTTTGAGAAAGTTCATAAAAGCAATGGTGCTCCGGAGACAATAACTATCTCCGCTGATGACAGGAAGAGAAAGGGGGCACAGCGCACAGGGGGTGGGGGCCTAAGTGCCCCAGGGGACCCAACCAGGGCCACTCAGGCCCAGAGGTCCCCCTGCCCTGCCCGGCTGGCCCGCAGTGCCCCGAGTTTCCTCAGAGCAGAGGACACCCCCACTGGTGGCCAGCCCCGGACTCTGGCAGACAAATGGGGGGGGGGGGTGTCCGGGGGTGTGTGTCTGGAACAAAGAACAAAGGCAGGTGTCAGAAAGAAACCTGAAGGTCCCAATGGGCCGACTCTCCAAGTTTGTTACGAAATGTGGCCCTAGAAAACCGGCAACGGGGAGATGGGCCAGCCGGTCCATTTCATGTGAAATTAAAAATAATAGGAATCGACAAGCATGTCCAAGATCTGTTTAAATAAATACGTTTAGGTTCCTCAATAAGGCACGGGTAAAAATATTATGAAACAAATTTGGCTCCTGTCTAAGAAGTAAAATGAGCAAGTGTGTATTTTTGAAAATTCACAACTCTCGGGTGTGAAAAATCATTTGGACTTAAAAAAAAACTCCATAAAAGTCAGAATCAAGTTGGGTCTGGACACAGCTGAAGAGAGACTCGGAGAAGGGGAGAGGGGTCGAGGGCCCTGCGAGCGGGGTGGGCGGACGAGAGGGCACCGGCAGCAGGGACGGCCCCGGACAGGAGCCCTGCGCCCCCAGGGAGGACGGATAAGACCCGGATGAGGAGGAAATCCCCCAGAATGGCAGCTGGGAGACAGCGGGCCCCAGACGGAGAACTTGCATCGGGACGAGTGCAGCCAGTGGAGAGCACTGTCCCCCTGGGTCCCCTCCGGGTGGAGGTTCGTGGGAGGGGGAGAGACACTCGGGGTTGGGCTGGATCTGCTGCTCCTGGTTCGGAGGGCCCCTGGCAGCTATATGGGGACCCGATGTGAGCCAAGTGACTGTGACTAAGACAAGGCAAGGCACGGCCTCTGGAAACAACCGCATCTCCAGAGAAAGCTGGGGATCCCTCAGCTGGAAGCGGCATTCCCGGGTTGGTGGGTCCACACCTCCCCGGGGGGCCCAGCTGGGAGGAGGGCTTTCCGGGGACACTCGGGCTGAGATCGGCCCGTTGGTCTCTGTGCCCCAGGCCCCCGCTCACATTTGGGGAAAAAATACTCAAGAAGGGGCTTCTGGCTCCTTTTCCTGCATGGGACCCCGAGTGCTGGGAGGGGGAGAAGCCACCGTCCCCTGAGATGTTCGGCTCACCCACGGAGGGAGGGGCGACTGTCAGCTCAGATGCGTCCCTGGCTGGGGCCTGGGGCCCCAGCGTGGCATAGTTGAATGTGAGCTCAGGCCTGACTCAGATAGCCCGTGCCTTCCAGAAGCTTCTCAGGGCTCCCCTGAGATGGCTCCGGAGCCCCGGCACCCCACGGACACCCCAATTCCTCAGGCCGCGGAGCCGCGAAGAATGAAACTAGGTCGTTACAGTGGCGCCTGCCTCTGGGAACACGGTTCTACAGGAGCCATTATTTAGAAGTGGCAATCGTCTTAGTCACAGAAATTACACTCGTGGCAAATTGTCCCTGGGGCCCTTCCTCCTGCGGCGGGGGATTTAGTGGGGGGGGGGGGTGGAATCAGCCACGGGCCCGCGCTGGGGCTCTCTGACCCAGAGCCCCCCACCAGGGAAGGACTGCCTGCCCACTGATGTGGCCCAGGGAACAGACCCCCTACCCTCCCTCCCGTCCCGCCAGGGATCTTGGGGGGTGGCGGGTCACGTCACCTCCCTGAGCCCCTGGCAAATGGAAAGTCCCTGAACACATGAAATAAATTCAGATACGCAAGATGCTGTGTGCAGTGCCTGGCACACAGTGGGTGCTAAATAATTGCTCCCTCTCGCCTGCCCCAAGCAGCCCAGCATCTTCTCCCAGTGTCGGAAAAGGTTCCTGCCCTGGGCTTCAAGGAGAAGGGGCTGGAGGCTTCCCGGGGACATGGGGAGGGGACAGGCCCTCAGTGCCCAGAGCTCCGCGGCTTCCCCCGGGCTGGCCCCACGTGAGGTCGGCAGGAGAGGGCAGGTGTCCTCCACCCAGGGCAGCACTAGCCGGGAGCGGCTCCGTGTTCCTGGGGTCCTCACCTCCCCCGACCTGCGCAGGGCAGGGGCCAACACCCAGAGGACCGGCCCCAGCACCGCACCCGGGCCTGCCTCCCCCACACATGCTCCTTCTGTCCTCAAGGCAGCTCTGGACAGACTGGTGTCCCTGCCCCCCCCCCCCCAGGGGAGACGAAGGTGGGTGTGGGCTGGCCTGGGGCAGTGAACGGGAGGCTGGCCAGCGGAGACCCTTCCTCAGGGTCCCAGCACCACGTTTGTTTCCAAGGCCACGTTCCGCCCCCAGCACACTTTCTGAGAAATCTGGGTCATTTTACCCGGAGCCAATGGAGGGTCATTGTCATCGATGCTGTCAACAGCCTTCCGCCTGAGGCTCCCAGGCCTCCCCCAAGGGGCAGCCGGGCCCAGGAAACCTGCTCTCTTCGGCAGATGGAGGGGGGGAGCGGGCAGCCAGAACTGCCTCCAACGGTGGCCACTGGGACTCCTGGCCCTTGCCCTTACTCGGGACCCCAGGTCAGCCTGCAGGCCAGGGTCGGTGGGCCGGGCAGTGGGGCAGGTGAGCGGCTGGTGTGGACTCTGGGTGGGGAGACAGCACACAGGTGAACCTGCAGGGCGGGCCTTCCTGCTGGGGAAGCATCAGGAGGGCTCAGAGCGCTTGGCCAAGACCCGGGATGCCGGGGCTCCCTTCTTCCCGGGACCCCTAGACGTTGGGCCCGCTCTTCCTGCCGCCTTCCCACAGCTCACTCTGCCTGGCCGCCGCCTCCCCTGGTGCCGACGGCAGACCACCCCCACCCCCCACCTCGGACCCGGCCCGCTCCCCCTGGGACCTGCTGCCCCGCTCGCCCAGCGGCTCCCGCTCCCTCCGCTTCGGCTTCCCACCCTCACTGTCCCGCCAGTCTCCAGCCGATCCCTCCCCGGCCGCGCCGCCCACCCTCCGCCAGCCTCGGGGCGAGCTGGGCTGCGCGTCCACCGCCGGGGGTCGGGCCGAGTCTCCCTTGCGCCCCGACTCCGGCACACCGGGTCCAGAGGCCGGAGGGTGGCAAGGGTCGGGGAGCCGGGGAGCGGGAGGGGGTGGAGCGGCGGAGACTGGGGGGGGGGGGCGGACGACGGGCAGTGGAGGCCCCCAGGGCGGCGGCCGGTGAGCCCCGGGGGAAGGAACACAGGTGAGGCAGGAGCGCAGAAGGCGGCGCAGGCGGGGGCGCGCGGCAGGACCCCCGACCAGGGCCGCGCGGGGCTTCGCGCAGGGTAGTGAGACCCCCCCCCCAAAGGACAACAGGGATCCGCGCGGGGCCCCGGCGAGGTGCGGGGGGCAGGGGCGCGCGGCACTCACCGGGCGGCGGGGAGCCGAGTGCCCGCGCTGCGCTCTCTCCGGGCTCGGCGCTCTGGGCTCGGCTCGCGGCGGGGGGCGGGGCGAGTGCGGGGGGCGGGGCGGGGCGGGCCCTGGTCCCCGCGGTCCCCCCCCTCCCCTCCAGGCAGTCTGCTGCACCGGCCGGGTCGGGCCCCAGAACGGCGACGCCCCCGCCTCAGTCTCTAACGTCCGCTCTGGCAGGAAAGCCCAGCCCGGGGGTCCCCCCTCCCCGCCGCAGCGCGCTCCTCAAAGTCGACGGATCGGAAGCCGTCCTCACTCGGAGAAGCTGGACGCCTGGGTCTGGCGGCGGAGGCCACTAACCCCGGGCGCGGGGCCCAGCTGGCCGAGCGGTTTGGGGATCCCCGTTCACTCTGGAGGCTGTCCCCTTGGTCGGGATCACAGCCACCTGATCCAAACACAGGTGCAGGGTCTCACACCTGCGCTCTGGGACTCGGCAGGGCTGCGGGCCTGGGAAGCTGCATTCTGGCAAGGTTCCAGGCGCGGCGGCTGCGGGGCGGGGTGGGGGGGGGCGGTCGGGGCCCCCGTTTGAGCCGATTGTAACCGGTAGTGTTGGGCGCCGTGCTCTGCTGGGCACGGGGCGCTGGGTGGGTGTCCATTCCCCACACCAAGGAGCAGCCTCCAGAGTCCTTACCCTGGACTTATGGGGGGGGGGGGGGCGGGTAGCCACTGGCTGGAAGGACTGAGGTGCCTCCAGATGGCGGAACCCTAAGACGCCCGGATCCTCGCCCTTGACATACGGCGTGCTGATAGGTGGGGACCGCAGCAAGTTACCCTGTATTTTCTTTCCTCCCCCTCCTCCTCCCCCTCTTCCTCCCCCTACCCTCCTCCCCCTCCTTCTTCCTCTCCCCCTCCCTCTACCCCCTCCTCTCCTACCCTTCTCCTCCTCTCCTCCTCTCTCCTCCCCCCTCCTCCCTCTCCTCCTCCCCCTCCTCCCCTTCCTCCTCCCCCTCCTCCCCCTCCTCCTTCCCCTAGCGTCTTCCCCCTCCTTCTCCCTCTCCCCCTCCCTCTACCCCTCTCCTCCTCCTCCCCTTCCCTCCTCCCCCTACCCTTCTCCTCCTCCCCTCCTCTCCCTCCTCCTCCCTCCCCTCCTCCCCCTTCTCCTCCTCCTCCTCCCCCTCTTCTGTTCCCTCTGCCCCTTCCCCCTCCTCCTTCTGTTTCTCCTTCTCCTTCTTTGAGAGAGAGAGAGAAGGACGACGGTAGAGGGAGAGAGAGAGAGAGAGACAGAGACAGAGAGAGTCTTAAGCAGGCTCCACACCCCGTGCAGAGCCCAGCGTGGGGCTGGGTCTCGGGACCGTGAGACTGTGACCAGGCCAAGATCAACAGTTGGACGTTGAGCCGACTGAGCCACCCAGGCGCCCCAAGGTACTTTCTTCTTTATGCTTTTCTGAGATGTTTCATTTTGTACAAGAAATGTGGGTTATGTTTTTAATCTAGAAAAGGCACTTACGGAACCAGGGGGTCCAGCTTGGGGCACCTGCCTGTCTCCATGCAGGCTCCACGTGGGGGGCGCTGGGCTGCTCCCTGGGGCACATAGTAGCCCCTCCCCAGCCAGACCCAGACCCCTTGTTCAAAAGGTGGCCCAGCCCCCGTCCCCCACCCCAGGCTGGGTCCTTGCAGTCCTTCAGCTCCCCAAGGGGGCCGCATAGACCTCACCCCTGTGGTGGTAAATCTGGACACCCCCTGCCAAGGAAACATGGAGCCCCGGAGAGGAAACTGTTCCCTCCCCCACAGTCCCCACCGGCCCACAAGGAGGCTGCCGTCTTTCCGATGTCCCGCAGGGAGCCGTAGCCGCAGGAGGTCAAGGGGTCCTGGCCCCTCGGGAGGGCCCGATGGCTGCACCGAGCCTGCGGTTCGGATGTCCCCCTGGACCGTGGGCGGGCTGAGCTAGGGCCAGGCTGCGTGTCCTCCTTGGCTTGCCAGCCGGGAAGGCGGACCACACGAGCACCTGTGTGTGGGCTGTCGCGAGCTCAGCGGCTGTGCGCAAACCCTCTGGAATCGATCGGGTGGAAAACACGTAGTTCTCGGCGCTCCCCGGCCCGGCCTGCGCTGGACGATGCAGATTCGCTCTGGACAAAACAGGAGGGGCCTATTCTGTGAGCGCCAGAGTGGCCCGGAGAGGTATTTAACGGGGGTGCTTTTAAATCATTGTAAGCACTGTGTGGAAAGAAGCAGGTGCCGAGGAAGAGACAGTCGTGGGGACAGAAAGGCTGGGACAGGCTCTATAAGGAGACAGCTGACTCCAGTGAGGCCAGGAACAGACTAGACAGAGGGAACAGCAGATGCAAAGGCTCTGCGGCAGGAGTGAACTTGGCATGTTCTTGTGACTGGACGGGTGACAATGGGACCAGTGGCGGGAAAGGGGCCAAAATAGTAGGGCCGGGCCACCGCAAGGGGCGTGATCTGACAGTGAGAGTGACCAGAAGGGGGGTGCTGGGGGTCTGAGCACGGTGGGGACCTCTGGGTCTGTGTCTTGAGGACATAGGGGCCACTACAGCCTGAATGGTCAGCTCTGTCCTCCACAGGCACAGAGCTCGGGTGTCTCCGGGTCACAGCCTGTGGAGGAGGTGACAGTGCCCTGGGGTATGATTATGGCCCACGTCCCGTGAGCTCTGGCTGTTAGGGCTCATGCCTTCTTGCCCCACACAGGGCCTGTTGTCTGCACAATCCCTGGGCTTCGTTCTGGGACCTGCCATGCCTTAGGCCGGGGCCGGGCTCTGGGTGGACAGTGGCATCGGAGGCCGGGTCCCGGGCCCCCCCCCCTCCGACCCGAATCTGCCCCGTGTGAACCCTGGCCTTTCCACCCTCTCTGGAGATCCCTGGCCATGCCTTGCCCAGTCCACAGCTGTGGCTTCTCTATGCGGATCCCCCGAGAACCTCTCCAAGCCCCCCAGACTCCTTCCCCACCACCCCCATCTGCCTCGCCCCTTCCTTCAGCCTCTTTTGACACCCTTGTGGTTCACACCTCAGCCATGGGCTGTACCCAGCTCCTGCTGGCCAGAGGCCCCCAAAGTTCTGGGGTTCCCCAAGCAGCTTCCTCGATCTCAGTGTCCCGAGGGCGCAGGGTCCCGTGTGGGAGTCAGCGTCTGGCACACAAGGGGGACACAGCCTTGTGGGTGGGTGGGTGCTTGGTTACAGCCCAGCATCAGGCTGGGACCCCTGTGACACCCTCCCACCTGGGTGGCCTCACCTGGCTGCTGCCGGGAGCTCCGATGGGAAAGGAGGTGTCCAGAGAGGTGGCCTGTCCGCCTTCCCCCTCCCCGTTGCCCCATGCTCCTGGCATGAGTCCCCAGGAGCAGCAAGTGTGGGGACATCTGGGTACACTCTGCAGAGGTCAGGCCAGCACCAAAGAGAAGGCTGAGGATTAGTGGCGGCTGGGAGCCATGGCAACCGGACAACGGCCCAGTGGTCTCCCCAGGGATGGCCCCTGAGTAGGGACCCCCATCCTAGCGGCGAGCTCTGCCGTGGCCTGCGCCCTTCCCCTTTCTAGAGGCTGAGGCCTGTCCCCCCGCCCAGGACACGAGTGCACCTCTCTGACCATCCCAGCCACTCCGGCCCCCACCGGTGCTGAGGCTCCTAGTGATTATTCAAAAGCCACAGAGGCTGACTCCGGTTCACCTGGAAACACCCCGGAGGCCCCCATCTGTGTCCCCAGGAAAGTCCCCAAGCCGGGGCAGGCCCTGGGGAGGTTGATGTGAGGCATTCACTGTCCTCGGGCCAAGCTGGCCCCCCTCTACTCGTTGAGGCCACGCTGTGTCCACCCCCCAATCTTTTTCCTAGCTGTATCCCTGCCCAGCACAGCCCGTCTCCTTTTCTCCAGGTAATTAGCCTGTCTGTTCCAGTGCCCCTTCCTCCAGGAAGCCCTCCTGGCTGCTGCACACTGGTTCTTCGCCACTCTGCCACCTGGTGGTCCCAGACCGCATCCCCTCGGTGATGTTTGTCTTGGTTATAGAGGTTGTGAGTGTTGGTGACGGATTGTCTCTGCCCCCCACCCGGCGGACGCGGCTGTGGGCTCACGGGAGGCCCTGGGCTTTCTGCAGGGGCCTGAGGTTGGGCCCTTCCTGGCCGTGGCCTCGGGCTTCAGTGGGCACTCTGTGGCGATGCACCCTCAGTGCAGCTTCCCGGGCTGCCCCAGCCCTCAGAATGGCAGGCTTCACCCCGTGGGCGCTAATTGGGCATGACGCTGTCGTGGGTGTAGAGCGGGGAGCAGAGACCCGGCCCCGGGTGAAGGGCCACCAGCCCGGTCAGCGCAGGGGAAGAGAAAGATGAGGTACTGGGGTGACTTGGCACCCTGTGCTGCAGAGAAGCCCCCTGCACCCCCAGGGCATTTCCGGGACCCCCCTGGCCCTCCCTCCCCACCAAGACAGCTCTTCCCTCAGGAGGCGGCTGCGTTTACGGGTGAGGCCCCAGGCCCGCCCCAGGCACCCCGGAGGCAAGATGGTCGGAGCCCCTGGGCCAGACTCCCCAGACGCAGGGTACATGCCAGGGCCTGTGAATGAAGAGAGAGGGGCCAGACTCCAGGTGGGGATCTGTCTGCACCCGGCGTGGCCCACCTGGGACCCTCCTCACCTTAGATGCTGGGTCCCCAGATGATGAGCTCCGGGGAGGAGCCTCTCAGGGTGACCCAGCGGCCCCACTCCTGCCAAAGACTCCCCAGAAGGCTGGACTGGTCCCCGCCCCGCCTCCCCCCACCAAGCTGTGCAGGGTGGCCGGGCCAAGGCTTCCCTGGGATGTGGGCTCAGCCCGGGCAGGGTGGGGCAGGAGGCTAAGGCCCATCTTGCGGATGATGTGGCCGTTCCGGGGCCACCTGTGTGCATGACACAAGGTCCTGGGGCAGGGCCGGGCCTGGCGCCGGGCTGTGTGGCATTAGGTACAGCCGTGGGCACCGACTTGGCGGCGGGGAGGGAAGGCGGCCACGAGAGGGAGGAGGAAGGCGGTGAGCTTCCAAAATTAGCCACGACACGAAGCGGGGATTATCATGGCCCCGCTCACCGACGGGTCTTTGGGGACAAGGGGCCAAACACGGCTGTCCTGGGCACAGACAATGAACAGAGACGTTCTGCCTTTTCCTGAGGGCACCTGGGTACCGGGCAGAGCCAGCGCCCTCAGCGCCCTGTGGCAAAGGCCACAGCCTTCTCTGCAGACGGGCCAAGGGGGTGCAGGGAGCTGGAGCGCGGGTGACCAGGCAACGAGGAGAGGGACAGACAGCACACCCCATCTGGGGAAGAGGCCAAGGGGTGCCACGGCTCCAGAACATCGCCCGCGGCAGGGCGAGCGGTGGCTCTTCCCCCCAACATAGAGCAGCCTGCACTAGGGTCAGGGTGGGTCTTAAGGCCCCCGGAGTGGGTTGGTGGGTTTGGGCTAGTGTCCCCCACCACCACCCTGAGCCCCCAGGCTCCGGGAACAGGAAATGCCCCGAAGAGACGGCTGGAGGGCAAGGTCAGGCAGCCGGTCGCCAGGGTATGGGCTGGGGGGCGGCCGGCTGGGGACTGCGTTCAGCCACACGCGATAAGAGAGCTCTGACGAAACAACCGGCCCAGACCGCAGCCTCGTGCACGCCGGGTCCCTCCCCCTGACAGCCAACGGGAACAGGTGCAGGCCAGCCACGCGGTAACGACAGAGCCACGGGTGTGTGCCGCCCACGGAGGACACGGGGGCCGGCCAGGTGATGCCACTCACCAGTGAGTGCTCACAGTTAGGGTCGTTAACTCCTCCTTGTTCAGCAACATTAAGTAACCAAGTAAAGACCCCACTCCCGGACGGCGGCTTTGACCGAATCCCGGCGAGAAGTCAGCCCTGTGTCTGGGACAGGCAGGATGGCCGGCCGGCATCTGGAGCGGGGACGACCCGCCCCTTCTCTGCGAGGGGCTGCGGTTGGTCTCCGTCCCCACTCAGAGCCCCTTGGGGGAGAAGTGGGAGCGACACCTCCCCCTGCAGTGGCCTCGGTCCCTACCCTGTCCTTGAGGACACCCATGGAGCCTCCCGGAGGCAGCGGTGACATAACCAGCCCGGCAGACAGCCCGAATGACCTGGTGGCACTTGGAGGGGCAGCGATGAGCTGTAAGTTCTGGATCTCAGGCAGGGATGACAATCAGCTGGCCTTGGCCCTTGGGAGGGGCCCCGGGGAGGGCAAGGCCTGGAGGGGACCGGATGCCCGGATGGAACCCTGCGGGCGGGACCCCTACAGCCACACCTCCCGGGCCAGCCCGAGCCCGGAACCAGCCCCTCGTCATTTTTTTTTTTTTTAAATAGTGTATGTTAATATGGACTTTATATTTTAGGGCAGGTTTAGGGTTACAGAAAATGGAGCACTGTTTCCCTATACCTCTGCCCCCCCCACACACAGAATTTCTTCTATATGAAGTCTCGCATTGTTGTGATACATTTGTTACGATCGACGTTACAATGATACTATTGACCCATTATTTTTTACGTTTTTAATGTTCGTTTTTGAGAGCGGGGGAGGGGTGGAGAGCGAGGGAGACACAGAGTGCGAAGCAAGCTGTCAGCCCAGCGCCCGATGCGGGGCTCGAACTCGTGACCACGAGATCATGAGCCGAGCCGAAGTCGGGACGCTTGACCGACTGAGCTGTCCAGGCGCCCCTGTTGACACGTTATTATTAACTGACACCCATTTTTGGTGTTGGACACTGTGGGTTTGGATGAATGGACGATGATCGGTTTCCACCATTGCAGCGTCACATAGTTTCACTGTCCTGCCTATTCAGCCTCTCCTCTCCCCCAGCCCCCGATAACTGCGTTTTGTTTTTTTTAACACAGTTCTGCCTTTTCCAGAATGTCATGTAGTTGGACCCCTACAGTGTAGCCTTTTCTCGCCGGCGTCTTTCACTTGGTAACACGCATTTGAGCTTCCTGTGTGGCTTCCCGTGGCTTGATGGAGCATTTCTTTTTAGCTGAACACTATTCCATTGTGGGGACCGACCACAGTTAGCGTACCCGTCACCTGCTGAAGGACGTCGTGGTTGCTCCCAGACCCCTGCCTTTCTGCGGGCGGGCAGTACTCGAACAGTGCCCTCCCTGCCCCCTTGGCCCATGCCTGCCAGGGGGCCACCCCTCGGAACTACAACGTCTCCAGGCTGTCCTGGGCCCCTGTCACCCTTACCCCGGCCTGGCACCGGGCAGGTCTACTCCAAGGTCTCAGCTAGTGTCAACTGGCCACAGGGGTCTTGCCCAAAGATGGCAGGCCTAGCACCCAGAGGGCAAATATGTCCACACTCTGGCTGGTAGACCCCGGCCACCTCCTCCAGGAAGCCCTGCTCCTCAGAGTTCTGTTGTTAAAGTTTCCCCCCAAATTCATGTCCACTCAGAACCTCACAATGTGACCTTATTTGTAAATAGGGTCTCTGTATATGTAATTAGGGACATATTTGGAGACGAGGCCATCCTGCATTATAAGTGCCCTGGATCCAATGACAAGTGTCCTTAGAAGAAGAGGAGAGACACAGACACAGAGGAGAAGCCACATGAAAACGGAGGCGGAGACTGGAGCCCCCAGAAGCTGGAAGAGGCAGGAGGGAGCCTCCCCTTGAGCCCCTCGGGGTGAAGGGCTTGGCCCTGCCCCCCTGGATCTCTGACTTTGGGTCTCCAGACTGTGAGCGGCTGGATTTCTGTTCCCTGAGCCACCAGTTTGTGATAAGGTGGTAAGATGGCCCCAGGGCAGGAAACCAGGTTCAACCCTCCCTCCCTCCCTCCCTCCCTCCCTGCCCGTTGGCCTGGCACTCCTCATGTGGGCTAATCCCCTGTGCCTTCCCTGGGCTCTGGTCTCCCGTCCTGACTGCCTGCCTTGTGCCCCGTGGTCCCAGCTCCCGGGTAGAAGGAAGGGTTGCCTGCTGAGGGGCACTGCCTCATCCTGTCCCCATGCCCCTGGCACACACGCTGTGGCCACAAGACATTTTCAGTTTCCACAGTCCTTGTGTTTTGATGTTGACACACTCGAGGCCCATTCAAGTCACTTGATTTCCCACTCAGAGGCGAATCCAAAGGAACACATCTCCTCTGATTTGTTCACACCAGTCAACTTTTCCATCAATAAAAAAGCCCATTTTGCTCATCTGATGCCAACGGAATGCGATCTTTTCTAAGATGTCAGAATTCAGTGACTCATTCCCTTATTTCATCCCATTTACGTCTGAGAGTCAAACGGCATCTGGAGACAGAATTCCTCATTGGAGAACAAGTCATTAAGAAGTCAGCATGGAAACACAGACCCGAGCACTGCCTCACCTCGGTGGCAAAGCTTGGGGCCTGGCTCTCCTCCACGTCCAGGCAGCAGAGGCCCGCTAAGTGGGGGTCCCTGAGCTCCAGCCCATGGCTGCCCTTTGAGAACACAGGCCCAGCAAAAACACTTCTGATTTTTCTCAAGACAAAAGCTTTCTACATGCATTGCCTGGCTCACACACGTCGGCAGCAAATGACAGATATCCAGGGCAAGTACGGCCACTGGGAGCCCCCCAGCGCCCTGGGGCCTCGAACTGCCCTGGCAGCTGCCCTGACCCCAGGGTGCCAGCCACCCCTCCGGGCCAGCTGGCCCTCCAAACATGCTGTCCCCCCTCGATGTGCTGCCCCCACCCCCGCCGGACATGCTATCCCCCTTGGATGTGCTACGCCCCCCGGATGTGCTGGCCTCCCCCCGGCCGGACACGTTATCCTCCCCGGATGTGCTGGTCCCTCCAGGATGTGCTTGTACCCTCCGGACATGCTGTTCCCTGCCAGACATGCTGGCCCCCCCGCCCCCACTCCGGACGTGCTGGCCCCTCTGGACATGCTGGTCTGATGGTCTGGGCCAGTGGGTGTATCTCTGTGGGCAACACATCACTGCCCAGCAACCTGGTCTCGGGAAGGCCCATGGATGGGTGCAGCTGGGGGGCCCCGGCTTAGCCCTGACCAGGACAGCAGCCACCTCCAAGCCCCAGCTTCCATCTGGAAAGGGGAAAAAATAAACATAATGAGAATTAACAATAACGACACAAACTGTGGTGGTTAGTTTTCTGGGTCCACTCGGCGAGGCTCCATTTCTTGGTTACTCAGTCACACGCTGGTACAGATGTCGCTGGGAAGGTGTTTGTGATTGCGGCTAACGTCTACCGGCAGATGGCTTTAAGTACAGGAGACGAGCCTCGTGCTGTGGGTGGGTCCCATCTAAGTGGTTGAGGGCTTTAAGAGCCTCAGGTTTCCGGGCGAAGGAGGAATTTCCACCTCAAGAAAGCACTGCGTTGGATTTCATCCCACGGGCATGCTACCTCGAGACTCAGGCTCACATCGCAGAGACCCGGGACTCCCCCAGGGCACATGACCTCGTTCCCTCAGCCCCCATCTCCAGGCCTGGCGATGGGTGACCTGGGCCCGGAGCCTGGAAGGGACTGGCGGTGGGAGAACACCAGGCCGACAGGAGCAGACGCCTGCAGCCAGCGATTTGGGGTGGCTCGGGAACCGGCTCTGGGCCCCGCCAGGCCCGAGTCACCCCCCAGCGCCACGCAGCGAGGCTGCAGCCTCTCCAAGGGTGACTAATGTTTGGCCAGATTCACCAGGAGCCCAAGCAGTGACCAGAGGCCCCAGCTGCCTGGTATGCCCCTGGTGGCTGGAGTGGGGGGTGGGGAGCATTGGCTGGGTGGCCCCCCCGAGCTTCACCAGGAGACACGGTAGGACTAGGCTCGTGCCTGCTCTCCCTGTAGGGACCCCCTCTCCGTGTGTCTGTGTCCAGGGCTCCGTCTTCCTATGGGAGCACTAGTTACGGGTTCAGGGCCCCCCCTGATCCAAGATGACCCTGATTCACCTTGAAAGCATCTCCAAAGAGCTTACGTACCCTCAGTTACAGGGGAGAGGACTTAGACGGATCTTCTGGGGACACAGTTTAATGCCTCCCACCAGTCTCTGAGGACCAGAGTGCGAGTCGCTGGCTGCAGCGACCCCTGGGCTGGGCTGCTCCTCGGCAAGCTTCTCCTTGGGGCTTAGGGCTGCTCCCTGTGGGGCAGCGCCTGGGGTTGGGGAAACTAGCCCGCCTCCCAGTAGAGATAAAGCCCCGGGGAGGGGCTGTGCCCACCCTCCCCCACCAGCCAGGCTGCTGGACTCCCTGGGGAATGGCTCGAAGGGTACCCCCAGGAGGAGGGGATACCTGAGATGTCCTCACCCGGCAAGAGCCAAGCCCTGGGCCGGTGCTGGAGTGACTGGGTGTCGACTCCTGGCCTCAGTGGGTACTGGGAGGGCTCCTCTGATCTTGAGGATCCTGCGGATCCTGATCCGCAGTCAGGTCTCCCAGAATTCCCCGGGGAACCCTGATGGATGGGGGGGGGGGCAGTGGTGGTGGTCAGGGTTTCTGCCACGAGGAGTAGCCAGCAGCCGGAGTGGGGCTCCCAGGCAGGCCTGTGAACTACCCTCCAGGCTCCGCCTGGACAAGGCAGGACGAAGGGGGCCTCCAGAGTCAGCAGCCAGCTCTCCCTGGGGCTTGGCCTTGACCCCTTCCTGCTTCGCAGCAGGCATTTGAGGGGTGGGGTGGGCCAAGATGCAGGAGCCCAGGTTGGAGGGGGGCTCCGTGTCCACAGGAAGTGTTCAAAGCTATGCAGACCTCCCCTCCCTGTGCGGTCAGAATATTAAGCTAAGGTGGTGATAATTGGCTGAAAAGCAAATTAAGGCCTCAGGGACAAATTAGAGGCTCTCACCATTGCTGCAGGGGGAAGGGGGGGTGATGGCACTGTGAAGGGGGGCAGAGGCAGAGACACAAGGGTCAAACCCCCCACCTGACACAGTTCCCTCCGTCTGTCCTGGACCCCTTGCTGTGGGTGATGCCCCACCTCTCCCCTTCCTCCCCACACCTCGATCCTGCCCACTCCCACCAGGCCCTTGAAGGGACAGCTTGGAAGGCGGAGCGGAAGTCACAGCCACAGGAAACTCCGGACCCGCTTCCCCTCCCCTGGGGTTTCTGGGAGGGCGCAGACCCCAGTCCACCCTCCCCCAGGGGAACTGCCGCCCCTGCTGGCAGTCTGGAGGTGTCAGAGCCAGGGTCTGATGTCCGCACCGCCGGGTCCCCAGGCAGGGGCTGCCCAGTAGCTGTGCCCACAACTCTCCTTAGGCCGTGTCCCATCTCTCCCCTGCTAGGCCCAGACCCGGAGAGACACTGGAAGCCCTGCACACTCGGCCCCCAGCCAGCTGGTCTCCGAGTCAGAGGAGGCCTCGACATCGGCCGGCCTCTGGCACCATCTGCTGGTCACAGCGGGAGGCAGGCCGCCCCCAGCCATAGGGCGTCCCTAACCGCGGGCGAGGGTGGGAAGGACGAGAGCTCCGGGCGGGAGTCCCTAGGCCCCGCCCCTGGCCCCGCCCGCGGCCCCGCCCCGAGGACAACCCCTGGCCTCACGACACTGCCCACAGCCTCCAGCCCTGCCCACGGCTCGGCCCCGGGCACAACCCTCCCCCACCCAACCCCCCGCATGAATCACGACCCTGCCCACAGCCTGCGGCCCCGCCCATGGCCCCGCCCCGAGCACAACGCAGGGGATCCCGACCCTGCCCACAGCCTCCAGCCCTGCCCACGGTTCGGCCCAGGGCACAACCACACCCCCGCCCGAATCACGGCCCTGCCCACAGCCTCCGGCCCCGCCCACGGCCCCGCCCCGAGCACAACCCTGGGCGTCACGTCACTGCCCACAGCCTCCAGCCCTCCCCACGGCTCGGCCCCGGGCGCAACCCACCGCCCCCTGCCCGAATCACGGCCCTGCCCACAGCCTCTGGCCCCGCCCGCGGCCCCGCCCCGAGCACAACCCTGGGCATCCCGACCCTGCCCACAGCCTCCGGCCCCGCCCGCGGCCCCGCCCCCAGCACAACCCTGGGCGTCCCGACCCTGCCCACAGCCTCCGGCCCCGCCCACGGCCCCGCCCCGAGCACAACCCTGGGCATCACGACACTGCCACAGCCTCCGGCCCCGCCCGCGGCCCCGCCCCGAGCACAACCCTGGGCATCGCGACCCTGCCCACAGCCTCCGGTCCCGCCCACGGCCCCTCAGCCACTTCTACAGCCTGGCGGTAAGCCCAAAGCTCCTTTGTGGCCTCAGCTGCTCGCTCAACCTCTCTGAGCCTATGTTCTCCTTAGCTACATCGGGTCATAATTACTGCCCTAAGTTTCCAGGAGAGCCGCGCCCTGATTCTGCCGGTAGGCCCAAGTCTGTCTGTCCCCAGACCTCTGGAAGCCTGTTCTGGGGTTTCTGGGGACCCCTCCATTGGAACGTCCCTCTACAGTGCCCCTCCAGCACCTCACCTCCCCCTGCCCCACAGCCCTCCACGGGCAAGCCCTTCTCTTGGGTACCAGTGCCATGGGCATTAAGGGCTGTAGCTGTGGGTGGCATAGACACCCTGGGGAGAGGAGGGGGCAGAGGACTTTCTCAAGCTGGTCTCTCCTCTGCCCACTCCCTGGGGACCTGCCTGCAGGTCTGTGACTGCTCATCCACAGCCAGGCCCCAGCCCCTCCCGGAGGTGCTCACCATTTCTGTAAGGGGGACAGCTGGGGCCTGTCGCCCAGGGGCTGGCTGAGCCCACCTGGCCATAGGACAAGGGCTGTTAACACCTGGCAAGCTACCCAAAGCCTAAGCCCCGTTGCCCTTGCTTTCTGGCACTGAGACCCTTTTCTGGGGCCAGATCTGGGGACCCCCGCCAGAGGCAGCCTCCTCTTTGTCCCCAAACCTGTCCCCATCAAGCACCTGCCCCTGCCTGGGGCTGTTGATAATAGCCAGTAGTGTCCCTGAGGGAGAGGACAGGGTCCCTTCTGATTCTGTGCTCTCAGTGGACCACCGTGCTGTGCTGCCAGGCCCAGGCCTGGGCTCCTTCATCCCTAGGGCCCCCATCAGCGCATCACTCAGAGCAAAGCAGGCACTCGCCACCTGGGGGCGCAAGCAGTTCACAAACGCTCCCATCACAAACCAGGGCCCTCGAGTCTTGGCTGAGACCTCAAGATTGGGGAGGGGGATGTCCTCCCTGCTTCCTGGTTAGGATGTCCCACGTCATCGGGATTGAGAACCTGGGCTTTCAGGCCGAGACCCAGCGTCACTGATCTCCCTGGCCCCGGGGGAGCTGGGTCGTCATCCCTGCGCCGGTGGGGAGTGGAGGTCAGCCACCCCCAGCCCCGTCCACCCTCTGTGGGCTTTGCTGCCCGGGCAAGGGGCCAGCCCGGCTGCCCCGCACCCTCCAGCAGCTGGCTGGCGACCCTCCCGGTGGCTGGTGGACTCTGCTCAGCCCGGCCGGCCACACCTGCCACAGCAGCTGGTTCAAAATCCCCAAATCCCACAAACCGGCCGCTCGGCCCCATTTGGCCCGGCCAGGGAGTCCTTGGCCCTGTGTGTCAGCCTGTCCCTCACTGAACTGGCCGTCAGGGACTGTGGCCAGGTGGGCAGGTGGGCAGTGCTCCGGCGTCCCGAGATGCTGGCAGCCCAGATGGTGCAGACCCCTGCCCTTGGGGTTGGGCGTGCCCCCCCCCCCACCGCCCCCCAGCTCGAGTGAATCTGGAGGGTCTGCAGATTCACTTAGCAGGGCGAGTAAGAGACCTTCATGTGAGAGTGTGGCTGCCCCGGGCCTGAAGGAGGGGAGTCTGCGGTGCTGACCATTTGCAGTTAGGGGGCCCCCGGGGAGGCTCTGGCCCGTGGTCGTGACGGGGACCCCCAAAACTCAGGCTTCAGGGCACAAGGCAGCAGGAAGTTTGCAAGGCGGCACCACGCGGATGCTTGCGGTAACCCTGCACGCCTGCGGGCACCTGCGGTATGCTGCTGTGACCCTGGCTGAGGGGCCCTAGACGACCATGCTGTGCCACACAGGGGCAGCCTCCTCCTGGCCCCCTGGGCACGGATGACAACCGTGAGCGCCCCCAACTTTGCTCAGGCACCCCCTCCCTCTGGGGTCCCTCACTGAGGCCCCCCAGCCTCTGCCTCGCCCCCACACCCGCCCCGCCTCTGCTCAGCCCCAGGACGCTGGTCGGCACATGTCAGCCTTGGGGAGGGGGTGAGGGCAGCTGCTGGGTGTTGATGTTCGCTGCCCCGGGGGAGGGGGTTTTCCGTCACCGGGGGAGGGGTCAGCCACGGTCGCCAAGCAGAGATTCAGGCCCAGAAGAGGGAAGGCCCGACATCGTCACAAGTAAACAGCCCCAAGGATGGTTTCCTACACGCAGCTTGAACCCCTGAGCGGCTTGAACCCCTGACCAGCTTGAACCCCTGAGCACGTGCAGCCCCAGGAACTGTGTTCGTGCACCCCACCCCTATCCGGGAGCAGTGTGGTGGGGGGCCTGGGCAGGGCTCAGCCCTGCGCTCTCCGCCATGCAGGCCTCCCCCTGCAGCCCCTCCCTCCTATCCTCCTCACCCCATCAGCCCTGCCCCCAGGCATCTGCAGTCACCCCCCTCAGCCCTGTCCACAAGCATCTGCACTCACTGTAACTGATCCCCCAGGCGGGGCGGCCCGGGCTCTGGGCTCCCCTGGCCCTCTCGTCTCCGGCCCAGCTGTTGCCGGGGAGGCCGTGTCTGTCCCGGGGGCCAACAGCTGCAGGCCCGGAAGCCCCCACCTAGCCTGGAGCAGGTGGGCCCTCCGTGGCCCAGTCCGGTCTGCCAAGGGCCATTCCCAGGGGTACGGGGGCCCCGTGCCCTCTTCCGCTAGGCCTTGGGGGTCCTGGGCTGGGGGCAGGACCTTAGGGGTCCTCGGGCCTGCGGCAGCAAGGCCGGCCGAACGCTCGCTACAGACAGAGCCGGGAAGGACATCTGCCACCCGCCACACCACCCAGCCCTTCGAGGCCAGTGGTGCAAACCCAGATGGAGCGCCTTGGTCAAGGCACCGTCCGCTCCGTTTTCGCCGCGACAGGAGGGGGTCCCTACGCTGTCAGGCCACTTGTGAACATTTATTGAGGGGCGCCCCTCTGTCTTGGGGTGCCTCTGATGGGTGCTGGACTGTGAGAGAATGAATTCGTGTTGTTTTCAAGCCCCCCACTTGCGGGGAGCATTTAACTGGCCCAGGACGCCGGCACACGCCCTCCGTCCCTGGACGCAGCAGGAAACTGCCGAGTGGCTTCCTGGTGCCCGGTGCCCAGGAGGTGCCCGGCAGGCCCGCCTGTGAGCTATCCACTGGCCCTGCCGTCCCCCCGACGTCAGCCTCGTCCCTGACCCCCCACGAGCGCTGAGCCAGCTCAGTGGCCTCCACGGTGCTCGCTCGTGGGCAGCGTCACCGGGCAGGGCGGGTGCTTCCCTGAAGGCCTGTGCGCTGAGCTCAAACCCGCACTGTTGAGGGACCACTTGTCCTGATGGCAGAGACTCCAGTTCAAGGGCGGCCGGTCCACAGACGCCCCAGGCTCCAGGGTCAGAGACCCGCCTGCTTGTCCTCCAGGCAAGCCCGCTGAGGCCACCAGCACATGTCTGCCCCGAGAGACGTGTTTCCACTGAGCCCACGTCTCCCTCCCGGGGCCCCGGTTATCAGCGGAAGGGAGTAAACCCTCATGCCAGCCAAGCCCAGGTGTGGTGGCGCTCAGGGATGCGGGGCTCAGCCAGGGGAGCTGGTGGCTGCCATGAGAGGTCGAGGACGGGAGCCAAAGGCTCAGGGCGGGGCTGCAGACCCCAGGAGAAGGCTCTGTGGGGACACAGTGGGGGCTGGGCAGCGTGGCTCCGCGGGGGGTTGAGCCCTGGTCACCCCATCGGGAGAGGCTGACACAGTGGCCTGTGGGTGCCGTGTTTGCTGAATGAGCTGGGTGACATCTAAAGATCGCCCCGAATAGCACCCAGCCTGGGGCCGCTCAGGCCTCTGAATGAGGCTCCAGGCCACTCCTGAGAGGAGTCAGGTCAACCTCAGACCTCAGCCACCCAGCAGCCTGGCCTCCTGGACCCCGGTCCCCAGCTGACTCCCTGGGCTGCCTTGCACGAAGACGCGGGGGTGGGCATTCCGGCTTCCCCAGCCCGGCCCCCTCCTGACCCCCTCACGACAGAAGGCCTCGGCCAGACACCACAGGCGGACAAGGTCCGGCCCCTTCCTAGCTTCAGGCACCGTGACGCGGCGCCCCTGCCCCGGCACCCAATCCGTCAGCTGCCCTTCCAGCCCAGGGCCCAGCCGCAAGGTGGCTAGCCGGCTTGAAACAGGTGATTTATCTGGGCTTCGTTTCAAGCAAACATCTGATGGTTTTACTCGGACGGAGCGGCTCCCCGCACGGTCTGGATTTCCCATCTCCGGGAACCCTTCACTTCTGAGAGGGGCTGGGGCGGTGGATGTTTATTTTATCACTTTTCCCCACTCAGGAGTTTAATAATTCAGCAGCAGGTCTGGGGCGGCTCCGCATGGATCCGTTTGTCTCTCCGGATCTCATTCCTTCCCAGACCCCCATGTGTCCGCGCCGGCTGGCCGCATATCATGTGTTCCCGCGAAAGTGGTTTTCCTATTAAGAGCTTCATTTCAGCCAGATTGTCCTACCATTCCTCATCTCGGACGCGTCTGTCCTGGGGTCAGCGGCAGCTCCACGGGATCGAGCAGCACCCCTGGCAGGCTGGTCCCCAAAACCTCAGGTGCCCTGGCCGGACGCGTGGGCTGGGCGCCCGTGGGCGTCCCGCCTCCCTGAGGGCAGACATCAGGGCCCACGCTGCGAGTCTTGGCTCTGGCCGGACTGGCCCCACCAGGAGGGCTCCAGGGAAGGTCATTCAGCGCCCACTGGGTGCGGCTGGTTTCACGTGCCTCATGTCCACACCAGGTGCTCATGGCCTCCCCTCGCACACAGGGCTCTGAGGAGCGACCTCTACCAAGCTCCGTGGGCTGCAGAAGGCACACGCCGTTTGGACCGCGGCACAAATTTGCACTCTGCTCTCACACGACCATCCGACAGAGACATGACGATCATCCCGTGCCCTGGGCAAGGAAGCCAGGGCCCAGACCGGGCGAGCTTCCAGGAGCGGGAGTGGGGGGAGGGAGGCCACCCCCCCCACCCAGCCCCCTCCTCCACAGCCCCGCCCAGGGCACTTGAACGAAGTGGGGGCTTCGTGGGGACTCTGACGGAGCGGGAGGGTGACTTCAGGAAGACCCAGTGACCAAGGGGGCTTGGGGCCAGCTGAGGGGCCAGGTCTGCCCCTCCCGGGCGTGGACCACCCTGATCGGGCAGCAAGGGCTGCGGGACCGTCCCCCTCACGGGCCCCCCACCTGCCGGCCCCGCCCGGTCTTGTGACCTCTTGGCCGATCTCCACCAAAACTAGATCATAAAGATCGGGGCTGCAGGGGTCTGTGCGGGCAGGACTCCTTGATGTAAACAGCCCTGCGCTGACCACACTCCCTGGCCCCCACCCAGCCCTGGACAGAACCAGCGGCCCCAGGCCTGGCCTCCCCTCCCCCCTGGGTCCTGGCAGAGCGGATGGGTGGGCTCGTGGGGTGCAGGGCCCAGGAGGGTGCAGGGGGCAGCTGAGGGGGGACAGGCGTGGGCCTGCCTCCCGGGCTCTGCCGGCTCTTCCAGCGGCCAGGTTATCGGGGTGACAGGCGGGGGCCCCACTGAGACAGCAGCGGCTGCAGCCCGTCTCTGACTCCCCTGATAGCGCCAGGCACCGCGCCGATCGGGAGGAGCCCTCGGGGGCCGTGACCAGCCCAGGACCCAGTGCTGCTGGTGGGGTGCTTCCTGACCCCTGACCCCCGCATTCGGGAAAGAACACAGGCCTGAGGAGCCCAGTGCAAAATGAAACGTTCACAGATGGTTAGGGACCTCAGGGCAGGGCCCCTCTCCCCGCCCCTCCCCCCCCCCCCCCCCCCCCCCCCCCCGCCGTCGGTGCTGGGCCGAGGCCTCCGGGCTCTGTGTCCCGTGAGGGGGGCCCCGCGGCTGTGGGTTGCCTGGCCGTGGGGCTCGGGAACCCATGTCAGCCCCAGGCCAGCTGGGGAGGGGCTCAGGCACATGGCCCTCACCTCGCCCCACCCTCCTCCCTGCACACGTGTGAGTGCAGCTGTGGACCCCGGGCAGGAGGAAATCCTCCGCTTTGCAAAGGTCCCGGGGGAAGCAGGGCTGCCTGGAACAGCTGGGAAGGGGCTGGCTGGGTGGGGGGGGGGGGGGGGGGCCCTGGGCTGCTGTCCCGACGCTCCGGCAGGGGCCGGGCTGCGGGCACCGTTTCTGAACTGGGAGGCACGGCGGACGCCCCCCAGGAAACCCCTGGACTCAGGGATCGCCCCTCATCCACTGAGGAGAGCTGGGAGGCAAGGCGTCCCCAAGTGGAGGCCACTGCCCTCACACGGCTCCCCCCAGGGGCCGCGCTGGGGCCCCTGGCCACTGAGCGGCTGCCACTGCCCCAGAATAGGGCCGAGCCCCCTAACCCCCTCTTGCCAGGAAAGAACCCCAGGAATCAGCGTCACGGAGTTACCTCTGCAACAGCCAACGGTGCAGCCGGTGGGGGCGGGGTGCCGAAGGAAGAAGGGTGGGGCACGAGGGGGCGCTGTGGGGTCCTGAGCCCCGGGAGGGTCGTGGCCCTTCCTCCCAGCTGCCCCTGGAGCTGTCCTGGGGGGCCGTGAGGCTGCAGTCAGGTGTGACCAGGGGACACTGGACAACCCCTTCAGGGAGCAGCGGCCTTGGGGGTCAGACAAGGGGGTTAGTGGCCACGTGCAGGCTGGAGGACAGGGACACCCCTGCTCAGAGCCCTCCCCCACCGCCTGAAGCAGAACCAGCTACGTGGAGGCCCTTCACGGAGCCCCCCACAGCCGCAGCATCGACCTGCTTAGGACATGCAGGCCTGAGAAGTGGGGGCCCAGTCTCTAGATCCCCAGGGGGGAGGGGGTCACTTGGTGGCCCTCCAGTGGGTGGGGAGGGGAATAGAGCCTGCTGGGCCTGCTAGGCCAGAGTAGGTCCGAGATGCTTCTCGGGAGAACACAGGGACAAGGCCACAGGCAGCCAAAGCAGTACCTGGGCCCCCGAAGCCTTGGTCCACCTGGAGGAGGAAAGGGACTGGTGCTCACCTGTCACAGGCCCCGGAGCTCATCCCCAGTGCTCCTCCCTGCTCCTGGGATCGGCTCGACATCCTGAAGTCCTCCGAGGCAACTAACAGAAACATCAGTCTCCCTGATGAAGGGAGTGAGTGAAAAGCACACACACGTTTCTGGATCATGAAGCTGGGAGGATGGCTTCAGGCACGGCTGGATCCAGCACTCTGCTTTCCTGACTGTTCCACCGCTCAGTTCAGCTTCTCTGTGCTTTCGCTCTCCCAAGGCAGATGGCCTCCTGCGTGGGCTGAGCTCCAGAGATGTGAGGTCTGTCTGTCCTTTGTCTCATGTGGGCTCTGCAGTCACCTGCCTTACCCCATGCTTGGGAAGGGGACCCTGTGATAAATCCCCTTGCCCACCCCACAGAGCCCAGGCAGTCAGAGGAAGAGTGGCCTTGGTCCCCTCTGAGGATCTGTGGGGTCTAGGCCCCCAAGAACCTCAGCACTCGAAGGTTCTTTGCCTGGAGGGGGTGCTGGTCGTTCTGTGACTCCCCGGGATGTTCAGCAGGATCTCGGGACGAGGTCCCCAGCACCCCGGTGCTAGGCTAGATGCACCCAGGCCTCCCGGGGGGGGGGGGGACACACAGCCAGCCCTCCTCGGCTTGGTAACTATCCCCGGAGCCGCACCCAGCAGGCTCTTTGGGGGACCCCTTCCCAACAGAGCGTGTTCGGGACACGTCCCGGGAACAGCAGGACGGCACCTGGGGCAGCTTTAGTGTCCACAGAGCGCCTCCCGGCTGTGGGGAGCTGAGGTCTGGGGACCCGAGGGAAGCCAGGGGCGGCTGGCGGCACATGGCCGGTGCCCAGCTCCAGGTGAAGCCCAGACACCCTGGGAAGGGGCCCAAGACATGCAGCTCTCGTCCTGGGTAAGCCCCACCCTCTCCTCAGGGGGGTGCCGGGCCAGGAGCCGCATGGGCTGGGGGCAGGGGCCCGGCTGCACCGTGGCCCAGCTCGGGCGGGGCCTGCCCGTCCGGCTCCGTGCTGCCCGCCTGGGCAACCACCCCACACAACGGGGCTCTGAGCCCGGGGTGGGCCGGGAGGCGCTGCCCGCCGCCCGCCGGCCGCCCGCGCACAAGGGCCCCATTGTGTGGCTGCGGCTGTGGGCGGCAGGTGGCTGCCCGGTCCCGCACGGGGAGGCCCTGCCGCCAGCCGCGCGAGCGGAGGAGGGCACCGCGGGTACTGGCGGGGCGGGGGCACGGGTGGGCCGGGCCGGGCCAGGGCACGGCACACACAGAGCCGGGGCTACAGCATGAAGGCACCCATTCTCCCGACCCCAGCCCCGCCCGCTTGGCCTGGACAGCATGTGGCGAGGCGGCCCTCGGCCCGCTGCCGGCCCCGGGCCAATGCCCGGCCACACCCGGGACTTGGATGCTGTCGCTGCAGCCTGGGCGGTGGCTGGGGCTGGCAACGGGGGGCCGGCTCTGAGCAGAGCAGTCCTGGCAGCTTCCTGGAGGTGGTGAGAGGCGGGAGGGGCAGGGGGTGGGCCCCCAGGAGCCAAGCACGGCCGAGGGCAGTCCCTGGGCGAGAGCAGGCCTCAGGTTCACACCCCGACTTGGCCCCTCTGTGCCTCGGTCTCTCCATCTGCACCAGAACCGCCCCAGGGTGGCTGAGAGCGTATGACGCGAGCTACCCCAGGGATAGGGCCGGCCCAGGGTCAGAGCCACACCGGAAAGACCTCACATACCCTCGGGCCCTCCCTGGCCGCTCGGGGCCTCTCTGAGGTGCCCCTCTGCCCACCTGGCTGGCCTGTGGCAGACCGGCCGGCGGCTGGCAGCGTGGGCCACCGGGAGGGCCTTGGGCTGCCCCTTCCTTGGCCTCCGACTCGGCTCGCAGCCCCCCTCCCACCCCCAGGCCTCTCACCCCGGGCAGTGAGCCGGCGCCCGGCTGCCCTGGGCTGGACCCCGGGCCGGCCTCTCCGGGGGAGGCGCGAGGCTGGGGCTCGGCTCCCCCCCGGGCCCTGCACCCCCACACCGGCTGGGAGCACACAGGGGGCCGACGCCGGCCTCCCTCCCCACCGTGGCGTGAGGTAAGGACGGCTGCATCCGGCCTGACGGTCAGGCAGGCCTCTGGCAACTCGATGCTGGGCGAGCTCCACCACGGCTCTCGGGCCAGACCGGGGGTCCAGGGTCAGGTTGCCTTCCAACCCCCACCACCCCGGCCCCGTGCCCAGGCCAGCAGGCGGCGCCCGCCCTCCAGCGCCCCTGGGGCCTCATGGCTGGTGTCGGTGTGGTTATTCCTCAAAACGAGAGGTTTGCGTGAATGCTGTTTAATGTACAGGATGCGACAGAAGCGAAAGGCAGGAACAGTCCGCCCCAGCGGCAGCATCTGAGTCAAAATAACACTTGGCCCGGGCCTGGGCTCTCCTGGGGCTGCAGGGGCATGGTCGGTAACTCACACCCTCCTGCAGCCCAGCCCTCCCATGGACACAGAGCCACCTGCCCTTATCAGCTCTGCGCAATGGTCTTGAGAGGCCCAACAGGAACCCAGATGGTCCCATTTTACAGATGAGAAAACTGAGGCCCGGGCCTGCCAATGCCTCAGGGCTGCACTGCAGGGTCTGTGTGGGATGCCCCGTCCTGGGCCGCGTCCCGCTTTGGCCTCTTTCCGAGGAGGACACTCCCGGGGGGCTCCTGTGCTCACTGCCCCCCACGCCGCTCAAGGGGGGCTGGCTCCGTGCAGAGCACCCCTCGCCGCCGGCCTAGAGAGCCAGGCAAACCTCTTGGCTCTGAGGCCAAAACCCTCCCCAGCATCTCAGCCGGGCCTCCTGCCCAGCTCTGCCCGCCCCTCCGCCTGGGCCCGGCCGAGGAGGCCCCCCTGGGGTTGGCGGTCCGGAAGGGGCTCGGCGCACGGTGCCAGCCTGTTGGGCCGACTGGCGCGCTCGGGGAAGCCAGGGTGTCAGGGAGACATGTTCCAGGCGATTGAGAGAGCTCAGCCGGGCGTGAGACAGCGTGGATCCGCAGGACCATGGGGACCCGCAGGACCACGCAGCACGTCTGTTCACTGAAGCCAGGAGAGGGCGGCTCGCCCGGGGCCGGGCCCACGGAGCGCTGCCTCTCTGCGGCTCAGCCCAACAGTCTCGCGGGCCCGCGGGCCTCACCTCCTGCCAGGCATCCCTCCTCCCTCCTCAGCCCTGCTCACCAACCCCTGCCCGTCCCACTGGCACCAGCTCAGGGCCGCCTCCTCCAGGAAGCCTGCCTGAGGCCACCCTCTCCTCCCTGTAGCAGCTCATAGCAGGTGCTGCGAGTCCAAGAAAGGGAACTAAAGCCTGGAGCCGCGGCATCCGTCTGTCCCCCTCTTGGCTGCACAGGATCTGGGACACGACATCTCACCCGTGCCCGTGTCTGAGGCTCCCTGGCACGGGGGTCCCCGTCCTTGAGGTGCTCCGGCCAGGGTGTGCGTGTCTTCCCTGGTGCCGGCTGGCAGACGCAGGCCCCATGTGATGAGTGTCGCCCCCAGGGGACCCTGCTGGGCTCTTGCCTCTGGGGGCAGCCAGGACCCCCGCCCCCCCACCCCTCAGTCAGGCCTCAACCACCGGCCCCAGCCCCACCTTTCCCGGCGCCAGCAGGCTGGCCGGGGGCGCGTGGGGAGGGCAAATAGAGGGCTGGGCGGGGGATGGGGTGGGGGCTCTCCCCCCCCACCGCGGTCGCCTGGATGTGGCACAAATCGATTCTCCCCCAATTTCTTCCCGGGCCAGTCTGGAGGCGGATCAGACACAGAATCCCACAGCCGGCGCAGCGGAGCCAGGCTTAATGCCGAGCAAGCCCGCTCCCCCGACAGCCTCCCCCCACCCGGAGCCCGAATCACAGCCAGAGCCCAATTACCCGCGCTCCCGTCACGCCCTGCGGCTCTGCGGGGACATGGGGGACAGCCTGACGCCCCTCCCCCCCAGGCCCACGGGTGCCCCACCCCTGCCCAGACCCCAGCGGGCTGGCCGGTGCCCACTGCCCTGTACCCAGGACAGGCAGGAGCTAGACCCCCAGGCAGGGACCTCACTGTCCCACCGAGGACAGGGCTTGGCCCCCTCCCTGCAGTGGATCTGTGGGCAGTGGCCCGGAGCTGCCTAGAGCTGTCCCCGTGGCCCGCTCCGAGGCCCCAGAGGGCGCCAGGCCCCCTTCAGCTCCAGGTGGACGGTGCGTGTCTGGCCAGACGCCGTGAGGCCCTGAACACGTGGGCCTCATGCCGCACAGGGACCACGTGGCTTGTCTCCAGTTCTCAAAATTTAAAAATCCTTCGCCGGGCGAAGGGTGGGCCCCGGGTTTGGCTTTGGAGTGAGAAGTTTAGGTAGATGCGCTCAGCGCCAGACGGCAGCTTCGGAAAGCCTCTCGTTGGGGTGCACGTGCAGGGGGTGGGCTGGGGTCCAACGGGGGGGCAGGGCTCAGGTGTTCTGGCTTCCCCGGACAGCAAAGGGGGGCCTGGAGGCTTCTTGGGGAGGCTGCAGCGAGGAGCCCCGGACCCGGGTCAGTGGAACCCTGGGGCAGGAAACCCACCTTTCTCTGTCCTGGGGTTCCTGAGTGTGAAGGAGGGGCTCCGGGGTCAATGCAGCCACACCTGGGGTGTTACCTGGTGACCAGGATGGCTCAGCAACCTTGCCCCCGTCTCAGGTCTTCTGCTGCGTGGGCTCCACGCTTCTCCCTTCCCCCAAACACCCTTCCTGCCTCCCTCCCTCCAGCCACAGAGACCATGGCAAAGGAGGCTTATCCCTGCCACAGGACCTTTGCACTTGCCCTTCCTGGAATTCTTCCACCCCAGATCTTTGCTCGTGGTCTCTGTCTTATCCAGCAAATGCAGTCGAAGCAGCCGCCTCCTCTGATTTGGTCTGTTTGGGCTGGTATGACACTCTTGGGGGCTTACACGGCAATTATTTGGTACGTTCTGGAGGCTGGAAGTCCAAGGTCAGTGTCTGATGAGAACCTGCTTCACCGCTCATAGACAGCAGACCCCTTGCTGTGTCCCCTTCGTGGGAGGCACCTCTTGTAGAGCGGCCGTTCATGAGGCTCATGACTCAGTTACCTCCCCGAGTCCCCACCTGCTAGCACATGACCTTGGGAGTTGGGATTTAACCTGAGAATCTATGGGGAGCGTGAACGTTCAGTCTGCGGCCTCGTCTGAGGAGCCTCCCCGACCACCGCGTGTGCCCACGGCGCGTCGTCCTGTCCCAGCGGCGTGTGCGTCCGCCTCCTGCTCGTCCCGCCAGCCCAGCCCCGCTCCCGACGCTCGCGGGCGCTCAGCTGGTGTTGCTGACCGAGTCGGCAAACGAGTGGCGCTGAGGGTCCCCGGCCGGCACGGGGCGTCGAGAACCGGCCGTTTGGTTACATGATCTGCCAACATCTGGCGGGCGATTCTTTTCACTGAATTAGCCGGCTGTTTCGGAGTCGTGCATAACCAGGCTGATTAAATTCATTCTCGCGGGTTGATTCGGGTTGACGGGAACAGAGCAGGGAGCTCGGGAACGGACCTCGAATGCAGGGGCCCTTGGCGTCCCGGGCGTCAGCGAGAGGAAAGCACGAGTCCCACGGGGTCCAGTGTGGGACGTGGGCGCCCGAAGGGAAGCGCCACATGAGGGCCCCTGAGGGACCGGGGGGTGGAACGTGCTGAGGGATCTCGCGGAAGCTTGACACCAAGGCCAGAACGGCTCGCTCGGGGGCGCATCCGCCCCCGGACGAGGCTGGGGCCCGGCAGCAGGCGGCGGACAGCCTGACCCTGCCTCCGTCACAAGGGAGTCCCCGGAAAGGGAGGACGCGGTCTGAGCTGAGAAGATGTGGGGTGCGTGGTCCTTGCGGGTTGGCCGTCAGTCAAAACGTGAAAGGACGGCAGCCTGGGGCCCTGCAGGAACCTGGGGCTCAGGACAGAGAGCGGAGGGCCGGCCCGGGACACGAGCGCTCCCCGTCAAGCACGCGGCATGTTCCCGCTGCTCGCAGGGCACGCGTGACGTCCCCAGGAGCCACCGGGCCTCAGGGAGAACCTGGCTTCACGCCCGCTCCAGCTCGCACACCCGGGCTGGGGGACCGGCTCCCGCGTCACCACCGGTCATGGCGCCCCGGTGGGGGGGGGTGGGCAGCCTCTAGTTTCCGGTCATACCAAGTGATCACAGGGAGAGAAACTGGAAACGGTGGTTGGGAGGACGGTAGCCACACGGTGCAGAGCACAAGGAGCCTCGAAAATGTATCAGGACGGACCGTGTGGGCAAGGGAGCGGGACCCGGTCTGATTTACCGGCCGACAGCTCAGCTGAGCGGAGCAGTGGAGAGCAAGGCCGGGCGCTCCCCTCCGTCCCTGGGGCTTACAGACACGGGGCGGGGGACAGACAGGGAGGGAGGGGCAGTGGCACAGAGCAGGGCACGATGAGGTAGGGTCCTGGCGGCCAGGAGGGCCGTCCGTGGACGTGCCCTTTCTCCCTTCGCTCTCCGGCCATTTCGGTGAGCTTCTCAGCCTCTCTCGGTCTTGATCTCCTTTGATTGGTTTGAGGATAAAAACGTCACTCACCCCTTGGACAGGTGGGTCCTGAGGACTAGAAGGAGGTTTTACTAGTAAAAACCTGGGCAGAGCAACCTCAACGCTCGTCGATGGATGAAAGGCCCATCCGACAGGGACCGTGACAGCCTGAGGGACTTCCGACACCTGCCCCAACATGGGTGAACCTTGAGAACTTGACGCTAAGTCAGTCGGCCGTGGAAGGACAAATCCCGTCTGATTCCACTCACATGAGGTCCCCGAGAGAGTCCAGTCCAGGGACACAGAAAACAGGTGGGGGGTGCCAGGGGCTGGGAGGTCCCCAGGGCAGGAGGTGGGGGCTGGGGGTCCTCAGGGACAAGGTGGGGGCTGGGGGTCCTCAGGGCAGGAAGGGCTTCTAGACCTCAGGGCGGAGTCCAGCAAGCACAGGGCTGGCCGCCGGCTGGGAGCCCAGGTCCCCAGGCCCTGGAGCCCGGGTGTTGGGGAAAAGCACCCTCGGGTTGGCAGAGTGGCTGGCTGAAGTCGTCTTGGCTTACGACACTGGGGCTTGCGGTCCCCCGGCGGCAAGGCCGCTTCCCTAATTACATGCTGGGGCCCTCGGTGGGGCCAGCCTGGCTGCGGTCTCAGAAGGAAGCTTCCAGCCTCAGGGCCCCGGGAGACCCGAGACCCTCCGGGCCGCGGGGCGGCCGTGGCGCTGTGCACGTACGTGACCCTTCGTGCAGCGGGACGTCTGCGCCCCGTGAGGTCCCGCGGCCGGGCTCCCGGTGTGCGGGCCGCACCTCCCGTCACGAGACTTCTGTTTCCCTAAAACCCAAACACGGAGCCTTCCTTGTCCATCAACAGACACGGTTTCGTTAGACTAGGATTCAAGTCCAGCTTCGCTACTGGCTGTGTGGCTTCAGCCAGGGCGCCTAACCTCTCTGAGCCCTGCTTCCACAGGTCACAGGACAAAGAGGACACTCTCGTTCTCAGGGCCACGCCGAGGCCCGTCCTGTCCCAGGCTCGTGTGGGAAGGAGAGTGCACCTCCCTTGTGGCCGTGGCAGACAAGGGCGTGAGGTGGGCGTCCCCACACTTGCTGACCCGGGTCTGTGGGGGGGGTAGAGCAGGCCTCCCCAGAGCACAGCAGCGCTTTCATGGGGGCGTCCAGCCGCCACAGACCTGACTTCTCCGCCCGGTTCCACGGGACAGGCCCAGGGAGTCTGTTGGGAAGGAATGGAGCTAAAGACCCTTGACCCATCGGCAGCCTGGCTTGAATTCTGGCTCCGCCGCCTTCCGGCCCTGACACGTCGCTCGGCCCCCTGCCTCGGTTTCCCCACCTGGAGGCCCCCTCCGGAGGCCGCGTTCTGCTATATCAGCTGCCCCTGCTGTGTGGGGCTTTGTGACGGGGCCCGAGCAGACTGGGGCAGCTGTGTAATAAATCACCCCAGAACTTAGCTGCTTAAAACAATGGTCAACATTTACTGTTCACGCAGCTTCTGAGGCCCATGGATCCGGGAGCAACTCAGCCAAGAGGTTCCAGCTCCCAGAGATTTCGGAGTCCTGACCTTGAAGCTGAAGGCCGCTCGGCAGGTCAGACCACCCTTCCTGGGTCCCACCGCCTGAGAAGGCAAGAGTCTGGCTGCCGGGGTCTCCCGGCCCCACCAAATCGGGCCTCCCCGTCCTCCTGTGAGAAAGTTCCCACCACCATGGCCACGGCGGGTCGGGAACTTGGCCTCTCTTTCCTTTGTTGGTGAGGGAATCAGGGCATGTTCCTTCCAGGGGGCTCTGCTGTCACCGGGATGAGTCTACACACAGAGCATTGACTGAACCCTGCTCCCAGTAAAAGTCACGAGGGCCAAGCTTCGGGCACGGCAGAGCTGGGCTCAGGTTTGACTTCTCCCCCGACTGGACACGTACCTACTCCCACGGACCACACCCCCAGGGCTACGGCGGGCCCGGGCCTCCAGAAGTCTCTCATGAAGAGGGCCCGGGCAGGGTCACAAGGATTGGTGCCCGTGACAGCAGCCCAGGCCCCAGGACGAGGGCTGAGCACACGGTGGGTACTCCCGTGCCCCTTGGCCCAGGTCCCGACTTGCCCGCCTCGGACCCCAGCACAGTGGCCGTGTTATTGGACACGTCACTAGGGCCACCCATCCCAGCAGCTCGGAGAACCCCGCCAGCCGATGGCTGAGCGTGGGTGGGAAGGACGTGCCAGCGCACAGAGGCTAAGGTGCTCGCCGAGGCCCCCTGGCTGGGGGCAAGTTCAGTCCTGACCTGAACCAGGACCCTCCTGGACCCCCTGACTTGCATCCCTCTCAGCCACGGGCTGCAGCCGGCGACCGCCGAGGAAAACCACAGGTGACCGCACGCTGGTGTCCCCGAGCCCCCAGGGCAGTGAACGCACAAACCGCGGCGCAGAGGGTGAGGCCGCTGCTGGGACCGTCTCCAGGCAGATCTTATCTCTCAGCCGGCCCCCCTGCCCTCGGGGTGTTCGGCTTCCTGGGCCCCCTCCTCATTTCCGCGCCTCCAGGATTCACAGCTTTCCCGGCAGGAAGCGGTGCTGTTCCCACAGACGGTGGCCGGGTGGGGGGGGGGGGGCGGGAGGGGGGGCTTCCTTGGGAAGCCACGGGGCCCCAAGCTGGTGCGGGCAAGGGGAGGGGGCCCTGATGATTACAAGTGTGCAGAACTCACAGGGCCGGCAGAGACGGGGCGGCCCCGGGCTCCAGGGTGGCGGCCAGAAGGGGTGCAGCCTGAAATGAATGAGGGCTGCCAGGGGGTCCTCCCCCCTAACTCTCCATCACAGCTACCCCCCCACCCCGGGGTCCACCTCTCCCAGACGCCTGCCCCAGAACTGACGTCCCTTTCTGCCAGAGTATCTCCCCTGGGTTCCTGAGGGTGGGGGCCCCCATGGAGCCCGGGGCCGAGCCCCCTCTGACCGCCGGAGTGCCTCCCTAGCCCCCTCCCCACTCCAGGACCCCACGAAGCGCAGCCACTCCGGGGGGAGCAGGGATGCCTGCTCAGCCCTGTGAGCCCCTGAGCGAGAGTCCCAGAGGTGCCCCCCGCCCCCGGAACCCCACACGAGGCGGGAGTCCCAGAGCTGATTTGCAGGGGCGCGAGGGGGTGGAGACGGGACAGCAGCCAACGGGAGTGAGACCAGGGTGTCTATGTGCCTCCTGGAGGGGACCTCCAGGTGAGATGCAGCAGGGGAGGAGGGGAAGAGCTGACGTGGGCCGGCTGTGTCCCCTCAGGGACCCCTGTGCAGGGCAGAGACCCAGGACTTCCGGGTCGTTCAGCTGGGAACACAGAAGTGAACCAGGGAACCTTGCTCCCCTCCCAGCCCAGACGCCTCGTGGCGCCCTTGTCCTGGGGACAGAGCCCAGCCCCAGCGCTAACCCGCACACTATAGGTGAGCCAAGACCCGCCCCAGGGCCCGCTGCGTGCACCCTGCTGGACTCCTTCGGGGGTTAACGCGGGAGCCCCTCCCCACAACACTGGCCCTTTCTGACCCCTCCAAGCTCTACCCCTCCCCCCCCCAGCGCCCACTCATCCAGCTCTAAACAGGGCCTCGTTGTCCACCGCAGCCCACGCCAGGGGGTAGGGGATGTCAGGCCACTGCCTCAAGCTCACGTGGGCTTAGCAGGACCTTGGGAGAGGCCCGTTCCGCTCACTTGCTCCCAGTGACGGTGGCTGCCTTGGGGGTCTCCAGGACCGGGCTCTGGCCCAGCCCCGATGCTCCTGCCTCCTCATTGGCCTCTGTCCACAGCAGCAGCTTGGGCTGGCTGAGGACGTGGGCCCTACCGCTTCCCACCTGTGTGGCACTGAGCCTCAGTTTACCCCCACGCACCCCCCAGGGAGGCTGGGAGTGTGAGGAAGGCGCTCGCCAAACGACCCCTTCCTCCCTGCGAAACTCCACAAAGCAGGGCCCCGTCAAATCCAAGGTCCCCAGCCTCCCTGCAGCTCCCCGTGGCCAAGCCCCCCCGCCCTAGCCCCAGACAGCCCCTCACAGCACCCTGAGTCCGCCTCCACAGCCGGAAGCCTTAGACCATCCCCACGGGCCTCAGGAGCCCGCACAGATGACACCAAGCTGAGGTCGGAGGGTGTCCATCCCTGCACCCTGGACGGCATCCGCTCAGGGCCAGGCCCCTCCAGACCTCTGTCCAGATGCTCTGGTCACGCACCGCCACCGTGGAGCTGGCCTCGCACTGGGCCTCGTGACTGCTCCTTGGGTTCCTAGGGCCCTGGCAGTCCGGCCACCCTGGCCCGCAGCGGCCACTCCACGGCCAAGCCCACGCCTCAGCCCCCAGGGGCCCATCCAGGCTTGGCTCTCATCCTCAGGCCCAAGGACAGTCTGGACCAATGGCTGCTGGGGGCCCGTGGGGATCTCCCCAGCCTGGAACCCCCACCCTTTCACACCCACCTCCTCGCCCGTCCTCTCCTGCCCAAACCACCTTTTGTCCAGCTGTTCTCTTCTCTCTGGTCTGAATCAGCTTGGACCCTCAGATACATCTTCCCTCCTGGAGCTTTCCCCCGTCCAAAGAGGGTGAGTAATTACACTGCTATAAACTGGAAACACTTCTCAGCAGCAGTGATAGGAGTCAGCAGGTCCAGACTCCCAACTGGAGCCCCCAGCTGTGGTCTGGGCTGCCTGCCTGGTGGCCAGCAGAGAGGCTGAAGCCCTGGGAAGGAGGGTGAACTGTGAGGCTTGCTGGAGCTCACTTCCCCTCCCATTTATCATTTGCCCGAGGTCAAGCACACAGAGGGATGGACAGATAGATGGAAAAACAGACAAATAGAGGGGTAAATGAACATATGGATGGATGGATGGATGGATGGATGAACAGAGTTAAAAGGGCCTGAGAAGCAGTGATCTGGGAGGGCAGACAGCCTTCAACTCCCTTCTCTAGGCTCTTAGGGGCTCATGGGAGCAAACCTACCAGTCAAGGGTTAAAACAGCAAAGCCTAAACTACCCTAACCCTGACCTTTGAATTTGGTGATGATTCTACAGGTGGGCACATCCCACAGGACCTGAAAGTTTGCCCTGGACTCTTTCTTGCAAGGACTCAGAGGTCATGCAACAACCTCTGTCCAGCGATGCCAAGAGGAAGGACACAGCGGATCTCAATTCCCATCATCTCTGGGACCTGCCTGTGTGCCCAGCTGCAGGGGGCTGAACGGAGTCTGCCAGAGCCGGTGACTATGACTGTATTTGGAAAAAGGCCCAATTGCAGATGTAATTAAGGCTTCCCAGGTGAGGTCCTCCCGGATTACCCAGGATGCACCTTAAACCAGGGTCTTATAGGACACAGAAGAGAGACACAGACCCAGGGGAGGAGGCACAGGTTGGAGCAATGGGGCCACACGCCAAGGACTGCCAAAGATTGCCACCCGCCAACCCAGGGAGCTACCTCCCTCCGCCGGGGTGGTCTGTCCCTTCCGTGTCCACCTGGCAACCGAGGCTGGGCACCGGGCTTCAACTCCTGGCTTCACCTCAGGCCCCTCTCTTGGGTGTCCCCCGCAGACTCTCTGAGCCCCAGGCCCCGGAGGGCTAAGCCTGGAGATGGGGGAGGCCGGGGACGCCCTCTCCACCCTCTCTCGTTCCCGTCTCTACACGCCCCGCCCCTCCTCTGCACCCCACCACGGAGTCACTCGGTTCCCTGTGGTGCAGATGCCTGGGGAAGGGAGTTCTCTTTCCTGCCAGGCCCTTGACTGAGGGCCGTTCTTATCAATGCCATCACTCTGTCCCCGAGCCGTGTGGCCCCTACCCACCGCCTGGAGCCACGGCTTTGGACCCCACCATCCAAATGGCTAAGTGGCCCCGCAGCCCCGCCGAGCAGGTGGCACAGTCCATCCCTCCTCCTCAGCTGAGGCTAGTGCTCGGGTGTCCAGGCTGTGGGAGTAGAGCCCACCGCTCGCCTCCTCCGGACAGACTTCCGTCAACACGGCCCGGCGGACAGGGCCAGACAGGAGCCGGACACGGCTGCATTGCGAGCAGGCCTCTGGGGCGGCTGAGAGTGCGGGTGACCCCTACGTCACCCTGGGCACAGTGCTGGAAGGCAGACCCCGGCCCGGCCCGCCGTGGGGGAGCCCGCTGTCCCCCCAGGATGCCCTCTGAGCTCCCCCAGGCCTCCCGGGCCTCCCCACCCTCTGAGGTCATTTTCCACCCGGCCCACGCCCGCTGGAAAAACAGACCAGGACAATCTCGTTGCCAAGCCAGGGGGGCCGCCGGGTGGGGGGCGGTGGGAACCTGACCAGGCGGCAATTTAAAACAGGAGGGGCCACTCAGCCACCGCCCAGGGAGTGGGCTGTCAGGGCCAAGCCGGGCACCCCTCAGGAGGCCCTGTCTAGGCCAAGAGGACCCAAGAGTGTGGGGGGAGCCAAGGTCTGGAGCGGCCCAGCAGACGCTGCCAGGGGCGCGGGGGTGACGCCCAGGCCCTCACGCGCCCCCACTCTCACCCCGCCTGCGTCACAGGGCCCAGCGGAGTATGGACACGCTCAGACCCGACGGCCCAGATCCCGTCCAGCCGTGTGGACAGACCCCGGTGGGCCAAGCGGCCTCCTGTCCCGTGGCGAACCGCCCCCCCCCCCAAGCCTGGAAACCAGAAGTCAGAGGCCGCACTCCCTCCTGGGGCCCCGGGGGATGGTCCCTCCCGCCCATCCAGCTTCGAATGTGGCCGACACCCTCGGCCTGTGGCCTCATCCCCCGGCCTCTGCCTCCACGCCTTCCTTTCCTCTTCTTATGACAAAGCCAATGTCTGTACTTAGGGTCTGCCCCACTCCGTCCGATCACACAGTGACATCTGCCAAGACCCTATTTCCAGGGTCACTTTCTGAGGTTCTGAGTAGCCATGAACTTTGCAGAGACCCTGCACAGCATCCCAGGAGGTGAAGGGAAGGCTGGCGTCAGGAAACCGTCGGCAATGCCTGATGGGCGGGCTAGTGGCATCCGGGGTCCTGCGTCCAGACCGAGGATGCAAAAAGGGGGCAGGGGGCCGCTGGACACCCCGGGGCAGGCGTGGATGGAGGGAGAGAGGCCTTCTCTCTGGGGTACACGGCCGGGCTCAGGAGATGCTCCTGGGGTGACTGGGAGGCGGCTGGGGCGGGGGGCGGTCAGAAGGGAGAGGCCCTGGGGGAGAAGCTGGGATGGCAGGACCCAGCAGGTGAGGGGCCCACGTGCCAGCCCAGAGGGGAGCCCGGGAGACCTGGGGTTAGAGGCGACCGCGCTTGGGGCCAGGCGTGTGACAGGGGGGACCTGGTGGCCACAGTGCCAAGCAGAGACAACCACACCCACCCTCCCGGCGGCCAGCCTCCCCTGGCCTGTCGGGAAGGGGTTGCCGAGGGTCTGCGGAGAAGGCAGCTGCATTTGGGGGGCAATAGCTGTGCCTCCGGCGGGAAGGGGGGGAGGGGGAGGCGCACAGACTTCCTTCCTGGGCGGAGACGCTGACGCGTCTCAGACTGTGGAGCAGGGGTCCCGGCCTCCCTGGACCGGTGCAGAGCACTCCCCGGGCTAGTGGTCCACGGGCTCCGGAGGAAGAAGGGCCATCTGTTTTCTGTCGGGTGGATAGTCTGGGGCTGTGGCTCACGCGGCGGGGTGGGGGGGCGGGGGCCACCGCTCCAGGTGGGGTGCCTGCGAGCCCGCCAGCTGTCCCCCAACATGCGGAAATGGGAACATGACCACAGCAGCTCGGCTGGCCAAGGCTGTCTGTATTGTCCTCGCTAAACCCCACGGGGCAAGGAGGCCAAGCCTTCCAGAAGGTTCCAGGTTTGCCCCCTGGGAGAGCAGGGGGGCAGCAAGGTCTCCCTGATTTCCTGCGCCGGCCCCTCGGCAGACCAGTCGTTCGCCCTGGTCGGGGTCTCTCACGGAGGCTCCTGTTCTCTTCCCCCACGTCGCTGGGAGAAAGGCCCCCCTCAGGCTCGAGAGGCCGGCGCCTCATCCAGAGGGGGGCTGTGGGCCCCACGCAGGGCCCCTGCTTCCACGACGGAGAGCCCACGGCACGGCCCTTCGGTGCACTGGTTTCCAACCCCAGGCCCCCAGGAAGGGGCTGTGCTCTTGTGCTCAGTGGCTCCGTAACCCACCCGTGAGGTCAGGCCTGGGGAGGCCCGGAGGTCTGGGTGCGGACAGGTGAGGTCCGCACGCATGGCGGGGATGGGGAGCCCTCCTCGGGGCAGGTGCGTTTCCTTCCTCGGTGCATAAAACACACATGACTCGGAATGTCCTATTTTAACCGCTGCTCGGCGCACAGCTCCGCGGCAGTAAGCACGTTCCCGCTGTTACAGGACCAGCCCTTGTCAATCCTCCCAAATTGGACCCCTGACCCAGCGCCTCCAACATAGTGACCTCGCAGCACGTGCTGAGTGCAGGAAGTATCGATGAGACGGTTGACAACGTTAAACGGTTCTCACGGGCCAGAAATTCACCCATTTGAAGCGCTCACCCGAAGGGCTTCCAGCATCCTCACAGGTACACGCGACCACCCCACGGTAGCATTTAGAAGATTCCCGTCCCCACGGAGAGAAGCAGCCCGCTAGCCCCACGGCCCTCTCCTCTCCCACAGGCTGACCCCAGTGGCCTCTGTCGCAGAGGGACAGGCCCGAGGTCCGCGTGGGGGTAGCGTGATGTGCCCCTGTCTGGATGGACACGTGACACCCCTTCTCAGTCTGGGACACCCCGTCTGGGTGGCCCGGGGTGGCTGGTGAGTGCAGGGCCCGAGGGCGTGGGCCCTGCCAGCCCCAGCACGCCCACAGCCCGCCATCACCGCGGCTTGAGGAAATTGCACAGAACGAGGAAAAGTGAAGGGCTCCGACCTCTTTCAATGTTTGTTTATTTTTGAGAGAGAGAGAAAGAGACAGAGCAGGAGCGGGGGAGGGGCAGAGAGCGAGGGACACCCAGAATCGGAAGCGGGCTCCAGGCTCCGAGCTGTCAGCACAGAGCCCGACGCGGGGCTCGGACTCACGGACCGCGAGATCGTGACCTGAGCCGAAGTCGGACGCTTGGCTGACTGAGCCACCCGGGCGCCCGTGGCCTCTGACTTTTCACAAAGAAAGAAAGGAGGTGATCCTCTGAAAAAGGATCCTTGTGTCTGGTTCTCTCACAAAGCGAGCTCAAATGTTTGGGAGAAGTTGGGAGGGAAACTGACCGCCACAGGCCTGCTCTGAAGGGGCCAGCGGCCAGCAGCCATTGTCCTGCTCCCCAGACACGCGGACGCCCTGCCCCCAGCTCCCCTTGCCACCCTCGCCTGCCCACATCCCTCTCCAAAGGCGTCTTCTGTGCCCGGCGGGGGCTGTCTCCACGGCAACACGGCTCAGTGACAGCGGGGGGGGGGGGGGGGGGGGAAGGTGGCCTTCTCAGGGGTATTGGGCGTCCCGGCCTGTGACCAGCGTCCAGCTGGGCCTCACCCGATGGGCTCGTTTTACCCGCCGGATGCCATCATCTGCTCTGGCTGCCCTGCCCGGAAGCAAAGACACAGCGGGAGTCACTTCTCCCCCAAGAGCGGCTGACGGCCACGTTGCGACCCCTGCCCCGGGCCCCCGGATCACCGCGGTGCCCTCAACCGTGCGCACGGCCAGCCGAGACGGCTGTCCTTCCAGCCTGTGGGCCCTGCCCCCCCTTCACAGGAGGGGACACTGAGGCACAGCGATAGGCCACTTGTCACCCGGCTGGGGTTCTCCGACTCCTGATTAACGTCAGGGGTGACAGCACTTAGCTCGTGCTGTGCCTTGATTCCAAACCCCACCTGCGCATCCTGGCGTTTCCAGCTCCGGAAGGGCAGATCTCCGCCCAACCTCTGCCCTCGGGGCAGCGACAGAGAAGCCAGCTGCAGCCCAGGACGCGCTGTGGGGCGGAGCGGACTTCCACACAGAGGCCCGGCCTTCCTCCGAGGCTGTCTCCGTCCAGGGCCCCTCCAGGTGACGTCCAGCTGGCCCGTGGCCCACATTCTGGGGGGGAAATTCAGGCAAAGACAACGCTGGTGCCTCCCGGCCTGATCATCCACACACAAATGTCATCCCAGCACGTGTCCATCACGTCGGATCCCAGGCGGGCTGTGGACAACTGATGCAGCTATCGCCTTTTACAGATCAAGAGACAGAGGCTCAGGGCCCAGGCCCCTGGCCCGGGGTCTCGCCAGCTTGGTGGGGCGAGGCTGCCCCCAGACCCGGGCTCCAGTCCCCCCTGCCTCCCTCATTAACTTTTCTAACGAGAGCATCCCTCATGCACGGTGCCTCTTGCACACGCAGCGATCACGCAGCGTCTTCTGCCCTCCGCGAGGGTAGGCGCCCACTTCTCAGGGGTGAAGACTGAGGCACAGAGACAAAAGGGACCCACTGAAGACAGCACCCACCGGCCACCTCCCCGTGTTGGGCCTGGATTCCTACGCTGCGGGGAGGGGTTCGAAGGCGAGGAAACAGGCTCTGGGAGAGGGCATGGCTCCTCCCCTGTCCGTTCCCCCAGAGCCCCTCAGGCTGCGGCTCCAGAAGTCCCCGTATGGCACACCCTGCGTTTGTCCCCTGCATCTCGGTCGCCAGGCCGTCCTGTCAGAAGCTGGGCCGCTGTGCTGGGTCAGGAGCTCCAGCCCCACGTCCGGGGCTGAGGGAGGGACAAGAAGAGACTATTCCAAGAGGCCCTCCCGCTCCAGACGCCCCTTGGGGAGGGGCTCTGGGACGCCCCCAGATGCATCGTGTCCCCCAGGAAGCAAGAGCACCATCTCTGGCCTGGCGTGTCCCCATGGCGGTCCCTCCTGCCCCCGGGGAAGCCGCCTGGGCACCCACTGTGCATCCTCACCCCTGGCCCGGGCAGAGGGGAAGTCGGGCACCCATGAGTCACCCCAGGGAAGTCCAGCCTGTGTGTCCAGCCGGGAGGGGTCTCCGCGCTGTGTGTGCTCTCACTGCAAGCGGAAGAAATGTCCTCCCGCAAAGGTACCGCGGCCACTTGCCAAGTGGATTCCAAGGGTATTTTCCAGGCAAATCAGGAAGTGAACTCAGCTCCTCATCCAGCCTCCTGGGAGGGGTTCCTTGGGAGGAACCACACACCCTTCCCTGACCCTGAGCCCCTGGGACCCAGGCCCCGTGGCCCCGTGGCCAGGCACCCAGCGCCCGCTCCGAGGGGGGAAGGAGCCAGAGCTGAGGCTGCCACAACCTGACTGGGGGGCTGGATTGTCCGTCAGACCCAGGAGGTGCACAGAGATGACTCTGGGGGGCGCGAGTCAGAGGCAACCAGCTCCCACTGGGAGGGAAGATGGTGGGGGCGCTGACTGAGGGGGCCTGGCCAGTGTGGGGCACCTTCTGGGACCAGGACAAGCTGCCTCAAGCCTCCTGACGCAGATCTGGGGGGCTTGAAGCCCTCAGGGCAGCCATCGGTCACCGGAGGCCATCCCTGCGGCACAGGAGGCTGTCGCCAGAACCCCTGCACGAGCCCTGCATTCCAGCCAGGAAAACCCCAGTTCCGTCACCTTGCTGGGGAATTCACCCAGAAGGAGAAGTTTACTAAGTTCACCTGAAACCCCCGGGA
This sequence comes from Acinonyx jubatus, assembly GCF_027475565.1. NCBI lineage: Eukaryota > Metazoa > Chordata > Mammalia > Carnivora > Felidae > Acinonyx > Acinonyx jubatus. Next base: position 37,234,707 of record NC_069398.1, on the reverse strand, counting down.
AAGGTCACGGCCAGGTGAGGCACCAGCCCTTCCAGCCCAGGTGCCTCAACGGCCCCGGGGGCAAAGACACCCGTGGAAATTGGGGGACCCCCCGATGCCCCGGCTCGGAGGCAAATCCTGGGGTCCCAGCAGCAGAGCCCAGTTTTCCCTCTGGGTTCAGGGAGACACCAGGTCACATATGGCCCAGTTCCACCCCGTGAGCGAGGCTGGAGGAGGTGGCCGGCTCACCCAGCCCCCCCGCTGCCCATGGCCTGGGCCAGTCGCCTAGCCTCCCCAAGCCCCCAGCTAACCAGGCCTCCCCCACCTCGGGGGCAGGCTGCTAGGGTGGCCCTCCGTGCTCCAGCGCCCGCACTGGCTGCGGAGGCCGCCAGCGGCGTTAACCTCTCGGCTCCGGCTGGAAGCGGGCGTCCGCGTCTGGCCCCAAACAGCACGGGGACGGCTGGGGGTCGCCGGAGTCTTGGGGAACCGATAATGCCACCGCCTCAGGACGACCCCGCCAGGCGGGCTGCAGTGGGGCCAGAGTTCAAGCTCATTAGCACACGCAGAACTGCAGTCCAAGGAGGCCCTCCCGCTCTGACCTCTCCACCTCTGTCTTCCGCTTGCGGATGGGTCGCCCGCCGGCCCTCCCTGCTCGGGTCGCTGTGACGCCACCAGGCCCTGGCTCCCCCCGCACCCACGAGCAGCGCCCCTTCCCAGCTCTGTGGTCCCCTATGGGCGGCGGGGGGACAGCAAGAAGGAGGCCGGCCTCTGGGCTCCCCAGCCCTCTGCGCCCACATGCCTCGCCTGCAGAGCCCCCTCCTCGAGACATGATGCCGTCAGCCCTGCGGTGGGAAGGAGGCATGTGCACACAGACCCTCAGCCTGCCTGGTCCCCCGACACCACCAGCTCGTGTGTTCGTGCACCCCGACACACGGATGCGCCCGCTTTGTGCGCGCTGAGCGCGGGGCTGGAAATGCCGTCGGAGGGTGTCCCTGTGCTTCCGGCCAGTGCTGGCACAGAACTGGCCACCCGGGCCCCTGACGTCCGGGAGGCGTGTGGAGGCCTGGCAGGATAAACACCGTGCCACTGCCTTTTCCCCAACGTGGGCCTGTGGCTCTGACACGGCCTCTGCCCCTCGGCGGGGCCGGCACCTGGCTGCGTGGGGTTCCTGTGTGCAGACAGGATAAGCCCCAAGCCCCCAGCCTGGTGCCCGGCCCAAGTCCCCAGGGCCTCGGGGCACATGGACGAGCCACCGTGGCCCCGGGGGGGCCTCCGGGACGACTGGTCGCGGACAGCTGCTCCCACGTCCCCTTGGCTGTGTCTGCACGGCGGGCCCTCACTCGAACCGGGAAGGTCCCACGACTCAGCTCCATGGTGGCCTCGCTGGGTCCTCACACACCTGGACCGCAGGTGAGCCTGAGGACCCGCGCCTTTCACCATACGTCACCTCTGCCGCCTGCTGGCCAGACAGCCGGGAGTGTCCCAGCGGGCCCACAAAGACTGACCATGTCTCCAGAAATCCCGAACCAGCCGTTACAGAGCCGGAGGCCAGGCCCGCGCGGGATGGGCGACCGCACAGGACAGCTGCACGAACGAGGCGCCAGCGCGGGCGTGGCCCGCAGTGACCCTGCCGTGGGCCCGGCTGGGCCGCCGTCCGTGCGCGTGGGGGCCCCGGGCACCGGAGAGCCAGCCCCGGCCGCCCTGCCTGGGAGCCGTCCCCTGCTTGCTGGTCTGCGGCCGACTTAACTCACACTAATTGGATCCCGCCTCGGTGCTGAAAGCTCTCCGTGCCTGCCGGCCTGCTGCTGGTTTCGCACAGAATTTTAATTGTTTCCAAATTAATCCTCCGACTGGAGTGAGCTCAGCGCAGATAAGCCGGTCACAGGGAGGGGAGCAGCCGCCTTCCCATCCTCCCGGCCCAGAGCTGGCCGCCCCTCCGGGGGCGTGGGGAGGCCGAGCCTGGAGCTTCGGACATGACGTGATCACCGAGAAATGTCCAGCGCCTGCTCCCGCTCTCCCGCCTCCGAGAGTGCGGCCGGGTGCTCTCCTTCTGTGTGCTCTTGGCTCGGCTGCTTCCCTAATCCCATTTTCGCCAGTTTCTATCCAATTTAATACAGCTTCTGTAAGTCAACATTAATTACCCTGTGTGCGTCCAGCCCCGCATTCTGCCACTCTTTGCTCACTGTCCAGTATCTGGGCTCCAAGGGCGGGGGGCTTTCGGCCCCACTTCCACACCAAGGAGCCCCCACCGTGCCGAAGGGGCAAGGTCCCAGCCCGGCAACGTGAAGGACCAGACTCTTCTGCCAGGAAGTCTTCCCTGATGGCCTTGGCCTCCCTCAGCTTTGAAGACAACTATGGTCTGTGCCAACGCTGAGCACATCCTGCCTGCCACCCTGCTCATGAAGGGCTCGGGCACCTTGCAAAATGTATCCCTTGCACTTGGATAAAAATGAATAAAGATTCCAAAGGCATAAGCAATAAAAGAAAAAATAGATACATTAGATTTCACCAGAGTTAAAAAGTTTCGTCCTTCAAAAGACACCGCCAAGACGGTGAGAAGACAGCCCACAGAGTGGGAGAAGATATTTGCAAATCACCTGTCTGATAAAAGACCAGTATCCAAAATATGTAAAGACCCCGTACGACTCACCACCAAAAGACAAACCATCTTATTTTTAAAAATGGGCAAAAGATCTGAACAGGCATTTCACCACCAGAGGAGATACACAAACGGCCAATCGGCACATGGGAAGATCCTCCACGTCACTGGCCGTCAGAGGACGCACAGCAAACCCGCCGAGAGGTGCCACTCCACGCCCACCACGGCCACGGTCCACCAACAAGCCAACCAGCATTGGCGAGGACGTGGGATGTGGGACCCTGTGCGTGGCTGGTGCGGCCATGGCAGAAAAGAGTTGGGTGTTTGCCCAGAAGGTTACACGCAGAATCACCCGGTGACCCAGCGCGTCCTGGGTAAACACCAGGGACAATTGCAAACAGTTGTCCGCACAGAAACACGCACCAATGTTCACGGTTCTGCTCACGGGAGCCCGGGGTGGAAACAACCCAACTGTCCCTCAGCAGACGGACGGATAAACGAAATTCGATCCATCCACTCGATGGAATAATGTTCGGCCATAAAGAGGAAAGGGCGCTTGGTGACACGGCCGGATACAAAGACACACGCTGTGTGGTTGCGCCTACGTGTCCAGACACAGAGAGCGGGTCACTGGTTGTGCAGGGCAGCGACGAGGGCGCGACGACCGAGGGTGACGCATGTGTGACAATTCCAGACGCCATTGAACTGCACACTTTAAAACAGCAAATCTTACAGTATGTGCAGGGTATCTAAGAAGAGGGAAACAAAAATGAGTATTTAAAAGAGGCGAATAGGGGCGCCTGGGTGGCTCAGCCGGTTGAGCGTCCGACTTCAGCCAGGTCACGATCTCGCGGTCCGTGAGTTCGAGCCCCGCGTCGGGCTCTGTGCTGACGGCTCGGAGCCTGGAGCCTGTTTTGGATTCTGTGTCTCCCTCTCTCTGACCCTCCCCCATTCATGCTCTGTCTCTCTCTGTCTCAAAAATAAAATAACAACGTTAAAAAAAAAATTAAAAGAGGCGAATAAGGTGTGAAAAGGGAAGAAGAAATCCAAGAGGTCCCGAGAGTGCCCGGCCGCAGGCGGAGCACTGGCGGAAGGTCACGGTAACACTGGTGCTGGCTCCCACCTGCTGCGCCGCGCACATCCGGAGCGTGAACAAGAGGTGGGCCCAAGGTCACCAGGAGGCACACGGCAGAGCCCCGAGGGGTGGGGGCAGAGTGGGGGGCGTCCCCGTGGGGTGACGCTCAGCAGGCCCAGCGGGCGGCCCTGTAGACAGAGGGGGGATCGGGGGCCGCCCCGCAGGACGACTCGGGGCTCATCCCACAGGCACTCGGCTCCCTGACTCAAGTTTGAAGAGCGTTTCCGTGATTTTGTGAAACGGGTTTAGAGCTTGTTGGTGGCCCGGATGGGGGGGCCCTTGAACCTGCAAGCGGTCAACCCGGTTCACACGGAAGCAAACCCGCGCTGGGGGTTTGAACAAACTCTCCCCAGTCCCGTGGCCAACGCCCACTTGGAGGCCTCAGAGCCGCCAGCTTGGGGTGCGGACCCAACTTTCTGGGCGTGGATGGAGCTCTCCTGCAGCCTGCATCTTGCTTGACTTTTCTTTCTGGAAACTTCTGTGCTGGGATTCCGCCTGATTCTTACACATCCAGCATCACAAGGAGCCCACAGGCGATGTGCCAGCCCAGGGCCTCCCAGGTGGAGTCCTGACACTCGAAGGTCCTGAGGCCCCTTCCCAGAGGGAGAGACGTTGCTGGCTGTACCCCGCTCCCCTCTGCTGAGGGGATGCACGGAACTCACCCACCAGCTGAACCCTGGCCCCGCGGTGACCACACTTGGAGCTTAGACAGATGGTCAGCTCTGGCCTCTGATGGCAGCGATCCTAACAGCCCCCCACCCCACCCCCCAGCCTGAGAATGGGGAGCCCCAGGGCAAATGGAAGTTCAGGGGACTCCCCCAAAGTGCTGGGAGGCTATGCCTCAGGCCTCGGCCCTGTGCCGGGGAGGGGCTGCACGAGGCACCACTCTTGGCCCGAGTGCAGGCTCTGGGCGTGAGCACGGGTCTCCAGGGCTCAGCTGGGGGAGAAGGAGGCAGTTCTGACGGTACCGAGGCCCGTGGACTGTGCCCTGAGCAAAGGGCACAGAGGACAGGGGCTGGGGGTCCTGTCACTTGGGGGGCGTGTTGCACTCTGCGGCAGACGGCTTGAGTTCGCTAGTCAGCTGAGCAAGCTGGGTTCACCCAGGTCATCCGGTTGCTCCCAGGGCCATCAGGGGACCCTCAGAGCGGAGGAGGGGCCAGGGAGACACGGTGGCCGGGGGGGGGGGGCGTGGGGGCAGAGGGGGGACCTGGTCCCGGAGGAGGCGGTGTCTCCAGAAGCTGGAAAAGTCAGGACACAGGATCCTCCCCTGGAGCCTCCAGGAGCCAGTGCCGCTCACACCTTGACCTTGGCCCCAGGAGACCCGTGGACTGTGAGGGAGCACGACGTCGCGGTTTTAAGGCACTGGGTTTGCGGGGATTTGTTACAGGAGCGGTGGGAAACTAAGATGCTCTCGTCTCCCCACATTCCCCAGGAACGTGGCCAGAGCCCCAGGCCACGGTGTGCATCCAGGAACAAAGCCACAGAAGGTTCCACAGAGGGGCCGGAGGGGCCACGCGCCCTGCTTGCCGCGCCCTGATGGACAGCTGGCTCCGACCAGGTGCCCAGAGCTCTGAGGCTGCCTGTCCACTGTGGCCCGAGGCCCAAGGGCTCATGGGGGGCCTGCGGGACCTCAACAGGGCTAGGCGAGCCTGCCGGCCCCACGCCAGGCCCTGGAGGCAGCTGTCCTCCGCTGACCCTGGGCAGCAGATGTGGCCGCAGGCAGTGGGCCCGGACCCGGCACAGTCCGCCCCAGAGCTGTGTCCGCGAGTGCAACCACGGCGTCCTCTCAGGCGCCGGAACGGGCTGGGGTCATGCCTTCACCGAACACTGCCCTCCAGCCTGTGCTGCGCTCCATACAACCCCAGCGCTCAGCTGGGGAGACTGAGGCTAAGAGGGGCCAGCGGTCACCAGCTCGAGGCTCACACCGGGACCCGGCCCTGAGGGACGGCTCGCCCACTCAGTTCTGTGGACAAAACGCAGGGAGGGACCAAGAGGGGACTGGGACACCCACCCAGCCTGGACCCAGACCCCCACCTGCACCTCTCCCTGGAGCCAGGAGGCCGCTGAGAACTGTGCGTGGCAGGTGCCGGGACCATAAACCACAGCCACGTCCACGGTGTCAGGCCCGGAGGGATCCAGGCTCCTGGCTGGTTTCCTCCCTCGGGCCGCTGAGACCCCCACCTGGCGGCCCAGCTGGGTGTGTCCCCTGGGCCCACACCTCATCAGGTGAGAACCGGCCCTCCTGGGGGCCCTGAGGGCCCTGCAGGGTGGACGGGTCCCTCAAACCAGCCACTGTCCATTTCTCACCCCAGAGCCCTCCTGGGTCACCAGGAGAAACCAAGACCAGAGAGGTACAGAGGCCCCCCCCCGGGGGCCTCAAAGCTGCTCAGAGCTCGAGCTGACCCCAGACCCAGCGCCCTGCCTCCGGGCACAACGGCCCCAGACCCCAGGGCACGGTAGGCGCCACCTGTCAGACGCAGGTGCGGTAGGGGACTTCTTGCCAGCTGCAGCCCCCCACCCCTAGCCGGCGGGACCCCTGCTGAGTCTGGACCCCCCCCCCCCAACCCCGCTCCCGGCCAGCTCCTCCCATAGCTACAGGTCCTCAGCAAAGATGGGGCTGTGCTGGGCTGCCCGGAGCTTGGAACAGCCTGGGAGCAGTGCTGAGGTGGCCCAGACGCCGAGAGGGGAGTGGGGGGCATGTGGCATTCTGGGCAGGAAGAGCGGGCGCCCCACTGCTGGCCCGCACCTGTGCCAGAGGCAGATTAGCTGGCAGGGAGGACAAGTAGGAGCTGAGCGCGCTGATCTGTGGCCCACACGTGCGCCTGTGCGCGTCCCCACGTGTGTCTCTGCCGTGTTCCCTGAGCGTGCAAGCAGCTGCTTGGTTATCGAATCGCCTCGGGGAAGGGCAGACAGATGCTGCCTGGCGGTGCCGGGGTAACGCTCACCTTCCTGGGGACGGGACGGCCACCGCAGAGCCCCGAGGACCGATTTTCCACCCGAGTTCACCTTCTTCCCCTGTTCCTCCTAGCGCGGCCGGTGAGGGGCTCCGGGCTGTGCGCAAGATGAGGGCGGACGCAAGTGTGGTCCCGATCGCCCAGAAATGGGGCCCCCGGAGGTTCTCAGGGGCCTTGGAGGAGAATCTCTCTTGGCCCCAGGTCTGTGTTCTCCCGCGTGTCCCGGGAAGAGGGCCCCACGGGCGCTGGAAACCTGCCGCGGGAAGACTCCCTTTGAAACAGACTTGAGGGGCTCCTGGCGTCTGACTTCGGCTCAGCTCACCATCTCACGGTTCGCGAGTTCAAGCCCCGCGTCAGGCTCTGTGCTGACAGTTCTCAACCATGGGGCCCGCTTACAGGCAGTGCTGTAAACATCCCCCTTGAGCGCGGGCACCTGGCACTCGGTGTGGGCACTGCTAAATACGCGTCCGAGGGGGAAGTCAGGTTAATAGGCTCTTTCGCCCCTACTGCGCGCCTAGCTCTGTGCGGCCGGCTGAGTGGGTTCAAGCAGAGAAGACACAGGCGCCTGTCGCCCCAGAGGTGCAACCCCATTGGGGAGAGGCGGGCCACTGGGTTGTCCGACCCAAGGTGGGAGGAGGATGAGGCCACCGGCCGGCGGGGAGGGGGGATGGGGTTGTGCACTGACCTCACAGACACCTGACCCAGCCACGGCGCCTAGCTCCTTCCCTCGGGGCCCCTAGCCCCCTGAGCATCCACCTCCCCCCCTACGGCTTCTCCCCAGCGTCTCCCTCCGTCCCCTGGGACAGCCACACTTGGGAACCACCCGCACGGGGCAGGACGGGCCTTGGATGTGGGTGGAGACCGTCGGGGAGCCCGCAGTGGAGGGCGGACTGGAGGCATGTGGTCGAGAAGAGCAGGGCTGGCAAGAGCGGCAGCTGTAGGAGACTGTAAGACCAGGGTCCAGTAACCAGGACCCCCAGATGGGGGCTTCGAATGACAGCAACTTATTCTATCCACGTTCAAGAGGCAGGAGGGTCTAAACCCGCTGTCAGCTGCATCCCTCCGGCCTCTGTCCTCAGTCCCCTGCGACTTTTCCATGGCCCCCTGGGGGCTCTGACAGCTGCTGCCCATGGGGCAGAACCTGCTGCCTATGGGGTGGAGCCTGGTGCCCATGGGGGAGGGGCCTGTGCCTATGGGGCAGAGTCTGTACCCATGGGGGAGGAGCCTGGTGCCTGTGGGGCGGGGCCTGGTGCCCCTGGGGGCGGGGCCTGTGCCTGTGGGGCAGAGCCTGTATCCATGGAGGCAGAGCCTGGAACCTGCAGGGCAGGGCCTGCTGCCCCTGGCTCTAGTCTGCTCACTGCCTGATATTTCTGGGATCCCTGTCTTCAGAGCCAGACTGGGACAAACTGGGCTCTTGCCATCTCCCCTTGACGCCCAGAGACCAGTAAGGCTATAAGGCCAGTAAGGCCAGAGCCTGTGAACGCTGGCCTCACCTGTCTGCGTTCCTCTTCCTTTGGAGGGTGAGGGCTCTGTTGCCAATGGAAGGGGCCACGGGGACACACAGGTGGTCCCCACATGGAAACACCCTTGGCCTAACAGAGCCTTTGAAACTGCCCGTGGCCTGTATGCTCATGCCCCACATTTGGTGGTGCCTGCCTGGTTCCCTCCCTGCCACCCACCCATGGGATTGCTGTAGGCCTCCTGGTTTCAGGGTCACAGCCCTGGCGTGTTTCCACAGGGTGTCCCCCACCCCTTGCTGGCGGGCAGTGTATTTAACACAGGGTTACCTCTGTCTGGCCCCCGGCACCTTGCGTTTACAGCCAGAGGGTCCTCCAAGGCCCCACTGCACCATGGATGCCTCTTACTGGCCTTCTTGTGGCCTCGACTTTGAGGCCCTGGATGCCCCCTCCCCCAGGGAGGCCCGTGGGGGAGGACATGCTGGACCCAGTCCAGGACAGGGGCATTGGGGCACCTGGAGGAGTGTGACAGGAGCCGAGCCTGGCTGGCCAACAGCTGAGTCTGAGGTGCCAGCCAGGACCCCCACCCCTGTACCCTCACTTTCCTGATGGGTGTCCTGCCCACTTGTCCAAGAGCTCCCCACAGGCCACATCCTCATTGTCCCGGCCATGGGCATGTAACCTCCACGGTGTTCCAGAAGGACAGAGGCTCAGACAACTGTAGCAGCCACTGGGGCCGCCCTGGGCCCGCCTCATGCCAACATCTGTCTCGGTGCACAAAGGCCTTCCCGTGGGCATTCTCCGAGCCCGGCTCTGGGGGTGCTGGTCCAGCCTGGCCCGTCAGGAGCCTCCCGGCACGGCCCCCTGTCCCCATCTGGCCAGCCCCTGTTCCAGCGCTCAGCCAAACCTCCAACCGCCTAGTTCCCCAGAGCGCCTGGGGGGCCCCTCCCATCCACAGGCCCCTGTGGACCTGGCTGTGCACCGGGGAGCTCACCTCTCTGGGCCTCAAGTGTAGGGGCCACAACCGGGCACTGCACTGGGTTCAGGAGCGTCCCCCCATATTCGTGTCCCCTGGAACCACAGAACGTGGCCTCACTGGGAAACGGTCTTCGCAGGTGTAATGAGGCCATCCCGGATTTAGGTGGATTTGAATCTAATGTTTCAGGTCCTTGTCGGAAGGGAAGCGCAGACAAGCAGAGGGAAGATGGCCTCTAGAACGGGGAGAGGACAGCTGCCCCATTCGTGTGGAATGATTATGGTGGCCCCAGGACACTGACACAGGCCCCTCGTTAGTGCCCTGTGCCGGGAGGCGGGGACAAGGGCAGGGTGCCGGCCGGGACCTGCCAGCTGTGGATGGGGACGGGTGCACTGGGTGACAGGGTCCACGGGACCCAGGCCGGAGGTCCCTGCTGAGAGTCTGCGGCCTCCGGAGGGTGGGTCCGGGAGACGGTGCAGAGCGTTGAGGGCCCGTCCCCCCAGGGCCCCAGGGAAGGAGGCAGGAGGGAGTTACAGCCGCTAGGTTTCCATCGGGGCCCAGAAGTTCCTGCGGCAGCTGGAGGAGGATGTGGAGGCCCTGGGGAGGGGGGCTGCCCCCCCAGCTTTGCGCCTGGGCCTGAGGGGTGTCCCCGGGCCAGGCTCTGGTTACCTGGCCTGGCACCCATGCTCGCGGCTACCGGCGCGTCTGTCCTGCTGGCGTCCACACCCTCCTCCCGCTGCTGGACGCCCCAAGAGTTATTTCAGGCGCCTGCCGGAGACTCGGCCCGTCTGGCCAGACAGGGGCACGGCCCCCGCCCACCGGGCCCTCCCTGCCAGGCCACCCTGGCCCTGCCTGCCCGTGATGACTCACGCCCTTGTGGGGCCGCTGGCCGCCTCAGTGCAGGGCAGCCCCCGGGGACTCTGCTCCCCCAGCCCGTGTGGCGAGGAGGCTCTGCCCTACAGAGAGCAGGTCGGGGCCAGGCCTTGGGGGAGCCTCCTCCAGCCCCATAGCAGCCCCCCGCCCCCGACGCCCCACCTAAGCATCATCACACGTCTGTTCCCCGCTAGGCGTGAGACCCCACCAGGAAGGTCCCCTGGAGGCCTGGGGCGTGATGTGGTGGCTCAGCCACCCGACCTCTCTGGCCTTCCGGGCCCAGGCTTCTGCCCGGGCACCTTGGCGTGTCCCCACTCAGATGGGGGAGATCACAGTGGCACCAGTCCCCCTGGCCCCCTCGGGGTCTCTACCACCCTCCCCTCTTGGTCCATGCCATCTGCTCTGGGCCAGGGTCTCAAAGTCCCCTTATGACTGGTGATTGAGCAAAGGGCCCAGGGAGCTTTGGGGAGCCACCCCGCCAAGTCTAGAATGCCGGGACAGCCCAGGGGGACGTTTTCTGTGTGGATGGGGACAGGAGTGACCAGCTCAGGAGGCGACTCACGTCCTGCCCGGGGAGGCCGGCCACTCTTGCCACAGGGACAAGAACACCATCCAAGGTCCTGTGTCACTTGGGCGGGGGCATGTTCGCATCAGGAGTCCCGGGACCTGGGTCCTCCGCAGGCACCCGGGGCTGGGCAGTGGGTGCGGGAAGCCGCTCCCTGGCCACTCTACACGCCAAGCCCTTCGCGCCACCCGTGCCTGTGCCCTTCAGGGTGACCTCACACCCAGCTAGAGCCCCATCCATCCCGTATGTGGTTCACCAATGCCCCCCATTCCCATGGAGGGCAGGGGGCAGGTCAGCCGGGCTCACCGGGCAGTGGGCTGGGCACAGACCCCCCCCCCAGGGCCACCCCCTTCCCTCCCCACACCGTCTTCCAAAAATTCAAATCAGCACAGAATCAAGAAAATAAAAGTACCACTGCCCATTTCAACTAGCAATTCCCAGCCTACCCTCTGATTTACTGGTTACTGGAAAGTAAGTTTTACAAACGGGTTTCTGTAAAGGACTTGTTTTTGGCGAGTTTATATAGCTACCTTTGTTCCATAAAAATCTGGAAGCCGCCTTCTGCGTGCTGGGCCCCTGCCTCCTCCAACACTTAGGGGAGGTATTTCTGCATGAAATACGTCTCCTTCGGCAGGGCCCCGCCGAAGCAGAAGCCAGCGCAGTAAATTCTGAGGAGGGATTTGTTTAACCTTTCACCCCGAGGCAGTAAGTGCGTCGATGAGCGCTCTGGCGCTCGGCTGTATTTTTATAACACTTGGCAGGGCCGCTTTGGAGACGAGAAAATCCGCCAATAGGAGTTGCCGCAGGGGTGGGCTCGAACGCTGGCTGGCCCCCTCTCAGAAGACATTGTGAAGCCTCTCGGGTCTCCGCAGAAAACCCATTCATTCATTCATTCATTCATTCATTCATTTTTCATTCATTCACTCGTTCATTCGAGGCTGACTTCCCTCTCTAACCAGGGGTGGTTGCTTCTGCACTAGACCACGAAAGATACTGCCCCGAGCCCCCAGCCCTGCCCCTGCCTCCAGCCCTCAGCCTCCAGCCCCTGCCTCCAGCCCCTGCCCCTGCCCCCAGACCCTGCCTCCAGACCCTGCCCCAGTCCCAGCCCTGCCCCCAGCCCCTGCCTCCAGCCCCCAGCTCCAGGCCCTGCCCCTGTCCCCAGCCCCAGCACCTTCCCCCAGCCCTGCCCCTGCCCTGCCTCCAGCCCCCAGCCTCCAGCTCCCAGCCCCAGCCCCTGCCCACCATGGCGCTGAGGGCAGGCGAAGGAGAGCGGGGGGCTTTGTAACACGCTCAGCTCCGTTGCCCCCAGAAAGCAGGAGGAAGGAAGGTGGGAACAGAGAGACTTTGCCTCACTTCAGGCCATCCTACTAAGCTTGGGCCACCCTCACAGGGAGCAAGCCCTCCGTCTCCATAAGTAAGCAAGGGGAACTGAGAAGCTGTTGGGTTCAGGAGGCCCCAGGGAGCAGGGGGAGCTGGGTGAAGCTGGGGCTCTCCAGGAGGCGCTCCTCCCCCTGCTCTGAGACCTCGGGCCACGGCCCGCCACCTCCCACCCATGGCAAAGATGTGCAAGGAGGAGGTGGACAGACCCAGAAAGCTGGGAACTTGACCGGACACACACGTCCACCTGAAGACCCAGCGCCCACCCAGAGGCCCGGCCGGCCACCCCACGACCCTGGGTTGTAACTGATTTCTCAGCTCCAACGCACACTTCGGGCCCGGATGACCACCCCCTAGAGAGGCCGTCCCTCCACAGCCGTCAGGGGCTGCTGCAGGGGCAGGGTCCGGACCAGCGGGGCACCCTTCGGGCTGAGCCCCTGGAGGCAGCGGGGAGGAGGCCACCCTCCGCTTACATACCTGAAAAGCATATTCTGCAAACTGAGCCTTAGGCAAATAATGTAGGAAAATTCTCCCCCCTTGACTTTGGCAAAGCCAAACCAGGTGTGGGGGGTGGCAGGGCGCTCACCCAGGCCCCCCAGCCTTACTTCTGCCTGCGGTTCCCACTGCAGCCCCCACCTCTGCCCCCAGGCTCCACCTCTGCCTCCAGCCTCCACTCTGCCCCCAGCCCCCCCTCTGCCCTCATCCCCCACTCTGCCCTCAGCCCCCACCTCTGCTCCCAGCCTCCATTCTGCCTCCAGCCTCTCCTCTGCCCCAGCCCCCACGTCTGCCCTCAGCCCCCACCTCTGCCCCCAGCCTCCGCTCTACCTCCAGCCCTTCTCAGCCCCCACCTCTGCAGCCTCCACTCTATCTCCAGCCTCCCCACTGCCCCAGCCCCCACCTCTGCCCTCAGCCCCCACCTCTGCCTCCAGCCTCCACTCTGCCCCCAGCCCCCCCTCTGCCCTCAGCCCCCACCTCTGCCTCCAGGCCCCCCGGCCCCCAGCCCCCCTCTACCCCCAGCTCCCACCTCTGCCCCCAGCCCCACCTCTGCCCTCAGCCCCCACCTCTGCCCCAGTCCCCACCTGTGCCCCCAGCCCTCACCTCTGCCTCCAGCCTCCACTCTGCCCCCAGTCCTCCTCTGCCCCCAGCCCCCCCTCTGCCCCCAGGCTCTACTCTGCCCCCAGTCCCCACCTCTGCCTCCAGCCTCCACCAGTGCCCCCAGCCCCCACCTCTGTCCTCAGCCCCCACCTCTGCCCCCAGCTTCTACCTCTGCTCCCTGCCTCCATCTCTGCCCCCAGCCCCCACCTCTGCATCCAGCCTCCACCTCTGCCCCCAGCTCCCCTCTATCCCCAGCCCCCACCTCTGCCCTCAGCCCCCACCTCTGCCCCAGCCCTCACCTCTGCCTCCAGCCTCCACCTCTGCCCCCAGCTCCCCTCTATCCCCAGCCCCCACCTCTGCCCCCAGCCCCCACCTCTGCCCTCAGCCCCCACCCCTGCCCCCAGCCTCTACTCTGCCCCCAGCCCCACCTCTGCCCCCAGCCCCCCTCTACCCCCAGCCCCCACCCCTGCCCCCAGCCCGCACCTCTGCCCTCAGCCCCCACCCCTGCCCCCAGCCCCCCTCTGTCCCCAGCCCCCACCTCTGCCCTCAGCCTCCACCTCTGCCCCCAGCCCCCACCCCTGCCCCCAGCCCCCACCTCTGCCCCCAGCCTCACCTCTGCCCCCAGTCCTCACCTCTGCCTCCAGCCTCCACTCTGCCCCCAGTCCTCCTCGGCCCCCAGCACCCCCTCTGCCCCCCGCCTCTACTCTGCCCCCAGTCCCCACCTCTGCCCCCAGCCCCCACCTCTGCCCCAGCCCCCACCTCTGCCCCCAGCCCCCCTCTACCCCCAGCCCCCACCCCTGCCCCCAGCCCCCACCTCTGTCCTCAGCCCCCACCTCTGCCCCCAGCTTCCACCTCTGTCCTCAGCCCCCACCTCTGCCCCCAGCCCCCACCCCTGCTCCCAGCCCCCACCTCTGCCCCCAGCCCCCCTCTACCCCCAGCCCCCACCCCTGCCCCCAGCCCCCACCCCTGCCCCAGCCCCCACCTCTGCCCCCAGCCCCCCTCTACCCCCAGCCCCCACCCCTGCCCCCAGCCCCCACCTCTGCCCCCAGCCCCCACCCCTGCCCCCAGCCCCACCCCTGCCCCAGCCTGAGAGCTCTGTCCAGCCCAGGTGCCAGAGCCTCTGGCAGCAGCCCTGGGGTAGCTCCGCACGCTCCTTACTCGTGGCCTGGCGCCACCTCTGCTCTGCATCAATATTGACCCAGCCTGGGGGGCAGGGGCCTGCTGGCCCGCAGGGGGCTTGCAGTGTTGTTCACACGCGCCTGCCGCGCTCCCGGGCCCCTGAGATGTTTGTGCAGGGCTGTGAGCCACCCTGGAGCCCACGCAGAGCGGTCACATTTACATGGGGAAAAATAATGGGGCCTTTCTCCGTGAAACGTCCATTCATGGCTTCTGGGGGGGAGAGAAGCCTTGGGACCAAAACCTCCCAGGAGTGTGAAACTCACCTTGTGCTTGCCTCGCTGCCGGGCAGGCGCGGAGCCAAAGGCGGAACATTCCGGGGCCACCTCTCCCTGGCGGCTCCTCCTCCCCGCGGCCGTTCGCCCAGGGTTCCCGTGCCAAGGCCTGGACTGGGGGAGGGCCGATCGTGGGACCGGCCACTATGTATGTCCACGCTGTGCTCCGTGTAGACGGTGGTGTGGAGCCCTGATGGGCCACCCCCACCCCCACCCCCACCCCGGGAAGGGGCTGCTGGGTAGACATCCAGGGACACAGAAGCTTCTGGAATCTCTCCCGGAGCAGGGCCACGGGCTGCCTTAAGTCACACTGCACTTGACCTGCAAATATTTTAATAAAATATTTAGTGGCTTCTGTCTGCTCAGGCAGCCAGACAAAGCACTACAGACGAGGGGCGTAAATAACAACCAATGTATTTCCCTACTCTTCTGGAGGCGGGAAGTCCGAGACCCAGGTGTGGGCAGGGCCGGCTCCTTCCGAGGCCCTGCGTGGTCTTCCCTGTGTGCCTGTGCCCGAATCTCCTACAGACACCCCAGTGACCTCTTTTACCTTACTTGCCCCATTAAAGGCCCTGTCTTCAAATGCACTTCTGTTTGAGGAACCCTAACTAGGGGTTAGGGATTCTACATGGGGTTTGGGGGACACACTTGACCCATGAGAGCGCCTGTCCCTGACCATCGCCCCGAGGTGTTGTGGGAATAATAATCACCCCCTGGATGCTAGAGCTTTGCAATTGGCAAACACCTCCAGATCCATTACCCCTTTGCCCTGATTTTCTCCCCCTGTCCCCAGGCCCAGAGATGGGGCAGGCAGATGGGACCTGGGACCTCCTGTCTGTTTGAATGCTGGGTTGGGAGGGGGGATGCATGCAAGATGCAGAGATGAGTTTTTAAAAAATTTTTTTAATGTTTATTTATGTTTGAAAGAGAGACACAGAGTGTGAGCAGGGGAGGGGCAGAGAGAGAGGGAGACACAGAAACAGAAGCAGGCTCTAGGCTCCGAGATGTCAGCACAGAGCCTGACGCGGGGCTCAAACCCACGAACCGTGAGATCATGACCTGAGCCAAAGTCGGATGCTTAACCGACTGAGCCACCCAGGTGCCCCTAGAGAGATGATTCTTAACTCTTTCCACCGCACAGGAGTCCTGATACAGCACCTCTCTGAGCCTCAGTTTCCCCACCCATAAAATGCACTCGACCAGAGTCCCCGCCTGGAGATCAGAAGCCTGTGCCTGAGCAGAATGAGTGTCCTTCCTGTAGGTGGCCGCTGTCATCAGTGCCTGCAAGGTCACAGAGCGAAAAATCACACCCAGGGAGCAAAGGCAAGCAGAGGCTGTGTGGCCCCCGCCAGAGGCAGCCCCCCCCCCCACCGCAAGAGGCCTGAGTGACCAGTGCCGTCCCCTTGCCCCCCGCAAGCTTCTTCTCCTCCCCCGCTTTCCCCCTCAAGGGCCCACCCTGTGCCTGCCGGGCCCCCAGTCCCAGACACTCACCCAGGGAAAGCTGGGGACGGGGAAGCCTGCCTGAGACACCACGGCCTCCCAGGGCACCAGGGGCTGCTGCTCAGGCTGGCGCCTTGCTGGGGAACCACGGACTCCCCACTCCCCCTGGGGATCCACCAGCCTCTGGAGAAATGGCCCTCAGTCGCTGCTGGTTAACGAGGCGCGATCGCCAAAGAAGAGTGAAAAGGGATATTATGTGGGTGGACTTTCCAGAGGCTGTTTCCCTTGTGAGGCGTCCAGGTGTTGCTGTCTGGGGCGTGTGAGACTCTGGGTGACCGGCGGGCGCTCCAGCCCCTTCTGGGGGCTGTGTCTGGGCTCCCGGCCCCGCCTGGCCCCTCCCAGACTCTGGCCCTGGACGCGCTTTCTTTCCATGGAGCCTGGAAAATCTCTCCGGGGCCTGCCCCTTGCTCGCAGAGTGGTATGTGATTCTGGGGGGAGGAACGAACCCCTGGGCCACACAGGCCACCGTGGATGAGTGTGGGGGCGTGTCTGCACTGCTCACACAGTGCACGGGGCCCTAGAGTGAGGGCGAAGGGTCCCCAGGACGCCCACTGGGCTGTCACCCATGCTCCCAGGGAGGCCACCTGGCCTCCCACCGCCTCTTCTCCAAGCCAGCTTCTCCAGGAAAGGAGAGGGCCGTCCCCCCTCCTCACCGTGCACCCCCAGCATGGTCCAGGCCCCTGGACTCCACCTGCCGGGACTTGACAACGGCCTTTGTTTCTCCAAACCCAAAGTCCCACCCCCCCCCCACCCCCCCCCCCACCGACCCAGCAGGGTGAGCCGGCCTCCACCGCTTGGCAGAGGGAAGGTCTGAGCTTCAGGCCCTTCTCTGCCCTCACACGAAGTCTGCCTCCCGCCCTCCGGGGCCCTTGGGACCTCACTCTGGCCTTTCCACTTTCTGGAAAAGGTCAGATTTGTCTTCAAGTGACCACCATGCAAACGGTCTGGATGAGTCACCCCAAATCGGAGTCATCTGCCGCGAACCGTTCTATTTTAATTCCTTTTCTTCGTGGAGGTGAGATTCGCCGTTTTCAAGTGAGTGGTGCTGTGGCAGTTAGTACTTTCACAGTGTCTGTGGCCATCGGGTCCAGCAGGTTCCGGGACGTTTTCATCCCCCCTAAATAAGACTTCGCCCCCATCCTCAGTCACCTGCCCACCCCTCCCCACCCGCGGCAGCTGGAAATCTGCTCTCTGTCTGCAGTCGCACACCGCATGGCCTTTGGGGACTGGCCTCTGTCACCGAGCACGGTGTTGTCGAGGTGTATCCAGGCTCTCCCACGCCTGAGGTCCAGGTGACAGCGCCTCGCCCTATTCTGAGTGCGTGTGGCCAAGCCCCGTCCCTCTGTGTGGATGGGCCACACGCCTTCACCCCCCAGCCTGACCTCCGTCACCCTGCTCTCCCAGGACCGCGCACGAGCGAGCCCGCGCCAGCCTCCACGCTTGGCCCCGGCCCACACGTGGCCACCTCACACCCGGCCGTCAATCTCGTAGTGGTTCGTCCTGGAGGCATCGCCGGGCAGCCACGGCGGGGGTGATATCTGAGGACTGTGTGTATTTTACTAATTTTTTTTAAATTTTTTTTTTAACGTTTATTTATTTTGGGGACAGAGAGAGACAGAGCATGAACAGGGGAGGGGCAGAGAGAGAGGGAGACATAGAATCGGAAACAGGCTCCAGGCTCTGAGCCATCAGCCCAGAGCCCGACGCGGGGCTCGAACTCACGGACCGCGAGATCGTGACCTGAGCTGAAGTCGGACGCCCAACCGACTGAGCCACCCAGACGCCCCTATTTTACTAATTTTTAACAGCCCAGGTGTGGGGTGTCACAGGGTCCTGGGGAACCTGTACCGGCTCTGTCCAGGGACCCTGATTTCCCATGCAGGGAGGTTAGTCCACATCTGTTGTCCTTCCCTTTGATGGGCACCGTCCCCCCTCGTCCCCCGTCACTCCAGAAGCTGGCTGAGCCAGGTGCGAAGGGGCCGTCTGTGTCCCCTCACCGAATTCGTCCAGGGCCCCGCGTGCGGGTGACGCACAGCCACCGGCCAGTGGCACAGAGAGGTGCGCCCAAGGCTTCGTGGAGGTGGGCAGAGCCAGGGAGGCCGTGCCCCCGGCCGGCTCCAGGGCCCAAGCCCGGTCTCTGCGTCCCCTCCCCCGCCACCCCACTTGAAGCTGATGTTTCTGCCGGCATTCCAGGGAAAATCAAATCCTCCCGGGTAGAAACGGCATCTGTCCAAATGAGTTTTCTGAGTCTGCTTTGACACACTTTGGGAAGCTCCAGGACAGAAAATATGGTTTTGATTTCGTGGAGCAGGCGCAGACCCCCGAAACCTGGCCCACGTGGTCCGAGAGCTGGTCTCTCAGATTCTCCCCCAGACACGGCGCGTCGCAGAGCGCGGCCCAGAGAGAGCTGAGCGGGAGCGTGCTGACAAGGGGCCTCTCTCCAGGGCCTGGAGCTCCTGTCGGAGGGCACTGCCCGCTCTGGTCCCGGCCCCGGAGAGAGTCAGCCCTCTGAACACGCACAGGCACTTGCCAAGGTCACGAGAAACTTGGGTGGGGTGGGGTGGGGTGGGCACCCCGGCCAGTACAGCTCCCTTCTCTCAAACCCCACAGCCTGGCAGCAGGCTGGGCCTGGGACTGCCCGTGAGAGGGGGAGCTCCCTGGGTAAGAAGGCTTCCAGGGAGGAACAGGGATGGAGGTGAGGCCCTCATGAGCACCTGGGCTCGTTTCTTGTCTGGCCCGAGGTCAGAGGTGTGGGTCATGCCCACCCGTGGTTGGGGGTCCCAAGCCCACCGGCAGGGGAGAGTCTGGCCGTGGCGAGAGGTCACCTGCTGGTGGGAGGCTCCTGCTGACCGTCCCAGGCTGGGCTCTCGGAAGCCTGGGGCAGCACACGTGGGGAGGCCCACCAGCCTCCCAGCTCTGGGGGTGTGGGGAAAAGGCCCTCCTGGAGGTCCCTGGACGTCTACTCAGCTCCCTGGACCCCACGTTGGCAGACGACAACTTGAGAGGCCTCACCAGTCTCTGAAGCCTTGTGACCCAGGAGACCCCGGCTCCCCAGCGGCAGAACAGGAGGGACCCCTGCGCAGGCACGGGATCGGGGAGATACCACGTGCTCAGCTTGGGGAGTGAGGCCCCCCATCCCTCTGTTTGCTTGAAGCCCCTCGGAGGCTCACAGCTGCTGATGGGCAGCTCCATGCGCCTGGCAAGAGGCGCTGGGGTCAGCAGGAACAAGAACGAACCCGCTGCTGCTCTCGTGGGACTTGCGATGTGCAGGTGGGGCGACCGGGCCCCATGTGGTCCCACCTGTTGTGGTGATCGCCGACAGAGACCTGAGCTGCAGAGGAAATAATCCGACGGGTTCGTCGTTTGGGGCCGTCGAGGAAGGCTTCTCGAAAGAGGTGGCAAGTGAGCTGAGGATGAGAGGTGCTGGCCGGGGAGTGGCAGAGAAGCTGTGGACCCCCGGGCCCAAGGGGCAGGGTCTCCAGGCAATGGCTGGGTGCGTGGCGGGCCCACGGGGCACACGTGTCCTTCATTTCACGGGCATCTTCCGGGGGCCGCCCCGCCTCAGAGCGGGCCACCAGCACTCATCACTCTAGCTTGCCTGCCTTTGGCTGCAAGGGACAGCGTTTTAATCCCTCTCCTCCGGCTCTTCTGGGTCCAAGCCTCTCCTCACTCAAGCAGACCCCCTGGCCGCCCGCCCTGCACCTCCTTCCCTGTTGGCGCCCTTACCCTCGAGGGCCCCAGACAGGCAGCACACGAGTGCCTGTTTCTCAGGTGGGTAAACTGAGTCTGTGCCTTTCCTGATGCACCCAGCCGGGGGCAGCCAGCAGGGACCACGGAAGCTGCTTCTAGCTGGGGCCCTTCCATCCCTCTGACCCGGCGTCCAGGAGCGGCAGCATGCATCTTGCAAACCCGAGCTTCAGAAACTCGAAATCAAGGAGGATCTGGCTGGGGACTCTTGGGGGCTCCGTGGGCTGTTTTGTAACGACAGAGGGAGCGCCTCGCCCACACTCCGGATCTGCCGCGCCCGCTGCCGCCCACGGACCCTGCGGAATTAGCTCACAAATGGGAGGAACAGGTGACGGGCGCCTGCTCTGGGGACGTCAGCCCTCCCATCTCACACCCGAGGTGTGTGAAGCAGGAGGCGGGGGCGAGGGCCCCGAGACCCCATTGCAAATTAAGATGTACTTTGTCTCCTTTCCAAAGGCACCGAGCTGGCTGCGCCCCGCTTTGCAAGAAAATGACTTCCCTGCCAGATGGGAGCAGGACGCCCACCTCCCCGCAGCTCCGGCGACAGAGCCCGCAGGATCCCACACGGCATGCATTCCTGAAGCGGTGAGAGCCCCCCTCAGCCTCGGCTGCCTGCAGCAGCGGGCCTGTGACATCCATTTCCCTGGGCGGGCGGGCGGGGCTGGGGCTGGGCCTGGGGCTGGGGAAGGAAACACTCCCGCCAGCGCTTCCTGCTCAGGTCGCCTGGCGTCCCTGCAGCTCCCGCGGGGCCAGGCGATCACGGTGGCAGGGGCTGGGCCAGTCGTGGTGTTCAGCAACCCCCCCCCCCCCGCCCCCTGCACCCTAAGGGGGCCTGCGGGCCCTTCCTGGCCTCGGGGCTGCCCTGGGCGTCCCAGTGTGCCCACTGCCCTCCCAGGGGGTCCAGCAGGAGTCCAGAGCCTCAGGTCCAGTCAACCTCAGGAACAGCCAAGAATGCTTCCTCTGTGGGCACGGCCAGTGTGCTCTTGAGGGCTGGCCACTGGCGGATGGGACCACTGGGGAGACAGAGCCCAGGAGGAAGTTCCCTTCCGATCGGCAGACACGGCAAGGGTCCCTTCTCCTTCCCAGAGAGAGCCAGACCCTGCGCCGTGCAGAGGGTGGACAGGTGTGGGGCGCCCCGGTTACTGCAGCAGAGCCCCCAGCCCATCTTGCCGCCCGGGGCCTTGCCCTGCCCTGTCCTCTTCCCAGGGCTCGGCCTGGGGTCTCAGCCAGCAGGGGCACTGTGGAGAAAGCACAGACCTGTCAGGCCGTGTCCCCTCATGTATTAAATAGGGCAAAGACTGGCGCCAGCCCAGCAAGCCTCCGAGCCCTTGCTGAGAGCACGGCGGCTGGGCAGGGGCCCGGCCGGAAGCCCTCCGTGCCCGGCTCGGCACCGAGGTCAGCCCGTCCCCAGCCCCCTGCACACCTGTCTGCCCCCAGCCCAGATGCTGGGGTGCTCATGGCCTCCTGAGGAGTGGATGACTTTCCAGCTCCTGGAGGATCTGGGGGCAGCCGTGAGTGGGTCCGTCTCCCTGTCCCCTCCTCCCCCCCAGGGGCAACAAGTGCCCCCAGTGCCCCGATAATTAACAAAAGGCCATCGTCGCTGCCGTGCACCTGCTTCAGGACGTTTTCTTCCCATGTGCCGAATAGAGAGGAACATTCCAGAATGTGGAACTTGGGGCACCTGGACCTCGAGTCTGAGGACAGACATTCTAGGGACGTAGCTTTCCACGTGGCAGATCCGCATAACTCTGGACCGATTCGGGGAGAGATCTCCCGGAAGTGTTTTTCTCACTGCCCTGCCTTAAAAAACAAAATCAAAACCCAAACAAAACTTTACGACTTCCCATAAACGGAGTCTCGAAACGTCCTGCGTCTACGGGAGGCTCCACGTTGCCTCCACCCTCCTCACTGCTGAGTCGGATCCCGATGCGTGAAAGGTCATAGTTCGTCGATTTCACTTGAAGGGCAGTCTACAAGGAACATTCCAGTTCTGCCTATTTTGGATGAGTGTATACACGCCCGGGAGGAGCCTGCAGCTTATAGGGCACCTGCGTGCCAGCCCGTTTGGAAACTGCCCTGAAGGGGGAGGCCCACGTCCTCTGCAGAGCTCCACACTCTCCCTCCCCCGTCTCAGCTTTGGCGACCCTAGCAGGTACCGCACCTTGTGCGGGAGAGTTTGACAAACACCTCAGCTGCTTCTTGGTACCTGAAGGTCACGTGCGTCAGCGTTAGCCACTGCCGCCTGACGGGGACGTCCTAACCCCGAGCTTCCTGCCACGCGGCTGCTCTGCCCGCCTCTGTCTGTGTGGTTCTAGTTCTTTGAGAGGAGCGGCGCTGGACCCCATCTGAAGCACGCACACCGTGGCGGCACCTTCATGCGCTCACGGGTTTGCTCATCCAGCAAACACTCGCCGAGAGCCTGGCTGTGTCCAGGATGGCCCAGGTCATGGATGCAAGTTAGGTCCAGCCACGGCCCTGACTTGGGGGGCACGCTGCCCATGTGGGGATGGGGTTGCCCTCCACTCGCTCCCCACCCACACCACAGACAGGCGCGAACCGTGTGGAACGTTCCACACCCGTTTACCAGGTGACTACCATCCCGGCTCTCTGTGACTGCCGGGGCCAGAACTGGAAATGCCCGGGCAAATTTTGTGTCAGTTGGGCACACTGCTCGCCAAGCCCTGGGACCCAGAGCTGTGAGGGGCTGCACCTGGGTCCACGCCCACCAGCTCTGCCTGCCTGGCGCATGGCTCAGACCTGCCCTTGCGGCCCCTCGGTGCTGCCGCTCGCTCAGGACCAGAGAGAAAGGAACTGGCCCCAGGGGTCCAGATGGATCCTGGGGGCTGAATGAAGAGCGAAGGATGATGCTGTTTGCCAGGACCGACACTGGATGAGGGCCGAGGTCACAGGCCGCTGCTCAAGGACAAGCCTCTATGGGAACATCTCACGAGATGCAGCTTCCACAGGAAGCCTCCCTGGCAGCCCGCAGAGCAGGCTGGGTCCCTGTATGGATTCCCAGTCTCTGCACTTGTCCTATGTGACCCTTTATTGCTCTCCGGGTCAGTCTCCCTCTCCTTTGAACCCTGTACCTGCTGTATGATGATCACTGGATGGATGAAAGGATGGATGGACAGATGGATGGATGGATGGATGGAAGGACAGAGAGAGCTGGTTGTCATGGCTGGCAGGCCAACTCCCTGTGGAAGTGTGAGCCCTATCGGTTTAGCTCAACATCAATGTTGGGTGATGTGCTACATACACCCGTGTGCATCCCCTGTCTCCCTGAGCACCGTTTCTGGGGAGGTGGGCGTTCTTCTTCTCATTTTACAGATGGACCACGGAGGCCGGAGAGGCCCGTAACCTGCCCAAAGCTGAGCATCCCGGGAAGCCCAAGCTCCAGGCATCAGGCAGCGTGCGTCAGGGTAAACTTTGACTCTGCCTTGACCCTCTGTCCCTGTTGGGAAAAAGTGGGAGACTCGGGCTTCTAGAGCCAGAGTCACCCCGGCCCTCTGGCCACCTTCATCTCTCCCCCATTAGTGAATGAGTTCCTCAAAGGACTTGAGTGGCCTCAGGAAGTGGGTAGGAGGGGGGGCTCCCCTCTTCAGGGGTGATGCCCATGGCATCCTGGTCCACCCAGGCTCACTCACAAGTTTGAGAGGGGACATCAGGCAGTGAGTTGCAAAGACAGTGACAGTGCTTCCCAGTGGTGAAGACAGACGCTTGTCACCTGGAAACCAGTGTGGCCTCTGCTCCATGCAGCCTGACTTGGGGTGGAGCCCCCTCCACCCAGGGACGCCCAGCACTTGACCTCTGCTGCCCGAGAGGCTGTCCTCTGGTCTCAGCGGCCCAGGGACAGCACTGGGACCCAGCCTGGCCACCCAACCCTATGTTCAAGTCCTGGAACAAGGGACTCATCTGTCAGTCGGGTCCCTCCAGAATGTCGTGCGGGCCAGAGGAGAGGATGCGGGCACAGCCCTGCTGAAGGCACTCCAGGTGTCGCGGCCCCGTCCTTTCACATCCCGCACGGGAAGGGTTGCTGACCGACTCAGCGACAAACGTTGCTTTTTCTCTGACGTTCTCATCACCCCTGGGGCAAGGGAGACCTCTCCCCACCTGTCTGGGATTTCTACCCCCCACCCCCATCCATCCCGCGAGGACCCTGAGACCACAACCGAAGGGGGTCAGACGAGCTGCAAAGCAGCAGGAAACCAGGGAGGGGGCTCCGGCCGGTTTTCGAATCCAGCCCCCACCCCGTGGGCCAGGCGTTGTGGGCAGCGGGAGCCCCGATGAACTCCTACTTCACCGTCGCTCCTCTCTTGCCCTCCACCTGCTGAGGAACCCAGTTTTTCGGGGGGGGGGGGGGGAGCCGGATCTGTGGGTGGTACTTTTCTCCTGGTGACGTCTGAATAACCATGACAGCAGCTAAGTGTGGCTGAGCCTGGCTCCGGGAAGAGCTTCTTCTGGGTCTCCCCCTCTTTCCTCTCCCATTCCTCTCCTCCCCCCACCCCTGCCTTCTGCGTCTCTGGTCTCACAGTGTGGGGAGCACCCCCTGCCACCCTCCACCCCCGCCCCCCGAGCCAGGAAGTAGGGAGCAGAACACCCATCCCCAAGCCCCCGCGCATCCAAATATTTACTGCTGTGTCTGCCCACAAAAATTAATACGGCAATTTTGTCGTAGGTTCCCACTGCCCGCTTCGCCTCTGGGGACTCGGCCCGCCCGGCCCGCCCCGTGGGCCACAATGGCAGCGCCCACAATGCCCGCACAGGGGCCGGCTGGTCGCGCATACAAAGCACCCGGCCCGGCCATTATCATTCCGGAGCCGAAGTCCACCCCAGCCCGCACCTCATCGGTCATTCAGCAGCCCTTAATGACTTGTCAGTTCCTTGCCCTGCCATTTTCTGTCTAATTAATTCTTTTATTGTGCACCGGATAAAGAAAGACAAAGGCCTCCCCGGCAATAATGATTCATTAAAATGCAGCGCCTTCGCCCGCTGCTCTTGGCCGCGCACCAGCCCGGCTGCTCTGCCCGGCCCGCAGGCGCTACCGCCGCACTCCCACCGGGCCGCGCGCCCCTTAACCCTTTGCAGGGACCGTCCCGCCTCGGCTTTGGGGTTGGGGGACCTGGTGAGCGGGGGGGGGGGGGGGGGGGCTCCCGCAGCTCCTGTCGGGGAGCCTCTCGGAAAGGCCTCGGAAAGTGTCCTGCACTTTCCCACGGCAGCCAGCCTCGGCGGGACTGAATTCTGGCCCCGGCCCCTCTGGGAAGGCTGGGGCTGGTGGGGCTGCTGGTGGGGGGGTGCACACGGGACCCCCCACACACAGGGCAGCCCAGCGTGGGTGGGGGAGGCAGGGCGGCTGCGCTAGGGGCAGCCAAGGCAACAGGTCATCGCGAGGGAAGGGAGCGAGGACCCCAGGGCTCCAGGGACAAGCCCGCCAGCAGGACGGGGCAGGGAGGGACCTGTCACGTGTCTGTGTGCTGGCCATGGCCATGCCAGCTTCATCCTCGGCCGTCACTGTCACATGGTCACGGGAGGAGGCACGTAGAGATCAGTGGCGAGTGGCAGAACCTCCAGCCACTGGGTCACAGCCAGGTCCTGAACTCACAGAGCGCCCCCAAACACCGCCGGGCAGCCAGAAGCCCCCAGGCCAGCAGGGAACGCAGGAGACGGGAAACCCTCAGGGCCCCGATCCCCACTCTTCCTGGGACAGAAATGGGCTGGGGGTGGGCAGTGCTGAGCTCGCAGCTCCAGGAGGACCCTCACCTGAAGGCAGATCCACGCCTCCCGTGTCTCCCCCTTTTGCTCCTTCCCTTCCCAACTTTTCTCCTCGGAAGGCTCCCGCGGCCCCCGGGGCGCCCCAGGGCCTCTACGGCCCCATCCTGGGAGGACTTGGTCTACACATCTGCTCTCTCCAGGATGTAGGACCCCAAACGCAGGCACACTTTGGCCCAGAGGGAGACAGAGGAGCAGACACCGGGGTGGTTATACACTGCCCTCCCTTGGGAATGGGTCCTTACCGAGTCCCGGGGGGCAGCAGCTCTGACCCCCAGCCTTGGGGTGTGCACCTGGGGTCTCCCTAGGGGTGGGAGGAGGGGATCTTACAGCACTGGCTCATGGTCAGCCCCAGTTTCCATGAAGCCTGGTGGAATGTATCCCAGACGGGTGTCCACACAGGGTGCTAAAGACTTTAGCGTCCAGTGGCCTGGAAACAAATCGGTTCAGCCCTGCCGTGTGGCCCACGGCTCCTGCAGCCCTGGTCAGCCAGAGACGAGGTCCATAAAGGTCCTCTGTCCAGGGCTGACCTGGAGGCCCTGGGCCAGACATTGGAGGGGGAAAGATCGGGGTCCATGCACCAGGCCACGACCCTGAGTCTCACACCTGCCCTGGGGTGCTGTCCCCTAAATGCGAAGCAGGCAGGGTGGGTGTGGAAACTGCGCCCCTCTCCCCTGGGCAGGCCTGAGGAGGGGGGCCCCGGGTCTCCCCCAGGCAGCGGCTCAGAGACACAGGCCTCCCCGGAGCTGACAGCCACGCCGGCCGTGAACTCACATCCAAACAGAAAGTCTGCTCCTGAAAGCCGATCCGTCGTCCCAGGAAGAGCAATTATACGCGGAACCAGGAGGGGCTTTCCCAATCTATCAGAGCAGGGTCTGGGTCATAAACGCCCTTTCCCCTTTGTCTCTGAATAGGGCATTCTGTTCAGCTGAGGTCAGAGGCAACGCACTCAGCTCTGGGGAAGGAAATGAAAAATGAGGAACTTTTCCCGCCAGCTCGTCCCCAGGATGGGCCGACGGAGCGCGCTCAGTGGGAACTGGGCTCTGGACAAGCTTGGACTTGGGGCCCGGAGGGGTGAGGCCAGCCTTGTGAACAGTGTTGTCTGGGGGGAGCTGGCTGGAAACACCCTCACGAGCCTGCGGACCAGGGCAGTCCCAGGGACCCCTCCCAGCTGCCCTGACCCCCGGGGGTGTCCGCCTCACCACCTCCTCACAAGGCCGCTGGGGACCCAGATTTTGGGGAGCCGGGGCCCCGTGACCCCCAGAATGCTTGGCTGTGGGCTCAGCCTCCAACGTCTGAGAGTGCTGTGGAGGGGAGGCCACCAGCCTGGCCCCCGGGGAGGGGTGGGGTGTCTGGAGAGGAGAGGACAGGTGGTGGCTGTCACCGTGAGCTCAGACGCAGGGAACCCCCAGGGAGGCTTGCCTGGGGCACAGGGGCCAAAAGGGCCCTCGCACCATCAGGTTGGTGGGAAGAGGGGCCGGGCCTCTGGGGAGTTAACACGCAGGAGCCCCTCCGAGTCCAAACAAACCTGGAGGGACCCCAGCCCTCGGGAACCTGGCAGGGCCCAAGTCAACCCCAGAGCGGCAACGGGGCGGCCTCACTCCCTCCATCAGGGAGCCGGCTGCAGGGGCTTTCCTTGGTTTGGGGTGTCCACGTGAGAGCCTGGAGGCCCATATGGACCCGGACGGCCCTTGGCTGGATGCAGGATGTGCTGGACTGGCTCCACAGGGGCATCCGTGAGCCTGGCTTGCAGCCCCCTCCCAGACCCCGCCTCACCCCGGAGGCTTGGCACGCCCCAGACCTCACGAACCCTCGTAAATCCGGGCAGCTCTTCCCAAACACTACTCTTGGCAGGCCCCGGACGTGGCTCTCCAGTGCGGGGTGAGGGACGCGCCCTGGATCGCAGCCACGCGGGCGGCTGGCAGACGAGGGGACGGCAAGGGCGCCCCCCTACCCGGACCACCCCGTTAAAATCACAGAGGGAGTTGCTTCAAGTAGCTGGCTTCTCGCGAGAAGTGTGAGCTTCCTCTCGGGCCCGGAGATGCCCCAGAAGCACCTGCAGGGCCTGGAGGTGGGTGCCCCCAGCCCCACGCAGCCCCTGAACCAGCTGCGGGGAGGCCCGGCCAAGGGGTGAGGCTGCCCCCTTGCTTGCGGTTGCCCCCCACAACCATCCCTCCCTGCAGACACTCGGCCAACCAGACGGCCCTGCCTGGTTCTCGCAGGACAGCTTTCACCCAGCTCCCAGCTTGGCTCCGCGCCAGCGCCCGAAAAATGCCGCCAGCCACCCAGAAACCCGCTCTGGGATTTGCCTGGGAGGAAACCATGGCCCCGAATCTGGACCCGCTTTGCCTACTGAATAGGCCCCTGGGGAAAGAGGACACTGGCGGCATGGCCGGCTTCCTGGGGCCTCTGAGATCCGTTCAAATCCAGACACAGCCCCTGCAGGGGGCGGGGGTGGGGTGGGGGAGCCTGGCTGTGCCCCAGGGTTGAAGCGTTGTCTCTGCCTTCCATGGGGCTCCGGATGCCCACATCCTCTGAGGAGGGCTCGGGGTAGACTGCACTCCTGCCTCCGCCAAGGCCCTCGAACCAGACCCCGTTCTCTCGGAGCCCCCGTCCGCCAGGCTTATGGAAAAGCAACACACAAAACGCAGCCTGAGTAGATAAAAAGCCTTTTTTTTTTTTTTTAATTTTATCAAATTGGTCTGTACAAAAGTTAGCGTTGCTTGGTCAGAAAGTAGCCGAACACAGCAGGTAAGTGACAGCGGAAGCCCAAACTCCACGCGGAACAACGGATTTTGCATAAAAATGAGTTTACTGTAGTTCCCTGCCCCCACCCCCAGAAAGAGATATGCAAAACAAATTCTTTTTTTTTTTTCTAGAAAAAGGTAGGAAAAAGTAGAAAAAGTAAAAAGAAGCAACTTCTCGGATGTCTTCAAATGTACAAAGTTTTAAAGGCACAAGTTTCCATGAAGTAGGCGATTACCGTTGGTCGGCACGCAGCGGAAGCAGGTACACGTCAATCGGGTATTATTCGTCTAAAGCTAAGACTCTAAACACTTAGTGGAGAAGGTTTTAGTTTCACAGCTTGTAGGTGGCGTCTGGGTCCTAAGAGCCGAGATTCATGTGCCTCTCCAGCCACCCCGTCCCCGGCTTGGCACCGTTGTGAGCAGGGGTGGAGCCCAGGGACACCCATGCCCTCTAAGCCTCGACCTCACACGGGTGCCACGGCACCCCCAACCCGGACACAGACACGACGAGGCGATCCCTTCTCCCCGCTCAGGGTCCCGGCCACCTCCCCGGGGCCTGGAGCCCCAGGGCCCCCACCCCACGCGTCCTCCTGGCCCTGGAGCTCAGCAACCCGGCCTCCGTTTTGTCTGAAATCCTACTTTCTGCACAAATTACTTAAAGATAAAATAATACAGAACATAAATACGTTTCAACAGCTTCCAAAACAAATCGAACGTGTTTAAGCTTCAAAAACAAAACTTAAAAAATAAAATAAAATAAAACGAGGGAAGCGTTAGTCCCAGCCAAACCTGGCTGGGTAGAGCCTGCGTTGTGGGAGCCCCTCGGAGCTGACGGGCTGGTCCCGAGAGGTGCTCCCACAGACACATTCTCGCCAGGCTGCGGATGCCGCTGGTCCCGTGGGCTCCCGGCGCGAGGCTGGCGGGGACCCCGGGAGACGGGCGGCCGGGGTCCCCGCGCCTCGTCCCTCCTTTTTGTTTTGTGCTGTGGCTGCCTCGGGTCCACTGAGATGCAAAACCAAGGGGCTACTGTCTGCAGGGAAGAGGGCCCGACGGCCGTCCCCCGCGCAGTCACCAGTCACCGCCAAGAGCCAGCGACAAGGAAAAGAGGGCTTTGTTGGCCGAAGGGAGCGGGGAGATCTGGAAGCAATGGGGCGTCGGGCTCCAAGCGTGGCTGCCCGCAGACGTCAGCAGGCCCTTGCCTGGAGCCGCCGTCTCCTTTCCCTCTGCCTCTGCACCCCTTCCGGAAGACCCGAGGCTCTGTCTTTGCTGAGATAAAGGTTCTCCCTCTCCAACGCCAGTCTCCCCCACGGGCCACGGCGCCCTCAGGGTCTGCTCAGGGTAGTATACACAGGCTGGTCCCAGTTGCCTGGCGGGCTGTGGGCGGGCGGCACGGAGAGGCCGCTGAGCAGGGGCGAGGCGTAGGGCCGACGGGAAGGGTGGAAGTAGGGGCACTGGTAGAGGCTGGACGGGCAGCCGGGGTACGGGCTGTAGTAGCTGGGGGCCTGCAGGTCAGCGTAGTCGCACTGCGAGCTGGCAAAGGAGCTGGCGGCCGCGGCCGCGGCCGGGGCCGCCGTGGTGACGCTGGCCTGGCCACTGTAGGAGCCGTAGTCGGTGCGGCCTGGGGAACCATGCGACTGGTCGCCGTAGTGGCTGGGGCTCAGCTGCTCCGTCTTGATGTGCGGCCGCGGGGGGCCTGTCTCGGTGGGCGACGCTGAGGCCGACGGGGCTCCCTTGTGGGCCCACACAGGGGACGCCCCGAGGCCGGCTGCCCCCGAGTGTGAGTAGGAGGCGCCCCCGTAGGAGCCGGCGGCGGGCTGGCCGGGCTCCGCGGGCAGGGCCGAGTGGCCGTTGAGGGGCAGGTACTGGTCGAACTCGTGCACGTCGAAGGTGTCCATGTTGCCGATGACCTCGCTGCTCAGCTCTGAGATGTCCACGTTGCTGAAGTCGATGTTCTGGCGCCCGCTGTCTGCCAGACGGCGGCCTTCCGGCTTCAGCTCCGGCTTGCCCCCGTGGTGCAGGTCCGTCTTGGGGGTGGTGGGCGGGGTGGGCGGCCCGTGGGTCTGCCCTGGGGACAGAGCACATTTCAGGCATGAATGCTCCTTCTGTGGGGGGCCGGCCGGCTGGCGACGCACACCCAGGAGGAAAACCAGCCCGCTGACTGCCGCAGGTAGAAATCAACGGCTTTTTGTTTCTGTACGTTTCCCAGAAATTCCAGCAGAGCCAGACCCAGACCTCACTGCTCGGCCGAGGAAATTCCGTTAAGCGCTGTTCTGCAGGAAGAGCTAGGCCACGGAGGCCCCCACGCCTACCCCAGAAGACCAAGATGGGGGAAAGGAGAGGAAGTGCCCGGCCCCTTGCACGTGACCACAAGGCCACGCACACAAAGCTCACTCTCCCCCAGGCTCACGGCGGTAGCCAGCTTCCCGGGGACTGCTCGGCTGGCCGGGGCTCCCCTCCAGCCCGTCTGATCTTGAGGCTGGGCTGCTGACCACCGCACAGGGGACACGAGTGAGTGCTGGGTCAGCACCCGCAGAAAGGCCAGGGGAAGCAGAAACGCCTCCAGGAGGAGCAGAAAACGCCCACGTCATGCAGCACCCGACCAGGGAAAAGTTGTGAGAACGTCAGGGCTCAGAGGGGGCTAAGCAGACCCCCATGTGCACGGGGGACCTTGGGGCGACGCGGACACCAGCCCTGGGAGCGAGCCCCTGCTCCCCACCCCACTGCTCATCTCACAGTGGATGCCAGACCCCCCACTTCTCCTGCTGGGGCAGGCAAATGCTGTGGGGCCCCAGGCGCCCACCTGTGTGGTCGCCGTGGTGGTGCGCGTCACCAAGGCCCGCATCCGCCTTGTACACGGCACCGCTGGGATGGGGGCCCAGCTCGGCTCCGGAATCAGAGTCGCCCTGGCCTGCTTTCACGCTCTTCCTGCGGCGCGGCTGGTACTTGTAATCCGGATGGTCCTTCTTGTGCTGGACCCGTAGCCGCTCCGCCTCCTCCACGAAGGGGCGCTTCTCACTTTCGCTCAGCAAGCTGCAGCACCAAGGGCAGAGGTGGCACGGTGAGGGCACCCACGCCGGCCCCCCCCCCCCGACGCCCACAGGGAGGCCTGTGTGTGCTCCCGCACCTCAGCAGGCACCAGGCGGGCGCCCCCCTTTCTGAGGACGGGGGCTCGGGCCAGTGAGGACTTCTGGTGAGGGTCAAAGGAACGTGCTGGAACGAAACCCAAAGCTTTCCATCTCCATCATCTTCTTACTTCCCTCTGCCCTCAGACTGTGTAAGTCCCCTCCCTTTGGGGCTTTCTAAGGCAGGCGGGGGAGGAGGCAGAACCCAGCTGAGAACACACGGTGGATCAAACGAGGCTTCCCGGGAAGAGCAACGAGCGGGGAGGGACTCCGTGGGCATCTGGGCTTCCCAGACCTCCAGGAACACTGGCTAAACCGGTGGTCCTCGCTGGGGCTCACAACACACGCCAGGCCCCTCAAACCCTTCCAGGAGCTCACCTCCAACTGCCTGTGGGACAGGGCACAGAGGACATCCGTGCAAACTCCCAGGGCCCGCTCACGAGGAGAGGGGCAGGAGATGGGAACCGGCGCCCGGAACCCAAAGCCATCCATGTAAACCCAAGGAGACCCCCCCCCCCTTGGTGGGGACGGGCTGCTCTGAGCAGCAAGCAGCCCTGCTGTGGCCCTACTTTCTGCACAAGCGTCCGGTTCCACCATGCCCAAGTGAGCACAAAGCATGCTTGTGCCCGACCACTCTTGTATCCCCAGGCTTTCCTTGCCGAGGGGCGCAGCGCGGGCAGACGATGGAGCAGCTGTCGGGAAGGTGCCCGCGGGGCAGACGTGCACCCCCTCCGTCTGCCTTGACTTCTTGCACATGGTGGTCAGAGTGGAAGGGAGCCCTTTAGAAAGAGGGGCGCCTCCAGCCAGCACCACCTCGCCTGATACCGTGTCCC
The DNA here is from genome assembly GCF_027475565.1 of Acinonyx jubatus. Taxonomy (NCBI): domain Eukaryota; kingdom Metazoa; phylum Chordata; class Mammalia; order Carnivora; family Felidae; genus Acinonyx; species Acinonyx jubatus. Next base: position 37,202,528 of record NC_069398.1, on the reverse strand, counting down.
GCTTCTGGACAGAAGCCACCTTTCCTCAGGGAGGCACAGGCCTCGGGCTTGGGGGCCAATCCCAGGTGGGGTCCCCCTCTCGCAGGCTGTTGGCGGGAGGGAGTGCGCTAGGGCTTGCGTGCTCGCCCTGCAGCCCTCTGTGGCCCCGACCACCTGCGTACCCCGGGGGGGGGGAGGGGGGGCAGTCAACGCGGCCGGAGGGCGGTTGTCCGCTGGAACTCGCCCTGGGAACAGCCACTGGGAGCAGAGCCGAGGCCGGGCGCGGGGCCACCTCCAGAGCCCCTGCGAACCCCAGGACCCCCTCCGGCCCGCCCGCGCGGCTGGGGCTCCCGTCCCCGCCCCCGGGGCCTGGGGACCGCGCACTCACCGCCACAGCTTGCCCAGCGTCTTGCTGAGCTCCGCGTTGTGCAGGTGCGGGTACTGATCGGCCAGCTTGCGGCGCGCCGCCTGCGCCCACACCATGAATGCGTTCATGGGCCGCTTCACGTGAGGCTTGGCCTTCAGCGCGCCGCCGCCACCGCCGCGCACCGGCATGGGCACCAGGCTCCAGTCGTAGCCCTTGAGCACCTGCGACACGGCGTCGCGGATGCAGGCCGGGAAGCGTTCGTCCGCCGCCTCGGCCGCGTCACCCCGGCCGCCGCCCCCCGCGCCCACCGCGCGGCCCAGGCCCTCGGAACCGGCAGGCGACGGCGGCGCATCGGAGTCCGAGTCCTCCACGTGCGACATGGAGCTGGCGGTGCCGGACGGGCTGCAGGGCGGCTGGGCACGGGCCTCGCTCATGTCCAGCATCAGGGCCGCGCGCGGAGGGGCGCGCACCGGGACCCGCGGGGCCGCTGCTCGGACTGCGCTGCGGCCGCTCTGGGACCCGAGGTCGCCGCGCGGTGGCCCGACCTGCGTGCCCCCTCCGCCGCCGCCGCCGCCACAGCCCGACCCCGGCCCCTCCGCTGCCGCCGCCGCCGCCGAAGCTCCGTCCCGGCGGAGGACCCGCAACAAGTTTCTTTAAGTGGCGGCCGCGAGGCTCCGCCCCCTGCCCGGGTCCCCATTGGCCCGCGCGCGCCCCGCTGCCCCCGGGGGGCGGAGCCCGGCTGCCCGCCCCTCCCCCACACGAAGAAAGTGCCGCGGTTCCCTCTGCGCCCCCGCGCGCCCCTCCCGGCACCGCCCCGCGCCGCGGGCCCACTTTCCAGCAGGGGCGGGGAGCGAAAGGGGTCTGGGACCCGGAACGGCGGGGCGCTCCGGGTGCCTCTGCCGGGCGCGCGGCGGCTCCTGCGCGTCCCGCCTTCGGCCCCCTCGCCCAGCCCGAGAAAGCCCGCTCCGCGGGGAGGCGGGTCTGCCAGCGCCTCGCCACAGCCGGTCCTGAGCCCCGACGTCTCGCCCGCAAACCCGAGGCGCCGGGGTCAACTGCCGCCAGCCCGCGGCCCCGGGCAGGGTTGGCTCGGCCGCGTAGCTTCAAAGCCCCGGCTTCCCGCCCGCAGGGCCGGCGCGCCGGACAGGATCCTCCAGCGCGCCCAGAGTTTGCGCGCCGCGCACGTCCAGGTAAAGCGCGCCCGAAGGCCGCGCCCCGAAGCTGGGCGATCCCTGGTCCCCCGCCCTGTCCGGGTGTGAGCGGAGAAGGCGCGGGCGGGGGCGCGGCCCCAGGAACCAGGCAGCGGAGGGGGGGGGGGGGCGGGAGCGATGGGCAGGGACTGGGCTGACCCTAGCTGTGAGTCCCTGGGGCCGCCCGGCGGATGGCGTGGCCGGACGCGGGGGCCTCGGGCCTTCCGGGCGTGACCCGGAGCGGGGGGGGGGGGGGGGGTAGGCAGCGCCGAGGCCGTCGGGCGGGCGGCCCTGGGTGGTCTGGAGAAGTGAGGGCCGCCTCGGGCGCCTGCAGTGGAGGAGATGGGAGCGCCAGCCAGGAGGGAAGGGGGTGGGCTGTGCCGCCCGGCTTGGGGCGGCGGGGTCGGAGAGGGGACATTTCTCCGGACGCTAGCGCCGGGCCGCGGCTCCGAGTCCCCGCCCGAGGCCGCCCCCGCGAGTTGGCCTTGGGCCTGCCAGTCCCCGAGGGCGGCTCAGATTCTTTCGCCAAACCCACCGGGAGACGATGGACCGGCCGCCCAGAGCTTCGCCACAGGCCCTCGGGTGGCCGAGTGGGAACACGTGCGGCTGCGAGCTTGTGGCCCGCGCGCCCTCAGTGACCCTAGGCAAGGGAGCCGGGTCCCCCAGGCGCGCGCCCCTCTTCGGAGTTGTGGATGCCTGGGCCAGTGGCGTCCGCAGCGGAGGAATAAGGCCGGCTCTCCGTCTCTCCCGCAGCAGAAGGCGCTGGTCTGTTACCCGAAAACTCCGAGTCGAAAGTTAGTACTTGGGTCGGGCTGAAGCATCTCTCTTGTGCACCTTTTCCAACTCAGGGGCCGCCATCGCGCCTCTGACCGCGTCCCTTTTCATTACCCCCCCCCCACCAGACACCCTCCCCCCCAGCCCCTGCCCCCCTGGGTTGCAGATTCTTCAGAGAAGAAGAGGTTTCATACTTGGGCCTTGGAGCCCTGTCCATCTCAGCTGCCCATCTAGGGACGTAGGTTTCGCCTCACCGGCCCTGGGGCTGCCCAGGGACCCCGCAGCCCCGCATCTAAAACATGCAGGTGCCTGTGTGGGGACACCTTAGGGCCTAAGAGGGAGGGGGGTGCCTGCCTGCCCAGATTTTTTGCCACTTGCAGGTGACCCCAAGGCGCTGCTTTTTTTTTTTTCTCAGTGGGCTTTGCTGCCCAGGGAACCTGATCTCCTGCCTTATGGGAAAGTGCCACTGGGGGTGTTGCATCTAAGGTGAACAGCCCTGGGGGCGGGGGGGGGGGGCACCTGATGGCAGAGGCAGAGCCTCTGGGAGTGGCCTGTCCTCTTGCCTCCTGTCCTGTGTCTGGTCTCCTTTTGCTCTGTCACCTTCCAGGGAACACCCTTACCTGCTGGCCTGTGCTGGCTTCCCCTCAGAGGTCCTGCCCTCCACTTGGGGTCCCCACTGTGCAGCTGGAGGACTCAGGGAGGGCCCAAGGGGAGGTTTCCTGGGGGTACCCGCCGAACTTGAACTTACTGCCCCCTGCCAGTGCAAGCAGGAGTTTCATGGAGTGTCGAGGCTGGCGGACCTGGCCCAGACTCTCCTTCTCTCCCCCCTCCACGCTCCCCCCACCCCATCCCTCCTTGCACCCAGTGTGACATTGGGCACCATGTCTGGGTTTTCATGAAGAGCCCTGCTTTTCCAAGGACGATGAAACCCGGGGCTGCACTGGGGACACCAGGTAAGGTAGCCTCTCCCTGCTTCCTGCCGGCCCACAGAGGGTCACGGACAGGTGGCCACTGGGATCCTCGGAGGGTAGAGGCCGGGCTGGGGGAGTGCCAAACCCAGGTCACACATTGGTGCCGGGTGTGTGGTCCTAGGACCCACCCTCACGTCCCCTGGGCCGCACTGAGCACCCTGGGGGTTGGGAGGGGTGCCGGTGAGCGCCTGTCATTTACGTGCAGCCCACAGCTCCCGCAGAATGGTTGGGGAGGCGCCTATCCTGCCAGGCCTTGACCCCCGGCTGGCCGAGAGCATACGTGTGCACTTCCCCACAAGGCGGCACCCAGGTGCCAGCTCGTCAGCCCAGGGCCGGCCGCACACACATGGGGTGGCTTCCAGGAGTGCCCCACAGCCTCCTGGCCTTCTGGAAGGCCTGTAATACTTGCCGGTGTGCTTTCCAGACTCATCCTTCGTTAGTGCTGCCCTCAGTTCATGTCCTCAGCTGGTAGGCAGGCCCCGGGTGGGTCCCAGGGTGTGGCTGTGGTTGGTTCCTGTCTTCACCAGGATTGATGAAGCACCTGCTTTGTGCCAGGGGATTTTGTGGGCAAACACCATGGAGCTGAGACACTCACCATGCTGGGGGGTGGGGGGTCCCGGAAGGCACCTTTGAGGAGGTGACGTTAAGCTGAGACCTGAAGGTTCCAACTGCTTGAAGAGGAAAGGCCACTCCCTCATGGGGGGGGGGGTAGTGGGGGACAACATGTACAAAGGCCCTGAGACCCTAGAGCATAGGATGGCTGATGTACGTGAAGATTCTAGACCTAGGCCCCTGGCAGAGGCTCCAAGGGCACCTGGGAAGAAGGAAGTGTAGGCTGATGTGCACCCTGAAAGCCTACAAGACCTGGCCAGTCTGGGCCTGGAGGGCCCCAGGGACACCTCTTCCAGGCAAAGGGCCCCCAACTTCCCCAGCCCTTGGCTTCTAGGGGTGCATAGGAAGTCTGTGTGTGTGTGTGCACCTGCGTGTGTGCACGCGTGTGTGTGCATGTGTGGCGCTGGAGAGGCTGAATGGGAAGGAAGGGCTGCTGAGGAGGCCACCACAGAGGACGGTATCCCTCTCTCGTTCCTTGTGTTACCCTCTGCCTACCCTCAGCCTGGCCCGCATCTTGGACAGGCAGGGAGGCCACGTCCACAGTTTGTGCAGACTTTCAGAGAAAGGCACCGGGCGCGGGCCACATGGGCCCTTGAGCCCTAGGGACGGCATGTCCCCTGTGTGTCTGCAGCCATGACCTGGGCCTCTCAGCGAGCCAGCCTGAAGCAGTTGGCATCACATCCTGGGAACCCCAGCTCGGTCTCAGAGATTAATTGGTGCTTTTAATTACTGGCTGGTCTGCAGAAACCAAACATCTAGGACAAAGATGAGCGATCAGCTCTGAGCAGTGGCTCCGCAAAGACAGCCCCATCCTGCCCTGCTGGGTCTCGGAGCGAGAGGCGAGGGGGCTCACAGGGGCGCCAGGAGTCCAGTGGCCCCCAGTAACAGACTCCCAGGGCTCCGGGCCAAGCTTTTTGTTGAAACACCCCTCCCGACGTAGTTTGCCAGCTGGCGTGGACCTTCTGGTTTGGGTCAAAGCCCTTCCTCGGTTGGGCTGATGTCCACTTGGAAGCTGGCTGTGTCTGCCCCTCGCCTTCTGTGTGTGCAGAGGCCGCCGGGAGATCGTGCCCAGATTCCCCCCTCCCCTGCCTGCAGGACCAGGGTGTTCTGGGCCAGCCTGTGGGGGGTGCTGGTACTCAGGACACCTCCCGACCGCCGGGTTGGGGTGAATGTGCTCCAGGCTGCACCTTGTCACCGGCTCTGAGGCCGATCAGGAAAGCCACCCTGCCCAGGGGTGGCCGGGGACAGGACAGGGCAGTGGGACCCCCTCCTGTGGCGGTTCTTTGAGAAGATCGGGGGAGAGGGCAATGCTTAGCCCGGAGGGCTGAGCCCGGCGCACGCTGTCTGCCCAGTGACATGTGCTGTGCAGATGTGTCGGGAACAGCTGTGGGCTCTGCTCTGGCTTCCACTCACCCCCTGCTGGACGCGACCCCCCGGCCTCCGGCTGTGCCCATCCATCTCTCCTCTCCCTGTCCTGGGCCTGGCTCCTGACTCCACTGGCGACATTCAGGTCTCAGTGTGTATCTTTGATGGCAAGCAGAGACTGCTTCCGCAGCCCAAACCGTCCTCAGGCAGGGTCCTGGGGCCTGCATGCAGAGCCCTCCTTGGGTAGACGCGAGTGCCAGGCGTCTGGCCAGAGCTGGCCAGGCACCAGCATACCACCTGCGGGGAAACTGAGTCCGCTGAGGTGTTAGAGGCTTGGGGTCTGCCTGGGCCTTCCTCTGGACGTTTCCATCCCGTAAGCCTCGTCTGTGCAGACGGGCATTGTGTGATACCAGGCTCCTAGATCCCCGGACCCCAGACCCCACCCTCCTCCTGGACCCTCATTCCCCTGGGCCCCAAACCTTACCCTCATTCTGGACCATGGGCCCCCTGGCTCCTATGGGCTCTTGCCCCTGGACCTCAGTCCCCAGGCCCCCTGCCCTTCCCCACCACCTGGGCCCCAGCCCCAACCCCCATGCACCAAGCCCCTCTGGGTTCTGGTCCCTGGGCTCCTCTGAGAGGCAGTGGGGCCGGGAGAGGGCTTCTCAATCCCCATGCAGGAGGGGAGCCAGGATGTTGAAGGTGACTCCAGAAAACCAGCTTTCGAGCCCAAATAGGCTGTCGGGAGCTATGCTTGTCCTTCCGAACTTAACTTTCAGATTTAATGAGGCTTCTGGTTCAAGATGTCGAAGCCGGGACCCCTCGGAAGCAGAGCCCTGTGTCCATTATGACCGGAAAAGGCCAATGCTAGCTTGAAATGAAAATATCAGAGAGAAAAATCCTCTTTCGGAGCGAGGGGCCCCGGATGGCTCTGCCACCGCGGAAGGTTCCAGAGACGCAGCGGTGCCAGAGGCAAATTAAAACACACCCTGTCAAAAGAGTTCCGCTGTGTCCCAAGTATTTATTTTTCTGAACTTGGCGAAGGAGGGTTGAATTAAGACACTCTCAGGCGGGAGCCTTGAGCAAAGTGGGAGAGCTGGTGGTTGTTTGGAGCCCACCAGGGAGACTCAGAGCAGGACTGGCAGAGGTCTGCCCCCTGAAGCTCGAGGTTAGGGGCAGTTTGTGGAGCTGCTCTGCCGCAGTCCCTCGGGGCCTGGCCCTCTGGCTGGCACAGACCCGGCCTGCTTCCTTGGCTGCAAACCCACAAGGACCCCTGCTGGCCAAGCGTTCTAGCAAAGCGTGAAAGCTGGCCGCCCGCCCCGGCCTCCTGTCCTCAGGGTGTGGAAGGGGGTAGGAGGGAGCTGCAGGGATCTCCCCGAGAAGGCACTGGAGTTCTGGAAAGGAGAGCGTTCTAGGTCACGGGACCTGATGACGTCCCCTGTGGCCCTTTGACTTCGGGTGAGTTCCGGGGTTGCTCTGGGCAGCAGAGGGGTCCGGAATGCCTGTGTGTTCTGCGGGGTCAGCGTGGCCCCTGCATGAGCTGAGGTGCACGGGTGCTGGGGCTTGTGGTAGCCAACGCCTCGTGTTTATTGTTTCTCCGTTTGTGACCCCTCATCCCTCCACGCTAGCAACTTCCAGAGCCCGTCCCCACCGCTGGGCCTACCTCCCCTCTTCAGGGAGAACACCACCCATCCTGTTCAGAAATGAAGTGTCTGCTTTAATCACTGGCTGAGAGCCATAGGAGGTGAGACCCAGCGATGGACGGTGTTGGGGACAAGCCCCCCCAGCCCAGCCCTCAGTCTCACCTACGAACTAAGGTTGGGACCAAACTGGGGGCCTTGGATGTGGGTCCCTTCTGGAGCCCGATCGGGAGGGGAGCGTCGAATCTGCTGTGGGTGAGGCTGCACGGCCTGTGGGTGGCTGGAAAGAGGCCCCGGTCATCCCGAGGGCCAGCCAGGGACCCGCTGACAACAGATGGACACCTGAGCCCCGCTCGACGGGCAGCACCTCCGGCCAACACAACAGCTTCAAGGCTGTTTGCTACGCGGCGTTATTGTGGTGACCGGTGACTGACACAGCTCTGGGAGCAGAATTCGGCCTGCAGGCCTCCTGTTTGTGACCCCCGGCCCGGGCGGTTTCCAAAACTTCTTCCTCGTCAGGACCCCACTCTGAGAGATAACACTTCGCGGCACATTCTCTGGCCCCATAGGGCTCTGTGGCCACGGAATGTAACGGCACCGGGGTGTTTTGCTGTCCTCTCGCCTCGCGGTCGCGGCGCACCAGCGTGCAGGGCCACGCGGGGCCACCTCTCCCGCTGGGGTGCAGGCATGAGCGTGCTCGTGGCCCGGAGCCGATGGTGCCAGGAGAGGAGACGGGCAAGCCAAGCGGAACAGCCGTCCGTGAGTCACAGTTCCAGAAAACCAGCAAATGGCCCAGCACCTGCTCACCCACCCCGGGGTCTTGGCCGCTGCACAGTCAGGGTGGGACCCGCCCAAACTGACCACCCCTCCAGGAGAAAGTGACAGACGTTTGCGCCTGTGGGTTCTGTTCCCCCATCAACAGATGTCGGGACATGAAAAATTGGGGTAAATGAAGGGTGGGTGATTCGGTCGGGCCCACGCTGGGTCCTCGTGGGTGCCAGAGACAGCTGCAGATGCACGTCGGGGACAATTGCCCCAGTGCAGCGGGGGCTGCCAAGCCAGGGTGCCTGGGGACAGCTGGACGAGGTGCCGACGCGGGGCTCATTCCTCCGTGAAGCCGCCCGCAGCTGCTGGGAGTCCGGCCAGCCCGTGGGCCTGTGTGCGCCTCGGCTCTGGGCTGTACCGGAGGAGCCGTGGATGGGCCCCCCCCCCCCCAGGACGGGCCCCCCTGCAGGGATTCTGGCTTGTCCGCGGGTCTCTCTGACACCAGCCCCGGTCTTGAGCTGACGGATCCTCTCAGGGAAGCCTCCCTGTCTCCCCTCTCGTCTTTTTCTGGGCTCTTCCTCTCTGGCTCTGGCCACGCGGGGCTCCGTACCCGTCCCTCTGTAATCACCTTGACTTTTTCTTGTATAGTTTTTGGCTTGCAAATGTAGGCGTAGGAGCCCCGTGCCCCGGGCTCCTGGTGTGGGTGAAGGGTTGTTCTGGAGAGACCCTCGTGTGCCGGAGCCATCCTGTGCCTCCCCAGCACGAGCCTCAAGGTTTACAAGACAAGATGTGTTTTTGAGTGGAGTGCCTCCTTGGACCATCAGATGCACCCACATCTAAATATGCGAAAGCCCTAAGATGCCCCCTAATCTAGCTGAAGAGGTAAGTTTGCTGTAAATGACAGGACTTACTCCAAAATGTAAAAAGGGTGCCTTCTAGGAGATTCTGATACAACGTAGGGATTATTATTAATTATTATTATTATTATTATTATTATTATTATTGAAACGAAATTCACATGGCCTCACATTTAAGCATTTTTAAATGTACGGGTCAGTGGCACTCAGCGCGTTCGCAATGCTGAGCCTTCATCACGTCGGTCTAGCTCCAGAATATTTTCGTCATCAAACAAGGGAACCGTGCACAGATTAACAGTCGTTCCCTTTGGCCCCCTGCCCCCTGCCTCCAGCCCCCAGCCCCCACTGATCTACTTTCTGTCTCCAGATTTGCTTGCCCTGGACATTTCGTGTGAGTGGCCTCAGACAACACGTGGCCTGGTGTGTTTGGTACTCTCACTAAGCATGATATATTTTTTTACTTCTTTTTAACGTTTATTCATTTTTGAGAGAGACAGAGACAGAGTGCGAGCAGGGGAGGGGCAGAGAGAGAGGGAGACGCAGAATCTGAAGCAGGCTCCAGGCTCCCAGCTGTCAGCACGGAGCCCGACGTGGGGCTCGAACCCACGAACTGTGAGATCATGACCTGAGCCGAAGTCGGACGTTTAACCAACTGAGCCACCCAGGTGCCCCTTAGCATGGTATTTTTGAGGTTCATCTAGATTGCAGTAGATGCCAAATAATATACTTGTGCACTTTTGATTAAATTCAGGCAGAAACAGGCAAGCACGGAGCCCCGCTCTGTGAGGTCCGCTCTCACGTGGGTTCTGGCCCCTCAGACTCGCTGGACTTCTGCAGTCAGCTCCCAGCAAGGCGGGTCCCGGAGGAAATAGAACATGAGCTCCCAGAAGACCTCTCTGATGGCCTCGCCCACCCTGGGTAAACCCGGAGAGGGAGCCTGGAGCCCAGGGAGCTGGATGCTGGACAAGGGCCCTTTTCTGCTCTGCACAATGCCCCATTGTGCCCTTCTCTGGGGAGAACAATGCAACTCGGCCGGGGGAAGCTGAGGACAAAGGGCCCTTTGTGAGGCCTGTCCCCACCTGAAAGCAGCACCCAGGGTCACACCTGATGGCAGGGCTGTCCTTCCGTGCCTTCCGTCCCCTGAGCACCTCCCGCATCCGGGGAATGCCTGGACACTCGAGCGGGCTCAGGGTGAGGGGCACTAGATTCTCCCTGCTCTCCCAAACAGCTGTGCTGGCCCATCCCAAGCGCAGGACCTGGATGCTGGAGAGGAGAGGTGCATTGTGGGTTCACCTGGAATAACTGTCCCTCTGATCCCCAAGGATGGGAGCTCTGGGGCACACGCCTCTCCCCTGAGGGCTTGCCAGGATGCAGAAGGTGTTTGTCCCGACCCCCACCCCCGGCCAATCTGTTACATGTCCCACTTCACCCTTAAGCTCCGAAGGGAGGGTTTTTTCATGGCAAGAAAAAAAAAGTGGGGGGCACTTTTCAAAAACCTCACACTATATGATGCATGTATGTGCTATTACCCCAACAATGCAGGTGGGGGACAGCTAGCTGGAGGCTGAAGAAGGGTTCATGGAGCTCACCTTGCATACGGTAAAGATCTAATTAAACAAGCAAGAAAGACTGATGATTTGACCACACAAGTATCAGTAACTTATATTTCAAAACAGTCGGAACGAGAAGTCAAAACAGAAACCCAGGACAAACATCTGCAACCTACACACAAGAATAGGGTCTTTAATATGTACAGAGCTGCGGAGAATGAAAAACCCACGCGTACCTTAATGCTTTGCTTCCAAGCACCTCACAGTTTGCCCATTAGCCACTGAAGGTCTAATGCATCCCCTGCCCTGCACCCTCTATCTCCTAAGGGGGACCCAGGAGTTCACGCACTCGGCACACCTCTCTTGCTGCCTGGGCTGCTCTATCCCCATAAGCTGGAGTTGCTGGTGTTCTCACCAGGGTTCCTCTTGGGTCACTGGTGGGTAAGCTCCTCTTTCCTGTGAATCTCAGTGCCCCACTTTCCCCAGTGGCTGGAGGTCCAGTCTTGAGAGCTGGTAGGAGTGTGTGGCTGCATAAGGGGGTTTTGCTGACCTGAGCTCGAGGATCCGGCCGGATTTCAGGACGCAGCCGCTTCCTGTGCCGCCCCTCGCTAGCTGTGTGCCTGTCATCCCAACATCCTCCTCGGAGAGTGGAGATGAGGGGCTGGGAAAGGGACACCTGTGGGACACCTGACCACACACCCTGAGCAGTGGCAGCCGGGAGCCCTGGGGTGAAGCCACCCCTCCAACCGTTCCTCTGCCGGCATACGACTCCATACACCGCGGGGACGCGCCGAGGGAGCGCGGGACCCACGAGGGGCCTCTGCCGCTCACAGGGACGCTGACCAGGCCCACTCTGGGCCTGGCCAGACCCAAGCTTTCCAACAACCCTAGAGTGAGGGTCCATGAGGGCAGTCGCCTAGGTCCGGAAAGTGCACCGGGAGCTGGTGAATGAGCGAATGCTCAGCCCCTTTCCAGGAGGAGGACACTCAGGTGGTCCCAGGTACCCACCCCGGGCCGCGCCCTCCCCGCCGCAGCGCCCCGTGCGCCCTGTGGGGCGCGCGCGCGCCCGGATCTGGGGCGCGCACCCCGCCCCTAAGCGCGGCCAGCTGCGGCCTCCCAGTGTGGGCGGGGCGTCCGGGCCCGAGGGGCTCCCCGCGCACGCGCACTGGCGGCCCCGCGATGGCGGCGCCCGAGGAGACGCTGAGGAGGCGGAAGGCGGGGAACTCGGGCCCCGAGCCTGAGACTCCGCCGGAGTCAGGGCGCGACCCCACAGGCTGCCCGGCCCGCCTCCGCACGGGCACTTTCTGGCTGACCAGGATCGTGCTCCTGAGAGCCCTCGCTTTCATTTACTGTGAGTCCGCGGAGCTCGGGGCTGCGGTCACTGTTGCCCCTGTGCGCACGCGCCTACACCTCCACCGCCCCAGGACGCCCCCGGCCCCGGGACGGTGCCCCCCGCTTCCCTCCCCCCGGGACGGCCCTCCCCTGACACCCTTCCCCCCGGCCTGCCTTCCCTGGACACCCCTCCCCCCGGGGCACCCCTCCCCAGGACGGCCCTCCCCTGACACCCCACCCCTGGGCCGCCTTCCCTGGACACCCCTCCCCCCCCACCCTTTCCCCGAGATGTCCCTCCCCTGAAGCCCCTGCCCTGAAACCCCTCCCCCACGGGACGCTCCTTCCCTGACGCGCCCCCCCCCCCCCCCCGCCGGGGCTGCCTTCCCTTGACACCCCTCTGCCTGGGACACTCCTCCCCTTGGGACGCTCCTCCCCTGACACCCCTCCCTCCTGGACACCCCTCCCGCGAGACGCCCCTCCCCTGAGACGTCCCTCCCTTGATACCCCTCCTGTCTGGGACACCTCTCCCCAGAGATGTGCCTTCCCTGACACCCCTCTGCCTGGGACACCCTTCCCCACAGGACGCTCCTTACCCAGACCGCCTTCCCTTGACACCCCTCCCTTGACACTCTTGCCTCCTCCGGGACACTCCTCCTCCCCTGACACCCCTCCCCTCCCATACCCCTCCCCTGGGTCACCCCCTCCTCCAGGACGCTGCTCCCCTGACACCCCTTACTCTGACACTCTTCACCCCAGGACGGTTCCCCCCCCCCCGACCCCGATGCCTTGCTCCTCTGGGACACCTCTCCCCACGGGAGGCTCTTTCCCCCGACACCCCTCTCCCTGGGACGCTCCCCAGGCCCCCAGGACGCTCCTCTCCCCCACGCAGCTCCCACAGGCATCCCTTCACACGGAGCTCCTCCTCCACACCCCTCCTCCCAGCCGGATTGGGTGAGGTCCGATGGGGTGGAGTTGAAGGAGCAAGAGTGCTGGCAAGTGAGTTCTTACCTGGTCTCCCTTGACCTCTATCCGCACCGGGACCTGGGTTCCCCAGTTAGCCTGGGCAGTGTTGGGGGGCGCCCACTCCCAGGAGATGGGCCGAGGGGTGCCCCCGCAGAGCTCCCGCCCACTAGCTGTGCCGGCCCAGTCACCTGACCTCAGTGTTTCCCATGCTGTGCCCCCCACTCAGGAGCCGCACCTAGGCCCCAGGCAGTCCCTGCACAGCCGAGGAGGTGGTGCTGGGCCCGAGGCCTCACTTCTGCTCCCGTGGCTTCGGGGAGGCCTCTGTACCGTGGCAGGTGAAGCCTGAGCCTCCGCCTCACCTGCGGGGTTTGGGAAGATCCACATTTGACCGGGCCCAGAACTGCCCAGCCCTCAGCAGTCCCGCCCCAGGCGCCGAGCACACCTCCCTGCCCCGTCCCCATACCCAGAAGGGGCACAAGCCCTCTGAGCCTGCGGGCAGTGGAGGAGTCTACACGGGGAGATAGATGCAGGATGAGCCCACACTCAGGTTCTCAAACCAGTGTGGGTGTGGGGGGAGAACGGTGGAGACGGGGAGTCCCAGACTGAGATGGCCCGGCTGAGCAGACCGGCTCTCTTCCAGGGGGATCCAGAGGGTGCTGGTCCCTGGCCTGGCCCGCCTCCACTGCGCCATGGGCTCTGAGCATCTCGCTCTTCCTTCCCACGGAAGGAACACTGGGGAGTGGGGTGCGCCCTAGGAGGACGAGTCTGGGTTTCCCGTCTCTCGGGGCACAGTGGTGACCCAACACCCTGGGGCGATTTGTGGACCGTGGGGTCGCCAGTGTGCGCGTTCAGCCACGCCTTCCTCTCTTTTGAGTTACTATAAAAATAGTTCTTGCTGGCGCTGCTTTATCCTCTACAGGATTAAACAGTCCTTCTGTGTGTTCGAGCTGTCACTTAGCAGAAAGTGGAGATGCTGTTACCCGAGGAAGCTTTAATAGACGTTTAAAAGGGGGCCTGTAACGGTGGGAAAACCCTGGTGGCTTCGCTGGCAGGGAGCACAGCTTGAGAGCACCAGCTCAGGCTTTCAGATGAGCGGGGCTGCCTTTGATCTCTGTTGGCAGGTCTGTCTTGCAGCGCGAGCGAGGCGGTTCCGAGCTACTGGGTCAGGCCGACGTTTTAAGCCTGGTGCCGAGCACACACCCTCTGGCTTTGACAGAGGCATTTCCCCCCCATCTTTTCTCTTATTTGGGGTAGGATCAGTGTTTTTCAGCCGTATGAAGGAACTGGTTTCCCATCTTGCAGGGACGAGGTTCCGTGGCTGAAATGGCCCCGGGCAAGCGGGCACCCATCCCGCACTGGTCTTTTTCCAGAAGGTTTCGGTAAAGTTTCCGAAGTCCCAGGGTTTTTCACGATGCCGGTTGCCATGGGGGGCTGTCCGCACACTTCACTTGACGCTGAGTTTTATAATAGCTCTTGGGGACCACTGACCCGCCACAAGGCTAAGTGACTGACCCCTGTCCTGCGCTTCACCCTCTGCACGTTGACGAGAGTGCGTACCGCAGGTCGTTAGGCCACCTGTGAGCTTGCGGGAAGGACACTGTTTTGTTTCTGCTTCTATCCTGTTTCACAGGATTTCCTTGACTCTTTGCCGATTGTCTCTGTCATTGCTTTTTGTCCCCGTGGGATATTTTTCCAGCTGTGTCCCCCTCCCTTCCCCCCATCCCCCGCTGCTTCCAGCCCCTTGGTGTGGACACTCAGGATACCAGCCACCCACCCAAGAGGCCCCCGACTCTCTCCTGGTTGTGTTCCCAATTTTTCAGATCTCATATCACCGTCTTTTTTCTTTGTAGTCTCTCTTTTTTGCTGGAATTTACCCCAAACTTTTCAAGAAAGGATTTGGAGGTGAATTTTCTGTGTTTTTCGTACACCCATGGGAATTACTCATTTGCCTGGCTCTGTGATTCCCAGTCAAAGCAAGTTTTCTCAGAACTTTTTGGATTGATGATGAGAAGTCTTCACATAGTCTGACCCCTGCTCTTTCCCAGATGCCTAACGGGAAACACTTTCATTCTTTCTCCTGACACGCTTCTGGGCTCGAGTGCGTGGGGGTTTTCCCTCACAGGCAGTTCTGACACGGTCTCACCCGGCATTATGCAGACCCCCGGGCTGAGGGCCCAGTCCCACGAGACCACCCCCTCTTCCGATGCCAGTCACAAATCCAGGCTGTCACCTGTGCTTCTGATCCACCAGCTCTAAGTCGGGGTTCTCACCGCCCCCCCTTCTCAGCCTCCATAATTTGCTAGAACGGCTCACAGAACTCAGGGAAACCCTCACTCATGTTTACTGGTCCATCGTCAAGGTTACGACTCTCGGGAACAGGGCTGGAAGAGGCACACAGGGCAAGGGGTGGGGAAGGGGCTCGGAGCCTCCAGGCCCTGCGGGGGGGAGGGGGGCACCACCCTCCCATCACCTCCGTGTGTCCTTTCACCTGCCCGGAGGCTCCCGAGCCCCTTCCCTTGGGGATCTTTGTGGCGGCCCCGTGACACAGGTGTGGTTGATGAGATCATCAGTCCTGGGTGATCAGCTCGGTCTCCTACCTGCTAATCACAGGTTGGGTCCCCCGGCCACCAGCCCCCAAGCCCCAAGGGTCACCTGGTTGGTGGGAACCCAGGTCAGGTTGAAAGGGGCTTGTCATACACAACAGCAGACGCTCCTCTCGGTCCCCGCACTTGGAAAGT
Organism: Acinonyx jubatus; assembly: GCF_027475565.1. Classification (NCBI taxonomy): domain Eukaryota; kingdom Metazoa; phylum Chordata; class Mammalia; order Carnivora; family Felidae; genus Acinonyx; species Acinonyx jubatus. Next base: position 37,187,431 of record NC_069398.1, on the reverse strand, counting down.
TCCCGGCCCCGGGACCAAGGCCAAATCAGCATTTCTTCCTCCCCGGCAGCATCTGAGTAACTTGTGTTTTCCTCTGGAAGTTTTTAGAGTCTCTGCTGCCTTGCCATCTTCACTCTGGGTCCTTGTGATTTATCGGCGTATCTGCATGAGTGTCCCTTGCTCATTCTTTCTCAGGGGACTCTGTGCTCATTCGTTCTGAGACTCCTGCCCTAGTTCTGGGCTGGTCCTCTGACCCTGCCCAGTCTGCTGCCTCTAGGCCCACGTCTGTCTGAACATCCCAGTGGGTTTCAAACGTGCCCCGTTCAGGGACCCCTGCCCCATGAAGCCTCCCCACTTGGCTGGAGAAGCTGCTTCACGAAGCTACGTGAGGGTGTAACGGAGAAGATGTGAACGCCCTGGCCAGCTGAGCGTCCAGAGGGGGCTCTGAGTGCCGGGCACAGGGGACTGTCACTTGTGACCAGACAGCACACCTCCTTAGTTCCACACCCTTACCGGGGAGTCCCTGGAATGACATGTCTTTGAAAATCCTGCTTCTAAAGGGTCTCAAGGCTGGTTTTTGGTCCAACTCTAATTCCTGCTTTTGCTTTACCCACTTCATGCTTGTCGTGAACGTGTGGGCACTTGCTTTGTCGGCTTCCCTTACTTCGGTTATATGAGGTAGAGCTCTCCTCTTGCCCCCGAACAACTCCTTGAGCACCGTGAGGCGCGTCGGAACTGCACTTTCTAAAACCAGTAGCGGGGCGCCTGGCAGACCCGGTCGGTTGAGCATACGACTCTTGATTTCGCCTCCGGTCGTGGTCCCAGGGTCATGGGATGGAGCCCCACATCCGGCTCCACACTGATCAGAGAGCCTGCTTGGGATTCTCTCGCTCTCTCTGCCCCTCCCCCGCTCACACTGTCTCTTTAAAATAAGAAATAAATAAAGGCAGTAGCTTGTTGCGCTCCTTATCGGGATGCTTGAGGCCTCACCTGGGCTCTAGCAGCACGGCCGGCTCCCGGGAGCAGGCTGGATGGAGGCAGCGAGGCCGGCACGTGCATCGTGCTTCCAGAACTCTTAGCTGTTCTTTGGAAATTTCGAGGAAGGAAAACGGAACCAAAAGAAATCCCTCATCATTTTGTGTTGTTCCAAGATTTCACTCTTTCTGAGAGATCACGGAAGCGAGCTCTTCTCTGTCCTCCAGGCCGCTCAGATTCTAACGAGATGCTCGCTTGACTTTACAATGTTCTCTGTGAAACGCCTCCAGGTTGTTTCAGACGCAGGTACCGCCACCGTTTCTGAGCTGTCTACGGCTCCCGCCTGTCAAGAAAAAGCCCTGGGTGTTCCTGTGCCAAGACCCGCAGTGTGACCACAGTCATTAAGAACCAGCCAGCGGAGAATGGCGTTTGGGGGGATGGTTCTGCTATAATCTTCTAGAGATTTATCTGAATGGCAGAGAAAATTTTTTCTTTTTGTTTTTTAAAGAAAACATTTGAAGACATGCTTGATAATGCATATTTAGGTAGTCTGGTCACTTCTAGATCATTCTCTTGGTTACCCTCCCCACCCTAGGGGATGGGGCGCTGTCTTCTGCCTTCCTGGGTTGGGGGTGGGAGGCTGACTCCTGCCTTCCTGGGCTGCAGTGGGGGGTGACTAAGCCTTTCTAGGTTCACTTGGTTGGTTTAGCTTTGAGATGTTATGGTATTTTGAAATTTTAGCTTCTTTCTACTTAGCCATTTCTGTAACAGGAGCGGAAATTGAAATAGGTTTCCTTTTCTGAAATATTAATCCAAGTTATGTTCATTGTTTCCTGATAGGTAAGGTAGGAATTTTCCTATGCTTCTTGCTTAGAATTGCTTTTTAAAACTAATTGGTGAGACCAGGGGCACCTGGTGGCTCAGTCGATACAGCATCTGACTCTTGGTGTTGGGGTTGTGAATTTGAGCCCCACGTTGGGCATAAAGATTACTTAAAAAAAAAAAAAAGAAATTCTAAAGCTCATTGGTGAGCCCAGATTGTTTTCCTTCGTGGCAGTGGAGTGTGAATTGTGGTTCCTGGGAGGAAGCATGTGCCTCTGCTAATTAGGCCCCTCTGTAGAGGAGCCCCAGTGTTCTGGAACGGGCCGGGGAAGAGATGGGGGGGAGCAGGGGCCCGGGCTCCACCTGGGGGAGCACCGGTGAATGTGGCCTCGAGGGTCCGGGGCATGTGGACTGGGCGGCTCCTGCCCTGGGTGGAGGCAGGTGAGGGAGAAGAGAGCTGGTGTGCTCTCTGTGGCTGGAGGTGGCGGGCCTTTGTCCTCAGGTGACTTTGGCCCCTTCCACCACCAGCGCCCCACCCTGCCGGCCCCCGGCCTGTCGGGGGTCAGGACTCCCTTCTTTTCCCACCGCGGTGAGCCACATAGAGCGGGTTTTCAAGACAATTAAAGAAAGACAACTATTAAGCCTACTCCAGACTTTATTGGGGTTTCCCACCAGAGCCCTCCAGTCCCAGGGCCCCTCCTGGGCCACACTGCACACCCCGCCTCGTCTGCTTTGTCCCCTGGGGTCTGTGGCAGTCTCCCGGCCTTTCCTGACTTTTCGTGGCCTTGACAGTTCTGAGCAGTTCTGGTCACTTATTTGGTAGTGTCCCTCACGCTGGGTTGATCTGGTGTTTCTCGTGATGAGACGGGTCATGGGGGGGAGGTGCCCTTCTCGTCACCAGATCGGGTGTCTGAGTCCTCACGACTCCCCGCAGGTGATGCTGACCTGGATCGCCTGGTGAAGGTGTGTTTCCGGGTGTGTCCTGTGTCGGGTGCATTTTCCCGTCCCTTCTCTGTCCTCTGGAAGCCGGTCTCTGGGCCGGGTGACCCCAGGGGAGGGAGACCCCAGCCCCCCCAGCAGCCCCGCCAGCGCCTGTCCATGTATCATTTGGAGCTCCTCCATTGGGAAGGATTCTGTCTCCTCTCCTCACGTTAGGTGCGCTTCGGGTTACGGGCGCAGGCTGTTCCTGATCGCGGCTTCGGTTTGTCCGGCTCTGGCGGCGCCGATGGTCCCGCGTGCCTCACGTGTGTCCCTGTGCCCCGTTCCCGGCGCGCCGGGACCGACCGCTGCTGCCGGCCCCTGTCTGTTCCCGGCCCGACAACCAGCCGTTTCTCCAGTTGTGGTTTCTTCACCGGAGAGTGGCGTTGGGAGCCGGGAGTGCTGTCACTAGAGCGGTGCTGCTGCTTCCGGAAGGAGCAGGTCAGGTGTGCACGTGGTCACGCGCATCCGGCCGGTTCCTTGCGCGTGCGTCTCAATCTCCGCGGAGGGTGACGTGTATCGGCGCCGGGGGCTCGGATGCCGGCCCGGTTCGGTTCGCGGGGCCCGGGCGCCCCTGCTTCCTCGTTCCTCTGAGCTTCCTCGTCCCCTGCTGTGAGGTCCGGGCCACCACCCGCCTGGCGGATCTGTTTTCTCAGCTCTGCGCACCTGCGAAGCGGTTTCGCAATTGCTCTCCTCCGTGAGAAAAACCGACCACACGCCGGTGTTCACAGACCGTTCCTTTGCCTTCTGTCCCCACGGTTTTTGCTCAGCATCTTTTCCAGAGTTCCTTAGGGCAGCCTTCCTCCCCCCTCCCCGCCGTGCACTCAGCATCGCGGAGTCCCGGTCATTTGGCAGGGTCTGCGTTCCGTCCTGGCGCCCCCTGCCCTCCAGGCCGTCTCGTTTCGCTAGTTTGTAAACATTAAAGTTCATTTTCTGTGACACACGGTTCTCTGGGTTTTGACAAATGCACGCTTATCCGTCACCCCGGGCCTGGACGTTCGTCTCCCCCAGACGCCCCTGTGCGCGCAGGCCGCTGCCTCGGCCACCGGCCCCTGGGGCATCGCTGTCGTCCGCGGTCTGCCCTGCAGTTCTGCCTTTGCTAGAGTCCGCGGGATTCCACGGGATGTGGCCCTGGGCCCTGGATTCTGGTACTTTGCAAAGGGCGCTTCCACTCCGCCCGAGCGGCTGGGGGAGCCGGCGGCTCCCCGTCTTCCCTGCCGTGTTGCTCCGTAGCACACGGGACTCGCACACGGGACGTGCCGCACCCGTTCCCGCGTTCTGACGCCGGGGGTGGGGGTCTCCGCTCTTTCCCACGGTGGCAGTTATGAACCCAGCTCCTGTGTGCTCTGCCCGGGTGCGGGTTTTGTGTCGACAGATGTCTTTAGTTCATGTGGGCGAGCACGTAAGGATATAATTCCTGGGTCCTGTGCTCTGTCCGGCTTTATAAGAAACTGCCAGCATCACCCAGAGTGGCTGCACCCAGCTTCCCTTCTGCCCAGCAGCGGACGTCCGTTGTTCTGGATGCTCCGGAGCATTTGGCATTTTCAGTGTTTGGGCTTTGGCTGTCCCGGTAGGTGAGGGGTGATGTTGCATTGTGGCTTTAACAGGCGTTTCCCCCAATAAATGATACTGAGCATCTTTTCTGTGTTTATTTACCATCTGTGTATCTTACTTGTGTGAAACGGGTGACTTCAGTGTCCACATTCTTTGCCCAGTTTAAAAATTGGGTTGTTTGTTTCCATATTGTTGAGTTTTAACGGTACTTTAAATATTCTGGATACAAGTCCTTTATCAGGTGCTTTATGCGCTTTGTACATGTTTTCCCAACCTGTGGCCTGTCTTTTTGTTCTCTTTACAGTATCATTTACAGAGTGGAAGGCTTTCATTTGACAAGGTAGCGTACCTGCGGTTTCCTTTCATGGGTCACGCTTCTGGTGTTGTGTCCGAAACCCCCTTGCCACACCCAAGCCACAGATTACATCTAGTCTGGGGTCTTTTGTGAGTAGATTTTTGTTCCAAGCGTGAGACGTGCGTCCAGGTTCGTGCTCTTGCGCGTGGTCAAGCATTCATTCCAGCACCATCTGTCGAAAAGACCGTCTCTCTCCATTAAACACTCTTTGCACCTTCGTCAAAAATCAGCCGGCTGGATCTGTGTGGGTCTGTGCCTGGACCCCCGGTCCTGTTCCGTTGACTCTGTGTCTCTCCTTTTGCCAGTACCACACTGTCTTGGCTGCTGTAGCTTTGCAGTAACTCTTGAAATTGGGTACTAGGAGTCCTCCAATTTTGCGCTTTCTCAGAACTCTTCTGGCAATTCCAGGTCCTTTGCTTTTCCATATTCATTTGAGAATCAGCTCGTCAATATCCACAGAAGAGCTTGCTGGGTATTCTGACTGCGAGTGCATTGAATCTGTAGCTCGGGCTGGAGGGAAGTGGCATCCTCGTAATGCTGAATCTTTCAATCCACGAACACGATGTCTCTCTCCATTTTTTTAAACCTTTGATTCCTTTCATCAATTTTTGTTTGAATCTGTATACAGATTCTGCATGTATTTCGTTAGAGTTATAGCTGTGCACTTTTTTAGGGTTCCTTGCTATTCATTGTAACTAAAAAAATTCAGATTACGGTTCATTGCTGACATATGGGAATACACCTGACTTTTATGTATGGTCCTTGTATTCTGTGACTCTGATAAACTCATCCATTAGGTCCAAGAGGGTTTTTTTTGGTATATTTTTTGAAATCTTCTGGGGCGCCTGGGTGGCTCAGCTGGTTGGGCGACTGACTTCGGCTCGGGTCATGATCTCACGGTTTGTGAGTTTGAGCCCTGCGTCGGCTCTGTGCTGACAGCTCAGAGCCCGGAGCCTGCTTCGAATTCTGTGTCTCCCCCTCTCTCTACCCCTCCCCTGCTCACGCTCTTTGTGTCTCTGTCTCTCAATAATAAATAAACGTTAAAAATTAAAAAAAAAATCTTCTACGTAGACAATCGTATCAAGCGTTAATGGAGACAGTTTTCTTTCTTTCTTTCCAGTCTACGACTTTGACTTCTTTTCCTTGCCTCACCGTATGAACTAGGACTTCCTCCACACCATTGAGAAGGGTAGTGAGATATCCGTGTTTTGTTCCAGACCCTCAGGGGAAAGCGCTGAAGCACCCGTCGCCAAGTCTGGTTTTGGCTGTCGGTTTGTCGTAGCCGCTGTGTAAGCTGATGAGGTTCCCTTCTGTTCCTGCTGTGCTCCAAGTTTCTATCGTGAGTGGATGCTGAATTTTGTCACGTGCTTTTTTGTGTGTCTGTTGATGTTATCGCATGGTTTTTCTTCTTTAGTCTGTTCGTGCAGGGAATCACACTGATTGATATTCTGAGTATTGAACTCGTGTTGCATTTCTGGCCTGCAGTTGTGATTTACTACCCGTGTTTCTTCTTTTGTTTTCCTCCTGCTTGTTTTGTGTATAATTTGCTTTTGTTTTTTTTGATAAAGTAGAACTTTAGATTTGAGACCTATCTTTCTTTTTTCTTTTTTTTTTTAATTTATTATTTATTTTGAGACAGAGCATGTGTGTGTACATACACGTGTGCAGGAGAGGGACAGAGAGAGAGCAAGAGAGAGAGTCCCGAGCATGCTCTGCGCTGTCAGCACAGAGCCTGACACGGGGCTCGATCCCACCAACTGCGAGATCAAGACCTGAGCTGAGATCAAGAGTCGGACACGTAACTGACCGTGCCACCCAGGTGCCCCAAGACTTTCTGTCTTTCTGACATGAGCACTTTACTGTAAATTTCCCTTGAAGTGGTGCTTCCAGGGCATCCTGCAAGTTTTTATATGTTGTCTTTTCAAATTTCATTCAATTAAAAAATCTTATAATTTTGGGGAATGCAAGCTGGTGCAGCCACTCTGGAAAACAGTGTGGAGGCTCCTCGAAAAACTAAAAATAGAACTACCCTATGACCCAGCAATGGCACTACTAGGCGTTTATCCAAGGGATACAGGTGTGCTGTTTCGAAGGGACACATGCACCCCCATGTTTATGGCAGCACGATCGACAACAGCCAAAGTATGGAAAGAGCCCAAATGTCCAGCGATGGATGAATGGAAAAGAAGATGTGGAATATATACACGATGGAGTATTACTCAGCAATCAAAAAGAATGAAATCTGGCCATTTGCAGCTACGTGGATGGAACTGGAGGGTATTATGCTCAGTGAAATTAGTCAGAGAGAGACAAAAATCATAGGACTTCACTCCTATGAGGACTTTAAGAGACAAAACAGAGGAACATAAGGGAAGGGAAACAAAAATCATATAAAAACAGGGAGGGGGACAAAACAAAAGAGACTCATAAATATGGAGAACAAACAGAGGGTTCCTGGAGGGGCTGTGGGAAGGGGGATGGGCTAAATGCAGAAGGGGCACTAAGGAATCTACTCCTGAAATCACTGTTGCACTATATGCTGACTAATTTGGATGTAAATTAAAAAAAAATAAAATAAATCTTATAATTTTGTTTGTGTGGGTTTTTTTTTAATGTTTATTTTTGAAGGAGAGAAAGACAGAGCGTGAGTGGGGGAGAGGCAGAGAGAGGGAGGCACAGAATCTGAAACAGTCTCCAGGCTCTGAGCTGTCAGCTCAGAGCTCGACACAGGGCTCAAACTCATGAACCGTGAGATCATAACCTGAGCCAAAGTCAGATGCTCAACCAACGGAGCCACCCAGGTGCCCCTTGCTTGTGCTTTTAAAACCTCCGTTTAGAGGTGTGTGGTATAATATCCAAAAATTAGGGTGGGTTTCCAGATAACATCCTGTGGCTGACTGCTAGTTTAATTCTGTCTGTGCTGGAAACATGTTTTTTTGAGTTTAGCTCTTTTCTTTATGTTTTATCTGCTTCATGGCTCACAGCGTGGAGTGTCTTAGTGAATGTTCCACATATACTTGAAAATAATACCTATTTTGCTATTGGGTAGAGTGTTCTAAAGATGTCACATTGGCGTGTCTTGCTTTTTTATACATATAGCGATCAGTATGTGTTAGGTCAAGTCGATGAATACATGTATAGAGTATACACTTGTATGTAGTAAGTAAGGGCAGTTTAAGCACGTAAGTTTTGTTGGTAGGTTCACGCACATCTAATCCTGTTGTGTCCACGTGTTGACCCTTTATCATCTGCAATGTCCTTTTTTGTCCCTCGTATTATTGTTTTTACGTTTCTTGTCTGATGTTGATACAGCCATGAGCTCTCTTTTGATTAATGTTTTTGTGATGTATCTTTTTTGTGCTTTTACTTTTAAACTACGTACGTGTTTATATTGAAAGTGGATTTCTTGGAGGAGCCTGGGTGGCTCGGTCGGTTAAGTGTCCAACTTCAGCTCAGGTCGTGATCTGGTGGCTCTCAGGAGCCCTGTGTCAGGTTCCGTGCTGACAGTGGGGAGCCTGCTTCCGATTCTGCGTCTCCCCCTCTCATTCTGTCTCTCTCTCTCTCTCTCAAAATTAAACACTTAAAAAAATTAAAGTGGATTTCTTGTAGCTAGCATAGATTTAGGTCCTGCTTTTTTCTCCAGTCTGACAATTTCTGTCTTTACTGCTGAGTTTAGAATACTCTCATTTAGAGTGACAGATTAAAATCTACCGTGGGCCTAGTTGTTTTCTATTTGGTTCTTCTGTTGTTTCTTTTTTTTTTTTCTCATTTCCTGCCTTCTCTTTGGTTAATTGAGCATCTTCTAGGATTCCATTTTTGTATCTGTACTGACTCATTATGTAGAATTGTTTACAATTTTATTTGCCGTCCCACGGGACTTAATCTGAGTCTCCAAGTACTAGAATACCACTTTCTGTGTGGCGCACGTCCCTGCGAGTGTGCTCCCGGGGTCTCCTGGCCTTCGTGCTGTTTCCTCCTTACTTCCCTTCAGACGCTTTAGCTGATTGCTGCTGGTTTTGCCGTAGACTAGGGTCGCATGCGGTTCCAACCTGAACGTGACACCGGGAGCCTTAGCCAGTGTGTGCAAAACCGGCAACTAAGCCACCGCCACCGCCGTGCTCCGTTCTCCCCCTCGGTCTCACCCCTGCCCTGTGACGCAGGGCCGCTGTGCTCCGGTCTCACCCCTGCCCCGTGACGCGGTGGTCCTCACCCTGGACATTCAGCACTGTGGAGCTTTTTACAGAGTGCAGCTCGTGTCGGGGGTCCACGGGTCCCGTGGTGTCTGCGTGGAACTGCTCTGTGGCCACCTGTGACCCGGCTCTCTCCCCTTCGCCTTCCCGTGTGCAGGCGGGGGTGCCGTGCTCCCTCCCCTGTCCCGTGGCGTCTCCGTGCAGACGCTCAAGTCCAGAGGATGCGAACGTGCTCTTGTAGGAGCGGGGCTTGTCGGAAACCAGCGGTTTGAACACGGTGCTCGTGACTTACACGTGAGCCATAGCATGAGCTCCAGGCCCAGGGTGGTCCGGACGCGTGTGATGACCACACACGCGGAGTGCAGTCTGGGGCCGCTAACCGGCCACTCGCCTGGGGCGAGTCTCGTGCACGCGCTACCACAGGTGCAAGGAGATGCAGCCCACGCGCGCTTGCGTACCTTTCGCGCGTTCCGTGGCTTCTCCAGACCGGACCTTCCGGCATGGCCCCCGGGATTGTGAGAAATGCTCAGACCCCTCGCATCCCTGCTTTGATCCCAAGCCGCTGCCCAGACCCGGCATCGTCTCCCCGCCCGGCCGCGCCCCCTCCCCCCGGTGTCCACACGCAGCCATGCTCCTGCTCACGGTCCTTTGCCCTGTTCCTTCCAGTCGTGGCGTTCCTGGTGGCTCTGCACCAGAACAAGCAGCTGATCGGCGACCGCGGCCTGCTGCCCTGCCGGGCGTACCTGGAGAGCGTCCGGCGGTACTTCCGGGGCCGGGGAGGCTGGGAGGCCGTGAGCTACGCGCCCACCGTGCTCTGGCTGCTGGACTGGTCGCACATGAACGCCAACCTGGACGCCCTCGCCCTCCTCGGATTGGGCGTCTCGTCTTTCGTCCTGGTCACCGGCTGTGCCAACGTGGTGCTCATGGCCACTCTCTGGGTCCTCTACACGTCCCTGGTCAACGTGGGACAGATCTGGTAAGTCAGAAGCCCTGGAGTCCCGCAGGCCAGCCGTGCCCCAGCGCGGCATCCTGGGGATGTCACGGGCCGGGGAGCAAGCCAGCCTCCCGGCAGCTGGGGAGACAGAGCAAGATTTCTTCTCACATGAGTGCAGGGGAGCATCACCATTCCAATTAGGCGGGAGCAGAGACTGCTGGTTGCCAGTCAGTCACATTCCCAGGGCCTTTCTTCTCCGGGAATAATCACGAGTCTGTTGGGAGTGGCACGGCCACCCCAGAGACCCTGATGTCAGCCTCCTGCAGCCTGGCGTCCTGTGGATGGAGGGAGGGTCTCCATGTGGGCTTCTGGGAGTGCTCTGGGGGCGGGGGGCGGGGGGGGGGGTCTAGACTTGGAAGCTGTTTCTTTTCCTGCTCTTCCAGCTTCTTCCTTGTTCAGGAGGAACCATTACCAGCTAGTGCCGGGAGCCACAATGAGGCTGGCCCCGCTGAGGGGTCGGGGGAGCGGGCTCCCGGGCCAAGCGGTTGGAGGGACAGCGGAGCCCCACAGAGGCGGGAAGGCTGGGGAGGGCCGGCGGGAACCAAGAGGCTGTGTCCCAGGGCGGCCCGTGGTCCGGGAAAGGCTGACTGAAGTTGAGTGGCCCCAGGGCACCGAGGGGTGTCTGAGCAGGTCAGAGGGATCCCCCTCGTCTTTCCGGTGCTGGGCCTGAGAGGAAGGGAAGACTCGCCTAGCAGAGGAAAACCAGAGCTTTCTGAGAAGTGCCAGGGCAGAGCGTCGGTGTCTGTGTGCACGCGTGGGAGAGAGGGAGGGTATCGGTGCAGACGTACAGGAAGCAGACACGGAGCGTTGGTGTCTGTGTAGACCTGCCTGAATTAGACGTGGACATCCGCGTCTGTGTGGACATGGAGGGGGTGAAGAGCTTCTGGGGCATCTGTTGCGGTGTTCTGAGCGAGGAGTCGTCTGTCCTCTGGGCGAAGAGTGTAGTCCGGTGGCCCAGCCATCTTTGCGGCGCTGGCCCAGGACGGAAAAGCTTGTGCGGTCTTCCCAGGGTTGGGTTCTAACCCAGACAGTCTGCTCCTGTGCCCGTGGACCTGACCTTCAGTGCTGTCTCGCAGGTGGATTTCGAACGGTCACCCCAGGGCTGTGGCAGTTGCCTGGGGTCTGTCCGGCGGGCCCCTCGCAGCTCCCTGTGGGCAGGTGCGCACCTCTTTGAGTGGAGTCTGGGCTGGACTTTTGCCCGGCCCGTTCCTGGCTGTGGATGACCCCGCTTAGCACTGCACCAGGTCAGGCAGGGATGGGTAGCACTTAGTGTGCATGCGGGAGGCCCTTCCTGCAAATCCGGGCTGCGGGAAAGAAGGCCACGCATCTCCGTCACCCTGCACACCCACCCCCGGGGCCCTCCTGATGACGTGTTACCCGCTGACACCGCGCGGGGTCCGGGGGACCATCCCGCGTGCCTCCTGCTTCAAGCAGCTGCAAAGCGGCTGTGCGGTGTGAGGTGTCCTTCTCGCCCGTCTGCTCCTCCCCTTGTGGGATTCCCGGAGGTCCGACGCCCCCGGTGCCTCCCTCCTGCCCCCGGTCTCCTGGCCGGCGGTGTTTACCAACAGAGGGGCGCTCCGCTGGCTTTTCCTGCGACGTCTTCAGAGGCTGCTGTGTTTTGAGATGTGTGATTTTAAACCACGCCTGAGAAGGGAGCGTTCTGGGCCCCTCTGTCCCATCCTAGCGGTTGGAGTTCCACACCGCGAGCGCCCGCTGCAGAGACCGGAGAGGGCAACACGCTTCCTCTGGGACACGTGGCTTGGGGCGTGCCTTCTCGTGCCTGGCAACCAGAGAAAGTTGAACTGTGAAAAGTATTTCCTAGTCATGGCGTAGAATGTGGCCAAGGAGGATCAACCCCATGTTTAAATTTCTGAAAACCACTTTGGGTACGTGTGGACAAAAATAGTCTTGTATTTTTCTCATTGGAAAAGCTATTTTGTTCTCCTTCCCTTGGACGTGTAAAAAAAAATAAAATAAAACTACATTTTCTCAGAAATGGTGCATGAGATGTTTTAGGTGAAAAGTGAAAAAGAAAACAAAATCTGTCAGTGGAGACCAGTGGTTTACCTACCATGCCCGTGATGCCAGTGTCCACAGCCGAGCTGCACGCTGCTGTGGCACAGATGTGGGGCCTCGTGGGGCTCACGGGCACCTGCACGCAGGCGAGGTGGCTGGCGGGACTCAGGCGCCCTCCGCCTCCGAGGTATTTCCAGCTCCACCCTTGGCTCGGGTTTCCCTGACAGATGATGGTTTTGGGATCAGAGTGACATTGAAAACTTACCGAGTGAGGACCCCGCACAGGGGGAACAGGCTTTCTTTTTCGTGACACCCCAAATGACGCTTAGACACAGACCGTTCTTCGCATGTCCCATTTATTTAAAGTTGGGGACAAAGAGTATTTCTTTGAGGTGAGATGCGCAGATCATGGACGCTGTTGGCAAAACGTCTTGCAGGCGTCCAGCTTGCGCCCGGTGGTGGGGACGGGAAGCCCCTCCCCCAAAGGCAGGGAGGTGCCGGCAGGTGCACTAGGTGCTTCTCCACAGGCACCACGGCCCCGTGCCTGCCCATGTTTGCTCCTGCCCAGTGGCACGTGCAGTCCCCCGAGGTGGCTGTCGTGGGGCGGAGCCAGGTAGCCTCACGCGGCACCCGGCATGTTCTGGAACCGTGACTGCCCTTTGCCCGCTCTCCCGACTTCGTTCCCGACACCGCGTGTCAGGTGGGAGCCGCTGAATCCACTTTGTGGTGGCAGCGACCGGAGATCTCGTCGTAGGGAGAGTGGCTCCCTTCCAGGCGGTCAGTGCTCTGCAGATCAGTGGCCCGCGCCCCCGGGTTTGGGGAGTGGAGCACCGATCGTGTGAAGTCCTTATGTTGTGGCCGCAGGAGGCATAGTGGGAGGGGGACTGGGGACGCGGGGGCAGGAACGAGGGACCAGGGCGCAGGCGAGCTGGTGGCATGCCCCTTGCCGTGGGGTCCGTGCTCCGGGGCGCCCTCTCCCAGAGCTCCAGGTCCTGCATCCGCGTGGCCTGTGGTCAGGCGTGGAGCGGGCTGTGGGCTGAGGCAGCGCTGCCACGCGGGATGCTCAGCCACCGTACAGGACCCGGGCAGACCCGGGCCTCTGACTCTCCCCACGTCCCCCATGTTTTACCAAACTCCACATCCTCATGATTTTACCTGCAAGTGTTTCTAGAACCTTCCCGTGCCGTCAGCACCCAGCGTGGCCCCGTGTTCACGACGGCCTTCGGGGCTGTGCTTCCCGCACAGCAGGGTGTTTTGTCAAGGGCACGCGGCTGCTTCATTTGGGTCTCCACTGCTCCAGTTCCAGGCAGTTAAGAGATGCTGTTTTCCACATGTTGGGCAAATCTAAGGTGAGGAGTCGTGGTATCTCCATCTACCCGGCCGCCCCCTCCCCTCCAGCCTCGCGGTGAAGACCTGGGCTGGCGCCAATGGGTTTCTTGGGCCCTAGGGGCCAGTACTTGCGGCCCCTGATAGGGAAGGGGAGCCCCAAGCCCCAGGAAGGTGGGCCTGGGAGCCACTGGGCTGCGGCGGGCAGCAGCAGGGGGCGTGACTCCCTCCACTTTTTTGGGGTGTTTCTGGCCAGCAGGCAGGTAAAGCGGGAGCTCCCGTGTTTCTGTGCCTCCGCTGAGTAGAGGGAGGGATGCGGCAGGTGCCCGGCGGGCCTTCCTAGTGCGCGAAAGGTGACTGGGCCCAGGACTGTGTTCTTTCTGCGGGAGGAACCAGGGAAGCGGCTCAGCACCAGGGGCCCCATGTCCCTCCCTGCAGGGCTTGCCAGCAGTCAGGGCGTCCCCAGGCCGGCAGGCCCCCGATAGGGATGCAGGACCAGCCCGTGTGGGGGCTCAGGCTTTCCAAGGACACACGTGCAGGGGTGCTGAGCGGCTGTGGAGGCCCCCTCTCCATCACCAGCCATCGAGTGTGGCCGGAGCAGGTTTTGATTTCCTGGTGCTCTGGGACAGGAGCGGTGTGAGGGTGTCCCCGCCCCTGAGACTGTGTGGTTAGGGGCAGAGATGACCTCTCGGTTCCGTTTGTTTAACCAGGTACAGCATCATCTGTCGGGGAGAGACAGGAGGTGGTGCCCTGGGAGCGGATGGAGCCAGAAGGGGCCTCAGATTAGGTGGCCGGCAGGCAGCCCCGCCCCACCCCCACCCCCCACTGCCAAGCCCGTGCCTCCTGGTCCTGAGACGCCTGGGCCTTGGTGCGCACGTCTGAGCCCACCGTGCGCCCGTGCCGTCCTTGCTGAGAACTGGAGTTTGTGTGCCTCGAACAGTGCCCAGGGCCCCAGAGGTTCTGTCCAGTGGAAGGAAGCCGTGTGGTCCCTCCCAGGGCCCGGCCTGCGGCTGCCGCATGCGGTTTTGTTCGCTGCTGAGGACCCAGTGAGGCCGGATGTGGCTCTCCTGGCTGACGGGCACAGATTGGGTTTCTGCCTAGCTACTTCAGCTTTTCCTGTTAATGTGATAAGCTTCATCTTTGGAACAACTATAGGTTTACAGAATGCAGAACAGTACGGGGAGCTCCTGGGCACCCCACACCCAGTTTCGTGTATTGTCAACCTCTTCCTTGTCAGATTGATACTGACCTCTTCTGTCCCAGGATCCCCCTCCCCCAGGAGCCACAGGACATTTGGGTGTCACGTCCCCTTAGGCTCTTCTGGGCCGGGACAGTGTCTCTGACCCCCCAGCTTACAGGACTGGTCAGGGATGCTGTGGGTCGGGACCCGTCTGACGCTCTTCTCGCGACTGGGCTGGGTTGTGGGTTCGGGGAGAAGGCCACGGAGATCGCACACCCATCTCGTCACGTCACGTCACGTCACGTCACGTCACGTCACGTCACACGGGTGGTCAGTGCCACTGACGAGCCTCATCTGTGCCGCTGCTGACCCTCCCCGCCCGGTGAGGTCCCTTGGGTGACCTTGTCCGCGGTGAAGTCGGTTTGTCCGAGTCCGGGCGCACAGCCCAGGTGTGGGGCGGGGAGCCGGGTACTGGGAGGCTTCTGCAGGGGAGGCGGGTCTCCCGGTCACATCAGTGGGGACTTTGGGTGTCTGCCCTCTTGCTCTTGGGGCTTCACCGTCCCGGGAACCGGCGACGTGTGACAAGACAGCTAGAGTTCAGCAGCCGCTATTGCATGAGTTTAAGTGGTTTTACAGATGGGTCTCACCGCAGCGGCTCTTTCTGTCTCGGACGCTGGAACCTGCTAGAACCCTGGGAGCCCCAACCGTGACTTCACTCCAGCTGCCCCCCCAGCATCAACTTTCCACAACGTCGGCTTTCCGATCCTTTTATCTGCGCTTTACTTTGGCAGTACTCCTCAAGGGCCCTTTGTAGCGAGTCAGGATGGCTGTGCAGCCGTCCCTTTCTCTCCCCACCTTCCTGGCCCCCAGAGAAGAAAGGATTATCTCCAAAAACTTGGACCGGCATCGGGGAGGCTCAGGGGGTCCTTCCTGCGGAGGAAGCCGCCTCTGCCGCGTCCCTTGGAGAGAGAGGACAGAGCCTGCACTTCAAAGAGCGCCCAGAGCAGATGCCAGAGGGCCGCGGGGGGTGCGGGGGTCACGGTTGGTGCCACAGGGCGCGCTGCGTGGCCGCTCCCTCCGGACGGTGGACGATGCAAGCCTCGTTTTGTCCTAAATGCAGCAGCCCCCCACCGGGCCCGCCACCAGCCGCCCTGGCTGCGCCCCACCACCCACGTCCGCCTTGAACGTCGCCTGGGGCCCAGATGCGTTGACGGAGCACTGACTGAAAAGAGAGCCGATGCACGGACACGGACTCCTGCCTCTGTTCTGGGAGGTTCAGGGAGCGGAATGGGGCCATTTCCGTTCCGTGGGGGCAGCAGCCTGCGCCTGGGCACGCACTCCACAGTGAAGGCCGCCCTTCCTTGTAGGGACCCCTTTCTGATGATCTGTGCTCAGGGTACTAGGTGTCCTTCAAACTTTCTGATTCTAGGGTATGACATTCCATGGTGTTTGACTATGTACAGAAATTATTTACTGCCAGATATCCACTATTACATTTCCTTTTTCCAAGAGATTTATTTTTTACTTTTATTTATTTTTGAGAGAAAGACACAGAGACAGACATGAGTCGGGGAGGGGCAGAGAGAGGGAGACACAGAATCCGAAGCAGCTCCAGGCTCTGAGCTGTCAGCCCAGAGCCCGACGCGGGACTCAAACTCACGAACCGTGAGATCACGACCTGAGCCGAAGTCGGACGGTTAACCGACTGAGCCACCCAAGTGCCCCCCTAAAAGATTTCTTGATTGGCCTGCTGTGAGCATGGGCTGGGACCCCGTATGTGGGGCAGGGCCTGGGCAGACAGGGCTTCTGGCCACACACGTAGCACCTGGGGGTCCCCCTTATGCCCACCTTCCCCACATTTAGTGCCCATGGGGTCTGTGACCTGACCCACGGTGTCCTGGGGTCACTGAAGTGGGCTTTACTTAGCTGGGTAGCAGGATGCTTTAGTCTTGTAAGTTTTTTGACAAAGCAAGCCAAAATTTTAATACACGTTTCTTCTGTTTTTCAGGTATTCGTTTGGTAAGTGGAAATCAGAAAGCGACGCTGTGGGAGTTTGGCATGTGTGTGGGGTATGTACCCGTGCGCTTTTTCTGCCTCTCGCCTCGCCTGAGAGTCTGTCACCACGTTGGCCGATGTCTGTGATCGAACCTGGAGTCCTGGCCCACGCCAGCTTCCGTGCCCGGAGCGCCAGCCCGGTGCAGACCTGGGGACTCGTGACATTGGGGTGTGCTGTGGGTAGAAGGCAGCGTCAGACGGCTGTGCGAGTGGCCCCACCGCAGTGAGCGCACAGTGTCCTCACGGATCAACACTGTTCCTTGGGTGAAGGCCAGGCCGTCCTGCAGGCCAACCCTTCTCCCCCCCGGGCCGCGCTGAGTGCCCGGGACACCCCTGGGCAGAGGAGGAGCTCACCCAGGGCTGAGGGTGGTGGGACAGCCCGCGGCGGCCCGATTTCTTTGCTCGGTAAGGGGAGGACGTCGGGCAGTGATTCCATGCCGTGCGGGTAGTGCTGCACCCACCGTGAGCGCGTGGGTAGCATTTGTTCAGAGGCAAGGGGGCCCCCCGGTGGATAGGGCCCAGCACAGCCCACCTGTGGGTCTCACCTTCTCACCTGCTGATACACGGACACGTCAGCACGCTCCAAGGGGACGCGAGGAGCCACACACCCCACACCGTGCCGCCCTCGGCGCCCCAGCACGCTCCCCAACCACACGAGGAGCAATGGGCCAGGACGGCAGGCCCGTCCTGGAGGGAAACGATCGTCAACAGAGGCCATCCTCAGGCCAGCCCAGCGCAGCCGTGGGGACTGGTGACTGCATTGAGGCCCTGAAGAATGAGAAGAGCTCTCAGGAGAGAAACCAACGAGATGAGAAAAGAAGCAGACGGAAAGTCGAGAACTGAAAAATACGGTGTGTGAAATGAAGGACTTCCCAGAGGGGCTGGGTGACGGTGGCACGGAGCGGGGCCTAGAGCCCCCCCAGGCCGCGCAGAGCTCAGGCACCCAGGGGAGAGCTCGGAGGCTGGCGGCATGTGTGCGGGGCCCCGGCACGAGGGGCAGGTGGCAACGTCCCCACGTTGGTTGGAGACACGACTGTACAGATGCAAGAAGCCCGGGGAAGTCCACACAGCGTGCGCGGGAAGGAAACTGTGTCTCCCGCGCCATTGGGTGGTGCCGACCGAGGGAAAGGGAGAGTCCTGAGAGCGGTAGGTGGGTCTGGACGCGGGTCTGGACGCGGCCCTGAGGGCTCAGGGCCGGTGAGCGGGCGCCTCAAATGGAAGCCGGGAGCCAGGGCCCTGTGTCGGGGACTGGGTGCCGCCGAGGTGCGCTCCCTGCTCCGGGTGGCCGGAAGGGACGGGAGGGAAGACCCGGCCTCCGGGAGGCGTGTGGAGCCCAGAGCGGAGTCCGCGGGTCAGCGTGAAAGACCGCTTCCTGTTCTTACTTCGTCTGCGGCACGCCTGACTGTTTAAAACAAAACAAGTCGTTTGCCTTCTGAGACCCATGACGCTCCCAGAGCGGACGCACGCGACGGGCCTGACGGGGCTCGCAGGGCGGCAGGTGGACCCGCGTGGTCGTGGGTTTCCATGCTGCGAGTGGAGCCGCACACCCCGAGGAGAGTGCAGGAGGGTTCAGGGTGCATATTGTGACCCCTCGAGCAGTCACCGGAAACACGTGGAGATGCGGGTAAAATGCTGGACAGAGTGGTGTTCTGAGAAACCCAAGTGATCTGGAAAGACAGAGGGGGGCACAGGGACAGGACGCGTAGCCCTAAAGACCACGGCGGCGATGGCATCGGCGTCACAGAGTCACGTTCCAGCCAGAAGAGCAGATCGACAGAACGCCCTGATGCCATCGGACACACGGAGGCCTGGCAGGACGGTGGGGGGAGCACGGCCGAGACAAGGGCCAGAGGCCGGGGGCTGTGCTCATGCCAGCACAAACAGAGGTGAGGAGCGGGCACTGCCAGGACACGGGGGACGTGTCCTCATTCCTGAGAGCACGCGACGCGAGAGCGGCAGTTGGCGGGGACGCAGGCCGTCCCCTGCGGGACCACGAGTGACGCAGGAGGGGTGCTGGCGAGGATGGCCTGAGGGGGCTGCCAGGTGTCTGGCTGAAAGTCCGGCAGGAAGCGGCCCGCCCCGGGGATCGCGTATGTCCTGTTCAGGCCCCCTGGGACACCCACAAGCACACCAGCCCCGTCCTGGCCATCTGCAAGCAGGATGCTGAGAAGGAGACAGCCTCCCCGACAGCCATCCCTCCCGTCCCACGGGGAGCGGGGGCTGGGTGCTGTGCGAGACCGCCTCGTGGCCTGACCCACGCGAGCCCAGTCAGTGGAGCAGCTGCAGGGTCTGAACCCCCAGCTCCCGCTCGGGAGCGTGGGGCCGTGACTGGTTTCACCTTTGAGCCCGAGAGCCGGGGGGGGGGGGGTTGGCAAGGAGAGGCCCCCGCAACTGTCCCAGACGTGGCAGCTCCGAGCTCCAGTCTGCGGGCCTCCCTGGGCATGCGAGAAGGCCTGGGGCAGGCAGGGCAGGAAGCCGAAGAGGGTCTCCCTGGTGGCCCGTGCTGGAGGGAACAGACTGCCCTGGGGTAGGGACATCAAGCCCCGAGGCCCCGGGGAGGGGGGTTGAAGCAGAGGCCGTGTCCTGTGGAGGGGGCGCAATTGTGCTGCCACTCAGCTGCTCAGTGGGCTGGAGGGGGTCAGGAGGAGGCTGGGAAGGGCCCTCCTCTGCCGACGGGTGGGCAAGGACCATGGGGAGAGGCTGCCCCCAGGCCCCGTGCTGGGGTCACTCACAGACCACAGTCGGTTTTCCGGCCAGATGACCCCGTCCCACCGACCCTCCCTGCCGGACCACAGCCTCACTGCAGATGCTCACTTCTGGGTAATCACTTCCACTCCGGACCCACCGTTTCTCTACACAGCGTTTGACCTAAACAAGAATTTCTAGATGTACACACGCAGGGGGAAAAGGAGCCTGCAGGCAGCAGGGGTGACCCCGATATTGGAGCCGTCGGGGAAGGAAGGGGTGGGTCTGTTTGCCCCAGCAAGAGCCACGACGGTGCCCACGCACAGACGTGCCGCCCGCCCGGCCGACAGAGCAGCAGACAGGGCCGGCAGGGGCGCTGGGCACAGGGTGTCCTTGCTGGCCGTGCAGTGGGGCGGGGCGCACGCCAGCGGGGACAGCAGGCAGAAGAACGTTGAAGGAATAAAAGCCGAGGACTGTCCAGACCCGAATGAAAGGCGCATGCCACAGACCCTCCCACACACATCGTGGTCAGACGGGTGAGGACCAAAGAGGACCAGAGAAGCTTCCTTGCGGCCAGCGGTGCCACAGGCACATCACTGCAGCACGCCTGTCGGTGCCAGAGAGGAGGGAGGACCCCCGGCTGGCCACACCACATCCTCAACAGGAAGGTACATGCGGGCTGTCCCTGCTGCTCTGCCAGGGCTGGTGAGGGGTTCTGCAGGCAAAGACGCTTGAAGTCACAGAAATGGGCATCAACTCGAAGGAAAAGCGTCATCAACTCGAAGGAAGAGCATCAGATTCTGGCAAGAGGAACAGGAACACGGACTATTTCTCCGATCTTCAATTACCTTAAAAGGTGGGTGACAAAGCCGGAGTCGAAATTTAAAATCGAAAGTGAGGCTCTGCGTCTGCCCTGGGCCCGTGTCCCTCATCACCTTCTCAGCCGGCCGGGCGCCTTCGGTGTCAGGGGCGGCCAGCGTGGTCGTGGTCAGCTGCGTCCGTGTGCGGCCTTCCTTCTCGGGCTTGTGTCTTTAACTTTTAGGCCAGAAGAGAGCAGGGATGGTTCCCCGTCCCCCTTGCCTGTGGAGCGCTTCTTAACCGTAAGAGCAAGTTAGTACCCTGCCAGCCTCATGTGCTTGGGAGCAGGGGAGGCTGGAAGTCTGGGCGTGAAGTTCGCCGTCGGCGAGAGCGTTAGGGTCCACGTGACCGCGAGACGCTCCTCCAAGAAACCTGCCTTCTCCCTCTCGTCTTGCTAAAATCTGCTTGATTTACCTGCGGCTGCAGGAGTATGGTTGTTTTCCAGTTGTGACCGAGACCCGGCAGACCCTAACTCCTTTTCCAGGTGGGAAAAGCACCCCGTGCCCTGAATCCGGGGCGGTTACCATAGCTACCATAAAATCGGCGGCCGTGAAGCCAGAGGACGCGCTCGCCTGTGGCGGTGAAGCGGCAGGTGTGGTGGCCGAGGTTTGTGGGCCTGCCTCCCCCGAGGCGACGAGGCTTCGGGAGACCCGTGCCGGCCCCTCTGCCAAAGCCCCCGCGCTTAGGAGAGCTGCGTGGGGAGGGGGCCGCACGAGGCCTCACGTGGGAAATGGAGGCAGAGACCAGAGCCCCAGCCCCTCCGGTCCCCGGGGTTGGAGGTGCCCGAGCCTTGCGGGCATCTGTGAGGCTGCGAGGGCGTCCTCGGCGGGAACACTGGCGTCGGGAGACTCGGGCAAACAGCCTCCGTTTTGCTCCGAGTTTAAACAAGTCTGTCCCCGACCTGTGCATCCGTGTGCGCTCGTGAGCCCCGGCTGCATCGCCGGGAGCCGGTGGCGCTGCTGACATGTCTCCCGTGGAAGCAGGCCCCCGAGGAAGAAGGCGGCGTGTGGGGTGCGCTTGGTGTGGCCCCTCGGCGTCCCGGGCTGCTCTCTCCCTCGCTAATCTCACAGGACGACAGCCACCGGCCCGGCCACCAAGCCCCAGAGCCACCAAACGGAAAGGACTCAGGCCTCCAGGCGGGGGCCCGTCGGCCTCACCTGGGGCTGCCCGCAGGAACTCGGTTCTCACGAGGAGCAGGCCCTCTGGGCCTGTGTGTCCGTGCCGTTCTGGGTTCGTTTTAGTTACATTTATCGTGTCTCTATTCTGCAAAGTGGACTTTGACGAGGCCGCGCCGAGCGCTAAGCTGCACAGGGTACACGTTACCGAAGAACTCGGGCCCCGGCCCGCGGCCCCCGGAGCTGCTCCATCACCAGCCGTCGCGGGGCGGCTTGATGAGAGTCAGGTGAGACCAGGTGCAGCTCCTTAACCACACCTGCGCCACGGCAAGCGCCCGGCAGCCACACGCACGGCACAGCCCACTTCCGCCCCTGTGGGAAGTTCTGTGCGGTCGCCGGCCAGGCCGTGAGTGGGCACGGCTGTTTACCTCTGCGGACTCAAGCTGCCGCCTTCTCTGACCCTGTAAGGACGCGGTGGGTGAGTATAACTCCCTTCGGTTTGGGAGGAGGGCCGCGGGGCCGCATCCTCTTTCTAGCGCCTTCCCCTTGTTCAGAACGACCACACGTTTCTCAGGATGTCCAAGTGTCTGGAACATTTTCCACGGTCCTGAGGGCCCGCTCCCCATCGTGAGTGGCACCTGCTGCTGTCCCGGGACCGGGCTCTCGAGTGCCTGTTTGCAGCCGGCTGGGACTCCGGCTAAGGTGACGGTCATGGCAGTAGGGCTGTTTGCTCCAGGACACAGGAAGGCCACTGTCGACCGGGTGCTAGGAGGCTGCTTTGCCACTTGTGTCTCTGCCGAGGCTCTCGGTGTAGCTGTGCCTTGAAGGCCACTGGGTTGGTAACTCTTACTTCAAAGAGTGGGTGTAAAGGTAATTAATTCAGGTCCCCTGTAAGTGCTGTTTCCTGCTCCCCAGCGGAAAGTGCTCTTTGATGATCATGAGCTCAGGGTGGGGCCCTTGCGCCGTCCTTGAAAGCAGTGTAGCAACCAGCAGGCCGGGCCGGCTGGTATTTCCGGTCTTTTCTGCCCAGAAGGGGCTGCTCTTGGCCCACAGCCTCCCAATGTGGCCTGAGGCCTGATGGCCACCTGTTTTGGGTGAGGTGGGGACCCAGGAAGGGCCCCCTGTCCTCGGGACTGAGTCGTGCGGCTTCCCCCCAGTGTTGGAGCCGATGCGGGGCTCCACCCCTCCGGGCCTAGGCCGGCTGCGGGCACCAGGGGAGGCCGGCTGGCGGCTGCAGAGGGGACAGGCCCCGTGACCAGGAGCTGAGCCATCACAGGGCCCTTGTGCCCAGACACACACATGATGAGACCTCTCTGCTGTTCAAGGCCCTGAGGCTTCCGGAGTGTCTCCGGCCCTAGAAAGGATCTGGTAACTCGGATTGTGATTTTAGCTTGAGGGACCCCAGCATGTGCTGGTGTTGGCCTCCAGGCGGTCTCCCAGGCAGGTCCGGGTCCCCACCTCCCCCGACACTGATCTTCTATCAGGAGTTTCGGGAACCTTGGTGTTCACGTGGGCATGAGCTCCCTGAGCGCGCTTGGTTTATGCCATAGTCTTCTTTCAAGGGGGTGATATTTCCGTAGCTTTTCGTCATTCTGCCTGTGGCCGCACGGGCTGTGTTGTGTTTTGGTGCCGTCGTGGTTAAGGTCCTTTGTTGAGGGGCGTGGAGATGTGGCCCCTTCCTTCCGAGGCTCAGCAGCCCAGCTGGGGCGGGAAACTGCAGGTAGAAACTGATACAAGCCCCTCAGGCCGCGTGAACGCTCAGACGTTCGTTAGTGCCGTTAGCGCTGCCGGGACAGTGGGCAGCTGCGGTCCCAGGCCTGCTTCGTTTCCTCAGGTGCGGCTCGCGGCTTGAAACCTCACGCAGTGCTTGAACACCGGAAGCAAGTCAGCAGCACGGGTCCTCCTGCGTCAGGCCGCCCAGGCACCCGTCCCTGGGGCGCGAGGGGTCTGAGAGAAGGACTCCGGCGGGCTCCACGGCTTGGGACTTTCCTTTGTAGGAAAAGAGCGTTCTGTTTTCACTGCAGGCCCGTCTGGCCGAGAACAAGATGCGTCAGCGACGCTTGGTTTCAGAAAGCAGCTCAGTGGATGAGCTACTC
The DNA here is from genome assembly GCF_027475565.1 of Acinonyx jubatus. Classification (NCBI taxonomy): domain Eukaryota; kingdom Metazoa; phylum Chordata; class Mammalia; order Carnivora; family Felidae; genus Acinonyx; species Acinonyx jubatus. The sequence goes on along the minus strand of NC_069398.1, from coordinate 37,164,253 downwards.
ATTTATCCTGGTGTGCTGAACGCCGGGTGTAGTCCTCACCGGCAGGGCCGGCCGCGGGCCACGGGGCCAGGAAGCAGGACCCTGGAGGAGATTGGGGGCCGACCGCCATCTCCCGAGGCCAAGAGGGCCGGATGGCAGCAGGAGGTCCGTGGGTGGGCCGGGGGGACGGGCGGGCGGGTGCCGGTCCTGCACTCAGAGGTGCAGGCGGGGCGCACACGTGCCGTGCAGGGCGTCAGGGGCGAGCGAGTCCCTGCAGGCTGTGGCTGTGCTCAGAGGAGCAGCCCCCCGGGCGTTTGGCACTCTCCTCCGGTCGCTGCCGCCTCATTAGGTGCGCTTTTCAGGCAGGTCCTGTGCTGGCATCGGTGCGAATGTGGCCTGGACCCTTGAACTCCGGTGTCCGTCCCAGCAGCACCTCCCACCAGCCGTCGTGAATTAAATGCTGCTTGTGACCCCTTACCCTTGCTGCTCTTAAATTCGTGCTTTAAAAACAGCTTAATGAGGGGTTTACTGGTCCAATTGGAAGTTTTTATTAAAACCTATTAGTGCTGGAGCGGAGCTTGCCTGCAGGAAGCGATGAGACCGCCTCCGAGGGCCGGGCGGACTCCGTGACAGCGGATGCCACCAAACCGTCTCCAGACCCTTGTGTCCCAGCTCTGCGCTTTGCCCGGATCTCATATCCTCTGCTCTGATCGATGGTTCGTCTAATTCCCTTCCCAGCCCCCAAGCCTGAGAAAGCAGTTTCTCGTAATCGCATTACTCCCATAATCAGAGGCAGCCTCTCCTGTCCTGGCCTGTGAGCTCGCCGGGCTGTGCAGCCTCTCGGGGGCGTCTTTCCCTGTGGTTTCCGGGGTGCTGGGGCTTGACACAGACACTCTCCTCGCATGGCTCCGTGGGTGTCCGCTCTCCCTCTCCTTGCTCCCCGCCAGTGACACCGGCTGCTCAGCATTGTTTGGATTTGGTCTCTTGTCCGCTCGGGTCCTTAGGAGGGACAGAGAAGCCCGTGCCAGGTGGTCTTTAGAGCTCCCATGTGACCTGCGTGGGCTGGGAAGCATCTCAACTAGCAGGCATAGCCCTTTCCAGAGTGAGAGGAACCGTCTTGAATGGCTTCTGCCCTTTACCCACTGTGAGCAGCCCCGGCTGGCCACGACCGCCTGAGAGACAGGCCCAGAGACCTCCTGTTGTCGGCCTGTGTTGGGTGTTCTCTGTAGTGACCCGGGCTGCCTGGAGTTTCTGGTGCTCTCTCCGTCAGGGTCTTGGGGCTGGTCCTGATCCAGGGGGAGCATTCTTTTTTTTTTTTTTCTGATTAAAAAAAAATTTTTTTTTAATCTTTGTTTATTTTTGACAGAGAGCGTGTGAGCAGGGGAGGAGCAAAGAGAGAGGGAGACGCAGAATCCGAGGCAGGCTCCAGGCTCTGGGCTGTCAGCACAGAGCCTGACGTGGGGCTCGAACCCACGAACTGTGAGATCATGGCCTGAGCCGAAGTCGGACACTCAATCGACTGAGCCACCCGGGTGCCAGGGGGAGTATTCTTGCCTCATTTCCGCCCCCACCGGCCCCGCCATCCTCTCTTTGTCTGGCTGGCTCTGTCGGCACACCACTGTTCCCTTCTCCGGTCCCTGGGGTCACCAGTGCAGGGAGACTATGCTCCTGGAGAGAAGGAGCCGTCCTGAGGGGCTGCGGCCCCGGGCGTCACTGAAGGCGCTCCTGGCTGTGACCCACGTGGCACAGTTGTCCCCCGGGGTGTGCAGTGTTCAGCCCAGCGTGTTGAAAGGGGAAAGTCAGGTCTGGGGTGCCGGGGCCCCTTCGGGCAAGTGTCTCAAGGTGCTGGGCTCTTCTCCCTCGTGTGCACACATGGTACATGGTGCTGTCTTCCAGTGTGGTCTTTTGCATCTACGGTCTGCTCCTTCCCCCCGGTAACCCCTGTCTTACCGTATTCTCTTACCCTGATGCCTCCTCAGATCTGTGTGCGAACACATGTGCACACACGCTCAGGTGAAGGTCACCGCACACCCAGATGGGGCTGATTATGGGCCATTCTCTTCGCTTAGGACTATCTGGTGAGAATTACTAAGACCTAGAAGAAAATCTGTTTTAAAGACCTTTCTTCCTTACGTGGTCATTAACATTTTGCTTATTCTCCATTTTCCCCATCACATCTAGCTACCCATTTCTATTTCTGAAACTTGCTTATCTCTTTAATATGCAGAACTCTAGAATAGAAAAGAAGCATTTTGTTGCTTTTATTCACACTTCTAGTTCTGAATCCACGTGGGTGGCTTTTGTCTGAAATGCTTCTAAATTGCCTTTTATTTTTATTAAATTGTGTAGATGTGGATGTTTGACTAGCATTTGCTTTTGGGGGGCTTTTGGATTTATTTCCAATGATTTGAAATAGAAATGTGGAAAAGGGTTTGTATCCAACTTAAGACTTTAGAACAGGAAAGTTGTTATAGATGAAATGCGGCAGAGCCATGTGCTTTGGAATTAATACAGTGTCTCTTGTCAGCCCATGTTTGTGATGGTGACATCACGTTTGATGAACTGTTGAGTCTCCTGGATGCTGGTCCCCTGGGGGTTGAGAACCATGGTTTTATCACCACCCTGTTTTCTGGAGACTTGCTGAAGTCCCTGCGGCCAGGGTCTGTCCGACTGCCACACACTCGTCCCCCACACCCTCCTGCTGTTACCATTATGGCTGCATGCTATTCAACGTGGCCTTTGCACCCCTACTCCCAGCTGTAGTTCTAGCTCAGCTCCTGGGCACTACTGAGTGCTTGTCTGTTCCCTCCTTTATCCCTGTGGTCAAAACAGCCTTAGGTTGTCTCCATGGTGGGTCTTTTCAAATAACTGGTTTTATCTGATTTTTTAAAAAATGTGTTCTAGCTCATTAATTTTTACTTTTTATAGGTTGTTTCCTTTTTCTGGGAGGAAAGGGTTTATTATTTCCTAAGATCTTGAGTTGATTGTTTAACTCATTAATTTTCCATCTCTTCTTGCCTGCTAATGAAAGCATAGAGGCAGGTGACCACTCCCCTCTGTGTCTCTGGCCACCCACCCTGCCTGTTTGAGAGTCCAGTGTCTTCCTGATAATGGCACACAGTATACTTTTTTATAATTGTCAGTGCTGATGTCTCTTTGGTCCAAGTGCTGTTTAGAGAAGAGCTTCCAAAGTCTCAAGCCCTCAGGGTTTTGTAGGGTACCTTTCGTTGACCAGTTTCTGATTTTATTACACTGTGAGCAGATAATTGGGCCTTAAGATTGTTCTTCTAATTCTAAGAAACATTAGAAATGTGCATGGACTAGGAAGAAATTGTATGTCACAGCTTATAACAAAAACAGCAGTGTCTTTTACCTCTGCTCACCTCCATTCTGTTTCCTGGAGCAACTCCTTTACTTTTTTACCATTGCTGGTATTTATCTCCATATTTCTGAATAATACATTTATGGAGACTATTCTTGGTGTATCACTTAAGCTTTTTTCTATATTCTTCCTATTATGAATGATAAGGATTACTCTCCCTCCCATATCCTTCTCTTTCCCTCATCTCAGTACAAGTGTGTCACAAATATAGTATATGAAATTCATATTCAGTCTTTACATTGTGTAAATGTCATCTGCTGAGCCAACAGTAAATTGTGCTCACTTGTTTCTAGTAACTCGTTGTTTTCCCTGGAGTTAATAGTTGCCTCTTCTTTTTTGGTTTGCTTTGTTTTTCATCTCTGATCATGCTTTAACATTTCATTCCAAATTCACCAACACAACTCTTTGACTTCCTCCTATACTATTTTTACTGAAACAAACATATTAGATAATCTGTCACTTCCTTTCCCTATTCCCCACCCCCTTCATAGAGATTTTTTCTTGGGAACTATTACCACCTGGAGTGGATGCTTTATAGGTCTCTGGATTTGGAGACTGCGGGGCAGGTTAACTCTTTGCCAGATTGGGTACCACTGACCTATTTGTCCTTCTTCCCATCTTAGAGATCTTTATAGTTCACAGAGACAGGTACCTGCAGTTGTGCTGGGGTAAGGCTCAGAGACACAGCCACTTGTCCACAGCCTTCTTCCCCATGCATATTCTAGAGCATTATTCTTCCTCAGGAAGAATCCATTTTAAGCCCATGTTTTGATCACATTTTTTTTTTTTATCACATTTGATCTCATTTGGTCATAGCTAAAAGCAACTGGTGAGATGGGTCCTTCCCTTTACTTCTGCAGTCGCCTGTCTGAGGCAAGAGGAACCATTGCCCCCATGCTCCTTCCCTGCCAGGTAAACGCTGATGTGTCCTGAATCACAGTGAACAGCTGGGAGGCCAGAGAATGGCTTTGGTCTCCTCAGACACCATTGCAGCCACTGGCTGGCCTGGAACCTCCAGAGTCTGGCGTGTGTCCCTGGAGCTTCCTGGCTCCGATGCCCCATTGTTGGATGCAAGAGGAACACAGCATCGGCAAGCCTGACCTTTGCCAACGCCACTAACAGGGAGAGGCATTGTTAGGTTAGCCCTGGAGTAGCAGCTGTGTGCCAGTTTCTTTTGTAAATGCTTTGATATTTTAAAACAGAAATTTTAAGCGAGGAAGCCACGCTTTGTTGCTGTTACAATAGCAGCTCTTGTCTGTGTGGATTCATTGAATGGAGACACTGATACCGGTGCAGTTTTAGTGCCGTTAATAGTTCCTAAGTGTGTACAACGCATCTCTTCTTAATGGCTTGTGTCCTCTTACTGAGAATTTTATACCTCTTTTAAAGCACGATCCCTGTACTTATTATGGGCATGTGGTGGGTCTCATATTTAAATACCTTTGGGGGCGCCTGGGTGGCTCCGTCCGTTGAGCGTCCGGCTTCGGCTCAGGTCATGATCTCGCAGTTCGTGAGTTTGAGCCCCGCGTCGGGCTCTGTGCTGACGGCTCGGAGCCTGGAGCCTGCTTCCGATCCTGTGTCTCAGTCTCTCTCTGCCCCTCCCCCACTCACATTCTGTCTCTCTCAAAAATAAATAAACATTAAATACCTTTGACAAGGAAGAGCATTGCTGGTTTTCCATTTGGTATTAGCCTTGACGAGTAGCTTTTGAACATTTGGAAGACTGACGTGCGGACAGGATTGTGATTAATTTTTGTACCACGTCCATTCGCACCTGCCTCCACACTGGCTGCTCCCACTGTGGGACAGTAGCCCCCAGGGCCGCATGCCTCTCTCCAGTCCACCTCCTGCACCTGCACAGCCGTGCTTCCCAGCCCCGGGCCCGGTTTCGTTTTTCTCCAACCCACCACCCTCTGACGTGGGTCTTTGCGTTATCTGTCGGCTTATCATTTCTCTACCTGCCTTCCTCTCACCCGAGAGTCCGCGCAGGAGGGCTGGGGCTTCAGGGGGTCCCCACCACCACCACAGCACATGGGACGGGGAGGGCCTCGATCACAGCGTGGCTGGTCCCTGGTGAGCCTGTGCACGGGTCCACACTCGGATGCCGCGAGGAGGCAAGCGGTCTGGGTTTTTCTAGGCTGGCACATTCTTATGTTGTCACTCTTCTCAAGGCCGCTGACAGCTCAGGGCCCTATGCTCGGTGGAGGGTGTGACTTGGTATATGGAGAAAACGCATTGGTTTTTTTTTTTCGATGACGTGTCTCCGGAACTCAGACCGCCAGCACAGCCGTAGCATGCGTTCTGGTGCTTCTGAGAGATGGCTGCGCTGAGGCACGTGCGGCCATCGTCCAGGGCGTGGCTGGCCCGACAGCGTGGCAGCCTCGGGTCTGGGCACACAGCACCTCCTCCTGCTCGGCCCTGAACTGGGCACAGAAGCGCCGAGCAAGAGGACCACAGTCCGTCGGCTGAACACAACCAGAGGCAAAGCACAAAATGGAAGACTAACGGTGGAGCCAGAGGCAGCCTCCGAGGCGCCGTCTGAGGTCCGTGCTCCTCGGTAAGAGCCAGGGTGGATTCGGGGTTAGCAGTGGCACGGCCACACTTTGGTCCCGGGTTTCCAGGGTGAGGGGGGCTCCCGTACAAGGCAGAGCCCCCGAGACCCTGTCCTCTTCATGATGGCCAGGCATGTGCCCACCCTGGGGCGGGGCCGAGCCGGGCGCTGACCCGAGGCTGTGGCTTGTCCCTGGCGAAAGGGTGCCAACAGGACCTCTGAAAAGGTGGTCCTGACATAGTTTCTGACTCAGAAATGTTGCAGAGTCCCCGTCAGCCTCCGCCCTGCGTCCCCGCAGGTGGCACGTAACTGGTGGAACAGAGACGTCAGCACTGGCGGGACGGTCAGCTCGACGAGACCGTGGTTGGGTGTCCCTAGCTTTCCCACCAGTGCCCCCCAGTCCCGGGGCCCCTCCTGGGCCACACTGCACATGCCGCCTCGTCCGCTTTGCCCCCTGGGGTCTGTGCCAGCCTCCCGGACTCTCCTGACTTTGACAGTTCTGAGCAGTTCTGGTCACTTACTTGGTACAGCGTCCCTCACATTGCGTTTACCTGGTGTTTCTCGTGACGAGACGGGTCACGGGGGCTGGGGGGGGAGGTGCCCTTCTCGTCGCCAGATCGGGTGTCTGAGTCCTCACGACTCCCCACAGGTGATGCTGACCTGGATCGCCTGGTGGAGGTGTGTTTCCGGGTGTGTCCTGTGTCGGGTGCATTTTCCCGTCCCTCCTCTGTCCTCTGGAAACCGGTCTCTGGGCCCTGCGACCCCAGGGGAGGGAGGACTCAGCGACACCCTCAAATGACTTGTGTATGTACATTAAAGCCACATAGTCGCTGTTGAAAATTGGGGGAGTTTCTTGAAGTTATGCCATTACCCTGTTTTTCCTTCAGGGTTTGTCCCCTGACTTTAGGCTTCCTTGTGGCCGTCATTGCTGTGACGTCCTGGCGGTGATTTTCCTGTTTCCGTCATCCCTTCTGTTGTGAATTGAAGTTCCCCTATGAGGAGGAGCTACCCTTTCTCCCCCATTTCTTTACTAAATACTTGTTTATGTCGCTGTGGCTCCTCATTCTATTGTCACAGACTAGGATCCAGCACCACGAGGACCTGCTTTGGCGCTCATCGCCCAGCCTTGGCTGCGGGGAGCCCCGAGGCTGGCTGCCACACCCTTATTGAGCCCCCCCCCCCCCCGACTTCCCAGCCCTACGGGAGCTGCAGGCCCTTCTGGTGATTTCCCTTCTGTAGCCCTCGATTCAGCTCTTTCCCCAGGGGCCTTGCTTCTCTTTCACGGAACGGTGTCAGACACCCAGATCCGGGTGCTGGATGTGCTCGTGGCTGACGGGGTGGCACTGCTTCTCTGCCCCACGCCGGACAGAGCCAGGAAGGGTGTGAATGCTTACAGCGCACCACTGACCAGCAGCAAACCACTATCGGGACCTCCGTGAGCGTCAGAGGCCTGACGCCGCGTGAGAGGAGCCCATCTCAGGGGCCGCCCACAGCGCGATCCTGGCTGGGGGCTGGGGAGGGGGCCGCCTACACGCAGATGGTGATGGGGGTCTCTCAGGTCTACGCCTGGGTCAACACCACAGAACCCGGGGCAAGGAATCTACGGGAACGGTGCGAGGCTCATCAGTTTGCTCCGAACCCACAACTGCTGTAAAAGTAAGAGTTTAAAAGTACACAGCACAAAGGGTAAGTGTTAGCACATTAAATCTTTAAAAAGCCACGTAGGACGTGTGGGGAAGCCAAATATGAACTATAACAAATGAACCTGTTGATAAACATGCAGCGTTTACACACACGTGTGTGCGTGTTCTCCATAACACATCTTCTACGTTACATGTTGTGTTTGTGTTATGACGTGTGCATAGGCATCTACTAAGTAACTGCACTGAGGGGTTGAGGAAGGTGTTTTCACGGCGTGCCCGGGTCTGGTACGCAGCTGCGTGAGACGGCGTGGATGTCACGGCTCTTAGCATCAGGAGGGGTTTTTGAGAACAAACTACTAAGCCACTGTGAACAGTGAGCAGTTTGCTGAGCGGTTTTACGTAGCTAAGCACGTAAAATAATTCAGCCCAGTGGTGACGAGAGACGGTTGTCAAGCCAACAACCGACTGCTGTATCCAACAGTGGGCATTTGGAAGGACTGTCTATGGCAGCGCTGCGGGCGGTGGGGCAAGCGGGCACTGCCGGGAGCACACGACTTGGCGCAGCCTCCCTGGAGGACGTGTGGCTGCCCGGTCACACATGTGCCTTCCGGTCACCAGCCTCACTTCGGGATGTTTCTGCGGCAGGATTAGGGTGTGCGGACAAACTGCGAGGGGCTCAGCACCATGTTCATGGCGGGAGAAAATGAAAATACACGTGAAGGTTCAGCTGTGGAGAATTAGTTAACATTACATCTCCGCATGACTAAACACCACGATGTAACGACACACAAAAAGATACTTAAGATATGTTAAAATGGGTTTTAAATTGTATATACTACATCCCATTTTTAAAAATATTTTATTTTTATTTATTTTTGAGAGACACAGAGTATGAGCAGGGGAGGGGCAGAGAGGGAGGGAGACACAGAATCCGAAGCAGCTCCAGGCTCCGGGCCGTCAGCACAGAGCCCGACGCGGGGCTTGAACTCACAAACCACGAGATCGTGACCCGAGCCGAAGTCGGACGCTCAACCGCCTGAGCCACCCAGGCGCCGCTAAAATATTTTAAGTCATCCCTAAACACAGCATGGGGCTTGAAATCAACCCCGGGATCCAGAGTCACATGCTCTTCCGACTGAGCCAGCCAGGCACCCCTGCAATTTGCTTCTACAAAAATCTTCCAAAACTATTTTGAAGTATATGATCAGGGAATTAGTAAGATTTACCTCTGGGTGGTCAGACTGCTTTTCTCCTTAGTTCCAGTTTATCTTCAGTGAACATCTTTGCTTTTGATTAAGGAATAATAAGTTTGTCTTAATATTTACTGAGTGGCTTCTAATAAAATGAGATCAGTGGTGGATCAGATGTGAGCAGATGTGAGCTGGGCACAGGACTGGAGGAGCCCGGGTGGGGGCGGCCAGAGGAGGAGAGGGAGCCAGTGAAGCTTTGCCTGAGGGGCGCAGTGAGGTCCGCTCCCAGCCAGGTGCCCTTGGCCGGGTGACAAGTCCTTTCCTCTCCTGGGAGGGGGTCGGGGGCCGGTTCTGAGCGCGGGGACTGCGGTGGCCTGCCGGTGCTGGGGGCTTGGGAGGAGTGCAGTTTTCGGAGGACCGCGGGGTGTTGAGACCAGGAAGGGACCCTCGGATCGGTCTCCTGTCTGGACAGGTCCGAGCTTGCCCTGTGCTCTGTGCTGCTGCTGGCAGGAGACGCTGGAGGCAGGCGGTGCCTGGAGGGTCCAAGGAGGGGTCAGGGAGTCCTGGGCGTCGACTAGGTGGGGAGGGGCTGGCAAGGCCAGAGAGACAGTGGTCTCCGTCGAGCCGCGGATGAGGGCCAGTGTGGGCGTGGGAGTCCGGGTGAGTTCGTGTGAGGAAAGCAGGACAGCGAAGTACTTCCTGACCTATATTTAGTGCTGCGGGTGCTCTGGAGTTGGTCCCCAGAGCGGGGGGAGGCAGGGAGGGGACACGCTGCGTGGCGCCCGGTGCCTCCGCCGGCAGGGTGAGGTTACTGCCCTCCTGTCCACTCAGTCTGTGCCGTGTCTCAGGTTTTGTGTGTTTGGGTGGCAAGAAACCTCCTCCTATCTGAGTGAGAGCTGTGCGATGTGCCTCAAAAAAGGCCAGGGCTCGGGGATGAAGCGACTCAGGAGACAGGAAGCCGTGCTTCTCGCCACGCCAGGTGGCATTCTCCAGGCCTCAGAAGTTTCCGGACTCCCCACGGCTCGGGCCCTTCCCAAATTCTAAGCACGTATGTGGTTCTGTCGCGAGACTCGCGCGGAGGTCCCGCCTCGGCACGGCGCCCGTTCAGAACGCACACCGCGGCGCAGCCCGCGGGGGAAGGCTCGCGCCCGCCGCCCCATCACGTGGCTTCGGGACCCGGGCCGGGATACTTGGCTCAGCATCAGCAAATGGACAGCTCTCTGGCTTTTTCCCCCTTTTGATCATGCCAAAGTCAGCAATTACAGTCATAATCCCCGAGGAAAACAACAACTGAGAAAATAACAGGTGGGCCCGAGCCCGGGGCGGGTGTGAGCCCCAGGGGGCTTTGCACGTGCAGGCCCTGCGCTTTGGGGAGCACGGTGCCGCCTCTCACGTGGCCACTGGACTGGAGCAGAGTCCTCAGTCTTCTTGGGCGACGTGGCTGTCGTGCGCCAGGTTCCTGGATCCTCCCCTTCCTTCCCTCGGGCCCCATGTGACACCCCGCGTGCGCTTCTGTGCAGAGAACACGCTTCCGCCCTTTTCCTGCTCCCACGCCAGGCCGCCCCGGGGCGGCCGTGACAGCTGGCGCACGACCAGCCGCGTCTCCCCACCCTTCAGCCCCCTTAGGAGTCTTTGCCTCCTTACAGAAGCCAGTCCCTCTGAACAGGGGTCTCCTATCTCGGAAAGAGAAGCTGTTTTCCCAGCTGCACCTGAGCGGTCTGGGTAGCAGAGGCCCCCTGCTCCCACACCGTGGCTTTCCACTGCCCTCCTGGCTCCTCTTCCGGGAAACGCGTGCTCGTGCTGCTGGCCTGCATGAGACTCGAGCATGTCCCTCGATGACGTGGGATTTTCTCTATGAGGCTTTTAGATATCTTCTTAACAGACTTAGTCCCATAGTCGCTGTAAGTTTGTCTTCTGGGACAAGTGGCAGTTTAAAACATCGCAGTTCAGTGTGTTGCGATTCACGAGCCTGCCGGCAGTCGGTCCTGGATGTCCCCGTAGATGCCGATTCCTTGCTCTGTTTTTCTTCAACTTTTGATTATGAAAACCCTCCAGCACACACACACCATCTCCGTGTTGACGGTGACCCTGAACAGGCAGCGGCCCGGGCTTTGCTTACCGCCTCCCTTCCTGCTCGGCCGGCCGTGACGCAGATCCCACGTGCTGCTGTTCGACCTGGACGCGCTTCATCACGTGCCGCCCCGGGTGGGGTCTGTGACCGTGCACTGCCAGCACACCCGGGACACCGGGTGGGGGGGGGGACAGCTCCCACCTTCAGTCCGTGTTAGGGGACGGCCGGCTAAGCAAGCGCCTTTCCTACGGCCCCCGTGTCCAAGTGCGCACCGACACGCCCGATGGGTGCCCTCTGCAGCCTCTCCACCCCCTCCCCCTCTGTGCTCCAGACAGGACTTGTGTAGTCCTGCACAGAGCGGAGTGCCCTCCAGGCCCGGTGGGCCAGCCACAGGGCTCCCGGCTACTCCAGAGTCGGCCTTGATTTGGGCAGGGACGTTTTGTGGGTGCCAGGACTTTGGTCGCTGCCGGTCAGAAAGCTCGGACCACCTTTCCTCTCTCTCTGCGACGGTGAGATTGCTGAGGCCACCTGTCACCAGCCTGACCTGTCCTTTAGCAAGTTCTCCGTCAGCAGCAGTGAAGGGCCGGTAGCCTTGGTGGCCAGTCTGGAGCTCACGTTCTTGTTTGTTTGTGTTTTTTTTTAATGGTTATTTACTTTTGAGAGAGAGAGAGAGAGAGAGAGAGAGTGCTCGCAAGAGAGGTCACATGCAAGTTGGGGAGAGGCCGAGAGAGGGGTTTTGCAGAGGGGCAGACGGAGGATCCGAAGCGGGTCTGTGCCCGCGGAGAGCAGCGAGCCCGATGCAGGGCCCGAACTCTTGAACCACGAGATCATGACCTGAGCCGACTGAGCCACCCTGCACCCCCGGAGGGTGTGCTCTATGCTCAAGTTCCGTCACTCTGCTTTTATCAGAGTTTTGCTCAGTTGGTTGGTTGATTTTTCTAAGAGTAACTTTCCTTCATCAACGGTTTGGTTGCTCTAAATCTCGTGCCTCTGAAAAACTCAAGATAAACATGTGTTCCTTTCCCTCTTCAGCTTTTGTGACAATCACTTGGTCCCTGAGCAGCCACAGGAGTCCTTTTAATGCCATTTGCAGTGCTGCTGATGCCGTTTGATACTTGAACTCATTTTCTGTATTTTTTTTTAAACTTTCCATGTAGGAGATCATATTTTTTTCTACTTTAGGTCTTAGAACTTTTTATTATTTTCACAGTGGCTAAGGATAAGTGTGATTAGGACTCTTAAAATCGTGTCATTATGGGGGCACCTCAGTCTGGCAAGCATCCAATTCTTGACTTCGGCCCAGGTCATGGTCTCCTAGTTCATGCGACCGAGCCCCACATCAGGCTCCATGCTGACAGTGCAGAACCTGCTTGGGATTCGCTCTCTGCTTCTTCCCGTCCGTGCGTGTGCTCTATCTCTCTCTAAGTAAATAAACTTTAAAAATAAATAAAAAATAAAATAAAAATAAAAATAAATAGCTGCCATGTTTAGAAAAATCAAATCACATCACTATGAAAAATTTCCAGCATACCAAAAAAATAAAAATAAAGGATTATATAGTAAAAACCCATACACGGACCATCTAACTTCTACAGGTTGTATCTTACTTGATTTTTTTCTTTCTGTGATTTAGCTAATCTACTCACCTCTCCGTCCGTCCACCAACCCATCATATATTTTGATGCGTTTCAGAGTTAACGCCACATGGGTACACTTGAGCGTCAGGTCATTAACTGAGCTCTAGTTAAACTGTGAACTGTAGTGTTTTAAACTGCCGTTTGTCCTAGAAGCCACGCTTAGAGTGAATATGGGAATGAGTCTTTTGAAAAATACTTAAACGCTTTGTGGAGAATCAAACATTATAGAGGGACATGTGAGAGTTTTAAACACGCCAGCAGGACGGCTCTTTGAGCTGTTCGGGTTGTTTCCCTCGACAAAGAACTCCCACACAATGAGATGCGAAGATCTTAAGCGCACATTTTGAGAGTCTGACAGACCTATACCCCTGTGTAATCCAAATTCCCATGAAGATACAGAAAATGAGCATCACTACCGTTTATGCAAAGGTAGCGCTCTATCTCAGACTGAGTCTGTAAGAATTTCCAGGAGGGACGCCCGGGTGGCTCAGCTGCTTAAGCGCCTGGCTCTTGGTTTGGGCTCAGGTCATGATCTCACGGTTTGCGGGACTGAGCCCCGCGCTGGGCTCTGCATTGGCAGCATGGATCCCGCTTGGGATTCTGTCTCTGCCCCTCCTCTCCTCCCGCTCTCTCTCTCTAAATAAACATTAAAAAGAAAAAACTTCCAGGACCGTTTGCACAATGCTCCCCACAAGGAGGGAAGGTTTGCTTCTTGCCTGGCTTCTCAGCTAACTTTCTAGAAGTCCTACTCAGCTGACACCTCTCTGCAGACAGCTGTGTCCCGTCCTTCCACACTCAGGGACCCTTGGTCTCAGGGGCCTGTGGTGAAGGGCCAGAGTTAACTGTGTGAAGGACAGCTGGAGGACTCACCTGTCTGAGAAGATGAAATTGCAATGCCCCAAATGAAGCAGGTTTTATGTGGTTAATACCAGGGAAAGTTCTGCTTTCTCATAGGCTGCGGGGTTTTTATAATGATGTCTGGTGTTTTCCATTTCTTTGCTACTAACAGAAGGCTCTGAGGTCACAGCCTTACCGCTCTGATTTATGTCCAAAGGAAAACGGCTTGTAGTCTTTTTAAGCACGGGCTATGACGGCGAAGAACTTTCTGTCTAGTGCTGCTTAGACAGACAAGCCTTATCCGTGCTGCTGACAGAGGCTGGTGGTTTTTCCCTTCACACGTGTGCTGGGGTTGCTCCACTTCCTCTCTAGGTCTTTCTCTCAGCATCTTCTCTGCGCAAATGATTTGGGTGCCTCGCTGTTGGCACAGCTTGTGGATTCCTGGTTCTAATCTCAGAACGGAGAGTCTGGGAGGCGCAAGAGTCCACATCTGGTTCGGTGTCTCCTCACCTCCGTCGCTCCTGACGAGTTGCTGCCATTCACCCTGTCCCTTCTCCACACGTTGTAATGTCTCACTGTCCTCTGCTGGGGTCCTGCCTTTGGTTTACAGCAGTTAGGTCGCGTTGCGCCTCTGTGCACGTTTTTTGGATCCTGTCTTATGATTCCCTGAGGTTCTTCAATCTGTAACTTGTGTCTTTTACCAAGTTTGGATAATTTTTGCCACTACCTTCTCCATTTTTTCCTACCTGTCTCTTTCGTCTTCTCCTAGGATTCCACCCGTGTGTATATGTAGGGCCTTCTGACGATGTGTGTTCTCCGTGCTCTTTTGTTCTCCAGGCTTTACAGAGTCTGCTCTGCGGCCTGCATAACTTCAGTCGAACTGTTTTCACTTGGTCCTGTCCTCTCGACGGCTCTTAGGTTCATCTGGTAAAACTGTAATTTGAGACGCTTTCTTTTTCAGCTCTCGAACTCGCTTGGTTCTTTCTTGCCCAGCTTTGTTTCTCTGCCGAGTGGCCCCATCTGTACGTGCCTCGTGGGCAGGTCTTCCTTTACCGGCTTGAACACCCTTCGCCTGGTCTCTGCGGAGCAGGGCAGCCCGGGGAGACGCGCGGTCCGTGGCACCGTGTGTGTTGGGCGGGCCGTGCAGGGATGGGCTGAGGCCTGACTGTAAACGTTACGTCCAGGGAAGGCCCTCCCTGAGAAGGGTGGCCTCCAAGCAGAGAGCTGGCCGACGGGCCGGAGAAGGGGGCGCTGGCGGCGGCGGGGACCTGAGGCGGGCCTGGGCCTCCAGCCGGGGAGGAAAGCCCAGGGTGGAGGGGAGGGGAGGGGAGGCGAGGCGGTCAGTGGCGTGCCGGTTAGCTGTACCCTCTCCCCGCGGGCCGCTCGTGTGGGGTCTTCCTGATGGCTCACGTCAGCGGACTTAACGGAAACCTAGTCCTCACTCACTGCGCACTGACCTAAAAGAAAGCCCTTCTGGAGACTTCTCCTGATGGCATCACAGACGTGGTGCCTGAGGATATCACTGCCCCTTCCCATCACCAAGCCACCACCCCAGGCTTCTTTGTGCACAAGGTCCGGGCAGTACCGGCTGCTGACAGCGCCCCCCGGGGTCCTGGTTCCGTGACCGCTGCCCGCCTGTCCACTTCCTGTCCCGCCAAACGTACGTGCTGCCCAGAGCAGGTGTGTGGGGCGGGCCGCGCCTCACGGGGTGAGATAACTGGACACGCGGGCCCCTCCCGTTGGCCAGGCCCCGCCCTCCTTCAGGTGACAAGGGTGTGCCTCTTAGCAGCATCGAGGACAGCAGAAAGTGTTAGAGGAGTGTGTGGAAGATCTAGAAAAGCAGGTCATTCTTCAGGACCGTGTGGGGAGAGGGTGACCCCACTTCCGCGGGCACAGTGCTCAGCCGCAGCGCTGGAACGAGGCCCGCGCCGCGCAGAGCCTCCCAGCAGACCTGCCTCCCGGTGTTGTCGGAGACCAGGGTCCCCCCCCCCCCCCGCCCCCCGCCGCACCGTGAGCCCAAGCGGTGCAAGCCTGCAGGGCAGGTCCAGGGTGACCTGGACACCAGGCAACGTCTTCGGGATTGCGGCAGCCCACTCCAAGACAAGCTCCTGGCTAATTTTCATGCCCGGCAAACAAAAGGCAGAGACACGGTAGCACATCGTGCCCTTCAGCCTGATGTATGTTAAATATTTGGAATACATTAATCCTAAGAAATCTCTGTTGCTAGATCTAATTTCCGTTGACAGGAAGCATTTTCATATTTATCCAAAACCAGTAAAGCCAGCGAAGGTCATTGCTCTGAATTTTGCTCTTGGGCTAGCTGGTGACACCTGCACGGTCGTGAGCAACGGGGGACACCTGGGGCTAGGAAGTCTGGTTGCCATGGTAACCGAGCATTACTCTGCACCGGTGGACAGAGGGGGAGGGTCGCGGTGTGGGTGTGGGTCACACAGGTCACTTCCTGCTCCCTGCAGTGCCCAAGGACAGCCTTACGAACACAAGATTCGCAATTTTCTAAATGATTCATAATTGGGAGCGTGCAGTTTTAAAGTGAGTTTATTTGAAGCCTGAAACCTTTAACCAGCTCTTTCAAACCTATCTACGTGCCAGAAAACTCACTCCTGTTTACAATCTGATTGGACTTAAATCCCGCATCTGAAGCGTGAGGCTCGCTTCTTTCAGAGGCCGGGTCTCCCCTTGCGGGCTGTCCAACAGCAAGGTCGGCGGCCCCCCACGTGTCACGTTTGCCCCGCTCAGGGTGGTTCCGGAGGATTCTGGGGCAGATCCGGAGCAGACCGGGGTGGGGGGTGGGGGCAGGAGTGTGGCCCATCTCTGGGGTGGGGCTGGAATCAGTACCGCTCAGCCCTAGTCTGTCTCCTTGGGGCAAGAGTGGCTATACAAGCCATCCTTGTGGCTGAAAGGGGTCGCCTAGGCCAGGCCCCTCTCCATGCCCTTCCCTGCAGGCACACGTGTGATGCCTCCTGGCTGCAGCTGGTTGCCATGGCGACAGTGCCTGCAGGGGGACAGAAGGTGCCGGTTGGTACCTGCGAGGGGCAGGGTCACCCCAGAGCCGTGCCTGTGGGACGCTCCCACCCTCAACGACACAAGGGCCCCTGGAGTTTCCGTAGCCAGCAGCCCCCTTGGGCCCCATCGGTGACTGCGCAGAGCACACTCTGGCGTGCTGCTTCGTAACTTCCCTTCCTGAGATGGAACCTGGGAAGGCGAAGAAAGTGACTTTCCAGGGCTCCGAGCACTCTGCAGGTGCCGAGGGTGGGGCCGCTCCTCTCGAATGACAGCCCGTCTGGAGGGAGGCGTCTTTCTCCTTTTTCCCTGTTTTTAACCCGAAGCTAATGGGTTTCCTGCTTCTCATGCGGACGGTGGCTGTCACTCTTGAAGGATCCATAGGTGCCACGCTTCATTATTCTTTCTAAGTAACTGTAATAGTTTTGGGGAAGGTAACGAGACCTCGGTTGGTATTGCCTCTCTGGAGTGGCCGTCTGCACGCCTCCCGCCTCTGAAGCCTTGGTTTAGGTTGTGTTTTTCTCCCAGGTCACAAGTGGCTTAATTTGTGCCGGGTGGACCTGGACTCTGGGTGACTTCGAGCAGGCGTCGTGCGCGCCTCGCTCGCCAGGCGGGTCTGCTTCCCGTCCCAGGCGAAGGGGTCGCCGCGGAGCAGCCAGGCCTCTGCCCCTGTCCCGCGTGGTTCTCCTGAAGGCGCCAGGCACGGGTCCGGCCCTCAGTGCTGAATTTTCTGGATCTTGAACAGAAGAGCATCTTCACTCTCCTCATGTCCCTAGGTCCACAGGGAAGGTTGGATTTAGTGAGCAGGTGCCCCGAGCTCAGCCAGAGGGGCAAGGGACCCCCACCACTGACAGGTGAGGTCAGGAGATCCGGGCCCCGTGCCCTTCTCTTGTCGGAATACACGGAGGGCCCAAATTCAGCGTGTTTTATGGGGTCTTTCCTCGGAAGTCACCTGCGGCTGCCCTGGCAGACACAGGCCACACGTCACACACCGTGCAGTTTTAGATGCTGGTTCAGGAGCGCCGGCCAAGAGAGCATCCCCTCTCCGACCACACAGGCTGTCCGCAGACTGCAGGGCACAGGGCTGTGGCTGCCTAGGGACCCGGAGGACGTGGACGTGTCCCATCGACACCTCCGTGAGAGCAGCCTGCCCCACCCCCACTGCCTGTCTCCTCCTCAGAAGGGCAAACAGAGCTTGGGAGCCGCCCCGCTACCCGACAGCTGCTGGGGTGGTCACCGTCCAAGTGTCCGGTCCCGAGCACCGACCCCTCGTCTCTCACAGCTGGGGGCCTTCCCTCCGGTTTCGCAGGAAGCTTCCCAAACGCGGCCTGTTCAGCACTTGTCAGCGTTACTGGAAACACGCCAGGAGCCACAGAAGTCAAGGTTCCAGAAACAGGTAGCTGCATGGGCCTCATGCTTCGTGGCTCCCTAGTGGGCGTTTGTGACCCCTGCCCCAAAGCTACAGGCAGGGGCAGCACGTGGGCATCATCCCCGAGGAGCATCCATCGGGGCGGAGCCTTCCGGGGGACCCTGTGGAGCTGCAGTGCTCACGTGGCACTCGCACACCAGTGAAGGGGCCAGAGTGCCCCATCCCCTCTGCAAGAGGATACGTGTGAGCGCAGGTTGGAAAGGCACAGGCGCCCTCTCGAGTGGGACTCGTCACTGAGGTCGGGCCCCCGGTGGGACCCGCCGGTTGTGTCTGGGTCGCCCCAGCGCCCTGCCGCCCGGCCTGTGGTGGTGCCCCCGTGGCGCCCTGGCCGTCCTCATCGCGACCTCGGGGCTGCGGGAAGCCGTCCGGCTGCACCCCTGGGCATTTGTTTTCCGGGGCCGCCTTCCCGCCACGCCGCCCGAGAACAATGGTGCCTTTGTGCGGATGTGTGTGGCGCAGCTGCTCCACCCGATGAGATCCAGGCGAGGGAAGCAGCAGCAGGTGGGTCTGTGGGCCACCCTTTCCTCCCCGGCGGTGTCGCAAGCGCTGATGGCCCGAGGGCCGGCGGCCGGGGAGGTGGCAGCTCCAGCCAGATCGGGGGAGCGGAGGTGGGGGGGCATAGGCGGCTCTGCTCCCCCTGAGCACCCGGGCAAGGTAGGGAAGGTTCCAGTAGGTTCGCAAGGAGGCAGGAGGGCAGGTGACCTTCTGCCAGTACACGTGAGTCCCTAAGGCGGCAGGGCGCCCCTTGCCCACCCCATCGCCTGCTTGGCGGCACTTAGGTGGGTCTCTGGGCCCTGCCATTTGCACATCACTTTGATTGGTGTCATTCAAGCTGCATATTAAAATTCCGCTCATCACATCTGTGCAAAGTGAGGTGGCAATTAGAGAAGGCGGGCCTGGCACTCTGGGGAACGCCGTGCACCCACGTGAGCGTCACAGGCTATGAGGCCTTTCCGGTGAGTGCTGGCAGACGTCCCCGTGCCTGCGGTGTTCGGGGTGGACACTCCACCTTGCAGCCTCCGGGGCTTGCCTGGCTCTGCCCAGAACGCCCTGGACCCACCTGCCCGCTCGTGCTGCTGCGCAGCGGCACGGGCCTCCCGCCTCCTACACTTTCTCGCCACACAGGGGGAGGGGTCGGCCCAGTGGCAGGACGACAGGTACTTTGTCAGAAAGCAGAGGGGCCCGTCGATGAGCGCACGGCAGCGGTCAGCCACTTCCAGGTTCCACGGCACGCTTGGGTCATGAAGTGACACCCCAAGAGGAGGAGTCCAAATTCAAGGACTGTTCTCTCACAATAAAACTAGAGCGATTGTCATAAAAGGAACGACGTCTGGTTTTTTCTGGTCGAGACAAGAATGGGGGTTTGAAGTAAACTGTAAAGCAAAGGGCCTCCATCACCGTGAAGGGGAAGAGCACCTTGAGTCGAGATACACGGTCAGTCCACGTCTGGAATTTCCTAAGACAGACTGAGTGCAAACGCTTCCTGCATGTTTCCCCCTTCTCCCGGGAGAAGTCAGGGTTCTCAGCTCTGGGCACGTGCAGGCGGGTGCTGGGGAGCCAGGCTGAGCCCCCGTGGCTATCCCACACGCTAAGTCCCCCGCACACGGGTGGTACCAATGCCCCTTCCCGGCCTCGCCAGAGCACCTTGTAGGACCATCTTGCCCGTGACTAGTGGGGGCCTGGCCGCAGCTCACCTCGCTTCCCCCCTCCTGTGGGCACCCCTCCCCGGCATCCTAGGCCTCTTTCTGCATCTGGACTTTTCTCTGGGTGGTGCAGGGTGTGCTCTGGTGCCCCCAGTGTCCCCAGCACAGGTGCACATGGCTCAGCCAGGACAGCCCACGGATGCCACGCTGGCCAGTATAGGGCGGGACTCGCCGCCCCTCTGGGCACGGGCCGGTTTGCCCGCCAGCCTCGGTGCTGGGCACTGCCTCACAGCAAGCAGACCCTGTCCTAAGACCAAACTGACCTGGAACCGGGGCTTCAGAAATGCACTGAACATACGAGAGCAAATGGGTCCCCCCCCCACCTTATTATGAAAAACGTCAAACCACAGACGAGTGTCCGATGGGCACAGTGAGAACCCACACACCTGCCACCGAGACTGAGCAGGCCGTTCGTGGGCATCATCATGTCCCCCGTCTCCACCTCCAGTGCATCTCAGAGTAAGTTGTAGGCATCGAGCCATCCGTGTGGCCCTAAAATCTCGGGTTCAGGACTCACTTAGGGTTGTCTCTTTGCAGTGGTTTTGTTTTAGAAAGAAATTTACAATGAAATACATAGACCTTCAGGTGCCTCTGACTCACACCCTGAGGGGGTGTCACCCCCCAGGTGTTTTCCCCTGTATCAGTTTTGCTCCTTCCAGAACCTTCTGTGAATGGAACCATAGTACATGGACCCTTGTCCAGAGTATTTTTCGTGTGCATAAAGTTTCACAGATTCATCAAAATGAGATGAAAAAGAATGTGTGTAGGGGCGCCTGGGGGATCAGTGGGTTAAGTGTCTGCTGACTCTTGACTTGGGCTCAGGTCATCTCGGTGTTCATGGGTTCAAGCCTCTGTTGGGCTCCGTGCTGACAGCACAGAGCCCACTTGGGATTCTTTCCCTCTCTCTGCTCCTCCCCTGCTTGTGCACACATGCGTTCCCTCTCTCTCTCGAGGTAAATTAAACTTTTTTTTAAGAAGCATGTGCAATATGCAGAATGCCACGTAGCCTCTTTTGAAAGGCCGAGTGACAGCAGCCGGGAAGCTGTCAAGGTCTCACGTTTCCACGACAGGCCAACTCAGTGTCCACGGGCACACGGAACACCCGCCCCCACTGTGCCCACGCTGCTCACCGCCCTGGTCAGCTGGGTCCCAGCTATTGCTGTCACAGCCTACGGTGGAGTTGCTGGCTGCCCCAGGCCAAGCCCTTACAGGGCTGACAGGAGGCCGTTTCATTTAGAGCCCCTGTCGCCTGTACCCGCGTCTCCCCCAGGCCTCCCCGCTCATCTGGGGCAGACTGGGGCCCTCATGTCCGGGTCAGGCCATCTGGCCTCGTACACTCTGTCCTGGTGAGGTGCTCTCAGGGAAGAACCCACAAAGCTCTGCTTCCGTGTTCAAAACTACTGAGTTGAAAAGGCTTCCACAAACCCACAGGCGGTGTGTGCTCAGTGTGGGGCCCGTGTCAGGTCTGTGCAGTGCCCTGCAGAGAGCCTGACTTGGGGTGCTGTGGCCATCCCACTGCCCTCTCTGACATGTGCCCCGGCCTGGGGGTGAGACGGGTCCCTGGGCCACACCACCTGTCCTGGTTGAAGCATCATTGAAGTTAAGCTGAGTTTGGAAAATGTCTGGCTGTTGTTAACGTGGCCTTTTGTGTCCTTACTGTCGTTCCAGGATGGGAGTCCCAGCTTCTGGAAACAGGATTCCTGGGAATCTTCCTGTGCCCTCTTTGGACTTTGTCTCGACTGCCCACAGGGACCCCCCCTTCCCAGATCGTTCTGTGGGGCTTTCGGTGGCTGATTTTCAGAATCATGCTTGGAGCGGTAAGCGGAACCTTCAGTGCCTAGGCTTCAGGAAGCGTGCCGCAAAGGAGCCACGCCTCGCTGCCTGCTGGCTGGGCTGTGCCCGCAGGGCCCCTTCTGCTGCTTTCCGTGTTCGGGGGCCTGTTTCTGAGTCCTAGGAGTGCCCCCGGCCCCCAGTCCTGTGCACAAGCACTTCCTGTGGGGCCTATCTCGACTCTGAGCCCCGCTCCACAGGGAGACTCACGGGCAGAGTCCCTCCTGGGGATTTCTGGAAGGTCTGAAATGTTTTACGTGGTTTAAATCAGGAAGGGTGGCAGCGGGTCAAGGACACACAGTCCCCTGTGACTGTCACCCCAGAGAAGCCGTGCAGAGTCCTTCCCGTGGGCACCTGGCTTGTTGGCCCCGGGAAGCATCTCCCAAAAGCCAGGCGTGTTGGTGGCCGCCTCGCTCCGGCGTGGCCCGTCGATGCCGTGGCCCATGTGCTGCCCACCTGGTGTCCTCCTGGCTCGCGCCCTCCTGGGCCCTGGCGACCAGGGTTCCCCGGCCGCAGACTCCCACGGGGCCCGTGCAGGTGCGCGTCTGCTTCCACTCCCCCTCCCGTCCCCCTCAGGTGTCTCGGGAACATCATCCGAACCTTCCAGTCAGGAGGGACTTGGTTCCTTTCGGCCTGACTAGTGTCCGCTCTCTTGGGCTTCTCACTCTCCGCCGATAAGATCTTACTGCTTATGCCGGAGCACTGACTTCCTTTACGTCGGGAGCCCCGGCCCTCAGGTGTGCTGAGCCACCTGTCTGCTTTGAGGTTTCGCAGGTGCGGGCGCGCACGAGCTCACAGAGAGCACGCTTCTGTCGCACACAGCGGTGGCTCTGCCCGCGTCCCCCTCAGTCCAGACGGCCCGCCGTCTCCTGTCCCCCGCGCCCTGGCACCGGCCGTCTGGCGTGCCCTGCGCCCCTGGCAGGAGGCCCTTGTCACTCTCAACCTGGGACAGCATCTGTGTGTCCCATCCCTGACTTGGGCAGGCCCTGCCAGATCTCTGTGGGGCTGCTTTCCGTCCCTGTGTAATCGGTGAGTGTTTTGTGGCCGGGTCTCATAGAGTTCCGTGGCTGCCGCGTCGTCGTCAGATGTCCTCCCCCCTCCTGGCACCGGTCTGCCCCTCCGTGGCTGGCGTTAATTCGATGCCCTTCGTCCCCATTACCCGTCTGGCCTGTGGGAGCCCGTCTTCGTGCCCTGTCGCCTCAAATCCTGAGTGGTGCCAGCCTTTAACTGGGAGTCGGAGGTCCCCGAGCAGGACAGGCTGCCCCAGGTCCTTTCTTCCTGCCGGAAGCCCGCGCTCCCACGCTTCAGATGCCCTCATGGGCATTCGAGCCCCTCATCCCCGTGTGACGACCGTCCGCGGTCTGGTTACTGCTGCATCTGGGGCTGTGTGGCGGGTGGGGGCGGGGCACCAGAAGCAGCCGCCGTGTGGGAGGTGGACGTGGTTGGTGAGCAGCACCCAGGCTGCCAGCGAGGGGAGCCTTAGGGGCCCGCGTGTGGCCCCGACGTGGCCCGCAGGGCTCGCGACCCCGGGCGGTGCGCGTCGCTGCAGGTCCCGGGAGCTGGCGTGCGGGGCGAGCGCGTGGCCAGACCCCGCCACAAAGACTCCTCGTCCGGCGGTCAGACGGCGGGACTGACGTTCGCGGCTCCTTTTCCTGACACATGGAAGCTATTTGCTGTGATTAGCGGGCGTGGTTCCGTGCCCGTCTGGGACTTCAGTTTGGAGTTTTTCTTCAACTACTTTTGAAAATCCAAGGTGTTTGCTGTTCTGGTCCCTCACCGGGGACCGGCCCGGGACCGCAGGCTCCCGAGGCAGGAGAGCGGCGGGGGAGGGGCGCCGGGTGGCGGAGCGGCGCCCACGGAGCCTGACAGCGCTCAGGCGCCTCTCGTGGCATTTTGATTGACTGTTCGCACCAGCTGGGTGAAAACTCATCAGGTGCACTAAAAGGGGTAATTACTCGATTGCGTCTGTGTTGGGTGCCGCTCCTCCTCCTCGGCTGGAGAGCGGCAGCGGGGAGCAGGCCCGGGAAAGGACAGCGCCTGTCGCTTACGCGGGGAGAGGGCCGCACGGGCCTGTGGAGGACTGAGCTGCCTGCAGGTGCAGCCCCGGCCTGACCTGCGCCTGCTCACGACCAGCGCCGCGGACAGAGAAGCCACCCGGCCGCCGTCTGCTGCTGTCCCGGCGCGCTGGGCAGTGACCCCCCCTGCACACACGGCCCCCGGGCCTCCCGGGCCCCCGAGGCGGGTCAGCGTGGCCTTCCCACCGTGGAGCAGGCTCTGCCTGTGAACAGCTGGAAAGTGGGCCTGGCAGGTGACCCTTGCTGGACAGCAGACAGCGGGGGTGGGGGGCCAGCGGGACACGTGGCGGGTGCCTGGCCGTCTACGAGGGGGCAGGGGCGGGCCGAGGGAGGCCCAGAGTTCCCTCGGCCCGCATCCTGCTAGAATTCGAGGGGCGAGGTACAGAGAGGAGGACCTGGGCACAGAAGGAGCCCCGAGAAGGACACAGCGCCCCCGCCGACCTGCAGAGGCACATGGCTCCCATCTAATCCCAACCGACAGACACTTAACTGACGCGGCCGCCCCGGTGCCCGGTCCGAATAGTTGTATAAATTGAGATCATCAAACCAAATAAGAAGCATCTTCCACTGAGAAAACTCCAGGCCCAGAAGAGACTTTACTGATCAGTCTGTAAAACATTTAGGGAAGGAAGTGAATCCTGTCCACACGCATCCACGACACAGAGGAACCCCTTCTGGGCTTATTTTTGTGAGGTCAGTGAGGACGAGGACGTTTCAAGAAAAGGAAATTACACAGCTGTCTGTTCAAGGGCACCGGGAAACTCTCGAATTATTAGCAAATGAACCCAGCAGCGCCTGAGCCGCATGATAGACGGGCTTTCCGCGGGATATAGAGTGGACGTAAATGAACCGATGCAATTCACCAAATTCTTAACTGACGGAGGAGAAGCATTAGAATTAAACACTCGTTCACAGCCGACGCATCTTCTGGCGCCCTGAGAATAGGTGTCCTCCGCCCGGTATGTGAGGAACCCACCCGATGCCGCGCTCACCTGAGGAGACCACGCGTGTCTGCCGAGGCGGAGCGCGTGCCGGGCGCCCACTTATCCCGTCTACCTGGTGTCGTACTGAAGATTGTAGCTCGTGCAGAAAAGCAAGGAAAAGCAACAAAAGCCCTGAACGCGGGAAGGAAGGAAGTGAAGGCACCCGTCTTCGCGGTGGAGGGCTCACAAGGTCCTCAGGACCAGCGTGTGCAGTTAGCCAGGTGTGGGATTCACGCTCAGGGCACACGGATCAGGCCAGCAGAAGCCAACAGGGAGTGAATTTGTGGGGTCGTCACTGTCGTGCCGTCCGAGCTCCTGTCTCCCCGCCCGCGGCGCCCCGGGGGGTCCCACAGAACCACTACCCAGCCACCCGCGAAGGAGCCGGACCCAGTGGGGGTGTCGCCTGGAGCCCTGCGGGCAAGATGCCACAGCAGGAGCCAGTGACCCCCACAAGGTCTGGTGACAAAGGAACTTCTACCTTCCCCGAATCAACCTTTTCACATGCGTGGGGATCATCCCCGGAGCGGCGGGCACAGAGTGTGAACACCTGAGGTACGAGCTCTCCCCAGAGCCCCCCAGTGCCTACGACTCGCCCGCGCGGGGCGTTCCTCACGGTCCGCCGCTACCCAGACGTGGACACCCAGGGTGACATCTGCCTGGACACCGTCAAGGACGTGTGGTCTGTGTGTGTGACATCAGGGCCACCCTGCTGTCCATCCAGACCCTGCTAGGAGAATCCAGCACCCATAGCCCTTTGAGCACACACGCCGTGTGCGAATAGCCTGGAGAAACCTCACAGCCTTTAAGAAGTACCTGCAAGAGGGGCGCCCGGGTGGGTCATCGGTTGAGCGTCCGACTCCGGCTCAGGTCCTGATCTCACAGTCTGTGAGTTTGAGCCCCGCGTCGGGCTCCGTGCTGACGGATCAGGGCCTGGAGCCTGCTTCGGATTCTGTGTGTCCCTCTCTCTGTGTCCCTCCCCCACTCTGTCTCGGTCTCCCAAAAGCAAACAAACATTAAAAAAAATTTTTTTTAAAGACGTGTCTGCAAGAAACCTGCTCAAAGCGGGTCTCTCGCCAAGAACCCGGACTGTGTAGCCTCTCTCCTTGTGTTCTCTTTTTATCTTCTCCTTAGATCGTCTGCCCTTTCCTTCGTTTTTGTCTAGGACTCTGTATCTTAAGCTGTGGTGTCATTTTTGGTTCGTTTCTGTTTTTTAAATGAAGTCTCTGGTTGAGCCTTTATGAATACATTAAATAAATACAGTGGTTTGTTTTTTACCCGCCTCCCCCCCCCCCGAAAAAAAGAAAAGAAAAAGAAAATGTAAAATATGTCATTAATAACCTCCAAAACCATAAAATACTCGGGAAATTTTAACAGAAGTCTAACACTGTTCTCTGAAAGCTACCATCGTTGCTGAGAGAAATGAGAAAGGCTTAAAGAGACAGACACACTTGTGTGAGTCAGAAGCCTCAACACTGCTCAACTGTCCAGCTCCCCCCAGATCGATTTATAGATGCCGTGCAACCCAAATGTAATTCTAGAAGGATTTTCTTTCTAGAAGTTGATGAACCGATTCTTAGATTTGTTTGGAAACGCCAAGGACCTAGAATAGCCAGAAAATCTCACATAAGAGGCACACCCTTGTTCCAGGGTTTCCCAGGAGTCACAGTTGGTGAGACGGGCAGTGGGGGCAACAAGGACAGACAGCCAAACCCTTAGGAGGGTCGGCGAATCCAGAAATAGCCCCACACCAAAATCACCGTGACACACGCTTTGGACAACTGACCGAGTCAGTGCCACCAAGAAAGACAAGGTGCTTCTCTGACGTGCAGCACTCGGGCGTCTCGTTACCCACAGAGGCCGTGAGCCCCAGCCCGCCACTGCGCGCGGGAATTCGTTCGAGGCGGGTTCCAAACGTGAAAGTGGAAATCACGACACTTCTTGAAGGTAACGGGATGTTTTTGAATCAGAATCTTCTCTTCCCGACAGACACGAGCAATAGACGGCACCCACAATTCCTCTGCCCCGCACGGGGAGCCCGTGTCTGGGCCCGTAAAGGACGCAAGAAACCCAGCGGTCACGACGATCGGCGTGAAAGGGGGGAGCTTTAGCAGATACCCCTGCAAACACTTGAAAACTGCCCAGCTTTCCCAGCCGTTAGGGAAATGCCTGCCAGTCCACGCGCAACGGGATGGCGTGTGCGCCCACAGGACCTGCTGAACCCACAGAGGGCAGGACCACACTGCAGCGAGTGTCCTGGCTCGGGCCGCACCAATCACCGCAGACCGAGTGGCTTGAGCGGTGCTATCTTCCTCCCGGCATGAGGCCGGCGGTGTCCCAGCGCCTCCCATCCCCGGTGAGGACTCTTCCTGTGTCCTCACAGGGGTGCGGGGGGACAGCAGCCCCAGTGTCTCTGATGGGTGCACTCGTCCAGTATGCTCAGGACCCTGTCCCCATGGCCCCACGGACACTTAATTACTTCCTCAGTCTAAATGCGGCTGCGGGAGGGCCTGGGGAGGACACGGCACCGGCCCTTCACGGCAGGGGAGTGAACCAGAGAGGGACTGGCCTGTGGTGCTCTCCTGCGGTCGTGAGAAATGGTGCGCAGTTCACGGAAGCCGCGACGCAGTTACCTACGAAGTTAACCTACTCCACCCCGTCGTGCTTCTGTCCTCAGGATGCCTGGGAATGCACTCCCCAAAACCCTCCCCCGGCACCAGGAGCTGGAGACCAACCACACACGGTCCATCGGCAAGAAGATGGGGACCAACCGAGCTAAGTCCCCGGAATGGAAGGCACCCGGCACAACAGGGGCGCGAGTCCCGACACTCAGCAGACCCGGTGACCTCGCAGATGGCGCGTCAGGCTCCTTGTGCGGGGGCTTCTGGAACCGGTGGGGCCAGCGTGTGGCCAGGATCCGGGGTGGGGACTGACTGGGGGGGGGGGGCATACTGGAACGTGGGGGGCCGGGGAAGGGTCCCCCGTGCTGGCGGGGGAGGCACCCAGGCGTGCCCGTGCACAAAGCTCCTTGGCCACACGCTTCGGGCCTGGATGTAAATCATTTTTTTAAACCCGACGAGGCAAGCCGCCGGGGGCCTCCAGGGAGGTGGCCGATCGGCCCCTGTGTCGCACAGACAGCTATCTCTGTGGGCAGGGCTGGAGACCGGCAGCTGGCAGGTTTTCCCGGGGCTTCTCCGTCGCGCAGCAGAGAAGACCACGTGCCCGCGAGCCCTGGAAAGATGGTCCGCCTGGCCGGATCTGCGGCCTGAGCTAGAGCCACGCGACGCAGCCTCCTGGCCAGGCTCCCCGCGCCAGCTGCGGGGACGGCGGGCGGCCACGTGGCGCGACCACCCCATCGGACTCCCTCCCTTGGGGCAGAGGCGCGGGTGTACCCTCCCGCTGGAGTGGCACGGGCCCAGCCGGTGCTTCTCTGGAAGAGTCAGGAGCCCTTCTCCCAGGTTTCAACTCCGTCTTCAGCTTTAAAGGCACAGATTCCAAACACATCAGTGGGGAGAGGCTTTGCATCTGCAGAAAACGGCAAACGGCGTGGGTGTCTGAGTCAGTGTTTAATAGGCTGCCTTTCATCAGGCTTTGAAAAAGTTTTCGCCTTGTTCTCAAATCTCCACTTCTGTAAAGACAGACACAGGTACGTGTGTCTGTGGCTGAGTCGGCGCCGGCCGGGGTCGTCCTGGAGACGCTGCCTGTCACCGAAGCCTGAGCCCTTTGCTCCTGGAGCTTCCGCTCCCCAAGTCGGACCACACGGTGGCTGCTCCACAGGCCTTGGCGCCACAGCTGTCCCTGATCGGTCCTGGGCTGGCCGGACGGCCTACGCCGGGCCGAAGGCCGAGGTCTCGGGTGCCCCGAGTTCTGGGAGCCGAGGCAGGATCCCTGCCGCCGGGGACTCTTCGCGCTGGACGGCACCAGGGGGAGGCACGCGCTTGGCCTCGGCCTGGACGACCGGACAACCGAAAGCATCTCCTTCGCGTACCTCCCTCCCCCCCCACCCCCCCCCCCGGCCTCCCTGCGCGTGCGGGAGGCCTGGGTGCGCAGGCAGGCGGAAACTCTTTGCGGCCCCTCCTCCATGAGAACCTGCCGTGACGTGAGCGGTGTGGTCGCTGGCCCACGAGGAGGAGCGTGTGCACACCGGGCCACGGGGATCAGGAGTCGGTCTGATGACCGTTAGATTTCACTGCTGGGATGCGGCTGCTTCTCTTGGCTCTCGTTTTGTTAGCGCGCCTTTAATTTTTCCACATATTCTTTCCGTAGTTCCTCCGACACCATGTGCTAAATTATTTCATTACTGGTTCACCTCGTGGGAGTTTCATAAAAAACTTCCGAACTTCTTACCGACCAAATGCAGCCGAAACAAGCCACTTTCATCGGGAGCCGTGTCTCTGCGGTGGCCGGCGCGGGTCGTTGGCAGGTTCGCCGAGCACAGGGTGCGGCACGAGGGGAGGCCGGGCGCCGGAGCCCCCAGGCACCTCTCAGAGGCTGGCAAGGCACGAACTTTGCTGTTCTGTACGTGCAGGTGACCCCCCAGGGACCTGAAGGAGAGAGATGCCAGCGTGCTTCCCACAGGCCGTCCTCAGCAGGTGCCTGACGACCGAGCGCCGGTGCCTCTCACGCTGGGTGCTCCCGCTCGTGGCTGTGTCTCACAGCAGCTGTGGCACCCGAGGTGGGACCCTTCCGGTGCTCGTCGTGGGCAGACTGCCCTGCTATCCTGTTAACACAGGAGAAAAAGCCGTATATTAGCCACCAGAGCGAGGCCTGTGGTCCTGTGAGAAGACGCTTTGCTCAGACACAGTACGAGTCACCTGGGATGAACTCGACAGCGTAGACGGAACAGAACGGACGCGTTCCTTCCCAAATGCAGCTTCCCAAAGCTGAGGGGGAACGGGAGACCTAAACGGCTCTGTGTCTATTAAATACACGGAATGCGTCACCACAACCCGTTCCAGGGAGAAAAGCGCGGACCCAGATGGCTTCCCTGGTGGAATCTACCAGACGCTCCAGGAAGAAACGATGGCAGGCTCTCTTGGAAAGCAGGGGGGGGGGGGGGGGGACACTTCCCAGGTTGTTGTACATGACTGAAACAATGAAACAAAGCCTGATGAGGCTATCACAGAAAGGAACAAAAGAGACCAGTACCCCCAGGAGCCAAGACCCAGAAACCCTTAGCAAAACACCCGTCAGTTTGATTCTGGCAATGACAACGCCTGGTTTCTCTCAGGAACGCGGGGTGGTTTAACATTTGAAAATCAACGGACACGGTTCCCTACAGTAACAGCGTAAAGCAGCAGCTGTGAGAAAAGCACGCGACACAGACTGACACTGGCTCGTGGCAGCGGGGGGACGTCCTCGGGGGACAGCGTCTGAGACCGGGCCACCGGTCCTTGCTTGAGAGGGACGGGAGCCTTCACACCCAGCTAGCGTCTCTTCTCGCCGCCGCTCTCAGCGTCACGTTGGAAGTCTTGGTGTAGGAAGACGGGAAAAAGAAAAGGCATGAAGACTGAAAGAAAACAAAGGAAGGTGTTGTTCACACCCCTTGATTCGACAGGCTGAAAACCCAGTGGAATCTAAAAACAGCTGGCAGAATGAACACGTGCACTCAGTGAGGACGCGGGAAGCAAGGTCCGTGCGAAGCCCAAGTCGTATTCTGCGTACTAGGAAGAGACCGTTAGAAAAGCAAGTTGAAAATACCATCTACAGCTGCATCAAGCAAACCTCCAATACGTGGTCACAAACCCGACGGAAGATGCCTAAGACGTGTGTGTGGCAGGTGCAGGGTGTCAGTGGCGGGTGACGTGCACTTGGACCCGCGCTCACAGCTCGGAAGACTGCTTCACCCGAATGTGTGTGCAGATTCAGGGCATTTCCTGTCAAAGTCCCACTGGGCTTTCTGGAGAGGTTAACATGCTGATTGTAAGTTTTATATGTAAATAAAGAGAATCTTGAAAAAGAAAAACAAAGCTGGGACACCTGCTTCCTGATTTTACAGCTTAACTTAAAACTGAAGCGTGGTATTGTCTAAGCTAGAAAAGTGGACCCAGTGAAGAGGGTCCAGAAATGGACCACGTCTCTCCTGTTCGGCTGATATTCAGCCAGGGTACGGAGTCAAGTCAATGGAAACAGGAAAGCCCCTCTTTACAAAAGGTGCTGAGGCCACGGGAGATCTGCAGAGGAATGAAAATGAGCTTGGACAGGATTTCGTTTGCACCAGACCCTACTTTGAGGTGGACCACGGACCCAAATTTAAGAGCGAGACTGGCAAGTTCCTAGAAGGGCACACGGAGGAGTACCTCTCGGGAACGTGCCCGCACAGGTGCAGTCGACCGATTTCCAACCCAGTCACTCCCTGGGGCAACCACAGAATTTGGTTTGCAAACATAAAAGCCAGGAAAACAAAGCTTTCCGAAGATAACACAGTTATCTTGGGGAAGGCACCGACTGCTCCGATGGCACAAAAAAACAGTAACCATTAAAAAACTTTTTTGCTAAATGTACTTGACTGATATGAAAAATCTCCATCGGCAAAACCACACGAAGAAAACGAACAGGTAAGCTACAGACTAGGAAACATATCTGCAGCGTGTACAGGCCCAAGCAACAATTAACCCACAGAATACGCAAACCACAGGAGAAACGCAGGCACGCGGCTCGAACACACTGGGAGGAAGCAGAGCTGAGAACGGCCGGGAGCCCGGGAAGCGGGGCCCAGAGCGCCCCCCGCACTGCCCGCTACTTCGGGTCAGGGATGCAGCCTCGTGGCACAGCCGTTAGCAGGTCCCACCCGGCGAGACGCGCACCTGCCCCCGCGAGCCAGCCTTCCTCTCCTGCGCCGTGCCGGGACAGGGGACGACCTGCGTCCACACGGAGGCCCGCACACGCCAGCACGCCGCAGGTCAGCCCTGTTCAGAACGGCCAGACCCGGGAACAACCCAGGGTCCGTCAACAGGGGTCAACGGCGGTGCGCTCCTAAGAGGGGCCACGCTCGGCCGTAAAAGGGAGCCCGCTCCAAAGGCGGCAACACGGATAAACCCCACAACGCGCGGAGCACAGCCTGGTAAGTCCGCGGGGGTGAGATCCCGGGGAGGCCGAGCCGGCGCTGGCCGCCGTTCCGTCCAGGCGGGCGGGGCCCGGACCAGCTTGGAAAGGGGTCACAGAGAACGTTCTCCGGGATGGACACCCGCTTCCTATTTGAGGTGGGGATACCTCATTGTGTGCAATCGTCAGAACACGCTGAACTTGAGACTTCGGATGTGTTTCGTTCCATGTAAGTCGTAGCTTCCACCCTCTGACTTGAGGGTATCGTGGGGTTTTACACACGGCCCCTGCGGCGAGATGCGGCCCCGATACACTGCGCACACCCGGGGACGATGAGCGAGTCCAGCGTAACCGCGCAGCCACCCCCGGCCCTAGGGGACCCCCGCCGCAGAGAGCGAGGGCGGCCCCAGACTCGTCCACGGAAGCCACGTGTGGCACGCGGGGCCGGGAGCAAGCAGGGGCCGCTCTCCACGTCCAGACCTGTGCGCGGCCGTGACACTCGCTGGCAGGGGGACAGTAGCTTCCCGTGAGCACGTGGAGCGCACGTGTCTGGATCTCCTCCGGAGCCGAGCGGCCTGCCGCCTCGCCTCCGTGTCCCAACCGCACCTGGGCCTCTTCCTCCCGAGGCTCCGTCACTTTTGTGGGAGGGAACGTTCTCGGCTGAGAGGAGGCCACAACTGGGTAGCTCCTCCATTTGCATTTGGATTGCTTCTCTCCCGCCCTCCCGCCCTCCCCCGCCCTCCTGCCCTCCCCCGCCCCACCAGGCCGTGGCTGCCCTGAGGGAGCAAACCGGAATCATCCAGACCTCCGAGTTGGGGGGGGGGGTGGGGAGGTCAGAGCAGGGAGCTTCTGAGCTGGGGGCGGACAGAGACTTTGAAGTCTGGCCCTCCTTGGAGTCAGAGGCCTCCAGTAAGACTGCGTCAAATGTAATTAAATGGGGTGCAGCGCGCCGCCCCATGACGGCCGAGCCCAAGCCGATGTCGCCAGTTCCTCTACACCACGTCCTGGGATCCCCACTCAGAAAGGAGAGCAGTTATTCCCACCTGCTCCAGCGAATTAATGCGGGCGGAGGAAGGGGTTTTCCCATGAGGCTGCACTGTCCTTCCCAAGAGCACCTAGGGGGCCAGACCTCAGACTCCGGCTAAAGAGGCGCCGTGGGGGTTTCTGGAAAGTGCTTTCTGCGGTATTCTGACCTCTGGTCCCAGCTTCAGCCCCAGCTCGTGGCCCTGAGCTTGGCCCCTCGGCCCCCCTCTGCCTCCATCTCCAGACGCTCGCCTCCAAACGACCCAGGGCCTAACGGGCATCGAGTCCTACAGCTCACGGGGCCCGTGGTGTTCCCTTGCGTCCTGTGCAGCCCGTCACACAGCCTGCCGCAGGAGGACCCCACACGGAGGCCCGGCCGTTCTCCAAGACCTCTCGGGCCCAGGGGGCAGGGCGGAGGGAAAGCAGCGTTACTCCCCCACCCCCGGGTTTCAGGCCAGCGCCAGCTCACTGGATTCAGCGGGTGGTCTCTGTGTAACTGTCCCTTGGTCTTGGAGGGTGCTGGCGGGGCCCTGCGGGCGTGGAGACGGGGCAGTCCCGAGAGGCCCCGCCGTGTGAGTGAGCCCCCAGCACCACGTAGGGGGCACATGACTGTGAACCCCAAACGCACCTGAGACACAGAGATCCCCCCCACCTCGCCTGCTGAGGGCCACGCGGGGTCCTGCGGGCCCAGCTCCGCCCCCAGAGGAGAGGGGTGGCGGGAAGCCCGAGTGGCATCCCAGACCACCAGGCTGCTCTCGGGAGGGGCAGTGCCTCCTCCCGAACCCGCAACCTCGTTAGTATGGGTGGCCCCAGGGTCACTGAGGCCTCTCCCGAGGGAAGGAGCCGGCGTGGCCCCTGTGTGTGCAGGTGGAGGCAGTGGCCCGTCGGTGAGAGAGTGGGGCGCCGTGTGCGCGCACGATGAGGCTGCCGCAGAGGGCTCCCCAGGTGTGGGCGCCCCCTGGAGGAGGCGGCCCACTGCCCGGGTGCAGCTCAGGCCCGGGAGCCCCTTCTGGCCCTCGGGTAGGAGTGAAGGCCGCAGCATGGAGAAGCCCATGTCCTTCCTGTGGGAAGGCCTTGCACCTGGCCTCTCCAGACGGGGGGTTCAGAAGCACATTCTCAGGCCCGTCACCGTCCAGAGAGGCCCATCTGCATCCCGGGTGCCTCCCTTCGTGCCCCGGCCTCCTCCTGACTCCGGAGAGCGAGCCCGGAATGTTCTTGTGCCTTGCACTCTCCCTTCCCTGGAGAGCAAGGGTGGACGGCTGTGGGTCACTCGGCTCTCTTTGGATCTGGCCTGGTACTGGCTTGTCTGAGCCTTTTTTTTTTTTCCCAGAATTAATTTGGGGCTGAAAAAGGCTGACAGAAGTCTTTGTTCCTTTGACGCTCACTCAGGAAGGAAAAAATCCGTGGAAAATCTGACATCTGCACTATAGGGAGAAGTCAGCGGATGAGGAGGAATATAATTATTCTCTGCTCCCGGAAGAATGTTTCAGATTTTTAAGTGTCTCATATCAACTTAGAATTTGAATGACATTTTAATTATTTTGTTTTTTTCTTCTTTGCCTGGTTTGAATCTCCAAAGAGACCCGCTCTTGGATTCCAAGGGGTGCGGGGAGCAGAGCTGTGCTCACGGGGCTGTCGCGTGACGGCGGCTGCTCTCCTGCCCCACGAGCAGGCACGCGACCACCGGGAGCTCGTGGCCGTCCGCGTCACCGGGACAGGCTCGCTCGGGTCTGGCCAGCAGGCACACGGCACTTCTCAGAACTCGGTTTTCCTGTGGACACAAATGTGCCACAGAGCTCTGCCCAGGGGGTGTGTCTCTGGCATTTGTGTGACCTAAGCAAACCTAGTTTCCAGAAAGATGGGGACTCCGGTCTTCAAACAGCACACCCGGGTGCCTAGAGCTCATCTTCACGTGGGTGGAAGGTGCCGCCGAGAGGCTGGGTTGCCAGGGTGGCCGAGGGCCGGGTGTGTGCGCGACCCCGCCCCCCCCAGCCCAGCACCCCATCAGAGACGACAGTGGGTCGGGGCTTAGGACAGTAGAGCACTAGGAGCCCTTGGGGACAGGTGTGCAAGCTGACCATCTGTAAACCGAGCCTGCGTGCACGGCAGGAGCAATGCCAACTCGGTCTGTCAGGAAGCCTGCAGGGCCACCCCGTGTCGCTGGGACTCCCGTGTCGCCTCTCATCCCTGCTCCTTTGGGTGTTACCGTGTCCTTGCCGCCCGCCAGCCCGAAGTCTCGGCTGCTCCCCATGCCGCACCCATCCTGTGGGCTCCATGTTCCAGACACATCCCAACCTGGATGGTCCTTCTGCCTGGACAGCCGCGGAGGCCCCTCGTCACCGATCTCGTGTCCCTCTCTGGCCCACTCCGTCCCCACCCGAACCTGACTGACCCCAAGGCCAAGGGGACCCTGGGAGTTCCCGAACACAGCCTTTCCCGGTCTGCTCAGCTCCAGACCTGCCGGCCCGGGTTCCCTCACACCGCTGCCTGGCATTTCTGCCCCTCACTCCTCCTGCGGCTTGTCCCGGCCTCTCCAGGGCCTCCCACCTTCCTGCTCCAGGGCCTGGGTTCTCTTCTCGGCACCCTCCACGTGCCTGCCCCACCGCAGCCAGACAAGGCCTCTTCTGCGCCAGGCTTGACCTGTTGAGTTCTATGTGCTGACTACGCGGGTGGGAAGGCGGGCGGGCGGGCGGGTGGAAGGGAGGTAGGCGGGAGGGTGAAGCTGGTAGGACTCGGCCCAGAACTGTTGCAGCTGTAAAAACCACGGTCACGAGGGAAAGCGGAGCCGCAACCCACGCCCGCTTTCTGTCGGTGCAGCTTCTCACCTTCTAACCGAGCTGTTATGTAAGAGACGTCGCAGCAGAATCTCTGGGACCCAAGCGGGGTCTCCAGGGCCGGCAGCGGACAGCCCCCTCCTAGGAAGGGTCCGCAGGGAGCTGCGAGTTCCCAGGAGAAAGCGGGGCTGGAGGCAGCCGACCGACAGACGAGCTGCTGTGGTCCCCGAGGCTGCAGACGGGCGGCCCTCCCTGCACGGCCTCTCCCCTGCGTGCCCGGCAGCTGAGCCGCTCCCTGGGCACGCTTCAGACCTGCTGTTCGTGGGGGCGGTGGAGATGTCCCCTCCTGCCCAGCTTCCTCTGCGTCCTTAGAAGCGTATGCAGATCCAGGGCCTGTGGCTTTTCCAACCCGTCCGTTTTTAAAGCCTCCCAACCGCATTCCTGCAGTCATGCTCAGAAAACCTGTTTTCAGGGTGCCTGGCCGGCTCAGTTGGAGGAGCCTGGGACTTTTGATCTCTGGGTTGGAGTTCAAGCCCCGTGTTGGGTGTAGAGATTACTTAAAAAATAAAAAATCTAAAGCAAAGGAGAGCTGAGTCTTGCAGGAAGCACAGAAGGAACTGCCTTTGTAGGAGGAAGCTGGTGTTTTCTACACGTAACACGGGACTTAGTCACAGAAAAGCCCCAAGCGAGCCTTTCGTACGGCTTCGTTCATGTCTTCTCTGGTCCGTGGTTCAGGTGTGAGGGAAGTTCTGTCCCTCAAAGCTTCCTTTGGGCGGCCCCACCGTGGCGGGTTTGCGTGTCCTCGGGGGCGGCTCACGTCCTTCTGTCTTGTCTTGGCAGGGCCTCATCAAGATCCGGGGGGACCGGTGCTGGCGGGACCTCACTTGCATGGACTTCCACTATGAGGTGAGCCCCACACAGGGGACCTGCCCGCCGCGCCACAGGTGCGGCTCTTGGAGGCCACGGCTCGGCTCACGGGCTGCCCCCTCCTGCTTTTTTTCTCGGGAGGGGTGGGGGGTGATGGGTAGGTCACGAGGTGGCTTGCAGTGCCCCAGCACGTGGGGAGGGCTCCGTCCTGGAGGACGGGGCTCCCGGTGCGCGTGGCTGAGGGCCCAGCGCTCCCTTGGGCACTGGTCCCTCCACCGCTGTCCACGGTCCTGCCTGGGCACCCTCTCCGGGCAGGTGGGCTGGCCCCGCGCACCCCCAGGCTGGGAGGTGCTCCACTGTGCGCCCTGCCCCCCAGCCGTGGCAGACGGACGTGGGGGCAGGCCCCAGTCCCGCTGTGCCCACGTTTCCAAGGCTCCCGCACCCCG
Organism: Acinonyx jubatus; assembly: GCF_027475565.1. Taxonomy (NCBI): domain Eukaryota; kingdom Metazoa; phylum Chordata; class Mammalia; order Carnivora; family Felidae; genus Acinonyx; species Acinonyx jubatus. The sequence continues at coordinate 37,127,771 of NC_069398.1, read as the reverse complement.
TCCCCCACCCCTCCCTGGAACCCCGCCCGGGTCCAAGCCCTTCTGGACGTTCGTGTCCCTGCTGACTGCTCACGTTTGTGGGGGGCAGGGACCACATTGCCCCGTGAATGAATTAGCCTGAGAGCATTTGGTGTGTGTGCACAGAGAAGGCCTCCCGGGTGCCACGTCCCTCTTGGTGACACTCCTGGCGCACGCCTGTCGGGACGTTTCCTTCCGCGTTTCTCGCTCCCGGCTTGCGGCTCCAGTACGGGAAAGGCAACGTGCTCTGCCCTTCTTACGAGGCGCCTGCTTGCAGCCCTCCGCCCCTTGGGGGTTTTCAGTCCTGACGTATTGAGTAGATGCCGACTCTGAGTCCCAGGCACGTTCGGCTTCGCGTCCTCTGTCAACCAGCCCGGGGCAGGGACATCCCCACGTGTGCCGCATTTCATGGGGGTAGGAGACCGTCCTCGGGGCACGTGCGCCACAGACTCCCCTCCCCTCCTGCCCACAGGCCCACGGGTCCATCCCTGGGTCCTGCAGCCACCTTGCCACACAGTTCCAGACAGTAAATGTTCCTGGCTCTGAGGAGGGAGGCGGCGTGGGGCCCCTTGGGCTGAGCCAGGACCCCTGGGGCCACCCAGCCAGTCCGGCCGCGTCCCCGCGACTGCCCGCTGTGTGCAGAGGAAGGGAGTCAGAGCAGGAGGAACAGGTGGCATGTGCCAGAGTCCCCGCGGCACCACCTGCCGTCGCGTGCCTGCAGGTCTTGACCAGAGTGGAGGCGGGACCCGGGACTCCAGTCTCTATGTCAGCAGGAGCCCCGGCCAGCAGGGAGGGGCCGGACGAGCCTGCACGCGGGGTGGGCAAGGTGTCAGAAGGGCTGGAGGCAGGTGCAGGGAGGCAGAGTTCCTGCATCTCTCCAGCCCTGCAAGGGATCTGGGCAGACGGGGGGCGTGTGACCCACGTCTTGAGGAGGGGGCCAGCCAGCCGTGATGTCGGTGTGAGGCCAAGGCCGCTGGGAGTCCATCTTCTAGGACAGGCCAAGTCTTGGCTCAGCGATCATAGTGGAATCCAGGGTGTAAGGGAGCGGCTGCCCTGGGGCCCTGGTTGCAGTGCCGCTGTCGCAGACCAGGAGCCTGTGCCCCCAGGTCAGGTCTCTTGCAGGGACAGAAGCACCCCAACTGTCTAGGAGAAGCTTTTGCCTAGTGGATCATGTTCCCCCACGCTCTGGAAGCTAGGTGGAGTGAGGGCACCCGACACAGGTCAGGAGTGGGGGCTGGGACCCCTCGTGCTATTTGCCGCCCGTAGAGCCCCGTCAGGTTGTCTGTGTGCCTGGAGCAAGGATGGGGGCCACACGGCCTGTCCTCGGTGACCTGGACTCCCCAGTCGGTGGCAGGTGGCAGCGGGATGAGAGAGGGCAGCTCGTTCACGGTCACGGCACTGCTGGCGGGAGGCTCACAGGAGGGACCCTCAGGGGACAGCCAGGGAACCGGCAGGGGTGGGGGGACAGGCACGCAGGTGAAAGGGAGGGAGGGGCTTCCGGCTAAGACAAGAACCTGGAGTGCCATCAGCATGGGGGCTGAGCCTCTGCCTCCCCAGACCGGGCAGTGAGCCAGAGGCCAGCGGGGGGGGGGGGGGGTCGGCAGACCTCCTGCCAGCCCCAAGCGCCGACAGGAGAGGCCCGCGGTGTCCCCTCTACGTCCTCCCGTGACCTGGGCGCAGCTCCTGGTGGACTCAGAGCACAGGAGGGCCCAGGCAGGGCCCCTGCATGTGTGTCATCAGCCTCGGTAGAGTAAAGAGCGGGTGACCTCCGTGGACGCTTCCAGGATGAGCCACGGTCCCTGCAGGTCTCACGGTGGCCCTGAGCAGCCACAGCAAAGCCAGCCGTCCCTCAGAAGGTGCCAGGAGCCCTGGCCCCCGCGCTCACGGGCTCTTACACGGTGAAACCGTCCACGAGAAAGGCCCCGGGATGGCCTCCCTGCCAGGCACTCAGCGAGGGAGGAAGGGAAAATGCTGTCTATCTGCCGACACCTCTGTTCCCTGTCAGGGTGGCCGCGAGGTACGGTGGCACCCCACGCGGAGCAACACGACTTCAGGTAGTGGCCCCCCGTGACCTCTCTGCCCAGAACAAACGAGTCGGGATCTGAACTCGTAACCTTTACGATGCTTTAGTTCCCGGACGTACCCTGGACGTGCGCACGCCTGAGCGGGCCCCTGCCCGCAGCTGCGGGGACGGGCGTGCGGTGTGGTCTCTGAGCAGCCACACGGGCTCCCGCCTCGCTGGCCACCCGCCAGGTTCCACTTGCAGCGCTTCTGGGGTCGGGTCTGTGCCCCACCTCAGGCCGCGGGAGGCAGTTGGTAGATGCCGGCACCGGTTTCGTTCTAAAGTCCTTCATGCAGAGGTGACTTTCCGCCTGGGACACAAATCACGTTCGGCTCCCGCGACTGTGAGGTCCTGCGGTCCCTGGCGCGTCCGAGGGGCCTGTCACGTCCACTGTGCTTCTAGGCGCGACTTCCACGCCTGGGCGGAACGGCTGGCTTGAGGGCATCTGCGGGGTCCGCCTCAGAGCCTCGATGCCTGAGCAGACCCTTCAAGAGGCGGGTCCGTGCCACGCGGGGGCCCCCCGGCCTCCACCCCTCTGAGTGCGCGTGAGGCCGTCCACACGAACACTGCCTCGTCGGTGTTCACTCCCGGGGCCCCGAGCACCAGCCCAGCCCAGCGGGGACTGCCTTCCCGCTGCTCCCTGAGCCTAAGCCAGCTCTTTTTTGTTTGTTTGTTTGTTTGTTTGTTTATTTTTGAGCGAAGGAGAGAGACAGAGTGTGAGTGGGGGAGGGGCAGAGAGAGAGGGAGACACAAAATCCCCAGCAGGCTCCAGGCTCCGAGCTGTCAGCACAGAGCCCGACGCGGGGCTCAAACTCACAGACCGTGAGATCATGACAAGCTGAAGTCGGACACTTAACCGACTGAGCCACCCAGGAGACTTTTTTTTAATTTTTTAATTTTTTTTTTTTAATGTTTATTTACGGTCATTCTTGGCACTCGGCCTCCTGGGTCCACGCCAGGTGCTCCTCCCGGGTGCCAGTGATCTCGGCCATGCCAGGATGCTCTCAGGGGTGACTGAGGCAGGCTGGGCCCCAGGGATGGACAGCCTCCGGCCCCTCCCAGGCAGCCAGGCGTCCTCCCGGGGCTGGGCGGTGTCATGGGGGGCTGCTCACTAAACCCTGGGCATCGTGTCCTCCCTCCCTGGGCGAGCTTCGGTCATCTGCGCGTGTGAATGCCGGCCCGCCGAGCGGTGACCAGCGTCTTTCACGGCCCACACGCCCTTTCTGGCTGTGCCCGTCGGCCTTGGGTACAGCCGAGGGCACAGCTGGGGCCGCTCTACCAACGCCCCCACCAAGCACAGCAGGACCTTCCTCCTGCATCGCACACCGGCCCCAGCATAGACTTCTGTTTGGGTCTCGGGCCAGTGGGTCCTCTCTGTAACTGCCACCTGGGGACCTGGGTTACCAGCTGTTCATACCATAATTTGATGGGGGTCACCAAACGCCCTTAAATACAGGGGTCCGTAAATCTGGGAGGAACCAGACTCAAGACTGACATTACTGTGAAAGCTACAAATGTTAACATGATGGAAGTGGGGGCTGAGTTAGCTCCCGTGGGTCGGGAGTCGAGGCTTTGTCCCCCGGCAGCTTTCCTGATTTCATAGGAAGGAAGTGTATTTTGTGCGTACTGGGGACAGGAGGGGAACACCGCCTGGCTGGGTGCTTGTGGTGGCCCACGCCCTGGGGTCACCCAAAGGGCGAGCTCTGCCAGACCAAGTCCGTGAGAGGCAGGGGTGCAGCCTTAGGGTCAGCGAAGGTCATCGCTGCGCCTTCTTCGTACAGACCCATGCCGCGTGCCCTCGGGGCTGTTTCTGACCCGTGTGTGCCTCGAGGCTTGACCCTGTCTTCCCAAGTTGAAGCTGGTAACAACCCCAAGGTTTTCATCAGATCAGTGACACGCATACTAGAGTGTCAACTCTATGAGGCCAGTTAGTGTAACCGAGTTCCCGCGTAGGTGAGAACTTTGCAAGTGTCCTTGTTATTGATTTCTAGTTCCATTTGTTATGGTCAGAGATCATATATTATGTGATTTGAATCTTTTCAAACGTATTCAGACTTGTTTTGTGGCCCAGAATACGGTCTTCGTGAATGTTCCGTATGAGCCTAAAGCAGGAGTGTCTGTCCCGTATTCGCTGAGTGCTCGTGAAATCCAGCTGGATAGTAGGGGTTTCGTCTCCTGTGTCCCCGTGTTTTGTCTGTCTACTTGTCCCGTCAAGTATTGAGAGAGGAGCTGAACCGTGAAACCACAATCGTGGACTTGCGGATACGTGGGCCGGAAGAAATGACCCTCCCTCGTAGGCGGGTCCGATGCTCCCCCGGCCAGCGGCATTCGCGTGGCCTACATCCTCCACGCTGTGATTGTCAGCCCACGTGCGTCCTCGCGTGAGAAGTGTGTGGCGTTGGGCCCTGTTGCATCGCCTGGTCAGCCTGCCTTCCGGTTGTGTGGTCGTCACCGTCCCCGAGCACGGCGGTCTCGTGGCTGCTGCTGGTTTGCTGTTCCGCCCAGCTGTCCTTTCCATCTTCTTGTGTCTTTTTCCGCCTCTTCTGGATTTCTCGCATGTTTCTTACAACCCCTTTCCAGCTCTTTTCTCAGCTCGTTAGCTACAATCGTTTTGTTTCCGTTTCCGTGGTAATGTGAGGGCTTGCCGTGGGAGTCTGTCGTACGTCGCAGCTAGGACCGGGACAGTGACGCGCTCGCTCTCTCCCCGAGCCTCCCGCTGCTGCTGTCGCACGCGTGCTGTTACAGGAGCCACAGGCCACGTCGTTACTGTTCCTGTCCAGTCAGATCGGCCCTTAGAGATGGCACGTTATATCGGAAAGACAGCCTCGTGCGGCTGTCCGAGCCCCCGGCATCTGCAGGGCTCCCCTCCGATCACCACCTGCTTTCCCTCCACCGGGCGGCCGCCGCTCACACCCCGTGGTGCGGGTTCGCTGCCGCGGGGCTCTTGATCCGAAGACCTGTCTCCCCCTTGTCGGTGAAAGACGTTTTCGACAGACGGTCCTTGAGGGACGTGGCTCCAGTGCCCTCTGCTGGGACCCGGGCTCGGGCGGGATGAGAGCCCCCAGTTCTTGCGGAGCCGCCACAGCCACCCCCGGTGTCTCGTGCTCTTCTGCCCGGCGCCAGGATGGTCCCGGACCCGTGTGCGCAGCTCGCTTTGTTTCCTTCTCCGCGCCCGTCATCGGGGCGGGAAGCGGAGGCGGCCTCAGGGGGTCTGAGCTCCCAAGATGAGCACACACGTGGCACCCGTGTCCGCCCTGGCGTCACCAGGGACGGAGCCTTCAGCCCTGACGTCGGGGCCCGCAGCAGGCCAGCCGCCAGCTGGGTGAGAGAACACGGTACATCTCCCGGAGTCACCGAGACCCTCTCCTGACAGGCACGAGCCACGTCCACTCCCTGCCACCAGGGAGACGCCTCCGTGTCCCCAGGGGACACACCTCCACCCCACAAACAGATGCAAAGTTGAGACCGCGGGGCGGACACCTCACCTCCCGGGCTCCGCGAGCCGCGCGCGTCCCGGGTTGGCAGTGATGGTGCGCCCGGGGTTTTCTGTTGAACCAGAGTACGTGCAGCTCGAAGGTTTTCCAAAACTTGTTCTTGAGACAAGGATTACACACGTTCCTCTTCTCATTAAAACCTCACGCACATAATTCGTAGTCCCTAAAATGGGAAAAGGGCTGAAAAAGCCGTTTCTGTCCTCACGCTTCTCACTGAGGGCCTGGAGAGGAGGGCGTCGGAACCGACAGGAAGGAACGCCGCTTTCCCCAAATCCTGAAACTGTTTTCATCACCCTTCGTGTTGTCCTCACGTTCTTCCTTTTTAAAAGTGTCTTTTTGGGGGGCACCCGGGTGGCTCAGTCGGTTGGACGTCCGACTCCGGCTCAGGTCAGGACCTCACGGTTCGTGGGTTCGAGCCCCGCGTCAGGCTCTGTGCTGACAGCTCGGAGCCCGGAGCTGTTTTGGATTCTGCGTCTCCCTCTCTCCCCGCCCCTCTGCCACGTGCACTCTCATTCTCTCAAAAGTAAATATACGTTAAGAAAAATTTATCTTTTTAAGGGACCCAGCTATAAAATGACCCACGGGTCCCCCGGCTGGCCATCCCCCAGCCTGCAAGCTGGGCCGAGCTCCGGACACTCGGCCACGATTCTCTGACGAGCTGCGGCCGCGGTGGTGAGCACAGCAGGCCCTCCTGCCACTACTTTATGGCGTGCGACGTTCCAGCCACCTCCAGGGTTTACAACTGGATTTTATGACATAGTGGGCTTTTCCAGCATCAGTGCAAACAAAAATAAAACTCTGTCTCCGCCTTGCAGAAGGGAGACCTCGGGACCCTCCCAGCCCCTAGGCCCAGACACAGCCAACCACGGGAGGAGCGTGCGCCTTTGGCCGGCGGTGTGGGGCCTCGGGAAGCGGAGCCATCCTCCCAAGGACTTGTCGTGGGAGGTGTCGGACACCCGTCACAGTACTTGTTCTCGTTTCTGTGTGGCAGAGAAGCCAGGTGGAGGGCACGGGGCCCACTCTGGGGCTCACACCTGCAGACTTGGGGCCCCGTCCCCCCACCGACCCGCTGCCCCCTGCCGCGCCAAGCGGCAGATGATTCTACTGAGCATGTGTCTCTGCTTCACGATAAGTAAGGTCACAGAAACTCGAAGGAACGGGAATTTGCAACAGCTGTCCAAGTTTATTACAAATTTAGGTCACAACCTTCTCAAAACCCCAACAGGGTCACTGACCACTGTCCTGTCGAGGCTCCCGCTACCGCGGGCATGACCCAGAGGTGGCGTCGGTGGGCTGCCAGCTGGGGAGGCCCCGAGCTCAGCCCTCCCGAGAAGACGCGTCTTGCCTGACCTCTGCTGAGAACACGCGATTACTCACAAAACCCCAGGAAACAGTCCCTTGTCCCAGAGATGCGGTTCCCAGAAATCTGCCCCAACCAGAGATGAACACGAAGTTCAAGAAAAGAAAAGTGGCAAAGGACGTGGCGCCCCCGAGTGGGGGCAGCCCCGCCCTGGGCGCCCCCTGCCAGGAACACAATGAGCCTGCCTTGGGCGGCGGACGGTGGCCTGGCCGCTGCAGGGCCTGGAGGCGGGGCCTTGGGGGCTGGCCAGCCTCACCCCGGACCCAGACAGTTTGTTTCTGCCGGGAAAACACTTCAGCGACCACCGCCCGCGCCTCGGGCTCACTCCTACCTGCACGTTGAGGGAAGGAACAGATGAGACGCTCAGCACCTCTCCCTGCAGCGTGACTCCGTGAGGAGCTTGGCCTCTCTCCCCCAACTCCCCAGGAGCAGGGGGTCCCAGAAGGCGGACAGCTGTCGCCGGGACCTCCGCAGATCGCAGGAGGGCCCACACCTCCGGAGAAGCAGATGTGACCCCCTGGTGCGGTGACTTCCGAAGGACTGACCTCTCTGAAGGCCAAGTAGAAACACGTCTCCGTGTCCTGTCACCAGCTGGAGGCCGTGAGCGAGGCTTGTCTGGAAGGGCCCAGCAGAAGAGACTTCCTTGTGCTTGTTGCTCAGTGCTGGACGGTCCACTGTGAAGGACAAGGGGCCGGGGGCGGCCTGTCCGCGGGACCCCGTGGGCCATAAACTCCAGATGATCGTGAAGAGGAAGGCGCATCCTGGGCACACGTGCTGTACTCGCTCAGGGGCCCAGGTAGCCCCACCCACACGCCTGCCACCGCGTGTCCCGGCCACGGAGGGTCCGAGTCGGCCGCACCCGGGGTTGAGGACCGGGGGACCTGGAGAGAGCAAACAAGGCCCCGAGGCCATGCGGGCAGGTGCGCCCTTCTTGTTCACAGGTGGGAACACGTGTCACGTGCTGAGAGCCCCTGGGACAGACGGGGAGAGGCCCGTGGGGCGCTGCCCTGGGCTGCAGACGTCTGCTCGGAACACGTGTAAACGCAGAGCTGTGAGCTAGACGGGTGTGGACGGAGCCACACTCGGTTTTCCCGCTGGGCCCACCGAAGGGCCCAGAGCCCGTGACACGCGTGCCCAGGCCGGGCTCCCATCGAAGGGAACGTACCTGAACCAGAGGCGGCAGCGTCTTCAGGGCCAGAAGATAAGGAGCGTCTCTGCGGTAAGTGATGGCGAAGGACCCGCGTGCCCGCGCAGCACAGGCAGCTGGGCCGGAGGGACAGGTGTCCCTTGCAGTGGAACACCAACTGACCAATGAGGAGGAACGGCGGACCCAGAAGTCATGGCTCAGAGGCCAAGAGAGCCACGGATTCTGGCAAGAACCCGCAAAGGATGCTGGAATGCAGGCGGGGGTGGGGAACTCCACGGCCCCAAAGTGCTGGGCACGGCCCGGCCGACACCCCCTAACCGGGTCCAGGTGGAAACGGCCATGCTGAGGCACATGGTCCCCTCAGCCCCCCGGGGACAGGCCCGTCCCCTCCTCGGCCTCCTGCCCAAAGTGCAAGCCCCACATCTACCGTGAGGGACACCCTGCAGATGAGCTAGTCTGTGTCCTGAGATTCACACGAGGGTCTAGAGAGTCTGGGGGCTGGGTCGCCTTTTGTTAAACACATCCTGCCGGGCAACAGGAGGAACCAGAGTCAACCGTCGCTGGTTGTGACTCACGCTCGAGTACTGAGGGGCCAAGCACAGGAGGTGGGGGAAGAGTGCCGTTCAGGGAGTCTCTTTCCTATTCTACCGACTTTTCTCTGAGCCAGAAAGTGCGTCCAATGGAAAGCAAGAAAAGTGTTCCCAGATGGGACGGTGGCCCTTCCCCGGCAGTTGTCCGGCCAGGAGCTGCCCGCAGCCTGAGCCAGGGAGCGGGGCGGCCGAGGGCTGCTGTGTTCGCGACCCACTCCCGCAGCCTCTCGTCCGATCTCGCCACCCTGCGTGTCCAGGGCAGCATGTGGCCGGCGTCCTTGGACCAGCAATCCCCACCTCTGCCCACTCACGACAGACAGAGGGACAGGTACTGGTGTCCACGCCACACGGGTGCCACGCCAGGGCACCTCGGGGCTGGGGAGCAGGTGGGCGCGGGGTTCCGGCAGCAGCTACGGACGAATACTTCCTCCTCCGGCCTAAACCACCTGTGACGAGTAAGTCCTTTAGTGTCAGAAACATCTTCAGAGTTTCAAAGCTAGAACTGCACCGGCCCCGCCGCTCTCATCCGCCTGTCCCTTTGGCCCCAGCCTCCCCCTCTGATGGTGACGTCCTCATGTGAGGTGTGCGTGCAGGGGGTGTGAGCGCGAATCCTCGAGAGAGAGAGAGAGAGAGAGAGAGGGAGAGGGAGAGGGAGAGCGTTGGCACACGGCCTGCGCATGCCCAGCGGCAGCAAGGGAAGGAGCAAGGCCCCTCGCCTGGGCCGGGCTCCCCCACACCCGCTCCATCGTGGGCCACGCACCCTTCCTGGAATCCGAGGGCTCCGGTTGGTGTTCGAACCTGTGGAGCTTGCGCGGGTGTGTGAGGAGGGCACACAGCCTCCTCTCCTGCCAGGGGTCTGAGGGAAGACGGGGCCCCTGAGGTCAGGGGCGCAGGGCCTGTGAGCCGGGCCCCGGGGCGGCCAGCACCGCGGCTGAGTCAACACACAGGCCTCGTGGGATGTGCACACCCGCCCCCCTCACACGTGTGCAGAGACCATTCCCGGGAACACACACAGGGCCGGAACGCCCACCCCCGGCAGCCTCAGAGCAGAAACCTCCCGCGTGCGAGTGCTGGCCCGAAACATGGGCTCCCCCGGTGCCCCGTCCCTTTGGCCAGGACAGACCTGAGCTCCTAGGTCACCAGGACCGTCAGGGCACCACGATGGGTCAGCGTCAAAAGCTACAGAACACCAGGCAGGGGATGGCGATGCACACCCTGAGCAGTCACTGGTCCTCGGTACAGCCCCCCCCCCCCCCGCCCCCAGCACGTGAGCCACTGGAGAAAGGGCCACGGGACTGGCCTCCCCTGTGCCCTTGCCGGCCAGGATGCTCCCAGACCTCTCCCTCCCCTAAAAACCCCCTTGTGCTTCTGGGCCCGCCGGTGGGTGCTGCGTGGGCAGGGGTCCCCTGTGGGCAGAGCTCCAGGCTTGGCTGACGGGCCTGCTTCTGTTCCCCAGACGCAGCCGGTGCCCAACCCCATGGCCTACCTCCTGCACCAGTCCCCCTGGTGGGCCCACCGCTTTGAGACGCTCAGCAACCACTTCCTGGAGCTCGTGGTGCCTTTCTTCATCTTCCTTGGACGGCGGCTGTGCATCCTCCACGGGGCCTTACAGATCCTGTTTCAGGTGAGCCCACGGCCAACGTCACCCCGTAACTGTCCCCGAGATCGTGGGCTCTGCTGGGGGAACGAGGCACATGGCCCAGGACGTGCGACCGGGAAGCCCTCCGTGGTGCCTTCTATGGGGTTCCTTTCACGTGCGAGCTGCACGTCGGGTCTCCGAGGAAAGGGCTGGTGGTGGTCTACTTCCACACAGACTGCTGTTCTCAACCCCCGGCTCCGGGGCCCCTCCGCGGTGGGCAGGGGCTCCACCACCTGCCTCCCCTGGGGCACTGACCATCCGGGACCTCTCCTTTCCCTAAACGTGGGCATCTACCTGTCGATCCCCAGGAAAAACACTGTGGGGACTTTCAATTCCTACGTTGTATTCATTGTCCTCGCGGACAACGACCGGTCCCGTGTGTGCGCCGCGTGAGAGTGCTCCTGGGAACACCTATCCAGACGGAGGGGCGCCGGGCCTGGCCGTCCTGCTCCAGACCCTGGGGTCCACCGTGGTGGCGGTGTGCTTTGGGCTGTGCTCCCTCGGTTACTGAGTGTGTCCCGCGGTGCGGGTGTCCTGCAGCTGTACCATCCGGGGTGTTTCCAGGTTTTCACCGTCACAGACAAATGGGAGTCCGTGTCCCAGGCGGGCGCGACGTCACGCGGGACACGTCCTCTCCTCTCCCTCCGGCACGTGAGCCCCGCTCGTCCCGCCTCCTCACCAACTCTGCTCCGGTCGGTCTTTCCGTTGGCCGTTCTGGCGGGTGAGGATCCGATGGGGGGAGTGGGATCCGACGGCAAGAGCCGCCGCCTTCACGAAGGCCCTGCCTTCCGGCGCCTGCGGTGCGGGTCGTCCACAGCAGAGTGTCTCATACCCACCGGGGTGGCTTCCTGCCGGACGCGTCACTCGAGTTGATCCTGTCGGCGCAAGTTTTCTCAGCCGTGTTGCTCTCTGCTGCTGGGGTGCAGACACAGCTCTGACTTGCACGTATCCGTCACATCCGACTGCCCCTGCGCTCGTTGCCTGTCCCTCTGCTCGCTCACCCCTTGAGGCAGTACGCGCTCCGGCTGCTTTTGTTCTGGGTTTTACGGGTCCCGAGCGGATGCTGAATTTCAGCAAACGGTTTTTTGTCCAGCAGCTGGGAGAGGGCCTCCCCTCCCGTAAGCTGTAACATGGGGAGTCGCACGAAGGCCGCGAACGCTGAGCCAGTCTCACGTCCTCAGGTGAACGGGGCTCTGCCACACGTGTACTTCGACACGTCCCTGGGAATAACTTGCCGGTATCCGTGTGCATCTGGCGTGGCCACGGGGAATGACGTCCGTCGCCAGTGGCGGCCCGTCCGGGCCCCGCTCACGGTGCTTCCGCCCCCCACGCGGCTCCGCGAGGGCAGGCGGCCACGGGGCAGAGGCGGCACCTGGGGGGCTGCTGGACAGGCCGGGTTTGCATTTGTCCCGAAGGCAGATTTAGCAGCAAACGTTTTCCTGGGAACTGGGCCATCGGTCACAGCAGAGAGGTTTCTTCCCGAGCGGAGGCAAGACACGCTCTCAAGCCACAAGTGCACGTATCTCAACTGGTGTTTTTGGACTTGTTTTCGCGTCTTTGGGTTTCCTTTTGTTCCTTTCAGCCTTCTTGAACTATTTTTGTTCCATTATTTCTGAGGTACACATGTGGCTTCTTGCGGGTTGAACGCGTGCTCTTTGCACAGACTGAAAAGTCTGAATTTCCTCCCTGTTTTGCTGCCACAGCCGCCCAGGCTCTGCTCCGGCCCTCCAGTGCTTCGGTGGTTCTGCTTTTCTGATTCATACGCTTTTTTAGAACGGTTTTGGACTTACAGAAAAGCTGAGTGCGGAGGGTCCCCTTGTCCGTGAACTTGTTGCATTCATGTGACACCCCGGTCACAATGAGCGTGGCCGGGCCCGTGACCCCTGCTCCCCCACCCTCTGATGCGGCAGGGGCGCTGCGCATCACGCCTGCCCCACGCGCACTTGAGCCCCGTGGTCCCACGGCCCCAAGTCAGCAGGAGGCGGCCTCGGGCAGAGGCTGGGGCATCCCTGAGAGCGTCCGCCAGTGTGGCTGCCACCTCGTGCTGGACCCTCCTCCGCTGTCCAAGGATGCCCGGCCGGTGGGCTCCCCTGTCCCCTCCCACAGGAGAACTTCCCCCTCCCCATTCCAAGGCGACTCAGAGGACCCTGGCCAGCACAGCCCGCTCGGCGTCAGGGTTACCATGGTGCCAGAGAACCGCTCAGCGTTGTGGGGCCTTAATTAGCCACCGCCTCGGCTGCTCTTCCGGGCTGTGGACCACGGGACCCTCTCCAGGCTGTAACCCTGCCTGGGCCCGCGAGACCAGCTTGCACCCTACTGCTTTCTCTCCAAAACCCCGAAGCCAGGGTGTGATGAGTGGAAGAGGAAAGCACACTGTCCCGTTACTTGACCGGATGAGAGCGGACGGAGAGAGGCTTCAGCGCCTTGAGAGCGGGATTTGAGAGATCCTCACTTGCCCGCAGAACCAGGGCCCTCGAAGTGCCCTTGTCCATTCACAGAGTGCTTGGCGGGAGTCCTGCGTCAGGACGGGCGCCAGCTTGCCGGACCCGGCTGGGCCGCAAGTCTGAATCCTGGCCTGGGGCACCAGCGTCTCCACTGCAAGCAGAGGGTCTCAGGCCACGTGGCCGGCCTCGACCCTGTTCTAGGCTCTGCTGCCTGCATGCTTAAACGGCACACGGCGATGGCACAGGAACGTGGGGCAGGGGAGGCCAGAGCCGGACCTTCCCGACCTGCAGTTCTGGGCATTATTCTACAAGACCAGCCCTTCTGCGTGTAGTCCGGGCAGGTCCCCGGCGTCCCCCCTTCTAGTGCCATGCCGTGCGCCACACAAGGCAGCAGAACGCTAGCGAGCACGGCGGCTCTCCTCCGAGGCACGGTCTGAGGTCCCCACGGGGCCAGGCCCCAGCTCCCTGGAGCAGGGAGGACGGATGGCCAGCTGGTCCGGCCGAGACGTGTCCGGCCCCCTCCCAGGCAGCATGGGGTCTCAGGCTGGGGGGCCGCAGGGCACAGTCTCGGGGCAGGAGCGGGTGTGCCGGTCACCCCAGCGAGCGGTACGCTGTGGGCACGCCCAGCCGAAGGTTTCGGCATTGTCCTGACGGGGGCCACGCTCCCGTTTCTGCACCCGACACGTCTCTGGTTCTGTTTGTTTCCGTTCATTCCTTCGGGGAAGGGTTGAGGATGTGAGCATGCTCACCTCCTCCCACGCTCAGTTTACACAGCTGTTCCGGAGGGGTCTGCCACGCCACCGGTCCGCTGTCTCCTTGGAGAGGTGCACGTGAGAGGCGACAAGAGAGCTGAACTGCGCGGTCCCGGACCCCCCCCCCCCATTCTGCCACCTCAAGCCTCAGGGAGAGACCCTGGCAGGGGGGCACCCCTCCTAGCGTGGGAGTGGGGGTTTGCCAGGCAAGTGGCTCCTGGTCAGTACAGAGACCAGTCGTTCACCCCACACCCGTCTTTTCCACCTCCCACAGTGTCCTGCTCCTTCCAGTCTCTAGGACTTCGGGCAGAATCGGGAACGTGTCACACTGGGGGCCTTCACCAGGGATGCGGGCACAGAGAGCTGCCTCCCCCAGCCCCTGAGCCAGAGCTGGGGTCCTGGCCACAGCAAGTCACCTACAAGCACGGGTGTCCTCTCCGAGACTGGGAGCTGAGAGCCCGGCACGGGAGTTCCAGAAACCCCTTGCCTTTGGTGTCTGTTGCATCACCGGACCGCCTGCTCAGCGTCTCCTGAGCCCAGGATCCCATGCGCACGGCTCAGCGTCCTGAGTGTTCTCCAGGGCTTCCCTCTGGCCCCCGGGGGGGCAGCACGCGGGGCTGCCGGCCCAGGTCTGGTCTCCCGCAGCCCACAAGGTGACCTGCAGGCATGTTTCAGGCTCCGCTGCCGCTGTAAACACAGTGTGATCCGTTCACTGTCCCTTAGGAGAGGTTGCGGCAGTGGTGTCCCCTCAGCACACTGGGGCCACACACGCCAAATTCCCTTTTTCTTATTAAAAGTAACCATCCCGATGGATGGGAGGAGGGACGAGGGGAGTGAGCCAGGAGCGTGCGTTTCTGCAGCCTCAGGGCTCCTGCTGCTTTGTCAGAAGCAGACTTCATACCCAACGTTGTGCTCTGTGGCACCCTAGCTCTCCAGGTCAGGACACCCCAGGTGGGCTCACAGGAGGGTGACCAGTGCGGGGGGGGGGGGGTGCAGGTAGGTGAGAAACAGGTTTGTGCCACTACCCTACTCAGACCCACCAAGATAGGAACCAAGGGACAGCCAGGCCTCTGGTCACTTTGGGCCTGTTGCCAGCCTTTCAGCACATCCTCCCCAGCTCTGACCCAGACAAAACTGTCAGAAGCCTGTGGGGCCAGAACATTCTGGATAATGGACTTGTGGGCCTCTTCCTGACATTTCCTCCTCTCCATGGCCTGCGCGGGAGGGGGGTGGCCCATGGGGAAGCATCAGGGCAGAGCCTCCCCATGCCCCATCCCAACTCCAAAGGCGGGGGTGGGCTGGGAGCCCAACGGCCAGGAGGTGGCGCCAGGGGTGGGATGGCTGGCCACTGAACGTGACCCGCAGCAGAGCCGCTTGGTTCCCCGCAAGCTGTTCAGCAGTGGCCCTCCCCGGGGCAGGTCCCACGCAGCCCCTATTCTCACGTGTGGCTGGAGACGCTGGTCACCAGGCAGAGGACCGGGTCTGGGCTGACAGGACCCGTGTCCCCAGATGCAGACTCAGAGCCCCCAGCTGCCAAAGTAACGGTGCCACACAGGGGCACCAGCGAGCCTCAGAAGGCGGCCCGCGTCTCAAGCCTCAGGCAAGGCCTCGGGGCCTCTGGGGATCACGCGCGAGGGGGCAGCTGGCTGCAAACGTCCCCCTCTTCGGGGAGTCTGCAGCAGGAGCAAGGGCCCCACAGGAGATCGCCCGGCCTGTGCTGAGCAGATGGGGAGGGAGGGTCCGCCCGGGTGTGGCCACCAAACCCCAGTTCACTCTGGGCGGATGGGGTTGTGGGCCCCCGTGGCCTGGGCCGTCTGCCCCTCCAGGAAGCCTCAGGTTAGGGCACGGCAGAGGGAGTGGCCAGCAAAGCCTCTTGATGGCACTCAAGTGGAAAACACCGGCGATCTGGCACAGAAGCGGGAAGAGCAGGGTCCGTCACACCCTCGGCAGCCACCCGCAGGTTTCCCGCCCCGGGCACTGCAGCTGCGGCCAGTGGTCAGCACGAACGGCCCGTCGCCACTGCGGGCCAGCAGCCCTCCTTTCGGCAGCCACACCACGGTCCAGGGTCGTTTGTTGCCCGAACGAGTCTCCTTTAAGGAAATTTAAGACATACTTAATAATTCACGCACGTATGGCCGTTGCGGACTCTGCCCCCCCCCCCCCACCCCCCAGGGCACAGACCCAGGTCTCCCGGGAGCTGTGCTGCTGGAACAGTGCTCTGACACGCCGCGGCCGGCTCTGGACTCCGGCCACCTTCCAGGACCGCTCTGTCACGTGGGAGTTTGGGCCCGACACACGATGCCCAGGGGTCTCCACTGTGGACTCGCACCGCTGCGACCCCGGCTCCTGCTCGCGTCGTGAGCCTACTGGGGAGGCTCCCACAACCGAAGCGCGCCTGTGTTTCCTTGGGCTCCTCTCATCTGTGCGCTCAGCATTGTCGTCAAATTAGAAATGTTTGCACCTGCCTTCCTGATTCTCGTACTGCCACCTGCCTTCCTGATATTCTTACTGTCACACCTCCCTGGGTATGACAGACCCGTGCCCCTGGGGGCTGCACTTTGGTCGGCGGTGGTCTGGGCCTCAGTTCACAAGGCGGCCCCTGCTCTGTTCCCACAGTTTGGCGGACTTTTATCGTGTCCGTTTGTCCGAAGTCCTTGCGGTAAATTCTCCATCTCTCACGTGACCTCTTAAACTCTCAAAGTGCATTTGGTTCTTTTACGTAGTTTTCCTAGTTCTCTTAATTATGATGACGTTTTCTCATCAATACTTTACTCACAGTAACTGCTTCAACGCTCTTACCTCCTCGTTGCAGATTTTCTCACGTGGTTCTACTCCCGTTCCATCCCAGTGGTGGCAGCGTGTCTGCAGAGGTGACCGGACGCCGGCCACCACGGGCCTTGCTAGTGAGTGTCCTCTCAGTGCTGAGTTCTCTCCTGATGAGCGGCTAACTGTTCACGGGTCCGTTTCTCCGTCCCGGGCAGGTGGGACATACCCTTTGCTGCAAGGCTGGTCTGGCCCTCACAGGGCCTGCGCCTCGCCAGGGTCTCTGCCGGGTGCCTGGCTTCTTTTCCCCGTGTGAGCTTCCACGTGCCCGTGACTCAGTGGTGGCAGGCCCGAGGGCACCTGGGCCATCCCTGCAGCGCTCGTGTGGCGAGCGCCCGACACCTCAACCTCCCCGAAGTCAGGCTTGCGCCCCTGGGGTTCCCTCCCTGTGCTGAGGCCGCCCAAGTGCCTCCGGGGAGAGCAGAGGCCGGAGCGGTGCCGTGGCACTGGCCGCCATGGCTTGCGGGACGGCCGCCTTACCTGCTCTGTCCCTGCCGTCCCTCTGCCGCACTATATCGGCCCCTCGGGCCCTTAGCCCGGAGAAGCCCGTCGCCCAGATGCCACTGGGGCTGCCGAGCGATGATAAGGCAGGACGGCTGTGGCCTTGGGCCCCAGAGGCTGACCCCACTTTTCCAGGATGAGGAGGCCGTGGCGGGATGCCAGCTACCATTCCTCTGCCTCGGCCCGTCCCCGTCAGGCTCTACTCGGTGGAAACAGGAGGAAGGGCGTGCGATCGGATTGTTCCGGGGAGGCAGGCAGGACGGGGCGTCCCCGTCCTCGGTCTGGGTGTTTACAGACGGAACTCGGGGAGGACACCGGGCCACGTGGTTCTGCCCAGTTCTCAGCTCTGGGGCCAGACCCCATGGCTGCGCCCTGGTGATCTGCCTCCCACGTGCCAAGTGCTGTCGAGAAACCGTGCGACCACCCTGCTCCCCCAACCTCTGTTCCGACGTGGCGAGCGGGCGAGCCCCGACCCGGCCAGCCCCATGCCACTCCGACTCCAGCCTGCCACGCCACACGCCACCTGTCCTGCCGCGTGTTTGACATCTTTCAGTCTAAAGGCTTACACAGTCTTTACTGCTCCTTCAGCCTGGGACACGAGAGCCCGCCAGAGCCCCGTGAGCCTGTGCCTTGCTCCACTGGGGTGTCCTGGCCCCCTTTCACTCTGACACACGGGTCTCCTTCCCCTTCGGGGGGTTTCTGGAAAGTCCAGCAGGAAGCCCCCGATGCTGCTCAGCCCATCTCCCTTCCCTCGAGGGTTTGTCAAGTGGCCTTCTGAAGCACCACTCAGATCTCAGCAGAATCCCCCTGCCTTTCCCCTGGTGTTTTCATTCTCCTTGACACACTGGAGAACGTCAACGTTCTCTGCCAGTGAGGCTCCTTTAAGATTAGCGGCTTTGGACTGCGTTTCTCTGGGGTCTCAGAGGCGGCCGTGAGGGACCAGAGGCGAGACTGGGCCTCGGTACCTGTGCAGGTTCCACCAATTACGCCTGGAGGGGAGCCCCTGGGCCATGTCCCCGGGCACTACGAAGGTCAGCGCAGTGTCTGTAGGCAGAGGTGGGTGCTGGCGGCCAGCAGTGAGAGGGCGGCTGCCGGGCTCTGCGGGGCAGGGGTGCAAACGCCCCACCGAGCCACCCCTGGTGGGCCCCGGTGTCCTGGCTGGGCCAGAGAGAACTTTGGGAACGCACCCCAGTGCGGGCAGGGGGGAGGAGGCAGAGCTCACCGTCTCGGCGGCAGCCGAGCCATAGGGAGCAGCGGAGGGAGCTTCTGCTGGCACCGCGGCCCCGGAGCTGCACCGAGCCCGCCAGCCCCGCGGGGTCCCGACAGAGTGGACCCCCAGTCGACGGCACGGAAAACACGACTTTTGTCAGAAGACGCAGGCAGCTGCCGACGGCCAAGACGGCAGAGAGGAGGCACAGCTTCCCCTCGAGTCACCTGCTGATGCGGCTGGGAGAGCGTCCGGGGCCCCGGGGCCAGGGAGACCAGTGCCGGAGGTCAGGCGCCTGGAGGAGGGGGACCAGGACGCCGTGTGCGGCACACTGCGGGGGGAGCCCAGTGTGCCCAGGGCACCTGCCACCTGGGACCAAGGCCCGGGGGAGAAATCATCTAGGGGCTTGGAACCAAGAATTACTCCTGGGAGAGCCGTGAGTCCCTGCCTCTCACGTCCCACCTCGTGATGTGCCCTCATCCTTAAAGCTGCTGAGACCCGCTGGAGGGAAGCACGGCTCCTCCTGCCAGAGCCTCCTGAGGCTGGCGGCTGTGACCCCACCTTCCTCCCCAGTCGCCAGGACCAGGACCGGCTGCAACCACAACTTGGGAAATAAGGGGCTGGGGAGTCAGCTGGGACTCACCCGCCACAGGGAAGAGCAGAGGTAGAGCGGCCCCCAGCACCCACGGGCCACGCAGGGAGACCTGACCTCGACGCCCCGCTCCGGGCCGTCCCACGGTGAGGTCGCTGCACGGGGAGACGGCCTGCTCGGCTTGGTGACGGCCACTGGCTTGTCCAGGCCGTAGTCGCTGCTGAGGTCTGTCCATCTGCTCATGTGCGCGGATGACCGGCTTGGATTCTTCTCGCCTCTGGGCCGATTCTGCTGCTTTCTGGCTTCCTCTTTTTCTCAAAGTCCCTCCTAAAGCAGGTCTGTCTGGCCACTCCCATCCTCACGTCTCCTCGGGGTGTATGCGGCAGGCGGCTCGTCTCCGGTGGACGTGTCAACTCCTGCCCCGTCCTGCCTCCCTGCCCCCCCTTTCCCCCCGCCCCCCGACTTGCGGGCCGCGGCCATCCCAGGGCAGGTCCCGGGTGCGAGCGGGGCCGCCGGCCTACAACGGGGTCTGGGTGCAGAGGTGTGCCCAGCCTCACCCCACATGCAAGAAGCTAATTCGCAACTAAACACGTGACGTTTACACCCGTGTGGCCCCAGAGTAACCAGGCGTCTCTCGGGATGCGTCTCGGGACACACTGCTTGTAAAGCTTCTAAAAAACTAGTCACTTGTAATTTTGTGAAAATGTCAACTGCAACCCGATGCCCCGACAGAAGCAGTCTGCTGGCTGGAAACGACGGGAACGCATGCACGTCTAACAGGCCCCACAGGGACACCCCAGCACTGCTCCTGCGGGGCACGCCGAGACCCTGCGGGCTTTGCTGGGCCCCGCACGCCCGAGCCCCGCTGCACACGTGGCCGCGGGTCTCGGGACACCGAGGTTTCGTGCCTGCCACGTTCGGGGACAGGCAGAGTGACAGAAGGCGGATGTCAGCTCACAGGTCATAGGGTGGGGGGCAGACGACACAGGCACCAAGGGACTATCTGGAGTGGAACTTTCTAGGTTTTATGGTGATTTACACAAGAGTCAGCATTTGTCAAGAGCCTCAACTATACGCCGTTATCATCTGTGTCAAGAGAACGGACTTAGAAAGTAAGGACGCGCGTTTGCCAGAAGCTCACGGCGGCTGCTGCCCTCGCCGCCTGCTCCTGCCGGGTTCCCGAGTCCGAGCCGCTCTGAGGGCACCCGTCCATCCCCAGGGAGCGGCAGCCCAGGGCATCGGCGCCTCCTCGGAGGACCCTCCTCGCTCGGGTCGGGCGCGTCTGGCTGAGCCGTGCGGCCCAGGGCGGCGTGGGTCTCTGAGGCCGGATTCGCGGCCCCATGTCTGTGAAGGCGGTGCGGGCCCAGCAGCCTCCCCACCCCTCCCCCTCCAGTGCCCACTGACAGGGCTGTAATCGGGCCTGATTATGTTCAAGTCACTAAAACAACTTAAACATGTGCAGCTGCCAGAAGGAACTTTCCCCATTGCTGGCTGGGATGCAGCCGTGACAGCCAGCATCTCGCCGGGAAACAGGCTGGGTGTGCGGGGAAAACCCCAGGCTGTTGGCACTCCGTCCGCTCAGAGATTCTGTGACCTTACTTCTCACAGCCAAGGTGCTAAGTTGCTTTTAGGGATGAGCCCTATCGGCAAACTGCCACAGCCTGGGTAGTGGGAAGTCGGCAGACAAGTGGTAAAGCCGGTGGCGGTTTCTCCCCAAGCACATCTGGACTTCCTAGACCCCGGGTCACCCCAGACCCTGCAGCAGAACCAGCCTCTCGGGATGGACGGTGGCCAGCCCCGGCTCAGGCTGAGAGCATGCCGGCGGTCCAGCCCCACTGAAGCGGAACCCGAGTGGAGGCCGGCCACGCTATCCCAGCAGGCACCCCGGGCCCCGGCCGGCCTTGTACGTGGTCACTCAGGACGTGCCTCGGGGACCGCTGGCTGTGGAGGATGGGGTGGCCGCACAGGCGCCCCCCACCCCTAACCTCCGGGTAAGCAGCCAGAGCCTCGTCCCCCTCCCGCGTGACTTGGGCACAGGTCCCCAGGGGCTGCCGCGGGCCTGTACTCGTCGACGGTCACCACAGCAATTGCCCCAACACAAACTACGGCATCAAACAGTGCAAGGAGACCAGCTGGCGGTCCCGTGGGTGGGAACCGGGCAGCCCCGGAGGCCGGAATCGCGGCGTCCGGAGGCCGGGTTCCACTCAAAGCTCTGGGAAGAACCCGCCTCCGAGATCAGCTGGGGCATGGACACCCTGATGAGGGAGAGGGGTCCAGACCTCGCACACCCCATGTTTCTCCAAGGGCCACCCACGCTAGGCTGCCGCGTCCCGGGCAGAGCGTGCCACGGTCGAGGTCCTCGGTGAGCACCCCTGCCCTGGGCTCAGGCGCTGCCCCGCCCCCTCCAGGTGGTCCTCGTCATCAGCGGGAACCTGAGCTTCCTGAACTGGCTGACCATGGTGCCCAGCGTCGCCTGCTTCGATGACGCCACTCTGGGGTTCTTGTTTCCCTCCGGGCCTGGGGGCCTCAAGGACCGAGTCCGGAAGATGCAGGAAGAGGCAGCCCGAGGGGCCCGGCCCACCCTAAGATACGGTGAGTGGACACCCCCGCCATGGACAGAAGCCCTTCATCCCCAGGATGGGAACAACCAGCCCATCAGAGAGCGTCCACATCAGCCTCAGAGAACGTCCTGGCTCGGGTGTCCGGGCTGCGCCAGGCCCTTCCCTCGGCTCCTGTGAGCCCACAGGCGCCCCTCCCTGGCGGGCAGCTGGCCTAGAGTGAGGCTCACGCCACCATCCCCCTCCCTGCCCCCCCCTCCAGGCTGCGTGGTGCGGCAGGCAGTGCACGTGGCACTAGGCATCCTGGTGGCCTGGCTCAGTGTCCCCGTGGTCCTCAACCTGCTGAGTCCCACGCAGGTCATGAACACCTCCTTCAACTCCCTGAGGATCGTCAACACATACGGCGCCTTCGGAAGGTACGTGCGAGGTCTCTCCTCGCCCCATCCACCGTGTGCGCACGTGCGACCCAAGGTCCCTCACGGAGACCCACCCCAACCTTCCAAGGGGGCAGCCTCGGTCTAAGGCAGGGTCGTGGGGAGGTGGGTGGGAACCGGGCAGCCCCGGAGGCCAGAACCGCCGTGTCCGGAGGCCGGGTTCCACTCAAAGCTCTGGGTGGGAAGAACCTGCCTCCGAGATCAGCCGGGGCGTGGACACCCCAGTCTCAGCCGGGTCTGCTCAGGAGAGAAGCCACGGTGCAGAGGCACAGCAGCTGCCACCGTCGTGTGCCCAAAGTCCCCCGCCTCGGTCTCCCCACAGCATCACCAAGGAGCGCACGGAGGTCATCCTGCAGGGCACGGCCAGCCCCAACGCCAGCGCGCCGGACGCCGTGTGGGAGGACTATGGGTTCAAGTGCAAGCCGGGTGACCCGGGGCGGCGGCCGTGCCTCATCTCTCCGTACCACTACCGCCTGGACTGGCTCATGTGGTTCGCGGCCTTCCAGGTAAGGGCCTCTCCTGCTCCCGGTGCGTTCCCAAGGCCACGATGCCCTCAGTGGGGGTGAGCCCTTGCCTCACACGGCCCCCCTGGGAGAGGACGCGGCCGAGAAAGCCAGCGTCAGGGTGTCAGCGGGGGCCTCGTTCACTCAAGGACAGCCTCAGGAAGACGCCTCACACGAGACCCCGGGGCCGGCAGGTGACAACACTGACAGGCCCGTGCCCACTCCATCCGAGGACAGGACAGTATGACGGGAGCTGGGCCCTGAGAGGAACGGTCCACGGGCACCTGCCCCACGGCCAAGAGCAGGGAGTGAGCGGCCCTTCCAGAGAGGAACCCAGACGGAGAAAGTGGGAGGGTGGGCCCGGCCCCCAGGAGAGGCTAACCCCGACCACACTTGGGGGGAGGGGGTGGTGAGGAAGCAGCAAGCTGAGGGCCCCGGGGACCACGGCTTAACGGTTCTGGCCCATCCAGGGGGCCCCCCCACATGCCCGGCTCTGTGCCCACAGCCAGCACCCCACTCCTTTCTCACCCCCAGACCTATGAGCACAACGAGTGGATCATTCACCTGGCAGGCAAGCTCCTGGCCAACGACAGGGAGGCTCTGTCCCTACTGGCCTTCAACCCGTTCAAGGACAGGGCCCCCCCCAGGTAAGAACCCTTTCCTGGACAGCCCAGCGTGCCCTCAGCACTCTCTCAGCGCTGCTCCTACAAAGGCGGGCACCCCCAGCCATGCCCCAAACACCTGAAAACATGCCTGAGTGCCAAGGTCCCCACGCTCTGGACCCCCCACCTTGATCGGCACTGCTCGCCTGCGTCAGAGGGCAGGGTGTGGCACCGAGTGTCGAGCCCTTCCTTTTCCAGGGGTCACCTGCCCCCCCACCTCACCCCCGCAGCCTCTCCTTCCAAGGAGCAGCCGCTCGGCAGGCAAGGGGCCAGGCTGCCCGACACAAGTCTTCCCTTGCAGGTGGGTCCGGGGAGAGCACTACAGGTACAAGTTCAGCCGCCTGGGGGGCCGGCATGCTGCGGCAGGCAGGTGGTGGGTCCGGAAGAGGATCGGCCCCTACTTCCCCCCACTCAGCCTGCGAGACCTGGAGGGCTACTTCCGGTCCCGGGACTGGCCGCTCCCGGAGCTGGAGTAGAGCCGGTCCCGGGCCGGTGCGCGGAGGAATAAAGCAGGAAGGCCCGGCTACCTGGGTGAGGTCTCGTGCGCCTGGGGAACCGCCACCCACTCCCACAGAGGAGGGGGTCCCAGGGCGACTCGTGCTGGCCTCCAGAGTCAGTCCCTGGGCCGCCACGTCCCCTTCCTTACAGATGGAGTTCTCTGCGGACAGCCCGCCCCCGGTCCCTTTGCCGGTCACCAGTACCGCCCTGACCCCACCGTGTCCACCAGCACCAGGGCGCTGGGTCCACACAGGCCCCCGGCCCCGGGGCACCCGAACCCCATCACGTGCCTGGCGGGGCCACAGGGAAGCTGCCACTCCCGACCTGTGCTCTTAGCAGCCCCTGGTGCTGCCCCCACACCCGGGAGGTGCCCGGGAGAGGGAGACGCCACGGCTCCTGCCCGCCCCTTGTGCCTGCCCCCTTCTCAGAACCTGCACGCCTCCCCCTCCCCCAGCTCCAGGGTCCAGAGGCACGGACAGAAGCCCTTTGTTCCTCCCTAGGCGAGCCCCCTCCCACCCCCCGGCCCGTGAGTGACCGTGGAGCCTCCTGCTCCCTGACCCCCGCCCTGGGAGTGCCCACGGCGGCAATTCCGAGGACTGACGGGCGCAAGTTAAACTACGTGGATGATTCCTTGCCAGGCGTCCTTCTGGGGGTCTCTGCCACGTGACGTGGACTGCGGCCCCACATCGTTACTGCCTGATGTTAGCCGGGAGCACACACGACTCCCACCCCACGGCGGTGCCCCTGCCGATCAGGTGGCCCGAATCCCTGCCCTAGCTGCCCCTCCCCCTCCCCGCACCCATCCGGAGCGCCCGGCCACCCCAGGGAGGGTCCCGGCGGGAACGAGGTGCTTCAGGCAGGAGGCCCGGCCGAGGGGGGCACAAGCGCGGGTCTGTGTGGAGGGCCCCCCCACACACACACAGCCTGCCGGGGGGGGGGGGCGGCCAGCCGGTCCAGGTGCCAACAGAGAGGCCGTGTTCCTGCTCGCGGGGACACAGGCTCCCTGTGTCTGGCTCAGGACAGACGCGGCCTCAGACGAGGAGCCTGGAGCCAGCGAGTCTGCCCGCGGCGGCCGCACGGAGCTGCCCACCAGCCCGCCGTGGCCTGGGCAGCCCTTCCTAGGGGGCTGTCCCGGGAGCTCTGCCGCTGGGTGGGGGCACGGGGCGGGCGGGCGGCCTGGGGAGACTCCGCCGCCAGAACCACTGCAGGCCCCTGGCACCTCTCGTTCCCGTACCGTGGGCTCACCACACCCCTGCCCGCGGGCGCCACGCCAGGCCTCCTCCACCTCTCCCAGGACAGGCCTTCGGGGCACACCGGCCCTCAGACAAGACAAACATCCGCTCGCCCAGAGGGCCGCTGCAAGGGACACACGACATCTCCCACGGCCCGTACCCTCCCAGAGGCCCAGGGTAGGGTGCCCCAGCCTCCACCTTCAGAGCCTGTCCTGAGGCCCGTCATCTCCCTCCTGACACCCCACCCCTCCTCCACTCGAAATCCTCCCGTGGCCCCAGCCTCACTGAGCACAAGCCTGGGGTCGCGCCGTGGCCCCCGTTCCTCACGCCCACCGGTGCCGGACCGCAGGGCCTTTGCTCTGGCAGCTCCCGTGCCAGCTCCACACAGCCCACCCCCCTTGAGGGCCACCTCACCCTGCCTTCGCCGGACCCCAAGCCGCTCCTCCCAGGGCCGAGCGACACCGATACGGGCCTGCTGGATAAACTGTCCACCTGACAAAGGAGAAAGGTCCCAAATCCGCATCTACTCAACCTGACCCTGCGCTCTCTGGGAAGCTGTTTCTTGGTCAACCCAAGAGAAACTTCAGGGGCTGGGGCTCGGGGACACGTGGGGACATTAGCTCACCCTGCCTGGGCGGTGCAGGTGGACCGGGTGCCTCCTCTACCCACCCCCGGCTCCACCGTAGAAAAATCATCCCCCCAGGGGCGGGGGCGGGGCTCTCTTCTCACCGGGAACAGACGCCGAGGTCAGGCTCAGGTCAACGTTAGATATGCTGCCGGCACCTCCCGGGGCACAAGGCTCGAGGGAAGGGCCTGGCCCCCGGGAGCCGAGCCCGCCCAAGCCAGGGACAGCCTGGCTGACCATGTGCGGGCCAGGGGCGGGGGAACCTTCCCTTTCCAAAAGAGGGTTTTCGCTCGGCAACGGTGACATGTGAAGGTCGAGCGGTGCTCCTCTCGACCTCACTCAGACCACAGACCTGTGGGCGCAGGAGTTCCGGGCCCTGCCCGCCACTGCAGGCCTCCTGCATCTGCACGGGGAAGGCCCCCGTGCTCTGCCCCCGGGGCCGCTGGGTTGCGTCTGCACAGGGTCCGCACACTTCAGGCCCCGTGGCTCTGCGGACGGACACAGTGACAAATTCGAGAAGGGCGCAGATTCCTAAAACCTGCCGGGTGGGCCCGGGCAGCCTGAGGGGCCGTTAGCCATCACTGTTCCGCTCAGCCGCTTTTGCGATTACTCACGGGTCACCAGCCTCTGCCGTCTGTGGGGTGACAGCCCTTCCCTGCTCCCGAGGCTCATCTGGGGCTGGTCTTTCTTGCCGCCTTCTGGGTCTCGCGGCGCCGGCGCCGGGTTTTCCAGCCAGCGTCCCCGGCCCTAGCGCACGGACACTCGTTCTTCCTGCCTGCCACCTTGGGGGGGTTCCACTGCTGCCATCTTGGACTGAAAACTTCACTTCTGTCTATTCCTCCTTCTGACCTCGAGGAAATGGGGCCAAGGGCCCCATGGCTCAGCTGGACACTGTGGGCCTGGTCTGTGGATTCTAGAACTGCTGCCTTTCCCATCAACCCATCCAAAGACAGAGGTGGGGATTTTAGTTTCCAGAAAAAAGGACTTGGGCCTACCTTCTGACTGTCTTCTATTTTACCCCATGCGTTCGCCACCCCCAAGACTCCCCTCCACCTCAGGCCCCCGCATCCTTAGGACCGACGTCCCTCTGGGAAGGACACCCTCGCCAGACGTGAGGTGGCTGCTTGCCTCCCTCTGCCGACAAGTCCCCTTGCTCCGCAGCACAACACCCTGGGCCCTGGGCCGCTCCCCAAGTCGACCTCCCTGCCCTGTACCCTCAGGGCATAAAGATGGCTTTGTCCTCAGGGAACTGCTTCCAAAGCCACTGAGTAAAGCAAACTGACCTTTAAAACTCCTAAAGTAATCCGTGAAATCGACAAGCCTTTAGTTTAACAAACAGGAAAAAAAAAAAGATGCAGAGAACTAAAATCAGAAAAAAGAGATCGGGAGCATTACTACTGACCTTAAATAAAAAGAACTTTAGGAGTATTAAGAGCAACAGTATGCCAACAAATGAGATCGCGTCGACGAAACAGACAAAACCCTAGAGACGCACCGACTACCAAAAGTGACTCAGGAAAAAACAAAGTTGTAAAAGGTCTATAACAAGAGACTGCATCAGTAATCAAAAACCTCCCAATAAATAAAAACACTGGACCAATGGCTTCACTGCTGAATTCTGCCAAGAATTTAAAAGAGCATTAATACCGATTCTTCCCAAACTCTTCCAAAAAACTCAGAAAAGGGAACGCTTCCTAAGTCCTCTCGTGAAGCCAGTTTTCCTTGATAACAAAGCCAAAAACACCAGCATCCCTTAAACATACAGACCGGAAAGTCCTCAACAAAATACTAGCAAAGTAACAGCATGACCAGAGAGGATTCTATGCCACGGCCAAGTGGGATTCTGCCCCAGGAGTGCCAGAGTGGCTCAACCTCAGAAAATCCATCACCGCGGTACGCGCATCCGCATCGACAGAACACGGCGGGTGGGGCACGCACAGTCCACTCAGCAGATGCAGGAAGAGCATCTGACAAAATCCAGCCGCCTTTCAGGATAAGAGCCGCTCAGAAAACTTCCTCAACATAATACAGGGTGGTCAGCCACAGCCCACAGCCCACGTCATTCTCAATAACGAAAGACTGAAAGCTTTCCCCCCAAGATCAGAGCTGAAACCAGAATGTCCGCGGTCATTGGAGCCACCCAGCACTGCACTCGAATTCCAGGGAGGGCAGGTAGTTGAGGAAAACTGAAGTATAACCACCTCTGTTCACAACTGACATGATCCCACAGACAGAAAATTCCGAAGATCCACAAAAACAAACACAAAAACCCCATGCGACACTGGAGCTAATAAACTAACTCAGCAAACCCGCAGGGTACAAGACGGACACACAAATCAGATGTGCTGCTATACACCAGCAATGAACAATTTGGCAAAGAAACTAAGGCAACAACTGCATTTACGAGTGCAGCCAAAAGATAAAATACCTACCAAAAAACGTAACCAAGGAGGTAAACGACCTACATGCTGAAAACTACATCACACTGCTGGAAAACCTTCTAAAGACCGAAGTCGGTGAGAAGCATGCCCATCCACCAACCGTGTGGCTGTAGCGTCAAGATGACAGTACTACCCAAAGTATCTAAAGACGCAGTGAAATCTCTGTTGAAATTCTGTTGGCTTTTTTTGGAGAAACGGAAAAGCCAATGCTCAAATTCACATGGAACTGCAAAGGGCCCCAAGTAACAAAACAATCTTGAGAAGTTGGAAGACTCACATTTCCTGATATGAAAACTTACTCCAAAGCTACAGTTATCAAAACGGTGCGTTCCTGGCATAGCGACAGACACGCGGACCAGAAGAGAACGGAGAGCTAACAGACCCTCACACATATGGTCAAATGATTTTAGACAAGGGTGCCAAGGCCACTCAGGGAGAGGGCAGTCTTTTCAACAAATGGTGCTGGGAAAGCAGGATCTAAGCACTAGACGATGAAGTTGGGCCCTTACCCCACACCGTATTCAAAAATTAACTCCAAATGGATGAAAGAGCGGCAACTATTAAAAGTCCCAGAAAAAAAAAATAGATTTACCAATGGATCCTTAGATGGGATGCCAACAGCAGAAGCAACAAAAGGAAAACCAGATAAATTGGACACCATCAAAATTTTAAACTTTTGTGCCTCTAAGAACGTTATCAGCAAAGTGAAAAGACAACCCACACAGTGGGAGAAAATATTTGCAAGTCATAGATCTGATAAAAGTCTAGTATCCAGGATAAATAGAGAACTCTTACGGCTAAACCACAAAAAAGACAAACCAATTCAAAAGGACTTGATTAGCCATTTCTCCAAGAAAGGCACACAACTGGCCAAAAAGCACATGAAAAGATCCTCGACATCCTCAGTCGCTGGGAAATGCACATGAAAACCACAACGGGGTATTACTTCACACCCACTATAATGGCTCTGATTTTTTTTTTTTAATAAACATGACAAGTATTGGCAAGGATATGGAGAAATTGGAGCTTCTGTATCTTGCAGGTGGGGATGTGAAGGACACAGCCACTGTGGAGACAGCCAGGCAGCACCTAGGAGGTTAAACGTGGATCAACGACCACATGACCCAGCAATTCCACTTGGGTGCGTGTGTCCAAAAGAGTTCGAAACAGGGAGTCAGACAGATACTCGTGCATGAATGTTCACAACAGCCAAAAGGTGAAAACCCCAATGTCCACCAACAGACGAACACATGAACAAAATGTGGTCTCTCTGCACAATGGAACAAGGAGTAAAGTTGTGTCACCTGCTACGATGTGGAAAACCTTAAAAGTATCGTGCTCCGTGAAATAAGCCAGACACAAAACGTCACCCATTACATGGCTCTATTTATAGGAAATATCCTCAATAGGTAAGTCTGTAGAGACCGAAAGACTAGTGATCGCTAGAAGCTGGAGCGAGGGGAGAATGAAGAGTGACAGCATCGTGGGTTCCTCTTGACGGGATGAAGCAGTTGGGGACTAGATGGAGGCAGTGGGTCCACAACACTATGATATACATACTCAGTGCCACCAACTGTTCCCTATAAAATGGTTAACTGTGGTAATGCCGTCTTCACCTTAAGTTTTCAAAATAAAACAAAAGCGAAGAAAAGCCTCCTAAGCGTCCCAAGACCCTGGACCTCCCTGTCTCAGGGGTCCAGAGACCTCACACTGCCACGATCGAGTGGGAACGCAGGGAGAGCCAGCAGATAAAGCGGCCATCCCTTCTGTGTCAAGTGCATAGGGCTAGATTCCCTCAAGGCCAGGACATAAGGTGGTACTTAGCCAGTGGGATAGAAAGCGGGTGTGCAGAGACAGTGTTTGACCGTACACGAACTTTCTTCTAACGGAAGATCTAGGAAGGACAGTTACAGGTACACAAGTACCAATCAGTCGTGGGAAATCTGAGCAGACGGAAGGGCAGCCATGGTTACATTATGTTGGTGACGCATAAGCCTTTGCCATCCGGATGGCTTCTGCCGAGGCTTCCGCCCTGTGGTTACCTGGTGTCAGCTCAGCACGTAGCATGGATGGGGTTACGCCCCACCTCCTGAGGTGTGTGGTCACCTTGCTCCAATGGGACTGACCTGGCTGGGTTGGCAGCAGCCTCCAGGCTGGGTGGCTCATTGCTGGGGATCCATATGTGCCCACGTGTTTCTACATAGTCCAAACTGTTACAGCTTCATAATCCTGGCACCTGGTGGTTTCAGCCCCCCAATTCTCAAAACTGCCTATCACTACTGGCCCAGTGCTCAAAACAAGCTGAAGTTCTTATTCTAATAGTTCACATGCAAACAGTGGACGGTGTCGTTTCTTCCCTTCCCTCCCTCGTGCCTCTCTTTCTTATCTTGTGCTGGCATCCAGGTTGAGGCCCACCATCTCCCTTAGGACCTCATCTTTTTCTTAGCCTAGAAGCTGTCCGTTTAAAAATTTCACTATGGTGAGCTAATCTACTACCCTTTACAAATACCAGGTAAAAGATAAACAAACTTGATATGTGAACTCACAAAAAGAAAAGTGGAAAAATCTGACCCAAGAAGAGAAGCCAAAAAGCCAGAATGGTGCACCCCAGGCTGCAGGGAAGAGGCACCTTGTCCTGACAACGTGGGGACTCCCAACAAAGACCTTCGCATCAAACTAGAACCTTTTCAGGGCCAAACATTTGAGAACAAAACCAATGGAACCCAATCTGGTTCTTTGAAAATACCAGTGAGATGGATAAACCTCTAGTTACAACGATCAAGGGAAAAAGAGAGAAAAGACAAATTATCTATATCAAGAAGGAAAGCAGGGCCATCACTACAGAGCCAACAAACACTGAAAGGGTATTAACATTATCAACTTTATTCTGCATTAGAATACTAGATGAAATTTTTTAAAATCCCTGAAAAGACATAAATTACTAAAACTGAGTCACAAAGAAAGAGAAAACCGAAACAGTCTCATAACAATTGAAGGAAATGAATTTGTGATTTAAAACCTCACACAGAAAATTTCAGGCTGAGATGACTTGACTGCTGTATTCTATCCGACATTTAATGAAAGAATGACATCATCTGCACAAACACTCATACACTGCTGGTCAGAGTATAAAAAAGGTACAACTGCTCTGGAAACGTTTGGCATTTCTGAAAACACTGAGCATAAGCTACCATACAACCCAGCCATTCTAAGTATCTACCCAAGAAAAATGAGAAGACAGACTTGTGAGCCATGCTTTTAGCAGGTTTATTCAGACCAGCCAAATACTGGGAAACAGCCCAGGGGTCCACCAGCAGAAGAGTAGATGAGCCCATTGTGCTCTATCCACACACAAACAATCCTTAGCAATTAGTAGATCATATTATTGACACACATCACCACACATTTGAACCTCAAAAACATGCTCAACTAATGAATCCAGAGACAAGAAAATATACACCGTATGATTGCATTTATACGGAACTCTTAAGGAGGAAGTCTCAACTGTGGTTACCTGGGGCCACGATGGGCAGGGGCTGACAGAAGAGCAGAACAAGGGAGTCTGCAGGGAGCTAGAAACATTCCAGGTCTCAACTGCGTGGCAGGTAACGTGGCATTTGTCAAAAACCATCAAGCTGTACGCTTCAAGGAGATGCAATTTATAGAAACTGCAATAGACCCTCCAAACAGAGACCTGGTTTGTAGTGTTTTTTTTTGTTGTTGTTTTTTTAATTCCCATGATCTAAACACACTGCATCTGATTTCGGCACGGAAGTGGAGAGGGATACACACAGTCAGCTCTCGTGTGGCGGTATAAGCCGGCACCTGCACGCTGTCACCTGTACCTCAATCAAGTTGATTTTGAAAACAAAAGATGACAAAGAAACCCCAAAATATCCCTACACCAGGCTACGCTAAGTAACACTGGCAATGCCAAGTAGACAAAGGCACAGAGCACTCACAACACTGGCTCACCTGGGACTCAACAGATGCACGGACAAGTACCTTCGAGGAGGCCTGCGCTGGAGGTCACCAGCCCTGTTCCTAAGAGACAAAAACTGCCAGGTCAGCACCAAGAGAAGAACGGACAAACGGGCGTTGGTGGAATACTTCACTGCGGCAAAGAGCACCAACGATCTAGAACCCCTGGCAGACGGGGTGAATGTCACAGGCACGCTGCTGAGCCAGGGGGCCTGAAGCACTGAGGCAAAGGCCGCACGACCGAGGCAAAGGCCGCACGACCGAGTCACAGGTGTGAAGGATGACACTGGGGGCCACACAGGGCCAGGCGTACGGTGGGGGTGGCACAGAGGTCTAGCGGTGTTCTAGCTCTTGGCCGGATGGCAGTTACGCTGACATTCGCTTTGTGGCGGTTTCCTGAGTGCACACATTTTGTGGGCTTTTTCTGTGTGTTCCGATTCACAACTAAAATATTCTAAACACAAAAACCTATGTTTCCATTGTCAAGGGGGAGAGCCTACTTTATTTCCGGTATTTTATTATCAAGAACGCTACACTGTTGTCCTTTCACAGGCGCACACAAGCAAGCGTAAGCACAACGGGTGTCCGCTCCCCTCCCGAGTCCTGATGCACCTCTGCCCCATCCTCTCGTGTCTCGACTGCGTTCCTCCCCTGCTTGCTGCCACCCCTCCCCACCCGCCGTTTTTCACTCTTTGCAAGTGTTTCTGTCCTCTTTTTAAGCTGCCAGGGTACCTGTTCTGGCCCAGGCAGGGACCCGCAAAGCCCCGCACACCCCTTTTCTCCATGCAGGGCATCAGGGTGGTGACGTGGCTCTCCCGCGAGCGTGAACGTAGCTACCTAAGTTCGCCTGACGCCCGAGGGACACGTGCGAGCCTGACAAAGCTTGCCACCACGGAGAAGACGGAGAAGATGGAGAAGACGGACAGGCCCCTGTTCCCGCCCACGGCTCCCTGCAAGGACACCTTGGCTTGAGGCGAAAAGCCAAGGAAGCTGTGATGGGCAAGGCCAATGAGACGAGATGATGCCTCCTGTCGAGGAGCAAACGGTGCCTTTGTCCTCGGGGAGGGTCGCCGGCAGTCACCTCCTCCTTGCGCTGGCTCTGGCGGGCGCTGCACCTGGGCCGTGGAGGGCACTCGGCGCCAGCCCTGCAGCTGGGGCCTTTCTGTGGTGGGCACACATTTGCATCTCAATAACCCCTGATTAATATTTAAGGAGCCAGCTGTCTGTGCCACATGGAAAAAGGGGGGAAAAAAACCCGCCTTGTTCCTTTAAGGGGTGGGCCCAAGACCCTTCATCAAGTGGCCTTCATCTCCCCACCGGGTCTTCACATTCACACGATTCTTCTCCACGAGAAAATACGAAGCGCCATTAGCGAGCTATCAGGGGCCGACTGTGTCCCCATCAATGCCCCTCAGTCCATTGTGGCCGCCGTGCAGCTGCAGGGCTGGCGCGGCAAGCTGCCGGGCTGGGCCCCGTCCCTCTGTCTGTCCGTTGTCATCGGGCACTGCGTCCAGCGTGGCCTGTCACTGCCCCATCCAACGGAAGTGGACAGCATGTTCGGAGCTCAGACCCCGACGTGGGGGCTGAACCAGCCAGCGCCCCCGCCCATCACCGTCCCCCGACGCCTGCACAGCCGCCGGTGCAGAGAGCCCTCCCCTCGCTGGCCACCGCCCCAGGCTGGGTCCTGGCTCACAAGTCTGCCCAAGAAGCCTCCACTGTGGGTCTCCAGGCAGGTGTCAGTTGCAGCGGGTTAAACAGCGTCCCTCAAAAGGCATGTCCTCCCAGAACCTCAGGACATGACTGTCTTTGGAAAGAGGATCTTTGCAAATACAATTAGCTAAGAGGAGGTCACGCTAGAACACGGTGGGCCTTGGATCCAATGTGTGGTGTCCCTGTAGTAAGAGGAGACACGGGGAGAAGACCAGGGGACCCCAAACCTGCGGCCCCCAGTGTCCCACACGCTCTGCGGCAGTGCAGGTAACGACTCTGGGCCCAGAGTGGCCGCTCACAGCCACCCTCCTCGCCAACCTGGTGGCAGGGGCCAGTTGCCTCCTGGACAGCAGCCCCACCAAGAAGGTCGGGGGTGGAGGGCGGCGGGGCCAACGGTCGCCTGGGGACCGCCCTCCCAAGCCCTGTCTGGCCCCTTGATCTCCACCCCGTGTGAGTCCCGGGCCCTCTCCAAGCCCTTAGCACCGAGCTAGGAACCACCCAGGGCCCCTCACCCCCACGCAGGGGGGGCTTTCTCCCTCAATACACAGGAGCCCCTGGATCACCGAGTTCCTGGGGGGCTCTGCTGGGCAGGCACGGGGGCCTCCACCTGGGGGAGGGGACAGTCCCGGGCCCTGCTTCTTCTCCCACCCCCCACCCGAGGGCCAGTCCAGAGGAAGCCGCTCGTCCCCAGAGCTCATCATTAAATTCTTCCCCAGACAGCATGGCCAGGTCCCCCAGACCTGGGGCCTCTGGCTCCTGCCCACCCAGCACCTGCCCTCCCTCATGGCAGGTCCAGACTAGGGGCCGCCGAGATCACTGGGTTGACTCGACAGTCAGTCCCCTTCCCCAGAGGGAAGGCCACAAGGACAGGCTCTGCACACGCGCCTGCCTAGGAGGGGCCCTGCCCACCCCGCCCCCAAACACCATTCCCTCCCCGTGATTCACGTGGGTCCCTGATCTGAAACTTAGCACCTTCCATCTCCCACCCCCACCCGGGGTCCCAGGCGAGGCCAACGTGTAAGGAGCAGAGGATCTCACCTCACCTGATCTTTTCCCTGCCCCTGGGGGCCAGGTGAGTTTGGAGGTTTACAGGCAGGGCTGGGGCAGCCCCAACGTCACTGGCACTCGGGGTTTCTGCAGGGGACAGACAGAGGACAGGCTAGACCAGCGGAAGATTCTTGCCAAACCTCCGATAAAACGTCTGGTCTCCAAGTGTGGGATTTGGAACTGCAGGTCGGGGCGGTGGGCGGGCCTCCTGGGTCATGGATTTCCCTGAGGAGAGACCCCCTGCTCCCCGTTCCCCGGGGAGAGAAAGTGCGGAACGCCTGGAGATGGCCCAGCACACGCACGTGTACTCACGAGCAGGCAGGGGCACGTTCGACAGCACACACTAATATCACAATGTCATACACCGTGTGAACGGCTAGATATTCCAGACCTAGGAATGAGCACCCAGACCTGACCTTCCGCCCTGTGGGCCCGCAGGCTGCAGCCCGCCAGACCGAGGACATCTACCCCAAGGGACAGCCTCCAAGCAGCAGCCACCTGCCGGAAGTATCAGCTGCCTTTTCCTTCTACAGCAAGGAACATAAGCTCCAGGCTTCGAAACGCTAAGGGAGGAACTCTCTCCGGGTTCCAATGCCCCTTCGAAAGGAAGGTCCAACACCCCAGGGGTGGGGACATCCGAGGCCAGGCCAGAGCCCACACGGTCTTGCTGACCGTCCCTGTGCCCCCACAGGATGCCCAGGAGGGTGGTGCCCACTGCCTCTCAGGAGCCAGGAAGGTGCTAGGAGGACACGGTCTGCTGGGCCCGGCCCCCTGCGCAATCTGCAGCTGCACTGACTGGCCCCACGCAGGGCGGCTGTGAGCAATGAGCCCACCGCACACAGCCCCCCGGGCTCATTCCACACTCACCCTTCTTGCAAGATCTTGCTGGGGGGACACCTCCTTTCATCCCTGAGCGCCGGGGTTGGGGAAGAGCAGCGAAGCACAGAGGGCCTCCAGGTGGAGGCCGCAGCTCTGGAAGCCTCCAGGCAGCTCTGCCCCCTGACCCCACAGAGATACCACACAGTAGTCCTCCCTTCCCAAGTCCCCAGCGCCAGGGGAGGGCACTCGGGAGGGGTCCATGCCTTCTCGGGGTTGGTTCTCCCCTAGCCCAGCCACGCCCGAATGGCCGGGGCAAGACAGCTGCCAGTGCAGAAGGGACAGCCACATGCAACACAGAAGATGCCAGGTCCCCGGACTCAGTGGGACACACCTTTTTAGGACTGGGGTCTCTGGCTCGGGTTCCAAGAGCAGCTCGGCTCGGGAGCAAGATCTAAACGAGGGTGGTCTCCCAGAACAGGCTGGCGGGGAGGCAGGAGGGTGAGAAAGCCCGGCAACGGGGGTGCAGAGTAAACACGGCCCCTAATGGGCAAGGGGCAAGTCCCATCCCTAGGGATGGGACCTTACTTAGGATCTTTGCTGTTGTCATTAAAGGTCTCAAGAGGAGATCGTCTTGGCTTACCGGGACAGATCCTGAATCCAGTGACAACCATCCTTACAAGAGACACACAGCAGAGACCACATGAATACAGAGGCAGAGCCTGCAGGGATGCGGCCACAACCCAAGGGATGCCCGGAGCCCCCAGAGGCAGGAAAGAGCCTCCTCTGAAGCCTCTGGAGAGAGCACGACCCCACGAGGGTCTTCATCTCAAACTCCGGCCTCCAGGACTCTGACGAAACAAGCTCCTCGTGTCCTCAGCTGCCTAGTTCGTGGTAAATAGTTCCAGCAGCCTCAGGACACCAGCACAGCCACCATCCCAGCCGTGATGTGGGCGCAACAGGGCAGCCCCATCGGCCCACGCTTCCTCTAACTGCTCTGGTCAGCCCTGGGGGAACAGCTGCCCCTCAGCCTTGTCGGGACTCACCCTTGACCTTGGGCTACACCTGAGCTACCGAAAGTGAGAAGCAGAAACTTTGATAACTTAGATGGAACGGACCAATCCCTCAAATCCACAAAACGCCAAACTCATCCACGTGTTACTAGATATTCAATAATATGTAAGTGATAAAGACATTCGATTTGCAGTTAAAATATAAATGTCCAGGTCCAAGTGGTTTAACTGGTGAATTCTGCCAAACATTTAAAGAAAAAACACCAATTCGACCCAATCTCTTCTAGAAAGTACAAAACAAGGGAACACTTCCCAGTTCATTTTATCAGGCCAGCATTACCAAAACCAAACCCAGGAAAGACAACACAAAAAAACCACAGACCGACACATCTCACGAACGTAGAAAAGTCCTTAACAACATACCAGCCGATGCACCAGCTGTAGACACGTAAACGCAGAATCACGTGCCGTGACCAAGTGGGGTTCACCGCAGAAATGCAAGAGTAGTTTGAAAATGGAAAATCAAGGCGCCTGGGTGGCTCTGTCGGTTGAGCCTCCGACTTCAGTTAAGCGTCCGACTTCGGCTCAGGTCATGATCTCACGGTTCCTGGGTTCGAGCCCCACGCCGGGCTCTGTGCTGACAGCTCAAAGCCTGGAGCCTGCTTCCGATTCTGTGTCTCCCTCTCTCTCTCTCTGCCCCTCCCCGCTTGCACTCTGGTCTGTCTGTCTCTCTCTCTCAAAAGTAAACGTTACCAAAAACAATGGAAAATCAATTAAAAGACTAAGAAAAAAAACACACAATCGACAGATGCGGAAAGAATACTAGGCAAAATCCAACATGTATTCGTGACCAAAAAAATTTGTTTTACCTCTCAGCAAATTAGCAACAAAGCGGAACCTCCTCGGCCTACTGATGAGCTCTACCCCACCACTGCTGCGGTGCCTCCCAGCAGCTTGGGCACAAGACAAGGACGCCTGTCCCGCCACCGCCCTCCAGAGCCACGCAGGGAGGGAAGGGAGAGAGAGGAATTACACTGAGTGAAAGAAACCGGACACATGAGGCCACGTACAGACCGGCCGCACTTCACGCGCAGTTTTGGGACAGGTGGGGCCCTTCTGGACAGATGGACAGACCTGAGGGAGCACAAGGAGCTTCCAGGGCAATGGAGGGGGCAGGGGCATGGGTTACTGACGGGCCCTTTTGTCGGAACCCACAAGCCGTGTGCAGTCACACTCTGTTTCACAAACAGAAGCGTAGGGGGCCTCGGCGTGTCTGTGGCCCTCCGTCTCATCAGTACGGAAGCCGCGGCCCAGGTCCCTCTAAGCCCCCTGAGGATGCCCACACTGTAGCCCAGCCCCTCACCTTAACTCAATTCCATCTGAAAAGACTCTATCTCCAAACAAGGTCACGTTCAGAGGAACTAGGGACACACCTTCGGGGGGCACCATCCAGCCCGCCCCCAGGAAGGCACTGCCAGCCTCCACACACTCATGCAGCCTGGTGTGCGCCTCCCAGGCCAATCCCTGGCAACCCCGCTCCCCCTTCGCAGCCTTCGGTGACGGCCCACGTCGGGGGCTCACACACGCCAGAGGGGAAGGGCCTCTGACCCTCACAGATCTCCTGGTGGGCCCCCCTCCTACCCCAAGTTTGGTAACATGCTGGATCCAGTGTCAGCCTGGGTGAGGCCTGCCCCACACTGCCCTCCTGGCAGCTCTCGGCTTGAGGAGCCCCAGAGGGGCGTCCCCACATGAGCATGACTTGTGAGGCCCATCGACGATGACAGCTAGAGGCAGGAAGGAAGCTGGTGCATGCCTCCCCGGCTTATGGCCCAAAGGACCTGGGCCGGATGCCTCCCCGTGAGTCCCTCCACCAAAACTCCGACGCTTCCAGGTGACTCTGGTCTCTGAGAAGGCGAGAATGGGACCAGACCTTGCCCCTCCCCCACAGGCCTGCCAGGCTCTGGGCGGGGCCTCCCCAGGGACTGGCGCCCAGGCCTGCAGGCGTCCCCCTGCGGCTCCCAGCTCCCAGCTGACAACCCTACAGGCTTCGGAGGAGCCGCCTGGTGAATTCTGCCAAACATTTAAAGAAAAAACACCAATTCGACCCAATCTCTTCTAGAAAGTACAAAACAAGGGAACACTTCCCAGTTCATTTTATCATTAATGTAACTTCTCTGCCGGAAGTTACATTAGGAATTTCATCTCTTCCTTACAGACCTGTTCAGAGTGCCTCTTTCTGCTTGACTCAGTTTTGGTGGCTTCCGTCTTTCCAGGAATCTATACATCTGATCCGGTGACGGTCAGTATGCGGTTTTCACCACACCCCCTTGTGACCTAGGCCTGCGGGCAGCCTGGCCTCATTCCTAACTCACAGCAAAGAGGTCAGGAAGTCGTCCTCCACAGCGCCGGGCATCTGTGCTGCACGCTCTCTTTCAAGTTCAAGAAATGACGTGCCGTATTCCTAATTTTCTGAGGGTTTTTGTCCTAAACTGGTGTGGAAAATTAAATACTTTCCAGCATCAACTCATAAATAAATAGTACCGACTCTCAGATATAAAACTATATTATTAAATCCCTAATAATGGTACACATGTTTATAAATGCCTATCTCTAGGATACAAATATCCAGAAATATAAATAAAATTCATTTTATCAACAACGGTACTCTGATTTTCTGTATTTTTCCCTACTTTTGCTCTACTTGTTCGGCATGTTGGAGGGGTGTGTTCAAGTCCCCACAGACATCCCCAGCTCTGTCCTGAAAGTCACCTGTCACGTCCAGGGCCAGGTCATGCAACAAGAGCCGGCTGTTAGCATCTTGTCAGAGACTCTCCGACCACTGGCTCGAAGGCCAGGGTGGACACCACAGCGGTGACATCTCCCCTTGGGGCCGTCACTTGAAGAAAGCCAGCAACACGCTTTTAACCTGCAAGCTCTACACCATCTCCCCAGGCCTGGCTTTCAATATTTATTCATTTTCTTAATTTCTAGTGAGCTTTTTTGTTTGGTTCGGTCTGGGTTTGTTTTCTTGTGTCCTTTTAACTATCAAGGCAAAGGCAACCCGTGCTAGGGTGAGAAGCTCGGGAACCCCAGGGACAGGGGAGGAACTGTATCTGACCCTGACCAAAGCCTACAGACATTTCAGAGAGGGTGGCATGTCCACACGGTCACGGGGCCAGAGCAGCCCTGGTCCTCAGGTTGGAACCACAGGGTTCTGGGTGGGGACAGCCCTGTGTCCTGGGCTTACCTGCATTCTCACGGTGCCTCTCGGCCTCTGACAGTGAAAAAAGACAAAGGGCAAAAACCACGGAAATCACACGGATGTGAGTCTGGAGAGAAGGAACCCGCCTGTGTTCTCAGCTCTATTTTCCGACTGTGACCCAAACATCTGCTCCCCTGAAGTCGTCCCCCGTCCCTGGCTGTGAGAGGGGGATGCATGAAGCAGAGACTCTGTAGAGCCCCCTCCAGGGCCGACGGGCCCCTCCTAACAAAGGGGACCCATGTCCCTGGGGTCTGTGTCCTAGCCAGACGGCTCCAGAACAGGAAGGTGACCCGGGCCAGCCCAAAAGCCGGTGTGTGGCCACCACTGGGAAGGGGCAGATGCTGGCCCACTTGGGGCGCGCAGGAAGGGCGTGTGAGACCCTGCAGGCATCCCCGGGGCACCAGCCCGTCCTCCACCTGGAGCGTCCTCGGGTGACCGAGTCAAGCCACCACCCCGCTCCCACTCCTGCTGATAACGGCGCCTGCCAGGAGCCTGCACCAGCAACTTCCGCCACAGATTACGTCCAAGGCCCACAACAGAGGAACGCCTGCCCTGCCAGGTTCCAGACTCCACTGGCCAGGGCCTGATTGAGCCCGCATGAGCCCCCCACTCAGCCCCCTCCCTCCCCAGCGTGTCCAGCTGCCCGGCGATCCCTCCACATCCGGTCCAAACGCCTGACGCACCAGCCCGCCTCGCCAGTCCCCCACCGTCCTCACAGCCTTCCCCAGCACTTGCCGCGGATCCCACCCCAAAGCATGTCCCCAGCCAGGGCTCCAGCTGCCCCGCCCGGCCGCCCCACCTGCCTCATCCCCGCTCACGGGGCTCTAGGACACGCTGCCCTTCCCGGCGGAC
Source organism: Acinonyx jubatus (assembly GCF_027475565.1). Classification (NCBI taxonomy): domain Eukaryota; kingdom Metazoa; phylum Chordata; class Mammalia; order Carnivora; family Felidae; genus Acinonyx; species Acinonyx jubatus. Next base: position 37,087,508 of record NC_069398.1, on the reverse strand, counting down.
CCCTACTCACGCTCCTCTTCTCCGAGAGACGGCCCGACGCCCGGCAGCGTAGAGTCCGCGAATTTCCACCGTGGGCCCCTGGCTTCTGCTCAGGAGCCAAGGAGGCGCCATCTGAGCCGACTCCACGCCTCCTGCTGCCAGACCGCCAACGCTGCGCCTGCGCACAGCCTGGAGCAGGCGGCAGCGTGCGCACAGTGCGGCTGCGCGACGGAGGAGACTCGAGGCCAACTGCAAGGCCTGCAGCTGCGCCTGCGCACGGCCTCGAGCAGGCGGCGGCGTGCGGACAGTGCGGCTGCGCAACGGAGGAGACTCGCAGCCAACAGCGGGAGCCTGCAGCTGCGCCTGCGCACAACCTCCAGCAGGCAGCGCCGTGCGGCCGCGAGAGATGCGCTGTCGGTGGCAGTGGCCTGTGGCTGTGCCTGGGCACAGCCGTCTCCCCTCCCCAGGAAGCTCCGCTGCGGCCACCCGCGTTCCCGAGGCCACCCTGCCCGGCACGAGGCCGAGTGGAGAGCGAGCAGAGCCGAGCTGGTCTCCCCGCGAACCCCGTGTGCCTCTCGAGCCGCGGTTGCTCGGCTCGGCCTGTGTAGACTGCAGGCGGAGTCTGCCTCTCGCCCACCCGCAAGGGCCCAGGAAGCGCCGGGCGCCGGGTGGCAGAGGAGGCTCGAGTTCTGGCCCTGCTAGGAATAAATGACATAGAATAACTATGCCGTAGTGACATTTCATGCGGAGCGCAATAAATGCGAATTTCCAGATGAAGCGGCTACAGTGGGGGGCGGGACCCTAACCACACCGGTTCCACGGAAGAAAAAAGCCTCCAGCGAACCGCAGCCCCCAACAAAAACGGGCCCTAATGACTCCACAGATGAACTCCACCGCATGGCTAGGGACCAGATGGTCACAGCTTGCCCAGTTGTTCCGGCGCCCTGAATCGGAGGGGCACACGCTAAACTGTGCCCGCCGGTGGAGCCCCCCCCCCCCCCGCCCAGGAGTGCTGACCCCAGCCCCCTCCTGGAAGGCCAGCCGGCAGAGCCCCACTGCAACAGGAACTCTGACCCCCAGACCCTACTGGAAGGTGCAATGGGTGGGAAGACAGACATGGTGACCACGTGCGGGACTGACGCCCAGATGCCACGGCCGCCTGGTTGCTGGGAAATCCGTTTGTGAAAGTCACTCTTGACAGACCCGAAGAGAAAAATCACATGCTTTCCCCCCATAGGTGCACAAAAAGCCTCTGGCAAAATTTAACACCCATTCCTGATAAAAGTACAAACAGTAAGGAAAATAGGAAGTGACAGCCGCTTTCTTAACATAGTAACATAGCCTTTTCTAAAGTCTCCACCTCACTGAAGCAGACGCTGGTGTCATTAGGGGCAAGATGAGGACTATGCTTGCCTTCACCGCCCGCCAGCCCGGCCCTGGAGGCCTCAGCCGCTGCAGTCAGACACGGGGAACCCGTCAGGGACCCAAGAACAGAGCCCAAAGCCAGCTGTGTCCATTTGCAAAGGCTACACTGATGTACCTGGAAAACGCTGGAACAGTAATATGCAGTAAACTTTTCACGATGAAGGGATGTCCCACAAGCTCAGTGTCGGAAACCCGCCAAGCCCGTGCGGCCGCCAAGCACTGGAAATGGGGCGAATGTGGCGGCATCGTGAGCCTTTGGTCTCATTTCATCTCATCTGTACACACGAGCTTAGCCACATGGGACTCCCGACCGGGCAGCGAGCGTGACACCAGGCCATCAACAGGGAGGAAACAGACTCAAAGGATAAACGAACTCAGTAAGGCTAAAACTAACACACAAAAACCAAAAGTCCTCATAGCTGCACGAAGTCACCAGTTGGAGGATGGAATGGCAGAGGGACCCCGGCAACGATGGCAAGCAAGAAGGTGAGGTACTCGGAAAGGCCCCCAGGAGAAGTGGGAGTCCTTCCCGGGACAGAGAACTGAAGACCTGTGAATGCAGACTGCAGAATAGAGACCACGTATCGTTGCAGCAACACGAACGGCCGCCCCGGCGGCAGCACAGCCTGGTGTGGGGAACACAGCCCGACATATTCCACTCTGCAGATTCAGGTGTGAGAAGGAGAAAGCAAACGCAGGAACACGTGAACGTTTGGGCGACCTGCCAGAAAAGAACACAGGGATCCGCTGTACCCTTTTTCACAACTTTTCTCGAAAAGTGAGATGAATTCAAAATCAAAAAATAATTTACGAACTCCCATGTCCTGGGCCCAGGTGCTCCCCGGCAGGAACTCAGATCACGCTTGGTCTGTGAGGGTGCCTTCTGCTCGTTCCGGCCTTTGTGATTACGTCCTGAAAGTCTCCCGACGGCTTCTCACACAGCCACTGAGAAGAGCCCAGCAGCTCCGGACACACCGATGCTGTGCAATCCCCACGGCGTCCTGGGGCTGAGGGAGGAGGGCAGATGATGCACGGGGCCTCTGCACACGTACAGCATCCCCGGAATGCCCGGCCTCACGACCCACCACCACTAGGCTGGCCACTGGTGGCACTGAGCTTGGGAAAAGCCACATTTCTGTACGTTTCTCTCAAAGCTAATTTTTTTAATATAAATGGTTTTTCAATACTGTCAAATGGAAGAGGGCACAGCTGGGACCTGCACTAGGTTGAACCCTCCCATGAAATGATATGCCTCAGTCCTGACCCTGGGGATCGCAGCATGGGGCCTTACTTGGAAACAGGGCCACTGCAGGCACCATCAGTAAGAGGGAGTCGGTGACCAGCTGGAGTCGGTGAGTCCCATCCCAACAAGAGAGCAACGCCGTGTGCCCCTGGAGGCAGAGAGGGGGTGACGCATCCACCAACCAAGGGACGGCGAGTATGTCTGGCACCACCAGAGGCTGGAAGATGCACAGGGTGCCCCCCCAAAGGCAGCACGGCCCCGCGACACCTCAGTTTAGGGCTTACAGCCTGCAGGCTGAGAGGGATGCCTGCGGTTTGAGCCCTGAGTCTGTGGCTTCGTTAGGGCAGCCCAGGAAGGTAATAAGACCCTAAAGACAAACAGAAATTCCTCAGTCCACAGTGGGCCCAGCGTCCACGAGCCCTCCATTGGCCAGGGACACCCCCTCCTCCGTCCCTGTCACAGGATGTGGAACGGGTCCCTCCTGCTGTAGCGAGAAACCACCTCTGGCTTGTTCAGTGCAAACATGATTTCCACCGGTCGCCAGGACACGCAGGAGGCTCCACGAAGGAAACGCGCAGGAGGCACCAGAAGCTCAGAAGAGCTACAGATGCGGGTCCGCCACTCACAGCACCGGGGACGGGGCGTGTGGTGACCAGAGAGCAGAGGACAGTGACCGGCACGCGTCCCAGTGGCCGCAGTGGCTGCCGGCACAGCGGAGCAGGAGTAGCCGTGTCAGCCCGAGGGTCTCACGGGTGTGCAGGCCGGCGGCCTCGGGGTGGGCATCACGCAGCTGCAGGAGCGGAAGCCGACGCCCAGGCGAACGCCGCTCATTCTGCGGTCCTAGACGTGAACACACGCAGCACCCCAGCCACAAGGGCTCACCAGGTGCCCCATGCGTCTTCACAGCCGCGACCTGGCTCCAACGGGACAGCCGGCGTCTCAGCCCCCGTCCCGAGGGGATGTGGGTGGACACGACCATACCCAGAGCTGGTGGTGGAACCAGGCTCCCCTCCACCTCCCTGCTGGCCCTGAGCGGAGGCCAGGGCAGACCGCTCTGCCCTTCCCAGAAGGAGCAACCCTAAAGCCACAGAGGGTGGGCACGAGGTCCCCCCGCCCCCGCCCCCGGACTGGCAGTCACACGGGCATTGTGGCAGCAGGGCTCTGAGCAGCACGGGGGATCCGCGCTGTGGAGACAGGAGCCACAGGCTCCGACACGGAAAACCCAAACGAGCCTGTGGACGCGGTGGAGCCGAGGCATCAGCGAACTCATGGCTCTGGTGGGAGCGGTGGTGGATGTAGGCACCCACGGAAGCGTGTACTTTCTCAAATCCGCGTCTGCCAGAGGCACCAGGACAGAGGGGACGGGCGGAGGATCTCAACACCGGAGTCCCGGACAACAAGGAAGGACGCCCCCAGGACAGGCTCCCACTGGCCATGGCCCAGGCAGCCGGAGCCTGAAAGTACGAGGAAATCACATAAATGAACGAAGAGAGTTTGATGGGAAGCAGGGCACTGGCAGTTTCCAGGCTACCAGGGGAGAAGGGGCCTGGACGGTTCCTTGCTGACAGAGCACGGGGGAATCACGCCCTCCCCCATGGCACATGCCAGGCCCACTCCTGCACGCGCACGCGCGCGCACACACACACACACACACACACACACACTGCCTCCTGTAGCGTGGTGACATCAGGCCGACTCAAATCCGGGGACCCACTGGGCAGAGCCTGAGCTCTCCAGAAATAAATGAGATGCAGCAGCGTCAACCTCTTGGCCCAGAGCCCACTCCATGAGCGCCCCAGCTTGCACAGGGTCCACACGTGGCAGCTCGTGGGTGTCACAGAGCTGATCCCCTTCCCCAAAGGACCCTACAGCGTGGATGAACTTTTCTGTTGACTCTGCTTTGGAGTTTTCCTAAGAATTTAGTGACCCTCCCTTGGCACAGAGAATGACCTCAGATTCCAGGAGGGGGTCCTGACCCGGAGGAAAGACTCCCAATGACTTTGCTGCTCCAGGCAAGAGCGTTGACCTCAGACAGGTCTGCGTGGGGAGCATCAGGAGGCGGGCCACCCCGTGCAAGGCACTGGCGGGGAACTCAGAGCACACAGAGCCGAGAGGGACCAAGGTGGGCACGTGGCAGCGGTTCTGGGCTGACGGTGCCACTGTCCCGGGGCACCCCCCATCCTTCCCCCAGCCAAGATGGGCACCTGTCATGGTGTTTCCAGGGGCCTCTTCCTACCCCACTGGTTCCGGTGGTGCTGGACAGGACCCCCGAGGCCTGGCCCCTTGCTGTGGCCAGAGGGGTGAAAAAGGTAGCCTGGGTCCATGAAGGGAGGCCTCCCCAGAGCCCAAGCTCCAGCGCAGGCTGCCCGTGGGCCTGAACGCAAGGCCGTTTGGATTCCAGGGAGCGTGTCTCCATGACCCACATGTGCAGGCCACGCAGGGCTGCTACCCTGAGGGGATGTACCCCAGCCCCATCCTGCCACTTGCTTACCCGAAAGCTGCCTGGTGAGATCCAAATTCACTTCTCTTCTTTGTGTGTATTTTCTCTGGAGCCCGACCCATGGGCTTTTCTGCATTCTCTTTGAGATAAAAATCAAAAACAAATCTTTAAAGGCCATCTCCAAAAACCACAGAATGGCTGGAATTAAATAAACATAAAGCTTGTGGTTTTCCTCTCAGGAACTTCCTGCCTAACTGAAATGCACTGAATCAGCAGCACCTCAGAGCCCAGGCGGAGGCTCCCAGGACCCCGGGCTCAGCCTTGGGGCAGGGGCCACACCCAAAGGTGACCACATCCCACCCTAGTGAGCCCCGGCCAGCCCTGCTGGCCTAGTGCAGCGCAGACGTGGCAGTAGCTTCCCGTTCGAGAGGAACTTCCCTGAGGCCTGCGCGCCATCAACACAGTGTGAGCCGATCAGGGTCCCCCAAATATTCATGTCCACAGAGGAGAGGCTCCGGGCAAAGACAGCTTATTACGCCCACGGGTGACACAGAAGGGCCCATGGACACAGGGCACAGGAAGCACCAGAGTGTTGGGGGCAGAGGCCTGAGTTGGGGCGGCAGGCTGCAGGCTTGAGATTCGAACACGCTTGGGCACGACCGCCCGCTGCTGCCCAGTCCCTGGCCCTGGTGATCTAGGACACGGGGAACGCCCGCGCTGTGTGGGAGGTGGACAAGGGGCGGTGGGGCCATGGACACAGGACTGTCCAGTTCCACAGGAGGCTCCAAACTTCTGCCTCCTCCCACCCGAGAACCTCCCACGTCAGAAAGGAGGCCACTGAGCTGCTGTCACTCGGGGCACGACCAACACAACATGTGCGCTTTTCTGCTGACATCAGCCGAGTCTGCCGCTCTCCGGACACCAGCCGGGGGTCCTGCGACTGCACTCAATCCCGATACCAACCGCCAACGTCAGTGCAGACCCCCCGGGCTGAGGGGCCCCTCGAGACTCCCCCATGTCAGGTGCCACAGTAATCAGGTCACCCGGAGAGTTTGGGGGTTTCTTATGAAGGATAAGACTCGGGAACAGGGATGGAAGAGACACACAGGGCAAGGGGTGGGGAAGGGGCTCGGAGCCTCCAGGCCCTGCGGGGGGAGGGGGCGGGGAGATGCGGGGGGGGGGGGGTTGGGGGGGAGGCACCACCCTCCTGGCACCTCCGTGGGTCCCTTCTCCCCAGGAGCCCAGGGGCTGTTACGGCGGTTTCATTACAGAAGCGCGATTGATCGAGTCACCGGAGGCTGGGCGTCAATCCCCATCACTTTGCTCCTCCACTGGTCTCTCTGGGAGCAGCCCCCAGGCGTCTCAGCAGCAAGCCAAAGAGCCTCCCCCGCCCCAGGGGCCAGTGCCTGGGGACAAAGATCAAATGTCGACTTTTTATCATCCCACAGGCCTCTTCCGAGGAACAGCCCGCAGCTGTCTTGAAAGCCGAGGTCCGGGAACTACTTTTTTGATCCGCAGGCGCAGAGCGGCGGCCCCAACGCAGCCTGTGCGCAGACGCGTGGCTCTGCTCGCGGCCTCCCTGCGGGCGGCTCGTGGAAAGCAGGGCCAGGCGGGGGCAGACGCCCGCATCTCCCGGAGGGGCCCCAGGAGGAGACGCAGGGAACCACGCAGACCCAACCCGCCCCACAGACCGATCCGCGGAGCCGCCCCGCGACCACCCCCGCACACGAGGACCTGTGCCGCAGTGTCCACAGCAGGGCAGAGTCCGCCCACAGAGGAGGGTGGGCAACACGGGGCCCATCCACAGGATGGAATACCACCCTGCCTCAGACAGGAAGGGGATTCTGACGCGCGCTCCGACACGGACGCACCCGGAGGACGTCGCGCCCGCGGAAAGCCGCCGCCACAGGAACCTGCTGTGGTTCCCCTTCTGGGAAGTCCCTGGAGGGGTCCAAGCCACAGACGCGGGGAGTAGGCGGTGGGCACCGGAGCCAGTGCCAACTGACCTGGGGTTTCATTTGGGGACAGCAAAATGTCCTGGGCCCAGAGAGAGGCGATGTCACACGAGCTCATGAATGCCCTAAACGGCACCGAGTTGCTCCCCTCAACATGGTTATTCTGTGCCAGGTGAACGTGGCCTCGGTAAAGGAGCCGGAAGCCGCCCTGCGAGGCCCGGGGGCCCGTCCCCCAGCAGACAGGGCCCCGGGCGAGCAGGCGGGCAGCGTGCCGCACCCGCCCTCCCTCCCCGGATTCCGCCAGGCACCCCCGCTGCCTCACTCCCACCGCCGCGCACCGCCCCGCGGTCTCCCGCCTTTGCCGGGCCCCCCACGGCGCAGCCACTCGACGCCCAACGTAACGGACAAAGAAGCCAAGAGGGTGGGCCGGGAGCACCAGCCTCCACGGGCGGAAAGACCGGCCAAAGGGCCCGAGTGCCCCACGCGCCCCGCCCCAACGCTCATCCAGGGGTCTGAGAAGGGAACTCTGGCCCCACTTTATGGTAAGATCTCGGCCTTCCAGTGCACATGTAGGAAGGCCTCTCTCGGCAGAGGCTTGAACGAACGGTCAGCCTCCGCTCCCTGAGGGAGCAGCAGATCCGGCTGCTCCAGGGCCCGAAGCCTGGGGGCGGCTCCCAGAGGCTCGCTCGCTGGACCCGTCGAGGGGCACCGCCGGCCTCCAGCCAGCCACACGGCATTCGGTCTGGAAGCGACACGAGGGTTCCTCCAAGGTCCCGAGGGGGCTGTGGGAGAGGGGCCGGAGCCCGTCCTGAAGGCGGCCCCTCTCCACCCGTGGGCGCAGACCCTACGGGAACGGAGGCAGGTGTCAGACTCGGCCCCACGTCGCGGCAGCACAACAGCAAAAAGGAGAGGCAACCCGCAGGTCCATCCCCAGGCGGACAGACAGATAAAGTACCCCATCCACACGCAGAACGTCGCGGGAAAGAGGCACGGACGTATCCCGCAACACCAACCTCGCACGCGGGCCGCTCAGTGGGGAAAGCCAGGGAACAGGGCACACGGCGTGACTCCACTGACGGGACACGTCCGGAGCAGGCAAGCCCGCGGACACCGAGAGCACAGTGGGTGGGGAGTGACCACTACCGGGTACACAGTTTCTTTTGGGGGCAGGTGATGGGAATGTTCCGGAACGAGACAGAGCTGGTGGGTGCACAACACTGTGGATGTGCTAAATGCCACTGCATTGTTGAGTACTAAGCGGTTAATTTTATGCGCGTTTCACCTCATTTTTTAAAACAGAAGAAACCGTGAAAAAATCAATTAATTTAGAATCACAGACCGGTGGTGGCAGAGAAAGTTGGAGCAGAGAGAGGCCGGTGTGTCTGACATCCTTCCCGCCGTCACGGCCCGAGGTTCCCACACTCGTTGCACACCCTGCAGGACAGCGTCCTTAGGACATGTGACTGATGCACTCGGGACAGGGGATGGCCCCGTTCCCTGTTGTGACCTCAGGCCTGTTACTTCCCCGCCCCTCCAAGAGCCTCGAAGCCCCCGCTGCCCAGCGTCAGCCGGAATCCAGCTGTGTCCTGAGCAGGACTCACGTGCGTGTGTGCACGTGCTCGTGTGCACTCACGCACCATGCACCGTGTCACATCCACATCTGCATGCACAGACACATGCCCATGTTTGCGTGTGATGGTGTGTGCTCATTTGCGTGCGTGTCCGTGCACGTGTGTTCTGAGAAGGCGGCTGTGGCACAGCTCCATCCAAAGAAACACCATATGAGCCACAGACTCAACTTTTTTTTTTTTAAGATTTTATTAAATAATCTCTAGGGGCGCCTGGATGGCTCAGTCGGTTAGGTGTCCGACTTTGGCTCAGGTCATCATCTCACAGTTCGTGGGTTCGAGCCCTGCGTCAGGCTCCGTGCTGACAGCTCGGGGCCTGGAGCCTGCCTTGGATTCTGTGTCTCCCCCTCTCTCTGCCCCTTCCCCTGCTCACACTCTGTCTCCCTCTGTCTCAAAAATAAATAAAAACATTAAAAAAAATTTTTTTAAATAATAATCTCTACACCCAGCGTGGGGCTGGAACTCACAACCCCGAGATCAAAAGCCGCACAATCCTCCGACAGAGCCAGCCGAGCGCCCCTCAGCTGTTAAGTTTTCCAGGAGCTGCCCATATCGTAAAAGGAAAAGGAAACACAGAATTAATGTGAATGACACACCTAACTGGATCGGTCTAAAACACTACCACCCGGCCAAGTAACGCATATAGCGCGTTATTCACCTGCCATCTCGCGATCTGTGCCAAGTCTCCCCGTCGGGTGGGTCTCCGCCCCGAAGCCCCTCGCTGCGGGCCAGCCACACTTCCAGGGCACAGAGGCCACGGTGTCCAGCGGCACGTGGCGGGCACCCCGGCTCCTCCTCGCTACAGCCGGCACCAATGGCGAGTCAGAAACGACCGACCAGGGGCGCCTGGGTGGCTCAGTCGGTTCGGTGTCCGACTTTGGCTCAGGTCATGATCTCACAGTTCGTGGGTTCGAGCCCCGCGTCAGGCTCGGGGCTGACAGCTCGGGGCCTGGAGCCTGCCTTGGATTCTGTGTCTCCCCCTCTCTCTGCCCCTCCCCTACTCACACTCTGTGTCTCTCTCTCAAAGATTAAAAAAAAATCTTTTTTAAAGAAGGAAACGACTGACAAAATCGCACACGGCCACCGCTGGCCCAGGGGGCACCAGCACAGCCATGGGAATGGCCGCCGTGACCCGATGGTGGCTCTGAGGTCCGGTCCCGAGCCCGAGGGGCAGCAGGCAGATCACACCTCCCTTGCCGAGTCCCTTGGTCCAGGCCCCTGAATCCACAGTCCCAAAAATGTTCCAAGGGATTTGGGTAATGTCGTCATGAGATGGCATCACCAAACCAACAAAACTGTCCATTAAGCTGCTTTCAGCTGCCCGGGGTGCCCCTGCGGGACAGCGCGGGAACTCAGGGCAGGACTGGAAGGAAGACCCTCTCGGGCCGTGTCTGTGCGTCTGTGTGTCTGCCATGTCCACACTGGCGGCCCAGAAAAAGGCCTGGAGAGACCCGTGAGGCTCTTGTCGCTGGGAACGCCGGGTTCTGGATGACCGGCCCTTCGGACCGTGGCGTGCCCCTGAGCGTGGGCTGCCTGCACGCACAAGGGGAATGTTCTGGTCAGGGTGCGGGAGCAGGTACGCGGCTGCACGGCGGGCACGCAGCTCTGCCGGGGCGGCTCCTCCCACACGGTTGATTTCAGACCCGGGACGTGGGGGCTGAGGCTGTTCGAATCCGCTCGAGGTCTCTGCTGAATTCCACAGGGTTCAACTTCAAGAAAACAACACCCACGTGAATGGCACCCACGCCCGGCTCCGGCGCCCTCTGCAACCTGCGACTGCCTCACAGTCTGTCCCTGGAGGTTTGCCAACCATGCGCTCTCAGCTCCTCTGGACAGATGGAACCCTAGTGTTTCCTTTCCTGCACTGGGAAAACACAACAGCTCTTCTTGAAATCCACTGTCGGCGCATGGTAACAGAAGACAGCAGACCGTCAGAACCCGGCTTTGCTACAAAGTGGCTGGCTGGGAGGCAAACCCGATTCTATTTAGGTGGATGAGGCGGCAGGTTAGCTTGGCCAAGAACGAGAACTTGGAGAGAAGAGACAAGACGTGAGGAATCAGATGAATTTCTTTTGTGAGGCAGAGTATTCTCTCCGTTTCCAGCTATAAATTCTAACAAGCTTACTGAAAAGAAAACAGAAACCACACGCGCACACACACCCCCAATGCAGAGCCCAAGGCCCAAAGCTGTTCCAGAACAGAAGAAAATTAGAGCAACAGCGAAATCACACTTGAAATTAAAGCAGGGAGGCTCAAGGAAGCGACCGTACCCGCTCGGTTCCTTCCTGCCAGGAACCGAGAGAGAAAAGTAAAGCTTTCAGAAAAGAGCAGGGGCAAGGGGTGGGTGGTGGGGAGCCAAGAGGCATCTAATTTTTATCTGGCTTCTTTCCAACAGCAAAATCTAATCCATCATTCTCCCCGGGTGGAAGCTCTTAATGAAAATGTAGAGACCGAACTTGGAGTTCTCCGGGGATCCTGCTGGGAAGGGCCCCAGCAGCCCCGCATCCTGCCCGGAGAGCTGCCTCGTGTGAAGCCTTCAGACTGTCCTGCGGCTCCCTGAACACCCTGTCACTGAACACGAGGCCAAGACGTGCTTGTGTTTATGCCCCCGAGCCTCCTCCTGGCCTGGGGGGGGAGGGGGGGTCTCCTCCGAGACGCCAGGTGGCAGCTCTTGGCCCCAGAGACCTTGCGGAGAAAGGCCGGTCCTGGGCTCCGCCTCCACAGCCACCCTCTCCCCTCCCCTGCGTGGACAGGGCACGTGTGCCCAGCCATCTGTCCGTCTAGAGACACTCATGTCGTCTGAAGCTTTGGCTGCTGTGAATAGACCTGCTACGAGCCTGGGCGTACGGCGATCCGTTCAGACCCCTGCTCTCGGTGGCCTTGGACGTGCACCCGGGAGCGGGATCGCGGGCCATACGGTGACTCCACGTTCCACCTGCTGAGGAACCACCACGCCGTTTTCCAGAGCGGCCGCGCCGTTTCCCGTCCCGCCAGAACTCGTTCTTTCGCGTTTTCTTGTCATCACCACAGTGGGTGTGAAACGGTACCTCGGGGTGGCTGTGACCCACGTTCTGAGAGGAGTTTTTTTCGGGGGCCCGCTGGCCGTCTGTGTCTCTCCTTTCGGGAAATGTCCGTTAAGCCCTTTGTGCGTTTTTTAAAGTGGGCCTTTTGTTTCCGCTGGTCTTTCTTGAGCCCCCGAACGTAGGAGGCTCTGGGCGTCCTACGGTCTGGGCGCAGGGGGGTCCCTGGTGCTCGGTGGGGAGGCTCGCAGGGCCTGCCGGCACAGCCCACCCTGCAGGACGATGGGCCAGACATGGCGCAGCAGTCTCGCTCACTGCTTGGAAACAGGCAGGAGGGGCCGGCTCAGCTTTTTGCCTCTCTCCTGGGTGATCCCTAGTTAAGGATCTTGGATCAAGGGACGTTATCATCCAGTAGATCTGGATGAAGGGATCCCAGCTAGCACAGAGCGTAGGCAGTGACCCAGAGGCCAGGCGGACGGCTTGAGCCAGAGTGACGGAACCCGTCCAAACCATCCAAACGAAAGCCCGTGGCAACCAGAAATTCTGGAAAAGGCCTTCGGAACCAGACGCTGCTTGCATTCAGAGGGAAAAATGGTTACCGCTTGAAAGAGACAACATGTAAGCGATACCAGATGTCACCATTATGCTTAAAATAGTGACAAGTCCCGAACGCAAAAGACGCCTCCTCCCGCTTCAAGGTCGTGCCACCAGCCCTGCTGCTCCCGGCGCTGTGGGCTCCGTGTTGTTTTCTGCCTGCGACAAACAGACGATTGGGATTCATTGCCACAAAAGCCGGGCCCACGTAACTCTCAACAGACATGCTCTCAGCACACGAGGCGCTGAGAGCCGCGTTACAGCACTTTGCATTTTAAATTTCTGACGTTCCGAAGTGTCTCTCCCTGAAACACCGCATGACTTAAAAGGAGCTACCCAAAATAGAGAAACCATGTTTCTCTGTCCCTACGTGGAAATATGGGTGTGACAGCTCACACGCGCAAGCTAGCAGTGAAGCCCGTGATGGTAAACACCCCCGGCGACGTGAGCACAGCCCCGTCCGGGCCGGGGTTCCGAGGGCCGCTCTACACAGTGCCGCCCCGTCCCGGTTGTCCTGATGCCGGAAGCACGCTGGAGCCGGCTGAGCCCCTGGCGTCCCCCCGGCCCAGGCAGTGAAGGGCTCCCAGTTCTCTCCGAGCACCACGGAGAGGACACACGCGGGGTGCGGTGGGGCCGTGGGGCCAATCCCCCTTTCGTTTCTCACGTGGGACATTTTGAACCCGACTGAAACAAAACACCGGGGAAAACTAAACATTTTTTGGAACTTTCCAACATCCACTAGCCACCCGAGACTGCGATGAGCCGCCCACCCTGGAGAGGCGCGTATCCTGGCCTGCTCCACGGGGCCCCCGCCTGCCTCCGACCGGGCCTTCTTCTCCCACTCACCTTCACAACGTGACAATGTCTGCCAAGGACATGATGAGCGATCTTGATCTATCCACTCATTCTGCTGAGTTTTGTGAGCGTGATGTCACACATGGGGGAAAGAAAGGCAGATGGAGGGTGTAGGGGTCCTCGGTCCCAGCACCCATCCCCCACCCCCCTTCCACCCGCATTCCCTCGCCCCACCCCCATGACTGGCCAAGCTGGGGAGCCTCTGTCAAGAAGGCTGCAGGAGCCCCTCTGGTGTTATGTGCATGGGGCCTGTGAATTAAACTGACAAACAACGGATTAACAAAAGAAAATAGTTTCATCATGCGCCCATGGCAGCCAAGACAAACAGTTGGTTCAGTAGTTTCAATTAGATGTTTATATATCTAACTTGGTGGGGGGGGGGGGGGGAGAAAGATCCTTCTTAAAGTTGGAACAAATAGACTTCTTTGGGAAAGACAAATGTGTTTCAGGAAAATAAGTGAGATGTAAGGAAGTTTGTGATACCACTTGTCTCTACAGGTGTAAGTGGCCTCTTAGGCCCTTTCAGGGCCATAAAACCCCCGGAGAAGAGACTTGGGATAGGTTCATCCGTGGGATCCCCTTTGGGAGTAGACCTGCCCTAAAGAACGACTTGGTGGCAGCCTGACTTCCCAGAAGTTGCTTCTGGTAGTCAGATAGGGGAGGCTCCGACAAGGATTTTTTCTGCGTCTGAGTCTCAATTATCGTCAGCTCAAAATAACCCTCAGGCCAAGGTGGCATGTTTTGGAGTGCCATCTCCCGCTCCCTTCAAGGCCTCTAACCATGGCGCATTCGCCCCATCACCCAGCTATAACCAGTCCTCCTTGGCCAACGGGAGTCACTGCTGTGTGGACTCTGTTCTTTCCTCTAAGACCGGGCCACGGCAGATCTTTTAAGAGCCACTCGATCTCCCGAGTGAGGATGTTTAGAACACCCAATGCAGAACGAGCCAGGAGAAGAGTGTGGCCCCCACGGCAGCCCTGAGCCCACTGTGGAGCAGAGGAGAGGGACCACGTCGGGTCCTCGCTCCAGGAAGCCAGTGACAGAGCTTGGGAAGGAGAGGGGGCTGGATATGCCACAGCCTCCCGTGTTCCGCCAGCCAGGCCAGGGCCTCACGGTCCGGGCCGCCCTGAGTCAGGAGAGGTCACAAAAACATCCTCTGACGGAAACCATTCAGCTAATCGCTTCCGGGAGCCCTGGTGATACGGACGGTACTGAGCGGCTTAGATAAGCACTGTGCTCGTGTCCGCTGCCCTTCTCCTCTACGCCCAGACCTCGCCGCCCCACGGTTGACTCTTTGAGCCAAACCACGGTTGTGTTCAGGGCACCTGATCGATTGCTGTGACAGTAACACAAGTTGAAGCGCCTGCCCCGACACATCAGCGTTTCTTCCAGTTGGAATAAGAAGAAGACATTCTCCTCAAGTGGTCGGAAAGAAGAGAGCTAGAACGGGTCCTCTGGGCTTAAGAGGTGGGGGTCAGAATCCTCCGGCTGGGTCCTGGCCGTTAGCAGTAGCTCCCAGACAGGGTGCAGCCAAGGCCGTGAGGCCCATCATCACCACCAGCATCGCTGTCGTCACCAACATCACCACTCGCATCGTCTCAGGCTGACGCTTCCGTGGCACTAACCATCAACCTATGGTTAAGCTGTCTGTTAGCGTATCTCATCTTGGCACGCTCGGGAGTGGAGATCATTAACCCCAGTTCACAAATGAGGCAACCGGGGCATCCAGAAACTAAAGCCATACGCCTAGGAAAGGACAACACCACAGTGCGAACCCGGCAGTCTTTCTCCACAACAAACACCAGACCTGTCCCCGAGACACCAGAACATTTGCGAGCCTACCTCCCAGGGCCCGGAAGGCTCACGGGTGCCTGGTTAGCAGGGAGCCGTCCTGCTTCTCTTTCCCTTACTTCTCTGTTTTTGACACAGACAACTCTGAGCTCTTCGGCAGTAAAATGGGGTGGCCTGGGTCACGTACAGCAAAAGCTCCGCCAGCCCCCACTGGGGAAGAAGGAAGGGGGGAAGCTCTGGCTATTCACCCACAGCTAAAGCAGTCCACGTGAGTCCAACTCAGCATGTGGTTTGCTTTTCTGAAGACAAACCTCAAAAGTTCAATTCCTGGGGAGCAGAGTTGGTTCTGTCTCTGCTTTAAATGCTAGACGATGTCACAACGCGGGGGCTCCAGGCTGAGAAGAGCAGACAGGCCGAGGGTCTGGAAGAAGCTACGGGTGAAAGGCCAAGAAACACTCTCACCAGAAGCGGCTAGAACCAGCAGTCACATCTTGCCGGCTCCACGCACGGCTGCCTCAGTCACGGGTCCTGCAGAGAGGTGTGTAAAGCTGTCGTCCGTCCATCAGCCTGTGTCCAGAAGCTCGCTGAGAACATCAAAAGCCAAGAGCCTAGATTGTTACTCAGCTGAAGGCGCATCAGGGGTGACTGGAGCCAGACGTACTTTTTTAAAGCAGGAAGCAACCTTCACCACAAAGCAGGTGTCACCAGAGCAGCGATGTGTCAGATCCAGACGGCCATAGGGCTCCAGGCGGCTCCCCCACCAAAGCACTGGGAGGGTGAAGGGGACGCCCCAGAATGGGTTCTGGTCTTTCGGCGCCTTCCCCCCTACCCAGTCCAGCCTGACCCTTCCAGGCTCCTACGCACGCCACTGCGTCCGGCTGTGCGCACACCCACGTGACTTTCCACCCCCACCGGCTCCCCGTGGAGCTCAGCTCTCAGCAGAAGCAGGTCACCCACAAGCAGCCTGGGCCGGGAGCAGGGCTGCCTTTCCCGGCCCCAGCCACCCTCCACATACTGGCTGCACCAGCAGAATCGGGGGCCTCAAAGCCTCACCTGGGTGCTGAGGGGTAACACAGGTAAAAGCAGCACCTCGAAGCCCTAAGAAACTCCCATCGCCACAGTGAAGCCCCCAGAAAAAACAAAAGGAGATGGTGGGAGACGCCGTCCTGAACACACGCCCCTCCCTTAGCCGACCTGAGGAGCACGCCCGACAGGGAGCCGGCAGGCTGGCCAGGGTGCTGCGGCATCCCTGCAGACCCACGGGCTGAAGCTGGAAGACGCATGCTCCCTGGGCAGAGCCCGGCCGCCAGTGACCGAACAGCCCCTGGCCAAAGCGGACCCTCTGCTCCCCCCTGAGGCCCCCAGCTAGAAGGAGCCGCACAGCTCCCTGCCAAGTGCTCCCTGCCAGGTGCTCTCACCAGGTGTTCAAGAACGTCAGGCCCCCATTTCCCTTGGCTCTGTTTTCTGGTTGCCGCTTCTGGGACACCACGGGCTCCCCCAGCCAAGGGCTGCTATCCCTTCACACGCTCGGCCCCTCCTCCCTCTCCCTCTCCACTCTGTTCCCCAGTCCCCAGGCCCTCTCCGTCTCAAGGGAGGGAAATGGGACCTACAGAAAGGTCACGGTGCGAGAAGCAGTTGCCATGTCCCCACCTACCCATGAGAAAAAAACATCTAACAAACCCCAAGTGAGAAGCATCCAAAAAAATTCCTGACCGACACACCTCAGATGGTCAAGGCCATCAAAACTAAGAAAAGTCTGAGACACTATCGCTTTTGTCCCAGCTCAGAGGAGCCCAAGGGGACAGGATGATCAAACGCCATTGGGTCCCAGGACAGAGGATACCAGGTAACAGTTCAGGACGTGTGCTTAGAGTGCCAGCCTCAGTCTGCAACACTGTGCCAGGGACAGCTCAGTAACTGTGACAGGCACACCACACTGATGCGAGAGGTCATCAGCAGGACATTCTGCACGGGCCGACAAGCACAGGGGAGCTCTGTCCTTTCTGCTCTGTTTTCTTGGAAACCTAAAACTTCTCTAAAAAAGGAAGTCTGGGGGCGCTTGAGGGGCTCAGTCGGTTAAGTGCCTGACTCTTGATTTCAGCCCAGGTCATGACCTCACGGTTCATGAGATCGAGCCCCACATCGGGCTCCACACTGAACACAGAACCGGCCTAGAATTCTCTCTCTCTGCCCTGCCCCAGCTCGTGCATGTGCGCATGCTGCCCCCTCCAAAGGAAGAAAAAGAAAAAAGGGAAGTCTATTTTTAAAAACTAGCAAGACTCCCAGAACCACACCAGCTCGGTCTTTCCACAGACCCCCCGAAACGAACAAGGCCCTTGCCCTTCACGACTGATCTGCAAAGTCCCTGACACAGACATATGCATGGTCCCCCCACTAAGTCTCTGCAATACTTGGGGGCCACTCCCACAAGAGCCCCACTCACTTGCCATCCTTCTCGGGGTTTCTTGAGACGGTGACTTCTAGGAATCTCAAATAATCTGGGCCTCAGCAGGAGTGAAAGGGGCAGCTCCTTAATGTGCAGAGTAACCTTGATTACAAATCAGACTGCTGCAAGTTCATTTCTCCCCATAAAAGCATATTAAATATTTTACGTCTGGTCCTCCTGCTCTTTAACAAAAAAAAATAAATAAAAGGAAATAAAATAAATAAATAAATAAATAAAATGAAAATGCAGCAAATCAATGCAGACAGAATACCAAAAAGGACACGAGGCAGCTGACAGCTGTGTCTGCTTCTCAAGGTAGTTGCATGGCTGTGGGGACTGCTAAGAACTTGCCTGGTTTTTTTTAATGTTTATTTATTCTTGAGAGAAACAGCATGAGTGAGGGAAGGGCAGAGAGACAGGGGGACAGAGGATCCCAAGCGGGATCTGTGCTGCCTGCAGAGAGCCCTGTGTGGGGCTCTGCGGGGCTCAAACTCACGAACGGCCAGGTCATGAGCTGAGCCAAAGTCAGATGTCTCACTGAGCCACCGAGCGCCCCAAGAACGGCCTTTCACACCCGTTCTCTTGAAAAGGCCCAGCAGCGTGCTCCAGAGGCTACCCGATGGTGATGTTGGTAGGGACGAGGGCAAAAGGAGAGTGGAGAGCACAGCTCTGCCTTCAAGGGATCGGCCTAAATGTAAAACATACCTGTAAATTTGTTTGGGTAAAATACTGCTTTTTCTTAAAAAGGAGTGCTCGTGTGTAGTGGGTTTTATTATTGGGGTTTTTTTTTTTAAGTTTATTTATTTATTTATTTATTTATTTATTTATTTACAGAGAGAGGGGGAGAATACCAGGCCGGCTCCGCACTGTCAGTGCAGAGCCCGATGTGAGGCTCAAACTTAGGAACCTTGAGACCATGACCTGAGCTGAAGTCGGACACTTAACCAACTGAGCCGCCCAGGCGCTCCTATCATTGTTTGTTTTAAGTAAAAAAAAAAAAAAAAAAAAGTATGCGCAACAAATTTGTTTCCACTTCTAACACAGTATATGCCCCTCCCTATACAGCACCACATGACAGAAGTTCAACAAGTTGAAGATAGTTAAGGAGTCCTGAGACTGGGAACCAGTGATGGCACTCACGCGCACCTGCGGCGCCACCTAGCGGCGAGGACCGGACAGGGGCGCGCGCACAGGGCCCAGCCTGCTGACGGATGATGCGGCCGCCTGGTGCCTTATTCCATCCAACGCGCAGAGTCACCGGGCTTCTGTTTTCCAAGATAAATGGGTGTCATGGAAAGATCCTGACTAGTGCCTTTTTGGGGTGCTGATAGATGTATAATCAAATTCTGTCCTGACAAGGTCTTCCCCCCAACGTCCAGCCCCGCGGAACCTTGGCCCAAGGTTCTACTGGGGGTCCTCCGGGTTCTGCAGAGTGTGCTGCCGCTGGTTTGTTTGCAACCGGCTAGACAAGGTTCCCACCTGCACACCCCACACCCCACGCAGGCCCGGGTCCAGAGGACTCGGGGAGGCAAGGAGGGAATGCACGAGCACACGGCCAACAGGAAGGGATGAGAAGTAGTCTTAAGGCCGGAACTCGGAGGCCCAGCAGGATAGGGCAGTGGTAGGGCCACCCTGAGCAACCGACCCCGTAGCGACCCAGTAGCACAAATGTGGCACAGACAGCGGTGGGGCCAGAACAGACGTGGGACACCAAGCTTCGCGGGAATGCCAGACGTCACAGCTCTCTTCCTGTGCCTCAACTGGGCTGCGGTCTGTCTCCAGGCCACCCCTCCCCACTCGCCTTCAAACCTGCCATCACGCCTTCCCTCATCAGGGTCCAGAGCCACGACGCCACTGGGGACATAGCCTGAAGTCCTTGGACCGAGTCCCACTGGAAGACCACCTTTGCCTACTGTCACCCATCTTTCCAGCCTGGGACTTTTGTACACCTAAGCCCCTGATGTCAAGCTCTAACAGACCTTCCGAAGATTCCTTTTGAACAGTAAGTACGTGGCCTGCTCAGATGTATACAACACTCCTTTAGCCTGGAAGAGCTTCCGCTGCTTTGCAAAGGGACAATATGGGGTGGGGAGGGCTGAGGGTGGTGACCCAGGGCAAGGAACCTAGGGGGAGACGCTGGTGAGGAGTCCTGGGGGGGAGGAAGGGGGAGAGACCTGAGGAGATGCTGAAGGGAGACATGGGGGGGGGGGGGCTGAAAACGGGGACGCTGGAGAGGAGACCTGGGGAGGGGGGGGACCCGAGTGGGGACACGCCGAGGGGGCACCTGGGGGGATCCTGAGTGATGAGATGCTGGAGAGGAGACCGGAGGCGGGCGAGGGAGGGACCTGAATGGGGAGATGCTGGAGAAGAGACGGGAGGAGACCTGAGGGGAGTCCTCGCCAGGCGCCGTCTTCTGTCTCTAACAACGCCCCGGTTTACACGGGGTTTCACAGCCCAACTCGCTCATCCACTGGCCGAGTTAGGGTTAACACAGGCCTGGAAAACCCTTCCGGCCGAGGAATTCCACGTTGGAAACGCGGCTCCAGGGAAAAAATCCAAAAGTCGGACCCCTGATACCTCGCCCGGCCTCGGCTCCAGGCCGCCGCCGTCGCCGCCAGGCTCCAGGTTGCTTGCGTCTTGCATGCCGTAGCTCTAGACTCCTCCCCCACGCTCCGGTGACCCGCCCCTTCCGGCACCTAACAGGAAGCGACCTCCCAAGGCGGAAGTACCCGGACGGGTGGAAAGTTGGTGTCCGGCGGGTTTGGTTCGGTGGGGCGGGAGGCTACAGGGAAGTCGAGCCCGTGCCAGGCGGTCCCCCGAGAGCCTGGAGGGCGCACCCGCACGGCGAGGATGGGGCCCGGCCGGCCTTCCGGGGCAGATCCTGGGTGGCCGCGGGGACACAGACCGAGACCCCCATTCTGGGCAGCCGGGGCCGCTCAGCGAAGCCTCCGCAGCGAAGGCAGGACCACAGACATTTGGCGTCCCCTTCCGCCTCCAGCTTTCGTCCCTTCTCTTCGTCCCAAAAGAGCAGGGTTTTGTACGGCCTCTGAGCGAAGAATTGTTTTTATGTTTGTAGAGGTTTAGATGAGCAGCCGCCTCGGGCCTGGGGAAAGTGCTCAGGGCACATCTGTTTGCCCTCAGGTTCTGTGCCTGGAGGATCGGAGGCGGGGAAGCGGTGAGGGGCTGAGGACGCTGTGCTCCTAACAAGTGCTCCCAGGGAGAGCTGGTCTCTCAGCCCCGGCCCGTTCGGACCCCTCTGGGGGACCGTGGGCGGCGTTGGTCGGTGAGCCGGCGTGACTGTTCGCAGGGACCAGGTTTGCCGCCTGGCTGGATCCCCAGAGATGCTCCGGCTTTGATGCCGACGCCCGGGGACCAGCGAAGACATGGTCCTGGATCAGCGATGGCGAGACAGGCGTGGACGTGAGCTTCAGGAACTCCGTCCTGGTGAAACCTTCCAGTATGTGGTGCAACCGTTGGCCTTTTCCATTAAGGGTAGTGTTTATTTTATAACCACTAGGGTTTTGTAGCTGATCACCAGGATGCACCAGGATGGCGTTATCCTGGGGGTTCTGCTTGTGCTCTCTGTGTGGTTTCACCCTGGATGTAAAGTAGGTGACAGGTACCTCTACCAGGCTGGAGAGCTGGGTGGGTCCTAGAGGCAATAAGGGCCCTGAGCACGTTCATAAAGTAGTGCTACAAGTGACTGACTCAGGACAGTGCCAGGACACTGGGAGGCTGGCGGCCACTGTCGCCCCGAGTGCTGTGCCTCCCGCTGCCTTCCACCGTGTGCCTGTGGCTGAGGGGTGTCTGTGGTCACGAGACCGGTAAATGGCTAGCATCACATCCACCCCTGGGTCTTAGGTCTCCTCCCCAGGCAGCTTTGTGGGGCTTCGGCCACAGTTCCTGCACTTGGGAGTCCTCAGGAGGACCAGACGGCTTCCTGGGTGCCACGACTTGCTGCAGATAGACGGCGTAACGGCGTCCTGGATGGTCCCAGAACACCAGGCGCCTGTGCTGACTCTTCCCCTCCTGGGGATTCTGCGCCCACCCTGCACCTCCGCATTTGGTGGGGACTTGCCTGTGAGCTGCCCCCCACCCACACCCTTCTGAACACCCGCCTGCACAGCATCAGATGCAACTGCCCGGCTGGCCCGACCTGTGACCACCCCCTCTCCACATGGCCCCAGGGCAGCAGACAGCCTGTGTGGGCTCCATCCCCATTGCGTGGGCCTGGCTTCTCTCTGAATGGCTCCCTGATGCGTTGCGGCCTTGACACATACCGTGCGTGTGGCCAGAGAATCTTGCAGGGGCACAACGACAGCCTTCTCTGACCCCAGACTCTTCTCCGGCGTGGACGGTTTGTGTAGGGCACCCCTCACACAGTGCACAGCCTCACTTTGCCCTCACTGCCCCCTCTACGTATTCATGGACACCATCTGTCTGTCAGCTGGGCTTTGGAGACCTGCGTCCTCTGCCTCCAGGCCACTGTCCGCATGCCGCTCGGGGAGCTGCCCTGGCTGCTAGACATCCTCGCCTTTGGGGTGAGGCCTGCGGGGGGAGGGAGCAGAGTGACGTCCCCTGAGGTGTCTCCTCCTTTTGCTCTGGGAGGAAGAACTGGGCCCTGAAGCTGTTTCTAAAAGGCCTCTGGCATAACACCGCCTTCAGTGGTGGGCACGATCACCTGGCACCGCAAGTACCAGAGGCACACCTTGTTGACTTGGCCATCGGGCCACTGTCACCGCGTGGGGTGGCTCCCGGTGCAGGGGCAGAGGTCTGTGCCTGCTTCAGGAGCTGTGTGGGGGGTGTCAGCTGCTAAGCATAGAGCGCAAGGGGCCCTCCATTCAGCCCCAGCCCTGTCCGCGTGCCTGCATCCACACTGCTGCTGTGGTGCCACCACCCCTGTTGCCTGGAACTGGGGTCAGGCCAGCAGTCACTGCAGCACGGCCAGCCCTCAGAGCAGCCTGTGCCCCTACGCACCAGATGGCCCGGTGGCCCAATGCGTATATCCCCCCCCCCCTTTATGGTGCATGTCTGGGGGTGCAGACCAATACACTTGCTGATGATGCACTGGGTGGGACCCCCCCCCAAATGGCACTAGCCTCATCAAGCAGTGACCCCACGCAGCCTGTAGGTGCAGTCAGACCAGAACCAGCCGCATGCCAAAGTATCCTGAGCCTGCACAAGTGGCAGACCTAGGCCCCACTGTATGCAAGCTGCTGTGCCTGTCCCCACACTTGGGGGCCACAGTCCAGGCCACTGGCACCCTCCAGCCTGTCTGGTAGCGGGAGGCCTGAGCCAGTAGGTGGCACCTGCCCACGTTCCATCTCTCAGCAGGGATGAGGTGATGTGAACCACACGCAGGGGGTCTCAGCACGGCAGGACCCTCTCCCAAGGACTTGTCCCCTGGGTCTGGCCTTGGCTGCTGGCCCTGGCGGAGAGGATGGTGCTGGGCCAGCTCTGAGATGCCCCTTCACTCCACAGGTGACCGGGCAAAGTTACTTGACCTCGTCTCAGAGTAAGCGTCCGCTGGAGGGGAGACAGCTCTGACACCCAGGGGGGCCTGTGGGGCCGGTGCAAAATGGGACAGTGGGCGGCCTGAGCCAGTGACACGGCAGGCCTCCCCTGCACCCACCATGTATCACAGGCTCCCCTCCACGGGCCTTCCCGAGATGGGATCACCTGCAGCTCGGCAGATTTGTCTGTTTTAGACAACTACCCTAACTTTGCTTGACATTCAGAAACTGCTTTACTGTTGGGCGCCTGGGTGGCTCAGTGGGCTAAGCATGTGACTTTTGGTTTCGGTTCAGGCCCCAATCTCATGGTTTATGAGTTTGAACCCTACGCCCAGCTCTGTGCTGCCAGTGTGGAGCCTACTTGGGATTCTCTCTCCCACTCCCTCTCTGCCCCTCCCCTCCTTGCTTGCCAGCTCACTCTCTCAAGGTAAATAAATAAACTTAAAATAGATATATATTTTAAAAAAAGAAAAGAAACTGCTTTACTAGTCTCTCGCTTTGCCCTGAAAGACACCTCGAGGACTTGGGTCAGCTGCAGACGAGGGCCTGGCATTGGTTCCCTGGCCACAGAGCTGCCAGAATGAGCCGCTTCCCTGAGACGGACTCAAGAGGTGTTGCAGATGACATCCACCCTCCTGCCCGTGGCTTCCCCGGAACCGCGTCTTATAGGTTTGCACAGAACAGTCTGAGCGAGCCTAAGTTATTTACGACTGTCGCTTCCGAGCTTGCAGAGGTTACGTACAGGCCGGTGTTCCGTGAGCTCTGCTTAACAGAGTAAAATCAGAGGCTCTGTGCTGGCTTTCCAGTCCTGGCATTTACCACTGCCAGTCATCCCCGGGGCAGGAAACAAGTCGGCATGTCCCCATGGGGCTGCCAGGGCCACCGTCGCCGTGCCTGTTGTAAGCCCATGGGTCCCATGCCCTCCCCTGGGACAGAACGTTGACAGGCCTTCCCCCCGCCAGCCCAGGCCCTGCAGCGTTGACCGCTTGTCCTGTGGTCTCACCCCCTTAGGACGTGTCTGTGGCCTTGGGAGGGTTGTGGGGGGGTCTGACCCCCCCAGAAGTCTGAGGCAGAGCCGCACACTGGCACTCGGCGGTCTCGCCTCGGGCCTCATGGTGCCCACGTGCAGGCCGGCCATCTGCCCAGAGCCGTGTCTTGCTCTCTGAGGAGCCTGGTCTCAGGACCCGAGTGTGCCCATGGCCCAGAGTTGCCAACATGCCTGTGCATCAGTGGCCCAGTGATGGAGACCAGCCCCAGCTCTGGCCTCTACCAGTAGAGAGCCCACAGGTCACGGTGGTATCGGGGACAACACTAGACGGCGGGTCCCTGTCTGGTGGGGGTGTTTCCTCCCCCCTCCTCCCTGGGCCCTCTTCAGGGTCCCACCCAGAAGGGATCAGGGCACCCCACACGCACCAGTCTTTGACTTCCTGCCGCAGTCTCACTATGCCTGCCGCGTCCCCCAGAGGCCCGGCCCACACTGCCCACCCGCCCGCCCGCGTGGTAGGAGCCTGGCAGTGGGGCCTGCGGCAGCCGTTTCTAGGCCAGCAACCAGCCCGTTGGTCTCACCAGCAGCCCAGTTAGCGCAGCTAATTTCAGCACGGTGTCTGGTCTCCCAGGACCTGCTCTGGGTGCCTGCAAGGTGGCGGTCAGCTAGAGGACGAGCTGTTACTGCTTCCCCCTGCGCAGCATCCCGAAGGTGAGAAATGCGAGTCCTTACAGGCGTGAGAGCAGATGTGCGCGACCGGTTCCGCCACATGAACTGGTGGCCTCTGTGACGTGGGGCTGTGGTCAGCGCGAGGACCACAGCAGCAGGTGTCCGCCCGGCAGCAGGTGTGGCCGGCGCCCAGAGGCCAGAGACAGCACAGCAGTGATGTTCAGGGAGGGCCTGTGCCCCCCACAGCTGCCACCTGTAGGCCTGGCTCCCACCGTCCTGACGACCCACACTGCTGCCCAGCTGCGCCCAGGTGCCCCTGCCGTGTACTTCCTGCGTCGGTCGCAGCTGTGACCACAGCGGACCCGGGTCTCAGCAGGGCTTCCCCCAGTGGACTCTCCAGAAGCTGTCTGGTGTGGGTGCCCTGTTCTGTCTATGCAGCCTGGAGAGAAGACATGACTGTGTGGCAGGATCTGCCCAGCCCGGGGGTCAGTCCAAACCTGGAACCAGTCCCGAGGGCCGACATAATGCGGTGCCCTTGGCTGCCCACCCCGTGTAAGCAGCACCACAGGCCACAGGAGAGCCCTGGGCAGCCGGAGCAAAACAGTGTGTGGGGCCTCGAAGGCAGGTGAGCACAAACGGGCCTCAGCGGGGGGAGCAAGGCCAGCACTGCCAGCCATCTGCCCTGGCAGGATGGCAGTGCCCTGGGCTCTAAGCCCCCATCCCCCTAAATCCATAATAAAAATAATCCCGCATTTGCCTGATCTGCCCCAGTTCCAGAAGCGTCTCCTGATGTGTCATCGTGTTGATGCGTGACAGCAGTCCAGGGAGGCACAGCTGACCCCATTTCACAGAATTGCACCAGGGAGGGTTCGGGAGCCCAAGGGGGCAGGGGACACCCCATCCTGCCTTCTAGGTGAGGACACCTGACCTTTCATAGGCCCCCAGCCCAGAGTTCCTGCCAAGAGCCTGGTCCAGGCCTTTGCGAGGATCATGACTGGGAAGCTGGGCACTGCTGGTCCCTGCGGCTGCCGTTGCTGCCTGGGGGCCCCCCACCCAGGATGCAGCCTGGCACCTGCGTCACTCAGTAGCCCCAGGGGCACAGTTCCCCTGAGAGCAGGACAGCAGGGCCTACCACACACACCCAGAGCATCACGGCTGAGGGGAACTGGATGTGGTCCCAGCCCCGACAGCACCTTCTGCCCTGAGGGGCAGAAGGCAGAGGGACTGTCTGCTTGGGCCCCATCGCGGGCCGGGTGAGGAGCCTGACAGAGAGGTGATGGGCCCCCTCTCTCCTCGGAGCCCCCAAAGCCACTCAGCCTGGGCTTGGGCACCCCCAAGCCAGACACCGCCTCCTGAGGCAGGACACTGCCAGGGAACCCCTGGGCCCACGAAGAGCAAGTCTGGCTGTCTCTGGCTTAGGGTAAACTGAAGCATGGACATACCTCCCCGCCCTCAGGGCAGCTACCCAGTCTACCCGCTGCTGGCCGGGGCATGGGGCACAGGCCCAGATGCCCTCAAGGGGACAGGCTCACTCCTGTGGGTGGCTCAGCTCCAGGGGTGGGCTGCCCACAGACCCTTCAGTTGGCACTGCTGAGACCTCAGAGGGGTACAGTGTCCTGGCCCTGTTATCCATACCTAGTCTATGATTCAGCCCATCAGGGGCGCGGAGGGCTGGGGCACAATCTAATGGCTGTAAGTCTCTGGTGGCAGCACCACACGGCAGCCCAGGAGCCCACCCAGCCCTGTGGGAGACCACTGTCCAGGGCCAGAGCTGACCCATGTTGCCTACCCCTGCATCTCCCACCCCCAAGGGCTGGCAGACCATGTAGGGTCAGGCGCAGTCCCTGGAGGAGGAGGGGAGGCAATGGGGGCGGTGCCAGAGCCTGGCCCCCAGGTGGCAGGAGTGGGCGGGGCACTTGCCCGGGCTCTGCCCGCTTATGTGCCCGCTCACTCATTCACTTGGTCTTCGCTGTCGCTCACCATCACTTGGTCCTTGTCACTTGGCCCTTGCTGGCACCGTCCAAGGTAGGTCTGATCAATTGGCCCCCTGTGCAGAGCAGGAAACCGAGGCCTGGAGGGATTCTGGGACTCGCCCAGATCCCACCGAGCTGACCTGGACCATCCTAACCCCCAGATGCCCCTGCCTCTTGGTCTTATGGCCGAGGGCAGCTGCCCCGCGTGTCCGACCCCACCAGTGGGGAGAACCCCCTCGGTCTTCGGGAGGGCGGGGCGGGGGCGGGGGCGGAGCGGCCGAAGGGGAGGGGAGCCGCGTCCTGCGCCGTGCGCGCCGCCCGCAGTGCCCGCCGAGCGCCGAGCGCCGTGGCCGGGGGCGTCGCGGGGCGCGCGGGACCGGCAGCCGGCTCCGGCGGCGCTGCGCGCAGGTAGGGCAGGCAGGGCAGGCGGCGGGGGCGGCGGGCAGGGCCGCCGCCCCCGCCCCCGCCGCGGAGAGCCCCCAACCACGTGGCTGTCCCGGCCAGGGGTGGGGATGCTGAACTTGGGGTCTCCGGGAGGGGAGCACCTGCATGCCCCCCATTGGCTGCCCCCCCCCCAAGAGGCAGACTCCCCTCCACCGGGGCTCTTACCCCTGGCTCCTGACTGACCCTCCCACGACGACTCCTAGTGCGGCTGTTCTGTCCCCAACCGACCAGGACTGACCCCCCCCCCACCCCCACCCCCACAAGAGATCTTCCGGCCAGGAGTCCCCTCCACAGGCTGACGCAGGCAGGGCCGCGCTCCTGTCAACCCCTGCCCACCCTCCCAAGGTCCAGAAAGCCAATCTCCTGGCTCTCAGCCTCAGTGATGGGAGCAGGGCCTGGGGCCCAGTGAGGGACTCCCTGGGCCCCTGGAGTGGGCTGAGGTGGGGGAGGAGGCAGGAAGCAACCTGCTCTGCCAGGCTGGTGCACAGCAGAAACTGGGCCAGATGGCTTGTGGACGGTGCTGGGGGCAGCCCTGGGCCCAAAGAGGCTGCAGCCCCTCCCCAGTCCCAGACCTGCTGTGCAGCCTGGGACCCCAAGGTCCTCAGCACCTCCTCCCTGCAGCCTCTAGGCAGAGATGCAAATTGCAGCCAAATCCTCCTGGCTCTGGGATTAACTTCCTCTGGGTAGGCTTCCCCATGCAAAGCATTAGAAAGGAACTGGAAGGAAGCCAAGCAGGGCCCCACCTCTTACATGATGATGGTCTGGGTCACCCACTCTGCAACCAGGGTGGCAAGTGGGCCTGGGAGTCGGGAGGGCGGGCTTCTGGGAACCCACTTGTGCCGTGTGCCTGGCCCTGCTGTCGCCACAACATTGCCCCTTTGCTTCCCACCCAGAGACCAGGCCGTGGTAAGGCTTTGGTGGGGGTGGGAAGTAAGGGTGTGGAACTGAGTAAAAACTTTTCCCTGCGGCTAATTAGCCCCATGGGGGAGGGGCAGGCACATGGGGCCTCATTTGTGGGGCTTCAGCTCCAGGCTCTGCACCCTGTAGACTGTGTGGGTGCCTATGTGGACCTTGGGAAACCGGTGGTGAGGCCCCTGGGGACCTCCCAAGCCGCAGACTGGGTGTCACTGTACAAGGGTGGGCCTCCCTCCTTCCTTTGGGAGGGGGTGCCCTCAACCAGTGGGCAGGGCACATCTGGGGGTGACCGCCGGCTGGCGGGCCCCCTGGCTGTTGCTTCCTCTCGCGCCCTCCAGCCCCAGGCTGGCCACTTCCGAAGCTCCCGACACCATGGAGGAGTGGGATGTGCCTCAGATGAAAAAAGAGGTAGAAAGCCTCAAGTACCAGCTGGCTTTCCAGAGGGAGATGTCCTCCAAGACCATCCCTGAGTAAGTCCCCAGGACCCCACGGAGCCCCGCCCACCCAGGGCTGCCGGCTCCCATCTGCATCTCGTTTCCCTGCCCCAAGCGTTTTGCATGAGCCAGAACCACACCTCCACAGCCAGCCCTCGCCCTCGGGCACCCGCCTGCTCACCTCCCCCTCTCCACCGGCCGCACACAGGCTCCTCAAGTGGATCGAGGATGGGATCCCCAAGGACCCGTTCCTGAACCCCGACCTGATGAAGAACAACCCGTGGGTGGAGAAGGGAAAGTGCGCCATCCTGTGAAGCACCCCCGCCCCGACTCTTGCCTCTTTGTAGGGAGGACACCCCGATAAAGGTGTGGCTTTTATAAAGACTCTTGGATGACGTCCGTGCTTTTGTACGTTTTCTGATGGAGGAAAAGCAACAGCACAGCATCAAGCCTGGGCCCTGGGGCGTCCGGTGGGGGGTCCAGGGCACCCGGCACGGGTCGAGGTGTCCCGCACAGCCCCAGGGTATCCAGCGTAGATCCTGGGGCGTCCGGTGAGGGCTCCAGGGCACCCGGCACGAGTCAAGGTGTCCCGCACAGCCCCAGGGTATCCAGCGTAGATCCTGGGGCGTCCGGTGAGGGGTCCAGGGCACCCGGCACGGGTCGAGGTGTCCGGCGCAGGCCCGCTACAGCAGGTCCCGGATGTACAAGCTGCGCCGCACGGCATTGGAGACGCCCTCCTTGAAGCGAAACCAGACGTCACTCCTGCCCACCGCTGTGCCTATGCGCCACTCGGTCGCATCTGTGTCCGGGGCCACATCTCCTGTGGAGGACGTGTGGTTGCTACTCTGCCTTGCTCCGGCCCCTCCCGCCCTCCCCCCCCCTCCCGCCACACACCTGCATTCAGGGCTGGCGCTCTCTTGATGACCACACGACCAAAGAAGTCTCTCTCGGGCTGAAGGAGGCAGGTTGGTCAGGGTCTCAGACTCCCTGCTGTGAGCAGAAGGCCCGGCGGCTGCGGGAGCAGACGCCCACCTCCCCTCCCAGCCTCCCTTCCCTTCAGCCCCTCAGAACCCGCATAGTGGCAGGAGGACACCGTAACCAGATCCAAACTGAGCCAAGTGGAACGCCCTACGCTGAGCAGCAGGGATCTACTGGCAGGCCCCCAGGCTGAGCACCAGCCCCGTCCCTACCCGCCTGCCCCCCACCCCCACCCCCTGCACCTGTTCCTCCAGGGCCGCTCTCTTCAGGATGCGCTCCAGCCGCTGCTCCTCGTGGCTGCGTGAGGCAGGTGGCTGCGTCCCTTTCTCCCCAGCAACCCCCTGGGGACCCTCCTCTGCCTGCAAAAACAGGTGGCGAAGGCTGACTGCGCAGGGCCACTCCAGGGACAAGGTCCCTTCCAACAGCCCTGCCCTCCTAGGCCTGGCTCTGGCCCGAAGCCCGGGCAGGCTTACCTGGTGGCTGTCCCCAGCCCGGGCCAAGGCCTCTGCCCGCCGCATCTTCTCCATTTCAATCTCGTGGGCGATGAGCTGCTTGGCCTGGTAGGTGAGGGGCTTGCGGGCCGGCAGCTCAGGAAAGCGGCAGACCTCCTCCACATTCCTGCTCTCAGAGTTGGCACAGAGATGTACCTGGTCAGCAGAGACAGGCAGGGGCCACCTGCCACACCAGCCCCCACGCCAGAATGTAAGAGCTGCAGGGTGGGCCCGGTCCTGGCAACACGATGCCTGAGCCCCACAGCAAGAGAAAATTACCTGCCCCAAGCCTCAGTTTCCCCGACTACACGTGGGCACAAGAAGGGAACCCCTCCAGGGCCACAGGATGAAGAAATGACACAAGGCATGGCCTGGTCTCAAGTCTGGGGCTGAGTGCTTGGAACTGTCACCACTACTGCTTC
This sequence comes from Acinonyx jubatus, assembly GCF_027475565.1. Classification (NCBI taxonomy): domain Eukaryota; kingdom Metazoa; phylum Chordata; class Mammalia; order Carnivora; family Felidae; genus Acinonyx; species Acinonyx jubatus. The sequence continues at coordinate 37,057,308 of NC_069398.1, read as the reverse complement.
CCTGTGACTGTGACAGAGGGAGACGTGCGGCTGGTGCCTCGCTGGGTAGCAGGGCCCCGGGGACTATCTCGGGATGGGGAAGCCGAGCCCTGGGGACCTCAAGGGCCCTCTGCGGGACACTGAGGCAGCGAGAGCCTCCGCAGTAAACCTCAGACCCCAGCGCTGTGCCTGACCTGGAACACCACGCCTCACGATCACATCTGGGCAAAGGCTAAGCGGGAACCGAGCCCCTGCCGCTACCCCACAGACGGCAACACCGACACACGCGTCGCCGAGACCACGCTTTCAGATTCCCGGCCCAGAGACCACCACGGCACTTGGAGCCCAGCTTCCTGCCCCTGGCACCCCCGCCCCAGGTGCCGCACAGACTCACGGCTCTAGCCTGTAGACATAGTGCCCGTCGGGCACGCGCTCCTGGCGGTAGGTTAGGCTGTAGGCAAGCATGGTTCCCACAAGGCCGGCCAGCTGCTGTTTCTCACGAGTGCTGTACAGCTGTGTGCTCACCTGTGGACAGGGCGCAGGGACAAGGGCACGGACACTGAGCATGGCCAGGGGCCCTCCCCTACGGGCAGTCGCAACCCCGCCCTGGCTGAGGCACTCACAGGGCGCAGCTTGGGCGCAAGGATGTCCAGAAGCAGGCAGAGGACATCCAGGACGAGGGCCTGAGGTGCAGCCCGGCTGCGGGTAGCGGGCGTCAGGCCTGACACCAGCGTCTGGATGAGGTTCTGTGTCTTGCTTGTCCGGTTCTGGGCCTGGGGCAGAGAGTGAACGGGGCCTGGGTAACCCGGCGTCTCTGGGCCGGCCCCGAGCCCCGGGCTGGGTGCAGGGGCACACCTCCTGCTGGCTGCTGGGGAAGGCGATCCTCGGCACGTGGCTAGAGGCGAAGAGCAGGTGGAAGGCTGCCGGCAGGAAGGGCAGGTAGCGCAGCAACCGGAAGCTCTGGCCGTGGTGGGCGGCCCGGCTCAGCAGGTCGTCAAAGGCCAGCCAGTCGAGCGCCGCGCACACGGTACCCAGGCTGGAGTCCCGAAGCCGCAGGCGCAGGAAGTTGTCAAACAGGCCCTGGGGGTGAGCAGGTGGGTGGGCCCCGAACCCCTCCAGCCGCGGCCCCCAGCCCGCCATGTAAGCACCACCCAACGGGAACCTCCACCTCCCACCGCCCTGCCAAATGCAGGGCCTCGGGACATCTGCAAACACCAGCAAGGGCCCGCCCCAAGACCCCAAAGACAGAGCCAAGAAGGCCCAGCCTGCCGCCCCGGTGTTCTGACCAAATCCCTGACAGACGCACAAAAGAACCCGACCTCCCTAAAGGAAGTTCCATCGGTCAGAATCAAGGGCACAGAAGAAGCCCCGCTCTCGTTCCTTGCGAGAGTCGTCTCCTTGGGCTACGGCACGACCCCTCCCCGTAACGGTTTCCAGATTTACGGATCACCCAATAATCCAAAGCTGCTTAGTCAGGGAGGCAGCTTAGGCCGGGCTTCCTGGGGGTGTGGGGGCACCTGGGCCACCCGCCCAAACCGGAACTCCACTCTGCCCGCTCCGCCCCACCCAGATGGATCCCGACCAGCAAATGGAGTGACCCCACTGCGCACCCGGCCCACCTCCCCACCCTGCCAGCCCACACGGGGCGTCCCCGCCTGGCACCAGCTAGTCCCTCCATCCAGGCCTCTGTCCACTTGCTGTCATCTCTGAGAGATCTCCCCGATGCCCCATGTCCACCACCCCTCGCACCTATCCTGTTTCCCTGACACCATCTGAAGTGTCTCCCACCCGCTGTCTGGGGACAGACACACAGCCAGGTACTGACCCACTGGGAGCCCCCAAAAATGTCCCAAGAGCATCATTACCTGGACCACCTTCTCATGCTCGCCTGCAGACGCAGCCACGTGCAGGATGTGGTAGAACCGCTGGGAAGCCATGGTCAAAGGCACCTCGGCAGGACGGGGCCCCAGACCTGTGGGCCCATCGCCAAGCAGGAGCGTGTGCGGGATCAGGGCCAGGTTCTGGCCCCAGCGTTGCCTGCAGAGGGGTGCCGAGGCTGGAACGGAGCCCCGCCTCTTTATCGCTCTCGGTGGCACCTTGCCACCCAAAGCGGCCTGAGGGTCTGCTCTACTGGTCCTTAACGGGATGGCGGGGAGGCCAAGTGCCCCCAGGGCCTGGGCAGCATTCGGTCTCTGCTGGAGGCAGGGCTGGCCGGCCCGCTTACCTCTGGGCCCGGGGCAGCTGGAAGACCTCCTGCCACACGGAGAAGAGCCCCTTGCGCTGGTCCTTGAGACCCACGCGAGTGGTCTGCACGACCTGCACGCTCAGCTGCCGCCGGCCCCGCCCGTGCAGGAACTGGACACAGGGTGTGTGGGGCAGTGAGAGGTGGCTGAGCCCTGCCTCCCCCGGCCGCAGCCCCTGCCCCACCTGCCCACCTGCCCACCTGCAGGGTGTTGATGCAGGCGCGGATGTCGTTGTCTGTCTTCTCACAGAGAGCCGCCAGCGCACCCGGGTCGGCCTGCATGCCCCGCCGCAGGGAGATCTGCAGGGAGGCGGAAGGGTGGGCGCTCTCTCCCCCAGAAGCCCAGCCCAAGGCCACCTCTTCCCGAGAACACAGGTGAATGCAGGGGAACAACAGCTACAGACTCTGGGGCCCGGCCTCACTCTCTGCTCGAACCATCTACTGCCATTGGGCAAACTGGTCCAGTCACCCCCATGCCCAGGGGTCAGCTAGGGGATGGGGCCTGGATGCGAGAGGGGACCAGGACAGGCGCGGCGTCCCCCCACCCCATAGCTGGCCACATGGCCCCCCGGTTGCATATTCCCCACCACAGCCCTCACCCACCTCTTGTAGCCGCTGCACGAGCCTGGAAGACAGTGTGGGCGGAAAGTGGAGAAGAAAGGCCTGCTGCCTCAGCTGCCGCAAGGAGGGCACAAACCTGTAGGGGGCAGACACGGGCACACACCCGCCCCCAAGGGCAAAGGCGGGGTGGGGGGGGGGGATGGTAGGGCGGCACCCTCCCAGGGGCCCTCTGCTCTCCCCCACTCACTGGTCATTGCAAATACAGATGACGGGCCTCATCAGGAGTCCCCCCTCAGCCCGGCGTCGCCGTCCCCCACTTGTGGGAACAGCCGGACCCCCAGACTCTGCTTCTTGCGGGCCCTTGCGATCCAGGATGCTCAGAAGAACGTTGACAGCGGCCTGGGGTATGGGCGGAGGACACGGTGAGCCCCAGCCCGTCGCCGGCCCACCCGCCCACCCACTGGGGCGCCCAGGAGGCCCACCACGGGGGCCCCGTCGATCTCATCGATGACCAGACAGTTGGGTTTCCCGCCAGCACCCAGCACCGACTCCATCTGCGTGGCCGCCTCGATGCACGTGCGGAAGGCCTCAGGGCTGCGGTCGTCACTGGAACCAGTGAGGCCAGAGGTGGGGCCGTCAGGGGAGCGATCGGGGTCCCTGGCAGCACAGGCTCCCAGGACTGGGCCACCAGGCCTACAGCTAGAGGCTACCCTGTGACAGGACCACCCCGCGTCCCAGCGAGCCCTGACAAAGCACGAACTCCACCGCCCAAGACCCCGGGACCAAGCCCCACCTCTGGCCCACCACGGTTTCGGGGGAGTCAGAACAGACCGGAGGCCTGGCACGTACCTCGCATTCAACTCCACCACGCAGTAACCAGCTTGCCGCGCAATTACGTGAGCCAGGGTGGTCTTGCCCAGCCCCGGGGGGCCACACAGCAGTGCCACCTGCAGCCGAGACAGGCCGGATGAAGACAGGCTACCATTCATACCACCTTGGAACCCCTGCCCCGCCCTCGAGGCTGAAACTCCTGTCCCGTGAGGCTCGCTCCTAAGGGATGTGCCCCAAGCCCACTGTGGCGAGCACACAAGCACAGACCACACTCAGCACACTTGGGTTCCCACCTACCGCTTCAGAGTCAGAGACAGCGCTGCCCGAGACCAGCAGTGAGGAGATCTGACAGAGACACAGATGCTGCTAGTGCAACTGACCCCCCAGAAACCACCCGCTGTCGCCGTGAGCGTCCTGGAAAGGTACGCGGTCCTCCGAAAAGCAAACTTCGTCCGAGTCTTTAAAGCACACTCAAATTCCAACTCATGTCACCGACGTTCTGTGCCAACACCCTGGCGTCATGACGCCCTCAGCCATGGAGACAGAGGCCCCCAGAGGCTGCAAGGGCGCTGCCCACCCGGAGAGCACAGCCCCCGGGCTCAGAGATGTGTGTGGCACGGCCAGGCGGGGCTCACCTTCTGCCGGGGCCGCCGGCTCGGGTCCAGGTCAGCCTCTAGCATGTCCTCTAGCACCTGCTCGTGGCTTTTCCATTTGCTGGAAGTCGTGGCCTCCTTGCCACCGCGGGCCAGCTCTAGACCGGGTCTGGGCCTCCTAGCAGGCCTCTCTCGGCCGAACACCACCAGGTCCCACAGCTTCAGCCACTTGAGGAGGCAGCGGTTAGTGAACTGCGGGACGGGAAGCGTGGCCTGGAGGAACCGCGGCCTGGAGGAACCGCCAGCACCGAGGACTCCCCGTGCCCGCCCTTCACGTCAGCCTGCTGTCCCAAGCCCCGAAAGACACACGGGAATGTGGAAGCTAAGGAACAGGTCACCCTGCCGGTGAGTGACAGAGCGAGGCTCGCACCAGGACCTCTGTCCCTACCACCCTAACTCCGTCAGGAGACCCCACTGTCCCGCGTGTTCCAGCATCAGCTGCTGGGACAGTGGGGAAGGAAACAGGCTGCAGGCAGGGGGAGCCCTGGACCCCGAGCCCAGGTCGCAGGTGACTTCCAGAATGCCACCAGCCCCATGCTGGCCTCAGCTTCCCCACATACAGCTCCAAAGCGCAAATCCAAACCCTCTCCACCCTCCCAAGGTCCTTCAAGCTGACAAGAACAACTTTGGGGCAACAAAAAAATCAGTCACGCTTGAACGGGAACAAGAGAGCGAGGTCTCACGTCATCGCTAAGAAGCTCCGTGTAGCACCGCGGCGCGAACTCATCCACCCAGAGGCAGTGCTGGGAGTCGTCTTGGCCGTCAGCCAGCTCTTCCTCAGGGGCCCCCGAAGTCTGGACCTCCTCTCCCACCTCCTCAGAGCTGAGGCTGGAGAACATCATGCCCTGAGCTGCCGGGCGAGTGGAGGGACTGCACACCCCCCACCGACTACAAGCTGGAGATCAGCAGTCCAAGAACCGGTAAGGGTCCCAGGGCTGGAAGGGCCCACCGTGTCACCTGCGAAGCGTGTCTGAGAGCTGACGGGCCTCCTCAAGCAGTTGCTGCCTCCGCTGTGCGAACAGCAGAGACGGGATCAGCGTGTCTCCAGCATGCAGTCACCCCAGAGCTACCCTTCTCCCCACAAATCCCACCTCGCTGTCGACCTGCTCCTTCAGGGACGCGAAGGACACACCCAACAGGTCCAGCTGGCCACGGCCTCGCCACCAGATATCAAGGAAAGGGTTCTGGAGGGAAACGAGGACACCATTTGTCATCTCTCAGAACACAACCACCCACAGACCCTCTCTCGTCAGTGCTCAAGGACCCAGGTGGTGTTTTCTACTGACAACAGACCAACGCAAGAACAAACCGCCTCCCCAAACAAAAATCCTAAAGAGAAAATGCACTGGGATAGAGATAGCTCTAAAGAAAAAAGATAAAGGTTAAAACATCAGAGAAAGAGTAAAGAGACGCCACAGGAAGGGGACAGTGAAACAGGCCCTCACAAGTGGATGACTGCACGTCACCTGAACTTCCTGAGGGGTCCCCAGGGTCTGAGGGTTAATATGAGGTCTAGGACCCTTTCCTGGACAGCACTGAGCCTGCCAACCCTGCAGGAAGGCTGTTGCCAGCCTCTCACCCCCACTTGTGGCCACACAACACGCACCTGCACCCCTGTGCCCACGGGGTCACCCCGCAGCACCAGAAAAGCCCGGCAGCCACTAGTGGAGGTCACACTGACATAGTCCTCCAGGACAGGGGGCCGCCTCAGGACAGGATTTCGAGCTGCTGGAGAGGCCTGAAGGGGACCCACGTCAGCACCAGCATCCAAGGGCCTAGGAAGGGACAAATGCTGACCTGGGGACACTCACCTCCTGTGACCATGGCAGGAGAAACTCAGATCCACTCTTGACAATACACTCCTCCCACACACACTCAGCCCCAAGCCTCCCAAAACCTGGGACCCTCCCAAAATCCCTGGGGCATCTGTGCCCCAAGCCACACACCCTTTGCCCCACAGTTCAGGGGGGATCTCCGGACTCGGTGGGGGGGTGATGTCCCCAGCAGGCGAGTCAGGAAGGGGCGGCTCTTCCATTTGCTCAGGTCTGAAGTTCAGCTTCTTCACGACTTCCAGCCTGAGCCGTTTGACCCTGGGGGCTGGGGAGAAAGTCGAAAGTTTCAGAAGCTCTTGCCAAGCCTCACACCCCACCTGTATGCCTTGGGGCTCTGAGGACATACTGGGGGGCAAAGCCCCGTCCCTGGGGTCATGATCGGCCAGCTGCCTCTTCCTGGCACTGCCTTTGTGGTTCCCTGGAGGTCCGCCTGGAAAGCAATGAGTGGCAGCGTCCCCTCCAGCAACGGCCTCCTCCTCGAATGTCAGCCGGGACCCACACACTGCGGGCCAGGGACCCCTGGAGGGCGACAGGGCGGCTGTCCCTGCCGGGAGAGAAGGTTGACGGCAGCGGCGCCAGGTCAGCCTGTACAGTCAACAGCTCCCGCGGCCTGGGGCGCTGGAGGGCCCTTCTCGCTCCGATACGCCCCCGCCTGAGCTCGCTCCAGCCTCCGGGTCCCCGCCGCCTCCCCTCCTCCGACCAGCCCTCCAGGACTAGAGGGACGAGGCCGAGGCGGGGCCCACGCCCACCTTCCAGCTCGGCCAGCACCTCGAGCTCGGCCGCAAACTGGCTGTAGAAGTCGTCCTGGCCGCCCCCCAGCTCGCGCTCGGGGTCTCCCATGGCGCCCGCTCCCGCTGCACCAACCCGCCGCTCCGAACCTCCCGCGCGGCCGCCGGTGCTGCGCGCCGTTCCCGCCCCTCGCGTCCCGGCGCCGCCAATCAATGGCCGGCGTGCCCGGCGGCTCTCGCCATTGGCCACCGGGAGGAGCGGGGCGGAGGCGGGGCTGCGCGCGCAGGCCGGGCGGGGCCGAGCCAGCGCCGTGGCCTCGGGCGCTCACCATTGGCCGGCACGCCCGCCTGTCTGCGACGAGGGCGGGGAGAGAGCCGGGCTGAGCAGACGTGCAGGAGGCGAAGCGGAGGTCTCGGGCGCTCACCATTGGCCCGCACGGCCGCCCGTCCGGGGCGTGCGCGAGGCGTGGGCAGGGCTGCGCGCTCCGGTAGGTCCCGTGAGGCGCGGCTGCGGGGTCGCTGGGCCGCCAGGTGCGGGGACGTAGTGCTGGAGCCGGCGCCCGGCAGCTGCCTCGCGGGCCGGGGCGACGCGGCTAAGCTGCAGGTCGGTCCGAAGTAGGGGCGGGGCAGGCTGCGGGAAGGGCTCCCAGAACCCGTAGGCCGGTGCTCATCAGACGCGGGGGTCGGGGGCTGCCGGGGAGGATTGTATCTGCTTCGGGGCGGGGGCGGGGGGCGAGGGCGGAGATGGCCGCCCTCGCTGGGCGCCACGGCCGCCGGGGGGGTGGGGGGTGGCCGGCAGCTCCTCTCTTGGCCCCTTCCCTCTCGGCAAGCGGCTCCTGTCGCGCGTTGGAGGACTGCCCCGGAGGGGTCCGCGGGGGTGGGCTGAGGCGCGAGGCTGCTTCTTCCGGGCTCTGCGTTTGGGTCGGACAACCCCACAGTCAGAGCTGAGAAGTGAGAGTAGAAAAGGGATCTAGTGCGTGCGGACGCCGCGTCAGTAGCTTCACGCCGGGGACCCTAGAGAACAGGGATGTACACGCGAATTGCGCAGGACGCTGACGTGCGCTGTACTTCCCGTGGACCCCCGTGCGTTGCAGGCGCCAGCATGGAAGCAGGCCCAGTAGAGAGCCTGTCGGTGGTGTACCAGAGCCAGGATTTCCTGGTGGTGAACAAGCACTGGGACCTGCGCATCGACAGTAGGATGTGGCGTGAGACCCCCACCCTCCAGAAGCAGCTGCGCCTCCGCTTCCCCGAGTTAGCGGACCCTGACACCTACTATGGGTTCAGGTGTGCAGAGGCCAGGCACTGGTGGCCCCCAGCGGCCTCTGCGGGAGGGAAGTGGCCACCCCCAGTCTAGCCACCCCTGATCCGCTGCCCCATGCCAGGTTCTGCCACCAGTTGGACTTCTCCACCAGCGGGGCCCTCTGTGTGGCCTTGAACAAGGCTGCAGCGGGCAGCGCTTACAAGTGCTTCAAGGAGCGCCGTGTCACCAAGGCTTACTTGGCTCTGGTAAGGTCTGACCAGTCTCCGAAGCAGGGGGTTCCCCAGAAGTGGTGGGTGGCCCCGAGAGCAGCTACTGACCCTCTGCCTGGCAGGTACGGGGACACGTCCAGGAGAGCCGGATGACCATCAACTATGCCATCGGCAGGAACAGCACAGAGGGTCGGGCTCACACCATGTGCATCGAGGGTACACAGGGTACGCAGGCCAGGGGAGTGGGGTCTGTCAGGGGGACATCCCTGGGGACCAGTGGGAGGGGGAGGGTCATCCAGTGAGGAGCCTGAGCGGGCAGGGCCCGTGGAGACAGGTGAGCTGGGCTGGAGTGGATTGGGCCCTAGGCTGGTCCAGCCAACCTTCACGCCCTGTCCTCTTCCTCACAGGCTGTGAGAACCCAAAGCCAAGTGTCACCGAGTTGGTGGTCTTGGAACATGGGCTGTACGCGGGCGACCCCGTCTCCAAAGTGCTGTTGCAGCCCCTCACGGGTACGTCTGGGGGCGGGGACCAGGAAGCCGTCCAGGCCCCTTTGCTGTCTGTTAACGATGTCCCTCGCACCCCTGGCGCGGTCAATGTCTGGCACCCACGTCTCTTCACACAAGGTGCTGCGGTGTCCCTTCTGTTACGTGTGAGATGAAACGGTGGCACAGGGGCAGAGTGGCCTGCCTGGGGCCGTTCCACTATCTCAGCCCCACACGGGGACTTGCTCCTGGACGTGAGGGCCTCTGGAAGGCCGGCAGGAGTTCTCCAGCGTGCCTGGCCCTGACCCTCCTGGCAGCGACTCTTGGAGTCGACCGCTTCTCTAAATCCCGATGTTCTCGTTTGTACCAGGAAACAGAGAGGTCTGCCATTTTCAAGGGTTTCGTGGGGCTTCCAGACAGCGACAGGACAGGGCTGGGGCGATGTGGGGGGAGGGGAGGGGCACGGGATGCCCTCCCCACCCTACGTGTTCCCTCGGCACCCCCACAGGCCGGACGCACCAACTGCGCGTGCACTGCAGTGCCCTCAGTCACCCCGTTGTGGGGGACCTGACCTACGGGCAGGCGTCGGGCCGGGAAGACCAGCCCTTCCGCATGATGCTGCACGCGTTTTACCTGCGCATCCCCACCCACACCGAGTGTGTGGAGGCCTGCACGCCAGATCCCTTCGTGCCCACGCTCGATGCCTGCTGGAGCCCCCACACCCTGGTGCGGTCACTGGACCAGCTCGTCCAGGTCCTGAGGGCTGCTCCCGACCCTGAGCCTGCGGAAGGGAGCCCCGGGCCTTGCAGCACTCCCACACCCTCCACCAGGCCCCCCGAGACAGAGGCACAGCGGGCGTCGTGCCTGCAGTGGCTGTCAGAGTGGACACTGGAGCCTGACAACTAAGGGCACCACGGTGGGTGGGAGCGCCAGCTGGGACCACTAGGGGTGGGGCTTCAGGGGGGAACCCTAGGCCCGTCCCAAGTCGGGGGTGTCCCTTTGTGCCGCGCCCCTGCGGACAGGGACGGAATCCCCTGGCTGTGGCAGCTAGACCTGGAGAGGGGCCGCAAGGCCAGCAGGGGGAGCCAGGCCGCCACGATTCTGGAGGATGAGGCCTTCCTCCAAGCCCCCTCTCCCCCAGGGGAAACCAAGGCCTGCCTTCCCGGCTCCAAAGCTTCATCCCTCGTGGCTTGTTTTTGTAAATTTGCCCAAGGTCTCCCTGCAAGAGGCAGAGGCAAGAGCTGAGCCAGCCTCAGGTTGGATCCCTCCGGGGCCCCCAGCCCGGGCCTCAGAGCACCTGGTCCTCACCGTTCTCAGAGGTCCTGTGTTGGTCAGCCTAGCGGGGCTGGGCCTCCCCTCTTGCAGACCCTGACCCATCCTGCCCGTGATACTGCCTTGTGCCTTTGCTTCTACCAGACTCTGCCCGTCGGCCCCCTCCTACCCAGATGGCTTGTGGGGAGGGTCTGAGCCACGCCTCTCGACCCTCTCACAATGCCTAGGCAGCCAGCAGTCCCGGATTTGGGCTTGGGAGTGAGGACGACCAGCCCCCATCCCCGGTAACACAGCCCCATCAGCCTACTTGCAGCTGAGCATCAGGGACTCAATAAATACTCAGTGACTGACCCCGTGAGCAATCGTGAATCTGTCCGACGTGGGGGACTTGGGGGTCCCGGATCCCTGCCCTCTTCCCTGCATGGGGCATACCTCTGCCCTAGGCCCCCCAGCAGGACCCAGGATGGACCTCATGGTCCCGGCTGCTGACCTGTCCTCCCCCACCGTGCAGTGAGCACCCCACAGCCCTAGTGTGAGGGCCGGGCTCTGGGTAGAGGACCGAAACTGGGTCAGTCCTGTTCCTGGAGATCCCTATTTCTGGCCAAAAACATTGCAGCATCCATCTGTTCTCACCAGTTCTTCCTAGAGCTGTGGTCTCCACATCTGCCTTAGGGCCCTTCACCGTCTCAGAGGGCCAGCCAGTCTCCAGGGTCGGGGAGAGCAGGAGGCAGGTGTGACCAGCCGCAGGACACTTGTCTGGACGCACTGGCCTGGGGGGGCCCACGGGCTGGTCCTACAGAACCAACAACAGAAAAGTCAGAGGGCTGGGTATACCTCGTATCCCCAAGGTAGGAAGGCACGAGGGTAAGGCACACAGGAGTAGGCACCGTCCTGGGGAACGTTCTCTGTGTGCTGCTGCTCCCCGTAAAAGACCTCCTTGGTGCCTTGAATCCCCCCGGGATCCAGAAAGCCTCCCACAGGCCAGGTCTGGACCTTGCTTCCTACGGGTAGGCTGGGAGGTTGTCTCCCACCACCCCGTGGGCCTCTAGGCTGAGACTGCAGAGGCCAGACACGGACGCACACGGCCTGTCTGTCCCCCCCCATGCCCTGGCCGTGGGTGGGCAGGGTTGAAGGGTGTGGGGATGGTGCAGGTGCCCCTGGGCAAAGGGGAAAAGGAGAGCTTCCTTAGCAACAGTGGCGGGACAGGCACTGCTGGTGGGGCCAGAGCATGGGCAGGTCCCCACTGGGGAGCTGCGTGTGCTGGTGGGGCCCCGCCCCCAGCCCCCAGCCATGCGGAAGGGCAGCTGGACTTCGGTTAGGCCTGTCCACACCAGGGGAGGGGGGAGCTGTCTTCAGCCGGTCCCTCTAGCTGTTGGCGCCTTAGGCCCTGGGTCAACACGCCTGCTTGGCGGTGAGGCTGGCTCTCTGGGCACGTGTGGCTCCCCTTGTGGTGCTGATGAGAGTAGTTCGGTGGCTGACCCAGCACCGTGGGGTTCCAGGCCCCCGTATCCCCCGGGCCCTGCCCCCCTCAGCTGGGGATAAGCTTCCACGGCACCTCCCACTCTACCTCAGGGGACCCATCCTGGGCCCCAGAGCGTGTGCACCACAGCTCTTTGCCATTGAGGACACCTGCCTGCTGCCTTCATCCCCTCCCGGCCTCACAGCACGCACACTTACGGACACACACGCTCACGGGGCAGAAAGTGCCGCATGCGTGGCTGAACCCAGGTGCCACACTGGATCCACGTGTGCCTGATGTCCCTGTGGGGAACACATCTATCATTCACATAGTTGTGGCCGCCCCCAGGCACATGCGTGTGCACAAAGACACCAGCACACACGACAGCTGCAGACACGCACGTGTACGAGTACACACGTGACCCCCAGGGCACAGACATTCCCCAGTGGGCAGGGGTGTGCGTTGGGCGGCTGCCAACCGTGAGCTCAGTCTGTCGCTCCTCCGGGGCCGGAGGGCAGGTGTCTGCTGGGCTCAAGGTCCCCCGGGGCGGACACGGCACCGTCACCTGGCACAGCCCTGGTCTCTCCCCTGCACATCTGCCAGGTAGGCATCGCTGCAGGACTGGGTCGCCAGGCAGGCAGGGTGTCAGGCGAGGCATGGAGCCGAGCAGGGACACAGGTGCCCACCCCCTGCACCAGCCCTGTGCCCCAGGGCTCAGCTGCAGGGTCTGACACACTCGGTGGGCTGGGGTCCCTAGTGGCTGGAGCACCCGTCACCTGGCTTATACCCCCCTGCATTGGACAGCCACCCCGGGGCGCGGGAGCAGCCTCCCTCTACAGCAGAAGGTCTCCGAGCCCAGGTGAGAAGTGACGGCTGGGGCAGGGCCACCCGAACCTCAGGGCGCAGGCTGGGAGTCAGTGTCATCGTGGCTCTGGGTGGGGAGCTGAGCCCCTCTGAGCTAACGCTTTGCTCCCTGCAGAGGACAGTAACACCCTGGGTGGAGTGCAATCTAGAAGCCCACAAGCGCCAACACCCTCAGGACCTCCATCTGCAGGCTGGCCAGGGCTGTTCCGGGGCTGTGGTGGGGGTTGTGGCCGGAGGCAAGGTCTGGCTGGGCCTCCAGGTCTCCCTGGAGGAGAAGAGAGCTTTCTAGGCCACCCAGGTGTGGGCACAGGTTAGGGAACCCCTGAAGCTTCAACCCCCAGCTCCGTGCGGGGGACTTACTGGGACCACCGCTCCTGCCCTGCAGCTGTGTGGAGATCTGTTTATCGGAGACACCAGAGCCTGCAGGTGCCATGAGCCCTGACCTGCTATAAGGAAGGCCCCAGGGTTAGGGCCGGCCCCCTTCTACCACTCCCTTTGGTTCCGCAGAGCTATTGTTTGTGGGGCTGTTACCCTCCCCAAAGACAGACACACTTGTGGGGCAGCCATCCTGTGTGACCCCAGACTGCAATGCCCTCTCTGTGCCCGGGCCGAGGAGGGCAGGGGATGGTGATGGCGTGGGCCTCATCACGTCCTATCTCCTCTCCAGCTTGTCCTGAACCCACCGCCCGTGACCCCACACCTTCCTGCACAGCCATGGGCCTCAGAGCAGGTGAGACTGCCCCCCCTCACAAAGGGGCACCGTGGACCCTCTGGGGGTGGTTCCCACGGCCGGCTCCTCTCAGGTGGCAGGACCATCTGTGGTCATAGGGACACAGGGAGCCCTGGGCAGACCCTTGACGGATGCCCCCACCAGGCAGGCACAGCCGTGCCGGGGAGGGGGGGGGGGCGTCAGCTGCTCATGGCCCATTCTGTTCCAGGTGCCCAGGTGAGCCCAGGCCTCGCCCTCCTCATGTGGCTCACCGCCCACTGCTCTTGTCCCCAGGCCCAGGGCTTCTCCCAGGGAGGGCTGGATGCCAGCAGGGCTGACCTGTGGGCCAGGTGAGTGCCAGCCCCTCCTGCAGTTTCAACCTACAGGTCACATCCTGGCAGCTGATCCCCTGGTGGGGGGGGGGGGGGGAGGGTGCGGCTCCAGGGGCAGCACCTGACGGCCCAGGCGAGACTGAGGCAGGGCTGCCCCCAGCACTCACCGACCTTGCCCCAAGGTGGCCCAGATCACCCAGTGTCCTGCATCATGTCCCAACCACACCAGAGTGGCCGAGAGTGGGTCCCCCAGGCTGTCGCAGCTGGGGCTGGGGCCGCTGAACCCCTCACCTCTCACACTGCTCTCCCGGCCAGAGTCCTCTCGGCTTTCTTCCCCTGCCCCGAGGCTTGGCTGCTCTCTCAGGACCTAAACAGAGACTCGGTAATTCCCAAGCACTGTTCAGAGGGCTCATGCGTGGGCTCAGCCACCCTTCCCTTCCCTGGGAGTCAGAGACCTCTTGTGGACCATCAATCACTGACCAATCAGTGTGCTGATTAGGCAGGGCTGGAGACCCAGGCTGAAGTCCCAAGAGATGCCCTCCCCACACACGGATTTTAGTAGACCCACAGCCTGCGGAGCACTCAGCTAGGAACCAGCCTGGCCGTGGTGACACCGCAGATGCCCAGACCACATCTGCTCCAAACACTCAGCCGTTGCTGGGGCCGGGGAGCTCACTCGAGCTCAGAGCCCCCTGGGACCAGGCCCCGGGCGGGAGCACAGACCCAGAGTCCAGGCCGGGGCCATACTGAAGCCCTGCTCATTGCCTGGAGCCTGGGGCCAACTACATGCCACAGGGGCACAAGTGCGTGCCGAGCAGAGCAGCGGTCTTGCCTGCACCCAGGCGCCACCAGCCACCCTTCCTGTGTCTCAGCCCCTGGGTGTTGGGGAGCTGACCTCCCTCCTGTGCACTGCAGTCCGGGCTACACCGCCCCCCCCCCCCCACTCACCGCCTGCCTCCTTTCTGCCCAGTGCCAACGCCTCCCTCCTGCACAGCTTCTGGTGCCAGCCGGCCAGCCAGCTGCCCCGGGACCAGCTCTCCGCTCTCATCAGGGCGATGGCGACTCGCCGGGTCCTCCTCAGAGCCTGGCAGGTGAATGGCTGTGGCGGATGGGTGCAGGCTGGGGTGCTGAGGGCAGGGGTGTCCCCAGCGCAGGACACGGGCCAGCGGGGGGCCTGCGGGGCCGGGTGGGGGCGAGCTCACGGTGGGGGAGAGAAGGGGGGAGCACTGGGACCCTGCGGGAGACACCGCCAGCGTCACCACCGCCTGAGGGGTGTCGCTTCAGTAGACCCCTATGCGACAGGGGGTCTGGCCCTCCAGAGGTTGGGCTTTCCCTCCCCTGAGTGATTCTCTGCTGCTGCCCACTTTGGATCATTTCTAGGGCCTTCTCCACCAATTACCTGCAGACCCCCTGCCTTCTGTTCTTGTGTTCGGGTGAGGGCTTATCCGCCAGGCCTGCGCTGGCCGCTTCCTCCCTCCATCTGTCATGCAGCGTCCCCCTTTGGGACGGGTTCTGGGCCCTGGGCAGATTCCCCCAGCCTGCTGGCCTCTCCCTGCGACCCACCGCTGATCCAAGCATTGCCCGTCCCTGAGTTTAAAGAAACGGAAAGAAGAAAAGCTACCATTTTGTCTCTTTATAACATTGGTATGAAATTAGTACTGAACCTAGAACGACCTCAAAGTAAGTCAAGCAACACAAGAAATCCAGGCAGGCGGCCCTGAGATAAATGCCTCTGAGTCACCGTAGTGCAGGGGGGCCCAGGGTGGGGAGGACTCTCGGGCTGGCCTTGACACATCCCAAGAGCAGCTGAGACGGGAAGACGACGTGATGTCCAGGTGAGGCGGGGTCCATGCAGGCAGGGAAGGGGCCACCCTGAGGGAGAGGGTAACGTGGCAGAGAGAAGGGGGCCGGGGGAGCCCTGGGCTGGGCGAGTGACCCATCACCGCCCTGCCCAGCTCAGCTGCCTGGCCAACCTGGCCGCGCTGCACGGCCTCCAGGACGACTTTGAGCTCCACCCGCCGGACCTGCTGCTTTTCTACAAGTGAGTGCCCGCTCCCGGCCCGAAACCTGGGCGGCACAGGCTGAGCGTGCCTCCTTTGGAGTCCCGGGGACCCCAGCTCCCCAGGGATATCCGGGCCACCCCAGAGCACCGTTGGCCGGTCCCCACCCTCCCGACAGCCCCCCAACCCTCCCACAGCCTGACGCAGGTGAGGGAAGCCGACTGCCGGGCCTTCACCCACCGTGCTGCCCAGGGGGACACAGAGCTGCTGGCCAACCTGCCGGACCAGAGGGCCGCCCTGCAGCGTGTGGCCTTGGCCTGCCTGGTAGGCACCGCGGGCGGGCCCCGGGTGGGTCGGGTGGACCAGAAGTGGGGCCAGGCTCACGCTGACCTGCCGTGCCGTAGGGAGGACCCCGCTTGCGCCTCAGCGCCTCTGACCTGCTGCTCCTCGGGGTCCTGGTGTGCGACATGGACGCGTCCAGCATCATGGCTGCTGACCCCCGTGTGCTGCAGAATCTGCAGCGCTGCCATCGGCTGACCGCCCCCCAGCAAGCCGCCCTCAACACGCTGCTGGCCAGTGGGGAGACCACGCTTGGGTAGGCAGGGCCGGAACTCTCTGCCCAGGCCTCCCCCTCCGGAGGAGACCGCCAGTGTGTACCGCTCTGCCGACCTTCGACCTCTCGCCCCAGCTCACAGCACCACTGACCCCGCAGCCTGGGACACACCAGCTTAGGGGTGCTGTCCCCACCCTCCGAACCCCACGGTCCCCTGCCCCCACACCCGGAGTGGGAGAGTCTCTCCCGAGCAGGGTGTCCCCCGCAGGGCAGGCCCCAGAAAGTGGGTGCTCGGAGAGGGGCAGGCAGCCTCCAGGCCCCGGGGCTGTGCTCCCGACCCTGACACAGTGCCCCCCTTTCCCACATGCCAGGCCTCCGGGTTCCTGGAACCTAGAGGGGCTGCGGGCTCTGGGACCCCTGGCCACCTACATCAGCTCCAGCCTGTGGATGCAGGTGCAGCAGGTAGGGTGCTCTGGAGTGGGGGGCTGTCCAGCTGGCTGTGGACAAGGGGAGGGGTGTCCGGCCGGCCTTCCAGCAGCCACTCAGCTGGGGACTGGTGTCCCCAGTCCCTCCCTGCCCCAGGGTTTCCATCCGTGGGGCGGGAGGAGGAACCAGGGGCCCCTGCCAGCCCCTCACCAGGGTATGGAGTCTGTATGCCCGCTCTGCCAGGCTGTGGGCCTGGACTTCTTCGGCAGCACGGTGGCCACATACCGGGCTGGGCGGCTTAGCCAGCAGGACGCCAGGCGCTTCGTCACTGACTTTCTGAAGGCCAAGGCTGAGTCGGTGTCCTCTCGGCCCAAGCGGGGCACAGGTCAGTGTGGCCACTGTGGCCCGGGGATGCTCTGTCTCCTCTGCTTTGGGCTCCTAACCCTAGGGCGGGCTCACCCAACATGTGGCATGCTGGCCTGGGCGTGGCCTAGGGGTCTGCATCCAGCCGAGAGGTGCGGGGGGGGGGGGGGGGGCGGGGGGGGGGCATCGGGATTCGTTAGAGCCCAGTGGAGCTGAACTGTAAGGTCGGGCCTGGGTTGGGAGTCGAGGTCAAACTCAATCTGGTCTGGACACAGTTTTCTTGGCTAGAGGTCAAGCTTGGGGAGGGAGTCAAGGGCAGGCCAAATTCAGGAGTGAGGTGGGTGGGGCCCCAGGTCAGCACAGGTCAGCTCAAAACCCCCAACCCACCCCCAGCCACAGGGAGACCCTGCCTCCGCGGGGACATCACGGCGGCCACGCTGCGCGACGACCTCTTTCTGGTGCACTATGACTGCGTGCAGCTTGAGTCCTGCCTGGGGAGCCGCGTGCTCAAAGCCAACCTGGACCCCCTGCTGCAGCACCCGCTGCCGGCCGAGTGCCAGCGCGTCGTCAAGGCCAAGCTGGCTCGGGTGCGCCGTGGACCAGCTGTGGGAAGAGGTGGGCGGGCGCCGGGCGGTGTGGCCTGACCCCCCCCCCCACCCCAGGTCTACCCGCGCGGGGTCCCCGAGGAGCAGCTGCCGCTCATCGCCTCGCTGGTCTACCTCTACTCCCGCTCCGAGATCGGCCAGTGGAACGTCACGTCCAGAGACACCGTCGTGGCCCTGCTGGCCTCAGATGTGGCCCTGGAGAACCAGACTGAGGTGAGGGCGGTGCGGGGGGCGTGGGGGTGGGGGGCGCCGACCCCGGCCCCGCTGACCCGGCCTCGCCTACAGGCTGTGCTACAGAAGTACCTGGACCACAACGGCACCCTCACCGGCGCCCTGCTCGTGGCCATCGGGGGCTCCCGCCTCTGCTGGATGAGTGCCAGGCAGATCCAGGCCATCAGGCCCTCGGAGTTCCGGTGAGCAGCCCCAGTGACCGCCCCCTCACCGCCCCTCAGCCAAGGAGGGTGGGGCTCGGCCAGGCCACCTAAGGCTGTTAGTTTTCTACGGCTGCACAACAGAGTGCCATTAACCCAGCCGTTTGAGACCTCTCGCTGTCTGGAGACCGGAAGTCTGAGATCAAGGCGTCACAGGACCAGCTGCCTCTGAGGCCTGCAGGGGACGTTCCTGCTTCTGGGGCTGCCCGAACCCCTTGGCCTTCCCGGGCTGGCAGACACCTCGCCCCGGCCTCGGCCTCCGTGGTCACGCGGCCTCGCACTCGGTCTGCGTACAGATCTCCTTCTTGCATCCAGTTGTTAGACCTTGGGCCACACTAATTCAGCGTGGGGTCATGTTAGAATAGACCTACAGATAGCGACCACGACTCCGTTTTCAAACAAGACCACCTTCTGAGGCTGGGGCAGGTGCGAGTTTGGGGAGGGACGCTATTAGGCACAGTACAGAGGGCGAGAGGAAAGCTGTGGAGGGGAGCGGCCAGGAGCGTCAGGGGCTCCCAGCCTGCCCAGCAGCCTCCTCCTCCCCCAGGCTGGCTGGGGCCCTGGATATCTCCTCCTGCCCTCAGAGCCGGAAAGACGTGCTCTACGCCAAGGCCCGCGAGGCCTTCGGCAGCACCAGGACCACGGCTGCGTATTACCGCTTCATGCGTCCTTACCTTGGTGAGACCCTGCCCTGTGTGCAGCAGCCCGTCCCCAGAAGCCCGCCGCCCCTCTCCCCTCACCACTGCCCGGCCCCCAGGAGGTGCCCCTGTGGAGGAGCTGCGGCATCTGGTCCAGGCGAACGTCTCCATGGACATCGACACGTTCACCAATCTGAACCCCCATGTGCTGCAGGTGGGCCCTGGGGGCTGCCTGCCCAGGGGAGGCCCAAGCACCCCAAAGTCAGAGGGATGCAGACCGCGTGAACCCCAGCTCACTGCTGCCAGGCCTCAGCCCTGTGCTCACTCCTCAGTCAAGCACTGCCCTGCCAGGTCTGCCCTTGACCCCAAAGCTGGCCTCTGTGGGACCCTCCGGACCTCCCCCCACGGCCCCCTCCCTTCCCTCGCAGAGCCTGAGTGTCGGCAATGTGACGACACTGCTGGGCCAGAACGTGGGGGACCTACAGAAGGCACGGAGCCACCCGACCATCAGCTCTTGGCTGCGCAGCCTCAACAGGTCGGCCCTTGGCGAGCTGGGCCTAGACACGGACCCTGCCGGCCTCAGCGGCCCAGGCCGCTCCACCACCGTCACCCCCAACACCGCGCCCCGGGGGCCCTACCCAGCCCCCACGTCAGGCCTTCCCAGGCACAGCGCCCCCGCCTCCGGTATGCTCCCAACCCGCCCTCCCCTCTGGTGGGACTTCCCCACCCAGCCCGGTCGGTCTGCCCAGTGCCTCTGTGGACCCCCGACCTCACACTCTGTCAGCCACTCTTTCTGTTTGTCTCCCTGGGTGGCATCTGGGTGACACCGGCCTCACTCTTCACTGGTGGCTGAGTTATTGAAGGACAAAATCCCCTCCTCCAAAACCTGCTGAGTGCCAGAAAGTGGGGGGTGGGGGGGGTGGGGGGGAGAAGCTGTGCCATCCCTGCCCAGGGCCCAGGACAGCAGCCTACATGGCCTTCCCCAGCTGCAGGGACGGTGTGAGCCTTGAGGGGGTGCCCAGGCCCGGGAGGCGGTGGGACAGCCCGGGGGCGGCTCCCAGCCGGGACTGATGGGTGCTCCCTCCATGTTCTGCCTACAGGCAGCCCACCAGCCCATCTGGGGTACCTGCCACTCTCTGTGGCCCTACCCTCTGGCCTCCTGTGGCTGCTGTACTGGGGCACCCCAGGGCTCAGCCAGGACTGCTCCTGGGACACCCGCACTATGGCCTCTGAAGACGGCGCCGCCCCAGCACCACGAGCAGGGAAACGGGGGCTGGTAGCTGGGGTCCACCACGTCCGGCATTCTAGGGGCCCGCAGGGCTGGTCCCCACCCACATCCAGCTCCCAGGACAGGGAGCTGGAATGAGGATCTGGGCCCACCCCAAGGCCAGCCCTGAAGAGTTGACGGAGACGCTGTCCCAACCCTCTGGTCTCCCTCAGATGCTGCTGGGAGGGGGCATCCCTGAGGGATTTGAATAAAAGACAAGGTGACCTTCCGCCTGTGTCCCTTTGTTCTGAGCCCGAGGAGGGGCAGAGACCTTCTCAGCCGGGAACGGACTTCTGTGCCGTCGTCTTCCGGCCGTGTCCCCTGAGTGTTGGCCCGGACTCGGAGGGGAGACCCCAGGACTGGAAACAGTGGTAGGAAGGCCCTGAAGGCCACCTGCCTGCCTGGACTACCTCCCCTGGACCCCCTCCTCCAAGTGCAAATAGGAGGGGCTACAACTCGGGAACCACATCTGCCAGGTCAGGGCCTTCCCACCGCGTCCTCAGAACACCACAGGGTGCCTCTGCAGGGAAGGAAAGTGTCCTTTTATTGAACCCCAGTCCCCTTGAGGCGGGCCAGGGAGCACCGGGGCCGCTTTGGCCAGGCGGGGCCTCCAGCAGGGCAGGTCCAGCATCCGGAGCAGCGGGCTCAGTTCGGGACCAAAGCCCACAGCAGAGTCGGGGCCGCAGTGAGCACAGGTCCGGGTCGGAGCAGGCGGGCGCCCCCTGAGAGGGCCTCTGTACAGAGGGAGTGACTCAGACGCCCCATGCCGCTCCGCTCCGACCCCACCCAGCCGGCCACCCTGGCCCACCTCGGAAGCTGAGGTCCAAGACCAGGTAGCCATTGGGGATGCCGCCTCGAAGCCCCAGGCCCAGACTGTCCAGGTCCTCCTGCCGCTGCCGTGAGATCCAATCCCGCACGGGGCTGCTCTCCCGCGCCGCCTTCAGGCCCACCAGGTTCGGACCCAGAAGGTTTCGGACCTCGGCAACGGTCAGCGGCTGCCAGAGCCCCCAGCGGGCCGTCAAGGGCGCCCTGCCTCACCCACAGAAGGCTGCCGGGCTCTGCTCCGCCCAAACCTCCCGGCGCTTCCCTTCCCGGGCGCACAGAACCTGCCTTGGCCGCTCCGGGATTCCGCGCTCGCCCCTGCGCGAAGACAGCCCCTGCCTGGCCCCGCCCCTCCCGTGCCCCCCCCCCCGCCCCTGGGCCCCGCCCCGTGGGGGCCCCGCCCCGTGGGGCCCCGCCCCCGCGGCCCCGCCCCGCGGCCGTACCACCACTGCCTCGGGCCGCAGCGTCCGGAATGTGGCCAAGTCCATGCTTATGTTCTGACGGCTGAGAGCCCGCAGGTCCTCCGTGGCGGCCCCACCTGACCGCGGGGAGAGGGCCCCAAGCGTGAGACCACGCAACAGCCCCCAGTCTTATCCCCTGCCCGGAGGCTGCAAGAAGCCGTCCTCCTTCCCCAAGATTCCCTTTTCCTAAGTAGTTCCTGGGCCCCGGGTTCCCCTGGTGCCCATCTGACCCTCAGGGTGCGTGGAGAGGCCGGAGGTGGCCGCGGGAGCATCTGGGCCGGCTCAGAACTCACAGGGTCTCCACCTACACACACTCGTAAGGGCACAGGGCACAGTGACCACCAGTCACACCAGCAGTGGCCTAGTGAGGCAGGAACTGGCGGCCCCTGCGTGGGGAGCCTTGGCCATCACCGCCCCCTGGGTGTACCCTGGCTCACCCAGATAGAGCTTCATCTTCTCGAAGTATTCAGACCCGCTCATGTTCTGGAAGGCAAGGCGGGCCTTGCGATAGAGTACATCCATCTGGGCCGGGCGGCATGCATCCAGATCCGGGGACCGGGCTGCCCTGGAGAGGCAGCAGGGCCCGGACAGTGAGCCCAGGGCGCAGCGTGCCCACCACCCCCGGCAGACCCCTGGGACTCACCAAACAACGCTGTGGTGCACTGACTCCAGCTGCTCAGGACTGAGGAAGCACAGGTACGTCGGATGGAAAGCGGCCAGTGTGTCCAGAGTGGCTTTGTCCAGCTGGCCCCCTCCCACCAGATAGCGGGCAATCAGGGCAGCCACCTGTGGAAGGAGGCCACGGGTGCCTTGGGGCAAGGAGACCCACAATCCCCTGGGGTCTGCACGGCCTCACACCACCCGCTCCCTCCCTGTCACCTGAGCATCCATTTTGTGCCCTTTGCTGACTTCAAGAAGAGATTTCACGGTTTCCAGGGATATCGTGTTCCACTTGTGGATGTCCTCGGGGGTGAGCTCAAGGAAGAAGTACCCGAGGTGCCGGACCAGGGACTCGGGGTACCCCTGTGGATAGAGCTGCCCGGGGAGGTGACTGGATGGATGGCTGGGTATGCTCTGGCGGGGTGGGCAGGTATGAGCCCCTCATGAACTACCTCGTCCAATTTGCGCTTAAAAACGCCCAGCTGCTGGTAGGTGAAGGGCACCATGTTCACCCGGTCCATCTGAGCGGCCAGCAGGGCCCCATCTACACAGGCCTCCAGCTCCCAGGGCTCGTAGAATACAAGGTTTTCATCCACCACACGGGCCTTCCGCTCTGGTGGGCAGGCTTTCTCTGCGGGGGCAGGCGGGGGATTGAGGGCTGGACATCTCTTGTCAACCTCCTCCTCCCAAACCCTTACGTAGACAGACCCTGGGCAATGCAGGACCCCCTCCAGGCCTCAGTTTACACATCAGCAGAATGGAGTGATTCTGTCCCTTCTCCGAGGTTGTCACCGTGGAGCAAGCCGAGCGGCCAGAAAGGGCCACGGGTATGGGCAGGTGTGAGCCCACGACCCTACCCCATCCCCAGGTCTCTTGACAGCCAGTGGGACAGGGTTTCCCACTTACTCTCTGTGTCCCGCCGGTCCCTCGGGAGGAGGACGGTCAGCTCAGGCCGCTGCCAAGACAGGTCCCGGGAGGTGCCTTGCAGCCAGGGGGTCATGACACCCTGAGGACAGAGCAGGGCTGTAGCTGAGCTGTGCATGGCCGGGGGTCCGAGGCCCCCTACCTGGGGCCAGACACCTTCCTCTGTCTCCCCAGAGGGAACTTACCGGTCGTGAGTCTGCAGCCCGGACCCTAGAAGGTAGCACCCATCCTGCAGGGGAAGAGCATAAGGCTGGAAGGGACAGCCAGGGATTCCTGGGGTGCCTGCCACCGGCCCCCACCGTATGTAGGAAGGAGGCAAAGCTGCTCCCCCAACACTGTGCTCCCCCCACAGACTTAGGCCCCTGCACCCCATGATGTCACAGCCCACCCCACCCCAAGGGCTCAGGCGTCCCTCATCCTCCTCCTAAGCCTTCACTGCTCCGGTCGAGGAGTTACCCTCTCCGTGGACACTCTCAGCTTGGCCTGAGCGCCCATCACTGCCCTGGCTCAGCCGCTAATGCTGCAGGGCGTGGAGGTCCAGCAGGGGGGCCGCCACAGTCACCTCTGGGGACAGAGACACGGCTGACAGCCTGCCCAGGTCTAGGGCACCTACCTACAACTTGGGGCACCCATCTGGAACTCAGGGCACCTGTTCAGGACTCAGGGCACCCGCCGAGATTCGGAGCACCCGCCAGGACTCGGGCCACCTGTCCAGAACTTGGAACAGCTGCCTGACCTCAGGGCACCTGCCAAGGATGGGGGAGGGGGCACTGCCCACAGGCAGGGAGGAGGTGTGGGGCAATGAGAGCCTTTCTTGAGGCCCCTCAGCTGTTTGGGCCCCCACTACTTTGCAGCAGCACCCCCCCCCCCCACCGCATTACTCACCGAGGCTGAGAAGCAGGAGCAGGAGGCTGCAGTGGGTGGGGGTCCCACGGGACCCCAGGGGAGGCAGAGCAGCCTGCAAGGCCATTGTCTGTGGAGGACAGCCGCTCTGATATCCCCACCGTTTGGGTGAACAACCCCCCCATCCCCCTGACTACCCCCCCCCCCCCGCACCCCTCCTTTCCCCTCCAACCCACCTGCCTCACCCTGGGCCAGTGCAGGGCCTTATGAGGCTGGACTGTCTCAGAGCCCCACACCGAACCTTCTCAGGCCCCTGCAGGTGGCGTCTCTGCGGCCTCCAGCCCTGCTCTCAGGACTGACCTGTCCACCTGACCCGCCCCCTCCGGGAAGCTGGCCCCTCCTGCAGGGGGTGTTGAGTCCGAGTCAGCCAGGCCCCCAGCAGTGAGCCCAGGCGGGCAACTGGTTAGGGCAGGGCTGCCTCTGGCCCAGGCTGGCCTGATTCCACATTTGCACCAGAGCTGGGGATAGATTTGAGTGACCCCCCCCCACAACCTGGGGCGTGGCCACTCTCTCCTCCCCATCCTCCTGCTCCTGGCACCTGCCAGGCTTTGTGCAAACCCAGGGCCCGGCTGGACAAGGCCACTGAGGCCCACCTGCTCTCCTGCTTTCTCTTCTGAGGTCCCTCCCAAGACAGAGGCCTCAGTGTCTTGTGGGTACAACACCCCTTCTTACCTGCCAGTCCCTTGGGTGAGGCAGTGGGTGGACAGGGAT
The DNA here is from genome assembly GCF_027475565.1 of Acinonyx jubatus. Classification (NCBI taxonomy): domain Eukaryota; kingdom Metazoa; phylum Chordata; class Mammalia; order Carnivora; family Felidae; genus Acinonyx; species Acinonyx jubatus. The sequence goes on along the minus strand of NC_069398.1, from coordinate 37,033,130 downwards.
TCTGGGGCGGTTCCCCTGCATTTTTGGAGTGGGGTTCAAGGGGCCTTGCCAGCCAGTGTGGGGTGTGGCAGTGGGTGGAGAGCCGCTTTCCAGAGAGTATTGTCCCAGGTAGGGTGGGGACCTGCGGGAGACCGAACCAGTGTAGGCCAAACTACATTCACCCCTCCCAGGGAGGGAGGCTGCCCGCCCTGGGCGTGGTGAGCGGAGACATCCCCTCCCCGCAAGCCTCCGTGCAAGCCTGCGTCAGCCCCACCTGGGGTCAAAACTGAGGGGGGCGCACTCACCCATCAGCAACGCCTTTCAGCGGGGCGAGGAGCCTAGCGCTGGGGGTGTGTCCTGGGAAGTGGCCCCAGGTGAGCCTTCTCCCCTCCACCCCCAGGTTCCAGAGGTGGCGCGAGAAAACCAGACCCCCAGACCAGTAAACAGGCAATGGAGTGAGGGAGGACCCCGCCCCTTGGATGGGTGAGGCCAGGTGGGCCCCTCCCCAGGCCCATGTAACCAGAGAACCCCCAGCACCTCAGATGGGGCTTCCCAGGAGCCCCTGCAGGCCACCGTGGGCCCTGGAATCTGCATCCCTCACATCTCCACCCCCAGACCCACCCCCGGAAGGCCAGGTTGGGGCCACGGAGGCACTTCAGCTGTCAGGTCTGCAGCTTCCGAAGTGGCCTGAGCTCGACCTGCGGTTTCAAGTCTGTTCCCGCCAGTCTGGAGTGCCCGTGTTTGTGTGTGATGTGGAAACAGTCCCCAGCAGAGCTCTGTCTCCCTCTGCGAGCCTGCTCTCGAGCCTCCTTTTCTGTCCTGCATCGTTCCCTGGGGGGGGCGGTGGGGGGCAGTACAGGGAGGGTGTCAGGGCTGGCCCCATCTCTAACCCTGAGGCCTCTGTGACAGCAGCCACCTGGTCGCTGTCACCCTTCAACACCTACACGCTGGCTCAGGGCCAACTGCATGCTGGGCCCTACTCAGATGCTGGCACATGCTAGAGCGGGCAAGGTTCGGGGCCTGTCCAGGGCCCTGGCAGTGGGGCCTGGTGACAGAGAGGCTGGACCTGCCCCTGCCTTTCTGCCCCTACCCTGCTGCCAGGTGGGGTCTGGGGTCTGAGCGGACCACAAGCTGCTCAGAGCGCAGAATGAGGCAGAGGTAGCTCTGCCTTGACAGATTAACGTCCAGCTCCTTCCTCCGGCCTGAGCATCAAGAGCTCAGAACTCGGGGCAGGCCAGCTGCCCCACCCAGCCCACCCCAGCCCAACCCCCCACCCACCATCTGGTCTTCAAGCGACAGAAAATGAAGTCAGACCACATTCCCAACTTCAGGTCCTTCTGGTGCGAGTTCGCAGGGGAGCCGGACAGGTTCTGGGTCTTCCACGTATGGTCATTTAGTCAGCCCCAAGCACAGACACGCTGTGCAGCCAGCCCGGGGTCACGCAGTGTGGCCAGAGCAGCTGGCACTAGGGCAGAACTGACCCCGAGGAGAGTTGGGGGGGGCCTCACACTCGCCGAGTGCGAGGACCTTGGAAGGGGGCATCTGTGGTGGCAGGGGCCGGGTTGCCCCCCCCCCCCGCCTGCTTCTTTGGGGTGGCCAGGGTCCCTCCCAGGTGGGCCCTGGGACCAGCCTTGGCTAACGCCCGCTCCCACTCAGACCTTGGCTAGAGGTGCCAGGAGTGCTGATGGACGTGACCCCACCCTCACCTCCCCAGGCATGTTCATGCGGGTGACCCAGACCCCAGCTGGGCCGTTGTCCCCACCCCACACAGATGAGGCCATGGTCAGCCCCTTTTGGCCCTGGATACTGGGCTGGACCCCAGGACACCACGGGAAAGTCCCCTGGGAACGTCCCCTGGTGCCAGTGGGCCCTGCACTGTGGTTCTTTCAGGGCAATCGACCAAACCCGAGCCTCCTTTGCCTTGGTTTCCTCAACCCGGAAGTGAAGTGGCCAAGAGGCTGGCACCGCCTCAGGTCAGTCAAGCCAAACAAAGGAGGCCTTGCCAGCTGGGAGCAGGCTGCCCCTGCCGCAGGAATGTGGGGGGGAGTCACCCGGGAGGAGGGAGGGCCCCGGGTGGAGAGCAGCCCCAGCCTGGGCCTCCCCTGGGGGGCGCGGGCATGTACCAGGCTCGAGTTGGGAGCTGACGCCTTACTTCACAGCGTCTCACTGCCCCATTTCTCATGCCGTGAGACGAGGCTCAGTGGGCAAGGGTGGGTCCCCCACCTGGTGCCGCCACAGGATCTCCGCAGGCCGCCCCACTAGTCCTGACACCGGCGAGGACGCGGAGAGAGAGGATCTCTTTGGCACTGCTGGTGGGAATGCTGGCTGGTGCGGCCACTCTGCAAAACGGTATGGAGGCTCCTCAAAAAATTAAAGGTAGAACTACCCTACGATCCAGCAATGGCACTGCTAGGCATTTACCCAAGGGATACAGGTGTGCTGTTTCGAAGGACACGTGACCCCCATGTTTATAGCAGCACGATCGACAACAGCCAAAGTATGGAAAGAGCCCAAATGTCCAGCGATGGATGAATGGAAAAGAAGATGTGGAATATATACACGATGGAGTATTACTCAGCAATCAAAAAGAATGAAATCTGGCCATTTGCAACTACGTGGATGGAACTGGAGGGTATTATGCTAAGTGAAATTAGTCAGTCAGAGAAAGACAGATATCATAGAACTTCACTCCTATGAGGACTTTAAGACACAAAACAGATGAACACAAGGGAAGGGAAACAAAAATAATATAAAAACAGGGAGGGGGACAAAACACAAGAGACTCTTAAAGACAGAAAACAAACTGAGGGTTGTTGGAGGGTTGTGGGTGGGGGGATGGGCCAAATTAGTGATGGGCATTAAGGAGGACACTCGTTGGGTTGAGCACTGGGTGTTATACACAGGGAATGAATTACCAGAATCTACTCCTGAAATCATTATTGCACTATATGCTAACTAACTTAGATGTAAATTTAAAAATTAATTAAAAGAAAGGAAGAAAGACAAAGACAAAGGAAAGGTCCATCCAGGGGTGCCTGGATGGTTCAATTTGTTAAGCGACTAACTTCAGCTCGGCAGCTCAGTCATAATCTCGCGGTTCATGAGTTCCAGCCCTGCATCGGGCTCTCTGCTGGTCAGCACAGAGCCCACTTCAGATCCTCTGTCTCTCTCTCTCACTCTGCCCCTCCCCTGCTCTCCCTCTCTCTGTCTCCTAAAAGTAAAAATAAACATTAAAGGGGTGCCTGGGTGGCTCAGTCAGTTAAGCGTCCAACTTCGGCTCAGGCCATGATCTCGCAGTTGATGAGTTCGAGCCCCGCATCAGGCTCTGTGCTGACAGCTCGGAGCCTGGAGCCTGCTTCAGATTCTGTGTCTCCCTCTCTCTGCCCCTTCCCCGCTCATGCTCTGTCTCCCTCTGTCTCAAAAATAAAATAAACATTAAATTTTTTTTTAAATAAACAAGGAAGGAAGGAAGGAAGGAAGGAAGGAAGGAAGGAAGGAAGGAAGGAAGGAAGGAAGGAAGGAAGATCCGTCCACAGATGACAACTGAAACATTCCAGACAAATCATAAAAACCAAGTCCTTAAGGGTCCTGGGGAAGGAACGAAAGCTAGCAGAATTTGGAGGGGAATTGACACTGACGGAGGAGAGCAGCAGGGAGGAGGTCTCCCTCTGCGTATGTAGCTTTGCCCTGAAGATAGTCAGAGGCAGGGTCCCCGTGATCGGGCTCCAGCAGAGATCCCACCATCTTTCTGGCTGAAGGAGGAAGGAGCCCAGGATTAGCAGATCCCAGAGAATAAGCGAAGAATTCTGAAAGAGAGCCTGGGAAGGGGACCCCAAATTCTGTGTTTGAACTCTACCCAGGTCTCTTGCTGACCCCTGAATCATACATGTGCAAGGCAGACTGGAAACAGCTCAGCCAAAGATGAAATACTGGCTGAGACCGACGGGTCTGCAGAGTTCACTGTTCAAGCCTAATCAAGTTTATTGCCAGCCAAGACAAAAGCATCAACAGTCTTCACAGGAATATAACAGAACGCAGTGTCTCTACGACATGATAGTCACAGTATTCATGGTAAAATCCAAGACCGTGTCAACTATACTTTGCTTAAGAAAAAATCCAGGGGCACCTGGGTGGCTCAGATGGTTGGGCATCCGACTTTGGCTCAGGTCATGACCTCACAGTTCACAAGTTCGAGCTCCTCATCGGGCTCTGTGCTGACAGTTCAGAGCATGGAGCCTGCTTTCGATTCTGTGTCTCCCTCTCTCTCTGCTGCACCCCGGCTCATGCTCTCTCTCAAAAATAAATAAATAAATAAATAAATAAATAAATAAATAAATAAATAAATAAATAAAATTGTTAAAGCAGCTATTACAACTATACTCAACCGAGTAATGGAAAATAGGCTTTCATGAATGGAGATGTAGGATACACACACACACACACACACACACACACACGCATATAACCAAGTTTTAGAAATGGCAAACACGCGATTTGGAATTTTAAAATCCACAGGGTGAGCTTAATAACAAGATTAATCACTTCCAATTGAGAGTCAGGTAGGAGCTCCTCAGTTGCACGGTTAAATGGGTTTTGAAATGTGGAAATTTCCTTTGCGAGAACACTGAGGAGCTGTAGTTTGAACTCAAAACATACAGCTGCTGCCGATGCACAGAGGAGTGGGGAGCCCGCTTCTCGTTTCAGCTTAGACAGCATGGGAAGCATGTGACCCGCGTCCTTGCGATTCACATAACGTCATTGGTTGAGATGGCAGTAACGTGTGTATGTTTCACATACAAGTACTTCTTTCCCTTGTAATTTGAGGTTAAAATCATTAAGAGACATGATCAAGTCTGAAGCAAAAATTAAATTGCAAAGCAATTCAGTGTTCGATAATTTAGGTTAAAGGAAGTTCTTCACAGTGAATACAACAAACAGTGGATTGTACACTTTAAATGGGTAAGTTGGATGACATGGGTATTATATCTCAATAAAGCTATGTTTTAAAAATAGGCCGGGGCACCTGGGTGCCTCAGTTGGTTAAGCATCTGACTCTTGATTTCAGCTCAGGTCATGATCTCACGGTTCGTGAGTTCAAGCCCCGCATTGGGGTCTGCACTGACAGTGTGGAACCTTCTTGGGATTCTCTGTCTCCCTCTCTCTCTGCCTCTCCCCCCTGCTCATGCTCGCTCTCTCTCTCTCTCTCTCTCTCTCTCTCAAATAAACAAGCATTTAAAAATAGACTAGAGTAGAACAGAATAAAACAAAACAAAATAAAAAACAGGCCAAGGCAAGAATATCCAGTAGGAAAAGGACCATCTGTTCAACAAACGGGGATGGGACAACTGGACAGCGACATGCAAAAGAGAGAAATTGAACCACTTTCTTACATCACACACAAAAATAAACTCAAAATGGATGAGAGATCTAAATGTGAGACCTGAAACCATAAAAGTCCTTTAGAAGAGAACACAGGCAGTAACTTATCTGACATGGGCTGTAACAACTTCTTTCTAGACATGTCTCCTGAGGCAAGGGAAACAAAAACAGAAATAAGCTATCGGGACCTCATCAAGATAAAAAGCTTCTGCACAGCAAAGGAAACAATCAACAAAACTAAAAGGCAACCGACTGAATGGAAGAAGATACTTGCAAGTTACATATCTGATAAGGGGTTAGTATCCAAAATACATAAAGAACTGATACAACTCAATTCCAGAAAACCAAATAATCCAATTAAAAATTGGGCAAAGACATGAACATTTTTCCAAAGACACCCAGATGGCCTACAGACACATAAAAAGACGCTCAACATCCCTGATCATCAGGGAAATGCAAATCAGAACTCCAGTGAGGGACCACCTCACACCTGTCAGAATGGCTAGACTCAACAACATGAGAAACAACAGTGCTGTCGAGGATGTTGAGAAAGGGGAACCCTCTTGCACTGCTGGTGGGAATACAAACCAGTGCAGCCAGTGTGGAGACCAGTATGGAGGTTCCTCAAAAAGTTAAAAATAGAACTACCCCCCCCCCCCCCGGGGAGGCATCTGGGTGGCTCGGTCGGTTGAGTGTCCAACTTTGCCTTGAGTCATGATCTCACCGTACATGAGTTCTAGCCCCACATCTGGCTCGCTGCTGTCAGCACAGAGCCCGCTTCATATCCTCTGCCCCCCTCTCTCTCTGCCCCTCCCCTGCTCACACTGTCTCTCAAAAATAATAAATAAACATTAAAAAAAAATAGAATACCCCCAGTCCAGTAATCACACTACTGGGTATTTACCCAAAGAATACAAGAACACTAATTAAAAAGGATACGTGCTGCACCCCAATGTTCACTGCAGCATTATTTACAATAGTGAAATTATGGAAGTGGCCCAAATGGCCATCGATAGATGAATGGATAAAAAACAGGTGGTGTAGGGGCGCCTGGGGGGCTCAGTCGGTTAAGCGTCCTACTTTGGCTCAGGTCACGATCTTGCATTTCGTGAGTTCGAGCCCCTCGTGGGACTCTGTGCTGACAGCTCAGAGCCTGGAGCCTGCTTCGGATTCTGTGTCTCCCTCTCTCTGCCCCTCCCCCACTTGTGCGTGCTCGCTCTCTCTCTCAAAAACAAATAAACAAATTTTTTTACAAGAAGAAGTGGTGTATATAGAGAATGGAATATTGCTCAGCCATTTAAAAAAAAATACGAGATCTTACCATTTGCAACAAATGGATAGGGCTATAGAGCTAGAGGGTATGATGCTCTGAGTGAAACAGTCAGTTGGACAAAGACAAATACCATGTGACTTTACTCATACGTGCAATTTAAGAAACGAAACAAATGGGGGCGCCTGGGGGCTCCGTCGGTTACGCATCTGACTCTTGATTTCAGCTCAGGTCATGATCTCTCCATTTGTGAGTTCAAGCCCCACATGAGGCTCTGTGCTGACAGCTCAGGGCCTGCTTCGGGTTCTCTCTCTTCCTCTCTCTCTCTGCCCCTCCCCTGGCTCATGCTCTCTCTCTCAAAATAAATAATTAAAAAAAAAAAAAAAAGAAACCAAACAAATGAAGGGGGAAGAAAGAGAGACAAACTAAGAAACAGACTCTCAACTACAGAGAACACACTGACGGTTACCAGAGCGGGTGGCGGAAGTTGGTGCTGGGGGTGAAGAGCCCACTCGTCATGATGGGTAGCAGGTGACATGTGGGATCGTTGGATCACTGTACCGCGTGTGCGAAACTGACATCATGCTGTATGTTAACTCCACTGCACTTAAAACATAGATCGATCACTTAAAGAGGCTAAGGATTTGAACAGACACTTCACAAAAGGTGTGTGAATGGCCAGTCAACACACCTGGAACGTGTGGGGACAACAACAGTGGTCCGACATCACCGACCGCCCAGGGAAACGCAAATCAAATCCGTGTGACACTCGCCCACCTGAGGGAGTCAGTTGGAAGGGACTGACAGCGCTGAGCGTTGGCAGGCATACGGAGCAGCCGAACGGTCACACGCTGCTGGTGGACGCGCATGCCAATGCCGTCACTTTCGTCTGGCGTTTCCTTTTCTTTTTTGGGGGGAGACACCGAATCCGAAGCAGGCTCCAGGCTCCGAGCCGTCAGCACAGAGCCCGACGCGGGGCTCGAACGCACGAACTGCGACATCATGACCTGAGCCGAAGTCGGTTGCCCAACCGACTGAGCCACCCAGGCGCCCCTCATCTGGCGTTTTCTTAAGACGTTAGACATACACCTCACTGCGCGATTTGGTCACTCCACTCTTAAGTAATGGCTCCAGAGAAATGAAAATGTACATCCACGCAAAGAACAGTCACAGTAGCTCTATTCACAGTAGCCAAAAATGGGGAAAAGCAATTTTCCACCAATAGATGAACAGACAGACTAAATGTGGTCTGTCCATCTGGCAACAAGGAGGAACAAGGCACTGACACGTGAAGAAACGATGAGTTTCAAGATCATGCTGAGTGAAGAAGCAGAGGGCAGAGAGAATATAAAATCTTTGTAAAAACTTTAAAATGCAAGCTAATCTATTATAACAAAAAGCAAATCCGCGGCTGCCTTCAGCCAGGCAGCTGTCCCCAGGTTAGGGATTCCTGTTCAACAGGGAGTAACGAACACAAAAGTGCAGTGGAGACGTTCCGCATCCTGGTTGCGGTGGTGGCTTCATGGGTGTGTACGTGCCAAGGCTCTTTGGATGGTGCACTTTAAACACATGCCTTTATTGTACACAAGTTGCACAATAAAATGGATTTCAACATCCACAGCCTAACAAGCGTTGGCAAGGATGCGGAGAAGCCGTTCCCTCGTGCACTTCTGGTGAAAACGTTCACTGGTGCAGCCACTGTGGAAAACAGCCTGGCAGCTCCTCAGAAACTTAAACCCAGAATGACCACACGACCCAGCAATTGAAGATATGCACCCCCAAGACTTGAAAACAGAAACTCAAACAGACTTTGTACACCCATGTCCACAGCAGCCGAGAGGCGACAACACGCCAAGCGCCCATCGGCAGAGGAACGGTGAAGAAAGCACGTGGACCGTCCGCGGTGGCTTATATGACTCGGCCGCGGAAGGAATGGAACGCACGCTCCAACGTGGACAGGCCTCGAAAACATGGTGCTCGGTGGAAGCAGCCAGATGGGGAAGGACAAACATTCCCTCTTTATGCAACGTCCAGATTACGGAAACGCATCGAGACAGAAAGTGTAACAGGGGCTACCAGGGGCTGGAAGCGGGGAGGGGAATCACCGTTTAAAGAGTGCAGAATGTCCGTTTCATAAAAAGTTCAGCTGGAAGTTGACGGTGGTGGTGGGTACACAGCATTGTGAGTGTACCTAATACCACCAAATCGTACGCTTAAAGGTGATTAAAAGAGTAAGTTTTATGTATATTTCACAACCATAAAACATCAACAGCGTTCATTCACGTCAGCAATAATAACAAACTTAGTGGAAAAGTAATCCTTTCTAATAACGAGGAGATCCACAAAGTCTCTAGGAATCAGCCTAGTAATGCAGAGAACAACCCAGCAGGATAACGCTATCAGTCTCCTAAAATTGTGCTGTACAATTGGATCCTATTTTTTAAAAAAACTGTTTAATGTTTATTTATTTTTGACAGAGACAGAGAGACAGAGCATGAGTGGGGGAGGGGCAGAGAGAGAGGGAGACACAGAATCGGAAACAGGCTGCAGGCTCTGAGCCATCAGCCCAGAGCCTGACGTGGGGCTCGAACTCCCAGACCGCGAGATCATGACCTCAGCTGAAGTTGGACGCTCAACTGACTGAGCCACCCAGGCGCCCCAATCGATTCAATCCTATTAAAAATTAAAATACAAGGTTGTTTTTTTTTTTCAGGAATGTAACGATTTTATTTTAAAAATAAAGAGAAAAAATATCCGTGACGTAAGAAGAGACAAGTTCCTGGATACTAAGACAAAGCCACGCGTAATGAAGTTAGGAACACACAGCGGGGGCAGGCACGAGACGACGCAAAATGCCCCCGTGTGCACGCAGGGACTGCTACCAGCAATGGCGGGGAAAGGGACAGTCCGTGGGACAGGTGGGGCAGGGAAATGAGGCCCCTTGCCCGCATGGCAGACAAGCTGGGTGCCAAATTCAGTAAGACCTGTGTACGGCAGAGAACACTCTAGGCACATAGAAGGGCCTGGACTGAGGAGTCGCGAAAGATGCCAAGACCCAAACAGAAACTACCTGCTGATTGTGGGTGAGTCTGACTTCACCAGAATGAAGGATTCCTGTTCCACAAACAATTGGCAGTTAGCAGGCAGGCGTCAAACAAGGAGAGGGACAGCCAAGCCTAGAAGTGCCCAAGGCTCAGTGAGTACCTACAACGGGGGAGGACGGGAGCCCCTGTGACCACAGAGATTCCAAGTCAAGCAAGGAGACGGACAAAATTAGAAAGGTGGGGGTAACAGGTGTTGGTGACCATGTGAGGGACGGCCCGACGGCGGACACCTGGAACGAAGCTCCCACCCCCCACCCTGGCAACCTGGATGTGCCTTCCTTTCCGGTCTCCTCCCAGCGCGGCTCAGCTCCGCGTTTTGCAAGTTGCGCTCAGGCGTGCAGCTGGCTTCTCCTTCCTCATGCACGACCTCCGTTTGTCCTTCCTCTCTGTCAGGCGTTGCCCCCAGGCTATTGCTGGCCTTGTCACTCTCTGGGTGAACAAAACAAATGTGGGGCTGCTTATTCTGCACAAAAAGAAAAGGCCTTTTTTTCTCCCATTCACAGGACTAAATCTGTTCCTCATCAGGGAAGGCATCCAGTCACGGCTAAGCAGTCGGATGAACGGTCACTCCTGGTTTGATCGCTGGTGTGGACGCACTTCTGTCTAATCTGATCAGCTCCATGAGTCCAAGGGTGGGTGGCCAGGTTCCCCGGCAGGACCCACGTCCTGGCACGGCAGGGTCCGTGCCCCGACATGCCCTGTCTCCAGTCCGGTTTCTCGAAACACCTGTTCCCCAGTGTGGGCAAAATAACAAAAAGAACCAGAGTAGGCTGGCCTGGAGCCTGGAGCAGACCTGCCACGGGTCTCTGCACCAGGTGGCCTCTTCCAGGAAGCCTTCGTCAGCTGGCGGCCTTCCTGACTCTGAGAGGTCAGCCCCTTTCTCCCTGAGCCCCTGTTTCCGCCCTGACGCCAGTGCAGAGCAGAATATTCATTCTGTGAATGAAGACCCACTGCAGATGTCTTTTTACCTTTTTACAGAGAAGGAAACTGAGGGCCAGAGAGGTCCGATGACTGACCAGAGCCCACGTAAGAGTCAGGTCTCTCGGCTTCGAGAGAGGAGTGTGGGGACGGTTCCGGTGTCTGGCACCCCTGGGGCGACATTCTTGCTCAGCCACTGCCCTGCGAGCAGGTTCCAGGGCCTCGGTTTCCCGCTTTGCCGGGCGGCACTTGCCGGGGGTGGCTGCATGCCTGCAGCTGGGCCCCAGCCTCAAGGAAACGAGAGGGCCCCTTCCTGCCCCCCAGAACTGGCCAGGTCCGGTAGGTGGCCAGGGATGTTTCCCTTTGCCGCTGTGTCCCTGAGGCCATGGGGACTGCAGCCACAGGAACCAGTGACCCAGCCCAGCTGGACTGAGGCAGACGTGTGGGTGGTGGGGCTGTGGCTATTCACCCGGCTGATGTCCCCTGCCCTGCTGAGCCTCACCTCTGCTCACAGCTATAGACCTGCTCACGGCCACCAGCTAGGTGGCCACTCGTCTTCTTGGACATTCCGAGGGTGTCCGCGAGGGCCAGGGCTGAGGCTGCCAGCACCACACTCTGCATCAGCCAGGCCTGTGGGCTTCTTGTATGTTGTGGCTTCCCAGGTGGGCTGCAGGGGCTGGAGAGACGTCACCAGAGGATCTGTTCCGGTCGGGCCCTGCCCAGCCCTCCCGCCACCCCCTCTCACGAGTCCACACCATCGTCCTGGAGGCTGTGGTCCACTGCCTGGGGCCAGAGCTCACACCATGGCCATCACTGAACTCAAGGACGGGTTCCAAGGACCACTGACCCTCTTCCAGGCTTCGGTGACTCCTGTCCCAGTTCACTTACTACTCTCGGTGGAGGCCCACGTGCATGCTCCCAACAGGGGCAGGGCTGTGGGCAGAGCTGGGACTGCTTCGTCCAGGGGTGGAGGACATGGGCCAGGTCCCAGGGAGGGGGGAGTGGGCCAGGACCAAGTTTGACCTGAATGCCCACCTGCCTGCTGCTGCTGCCACCCCAAGCCCTGGGCGATGAGGCCCAGTGGAACCTGTGAGTGTCCCCACGGGCCACCGTGGTACTGGGATAGCCTGCTGGGCTCCCGGAGCCTCCCCCTGACCATCAGCCCTCCCCCAACATAATTTGCCTGGATACGACCTTGATGCCTTCTCAGAGGAGCAGAGGAAGCTCACACACAGCTAGATGTGGGGACCCAGAATGGCACAACAGTATCAGGGAGAGGGGGCAATCCTGGGGCTGACCCCAGGTCTCTACTTGGGCCCTGCTGACCCTGACCCAGCTGGCTCCACTGGCCGAGATGAGGGCCAGCCCCGCCCAGACACTCCCGGGCTTGCTCTGCAGGCCCACTGGCATCTGTGAGTGGTGTCCTGGGTCAGAGGGCACAGGGGAGACGGAACTGCCACTTGCCCAGCTGACCCCCGTTCCTCAGGCCCGGTGAACGAGCGTTGCCCCGGCCACCTCCCCCTGGACCTCCCCTGCTGCCACATGGGACCTGGCCTCCAGGGCCAGCACAGCCAGGACATCACGCTCTGGTTCCAGACTCACCTGCTGCACTTCCTGCTGGCCACGGCTGGTGCCATCCTGGCCCTGCTCCGGGGGGATGTCTTCCGTGATGCCTTCCAGCAGATGTAGGAAAAGGTGAGGGTGGGTGGCCCCGGTGCTGAGTCGGGTAGGGGGCACCTGGGCAGTGACCCCACCCCGTGCCCCAACCCCCGAGTGAGGGGCTGTGACGGTGTCTTCCAGCTGCTCCTGGTGCTGGCTCCCCACAGCACCAGCGGCCTCTGCAGAACCTTCCTGGCATGCAAGGCATCTGGGGGTGAGGGTCAGCAGCACGCAGGGCTACCCTCACTCTCTGACCCCCCACCCCAGCACTGTTCGGGTCCCTGGGCGGTCACTAGGAGCAGATGGGCAGAACTTGCCTCCCCCGCAGGGAGCTGAACCACTGTGTGGGCTGAGGACATGCCCGCAGGGACCCTCATGCTCAGACGTGGCCACGTGCTCCAGGGAGGCTGCGTCTTTCTGACCGAGCACCTGCTATGTCGGGACCGGAGGCTCGGTGGCTCGAGCACGGGGAGGGAGGAGCGAAGCCAGCTGGGCTTTGGAGTGGGACAGGTGCCTCCCTGACAGCCAAGCTGATGGGCAATGCCCACATCCAGGCCCAGGTCCCGGATAGGCCCGCCAGCCCAGCTGGCTACCTCCTTCATGGCCTCAGGCACCATCACCCAGGAGCTGACCGTGGACCAGGCCCTGGACCAGCTCTCTGTGGAGCTCCCCGGGTCTGTCAAGACTGGCCTCTGGCCTCCACGTGGCAGGTGTCCTGGGCCTGCTCTGAAGCCACTGCAGCCAGGGCATCTGGGGTGACCTGTTTCCCCTCCCCACCAGACTTGGCCTGTGGCCTATTTGGCCCCACCGACTCCAGGTCTGGTCCCTTCCTCAGACCCCTGGCCACCCACAAGGACCCTACCACATGTCAGGACAGCTTCCAAGGGCGAGTGACCGGGCTCTGGCAGGAGCTGGCTCACCTGGCCATCAGAGGGTGAAAGTGCTTCCTCACTGTTCTCTGGCTTCGACACATCCCCACCTCCCAGTGCCTCCTGCAGTCAGGGTGACCTCTGGGAGCAGTGGTCCGGATTGGGATGACAAGGACCCTAAGGTACACGGGGAAGTCAGGGCTGCCCAGGGTGGAGGTGGCCCCAGGTCACTTCCTCCGTGCCACCACAGAAGGGAAAATGAGGCCGAGATGAAGAGATGAGCCGGGACCTCGGGGAATCGAGCCGCGGCTCTCACAGGTCACAGCCACGGAAGAGCGTCGTCCGGGCAGTGGCGGAGTGGACCCTGCCGTGAGCCCTTCTGTTCTGCAGAATGGCTCCCCTACCCCATCTATACCAAGGCAGCGGGCTCCTCCCTCCCAGTGCCCCCAGCACAAGAAAAACCTCATCTTCTACAGAGTGTGGGGGACTCCCCCCCCCTACTCCCAGCTGCTACAGCCCAGGTGAGCTGGAGGCCGTCCCCAGCGGAGACTGGCAGGGCAGGAGGGAAGGGAGCCTGGGATGGGTCTGCTGAAGAGTGCCGAAACGTCAAGAGCTGAGACATCTCAGGGCTCGGCTCCGAGCCCCAAAGCACGGGGTCACCCGCCCACAGGCAGTGGGCCAGGCCTGACCTCACGAACCAATACAAACCTCACACAGAGAAAACCAAGTGGGCTTCCAGGTTCCTGGTCCTCCAGTCACTGTGCTGGTCAAGCCCCCTGAGCTATCCCGGGGGGTGCTGTCTGAGCCGGCCCCACCTGGAGCTCCATGGAACACCTTGGAAGGTGCTGGGGAGGGGCCCTCCCGGGGCCGTGGGGGCTAGGTGAGGGTGGCCGGCAGGGCAGCGTCAGAGGGGCCACGGCCAGGGACGGGGGGGGGGGGGGCACAGAGCTGAGTTAGGAGGGAGCTCAGATGTGGCAGCAGGGTGGGGAAAATGCCCACGTCCCCCAAAAGAAGGCGCCCCAGAGGACCAACCTGCTGCTGCCGATGGGCCAGATGTGAACACGGACATGTGTGTGATCCCCGACCCCGGGGAGGTCTGGATGGGTGGCCCTGCCCGCCTCTGAGCCTGTCATCTTCACAGGGCCAGGCCAGCGGGACCCCCTTCACCCGACCAGGGGTTCCTGGACTGGTCAGCCCGCCGTGAGCATGGGTGTGGCCGGCAATGGCCGAGGGGGCTGCAGCACAACACGTGGAGGGACTGCCGGATGGGCTGCAGAGCCGAAGCACGTGAGCACCAAGGGTGCGTGGGCCCGGAGGCCTGGGGGCTCCTGAGGGGGCCCCGCGCCACCCAGCAGTCTCAGCTCTGCCTCCAGACACCCCAGATGGCCCCCTTGATGACTTGGGGGCTGAGTACAAAGTGCAGACGCAGAGGCAGCTCAGGGCCAGGGGGAGAGTGCCACAAACGAGCCCCACAACCCGCCCCCACAGAGTCGCCTCGCTCCCCCTACCCGCTCCCGCTCCGAGCTGCATGCCTCGAAGCCTGACCCGCCTCAGGCGCGCCCTCCAAGAGTGGACTGTGCCCCCGGCCACACTTCCTAGGCCACAGCCCAGAGGCCCAGCCACAGAAAGCGGCCGGCCATGTCCCGGGGCCTTCCTGGCGCTCTCCTTCTGGCACCTGGTCAGGCAAAGGGGGCTTCCTGCCGGCGCGTCCCCGCTGAGACGGCTTCGGCGTCCAGGGCTGAAGCGGAGCCAACCTCCCAGACCTAGGGACACGTGTGCAGCGGTGAGGCCGTGTGGCCGACCAGCTCTTTCTGCTGCTTCCTGCGCCCGGGTGGGTGTGGAGGCAGGACCCTGGGAGCCCCAGCGCTCTCTGTGTGACCCTCCGCCCTCAGTCCCACATGGTCTCTCCCGAGGAGGAACAGGTCACGGCAGGCGTCCTCATTAGCTACTAATTGCAGCCCGTTCCCGGCCTCCCGGCTGTTGCCGGATTACACCTGTTGACAAGATGTGGCGTCCCCAGCGGGAAGGCGCGTGTGCTGATTATGCCGCTAATGATGTGTTCATTGCCCACGGTAATTTCCTTCAACAAATAAAACGCTGTGTCTGCTCAGCCTAGGGACACTTCTGGCTTCACGAGGAGCCCGGCGTGCACCTGAGGGTGGGGAGGGCTGGTGGGCTCCGAACGGGACACCTCAGGCCACCAGGGAAGTGTCCCGATCCAAGCACTGGACGAACTGCCCGCAGCACCTGCGCGCGCTCCTAAGAGAGACTGCTTTCTCTCTTGATTCTGAGCATAAGGGGCGCTGGGTCCCACCCTGATGCAGACCCTCCCCGAGTGGGCTCTTCCTTTACCCTCCCTCCCCACACCCCAGCCCAGGGCCCAGAGAGCCTCCCAGGTGAGTGGAAGGTTTGCAGGGACTGGCCTGGAAGGCTGTGCCCCCACACCCACCGAGACAGGGCAGGAGAGCCATGATCCTCAGGGACCTGGGCTGATTTACTCAGAAACTCCTGAGCACGAAGGCCCTCACGTGGGAAGGAGACCCCTCAGTGGCCACCCAGGCCCACAAACAAAATAGTCCCCAGTTCACAAAAAGCACGAGAGCAGATTCCGAAGGCCAGAACCACTTGTTTGGGTGGGAGGCCGGCCTTGTTCTACCTGACCGCCCTCCCTACCAGGCAGGGGCTCCGCTGTACAGGGAGCCCCTCCGTGGGCCCTGTTTGCCCCTCCCCACCCCGGTGCCCGATGAGGACGCCAGGGCCTCTGCACCAGCCACAAGTGTCCGGGTGGGTCCGGTGGGCAGACGGACAGCACAAGCACACGGGCCGCCCCTGGGCACACGCTCCTCCTCCTACAGCCATGCGGAGAAGGGGGAGCGGACCCCACTTCTCCCTTCCGACATCTTGGGGGGCCTTGATGCACAAAACAGTAACCCTGGAGAAGGTAGTGTTTTGAAATTACATTTTAAGAGAAAGTTAAAAAAAAAAATTTTAAGTATTTAGACAATCTCCACACCCAACATGGGGCTCAAACTCACAACCCCGAGATTAAGAGTTGCACGCTCTTCTGAGCCAGCCAGGGGCCCCTAAAATTTTTTTGGAAAAGACAAAGGCCGTTTACTTTTCCTGACCCTAGGTGGATGTATTCCTACAGCACACAGGCTGTCTGTCCCCGCCCCTCCAAGACCCTGCGGGCCCAACCCTGGCTCTGCAGCACAGCAGGCGTGGTCCGCCCCAGCCTCCGCACCCCAGGGCCAGCGCAGTCATATGACCTGTGAGACGCATCACGTTATGCAGCTGTCCTCTGACCCTTGAGGGTCCCATAAAAGTTGGACATGAGGGCTCTGGCGGGTTGAACAGTGCCCCCCAAATAACATGTGCCCCAAACCCGTAAATGGGGCCTCGCTTGGAAATCGGGTCCTTGCTGAGGGTTAAGCTGAGGGTTTGGAGATGATATCATGCTGGGACGTAGGTTGGGCCCTGAATCCAGTGACAAGTGTCAGGAGAAGACACACAGGGTCCATGTGCTGATGAGGCAGATGCTGGGGAGATGCTGTCTTGTGCCCAGGGCTCCCCAGGGCCACCAGGAGCTGGGCCTGCTGACACCTTGGCCTCAGACTTCTGGCCTCAAGAACTGAGAGCGTGGGGACGCCTGCGGGGCTCAGTCGGTTGAGCGGCTGTGGGAAACAGAACACCACAATAACCACAGGGGCATATTCGTTCAGGCTCCAAGATCTCTGAGAAAGCTGGAGATCATAGGGTTAAAAATAAGGCGAAAGGAATGGAGCGAAATGCCCTCGGGAAATGTGGCCTGTTCTCTAGTAGGCAGACAAGGATGTTTTGCTTAAAGGAAGCCAGCTGTAAATAACACAGCGTGTTCACTCCCCTCTTTGTTTCTGATCCTGCCATAAAGATTCCTATCATATCCTATGTATCTGCAAGAAAGCCTTTGCACGCAACGCAACGGCAACGTACGTTTGTGCTTTAGCTGAACCACATGTACTTTGTTGTCATGCCTTACTAACCTTCTACAGTTAATCGTCGTGGATCTGTAGCTCTGTAAAAGTATAAAAGAAGATGTACAATAAACCTCGGGGCCTCGGGCGGTTGGCTCGGGGTCCCCTGTGCCTCGCTATACTGTCGTCTTTTTCTCGGCTCTTTCACCGCCCCACGTCCACGGCCCAAAGAGGTCGACAAGCGACCAGCTCTGATCTCAGCTGAGGTCATGATCTCACAGTTCGTGGGATCGAGCCCCGCGTCGGGCTCCGTGCTCACAGCACGGAGCCTTCTTGGGATTCTCTCTCTCATACACACAATAAATAAACATGTCAAAAAGAAAGAAAGAAAAAAACTAAGAGAATAAACTTCTGTTGTTCTAAACCCCCCAGTCGTGGTCCTTTGTTGTAGCTGCCTGGATACTAACGTCAGGTGGGTTCCTCAGGCGGTGAAACTCTGATGTGCGTCTGCTCCCACCCAAAGATCTGGTGGCCAGCTTTGGGCAAAGGGGGTCCTGGGGACACATCCAGAGCAGAGGCCAAGCTCTGTACCTGTCCCAGCTCAGGGAGAGGGGTGCCGACACCCAGGCACAGCATCGCGGCCGCTGCCCAGGCTGGCTACGGGGCCCACAGCCTCTCAAGTCCTCAGCTGGCCCTCAGTTTCCCCCACGTGTGTAAACCCCGGCACACGGGAAGCGTGCAGTAAATACTAATGATGATGAAAGAATCTGCAGGTGTGAGAGCAGGTGCACAGAGGAGGTGCACACAGCGTCTGCTCAAGAGCCCCAGGTCTCCAGGGATGGGGCTGCGATGAGTAAAAGACCCTCAAGGGGCCCTTGTTGCGTGAGGGTGTGGGTGATATCAGAGATCCCCAGTCAGGTTGTCTGAACCAGAAACCGTCGCCTAGGCATGGCACGGGGACGCTGGGACTGATGGTTCGATGCTAGGCCAACCTGGGTGCACTCAGCATCCGGACCTCTTGAAGCTCCCCTGGGGCAGCCAGTTTTATTGAGATGTAGATGCACATGCCATAAAATCTGCCCACTTAAAGGGTGCAGTTCAGTGATTTTTGACATATTACATTAGTAGTTTTCAAATTGTGGTACCATACCTACAACAAAAGTTGCCATAGCAACCCTTTTTAGGTGGCATTAGTTACAGTGTTGTGCAAAGATTACCTTGCTTTCCAAAACTTCTTCCTCACCTCACCCTGAAGCCTCCTCCGGGCCCCTGGCAACCTCCAATCTACTTAACGTCCCTGTGGAGTTGCCTATTTCACAGGCTTCATAGAAATGGAATCCTACGATAGGTGGCCTTTTGAGTGGCTTCTCTCGCCGAGCATCATGTCACCAGGGCTCATCTACACGGCTTTACAGCTGAGTCCTCGCCCGTCTACCCACTCATCTGCCAATGGACGCGTGGGCTCTTCCACTTTCGTCCACCCCCACCCTTTGCTCCACTTGGTTCGCTCCCACAGACTTGGGTTCCAGGGGAAGGAGGCAGGAAGCCCGCCCTGCAGGGACCCCGGCTCTGCATACCTACTGGCTGC
Organism: Acinonyx jubatus; assembly: GCF_027475565.1. Classification (NCBI taxonomy): domain Eukaryota; kingdom Metazoa; phylum Chordata; class Mammalia; order Carnivora; family Felidae; genus Acinonyx; species Acinonyx jubatus. The sequence continues at coordinate 37,014,411 of NC_069398.1, read as the reverse complement.
AGCCCCCCTTCCCGGCGTCGGCGTCGGGAGAACCCTCCCTGTCCCCCCAGCCTCAGCCAGGGCCCCTCCCGTGTAAATCCTCTCCACCACTCCTAACAGGCCCTCATTCCTGGCCCCCATCTCAATGCCATTGTTACTCTCACGAGTCTTTTGTAAACCTACTCTGGGGCATTTCGGTGAAACTAAGGTTGGTTGGGGCTCGCCCGCTTCTAAGAATCACTTAGGATTGTTCAGATTTCAGGAACCGTATCTCAGACCTTGGTCAGGTATTGTCTGGACAGGGGACGGGTGGCGCCTGGGGGCCTGGAAGCGGAGCTCCCGTAGCTGCTACGGAAAGCCTGCCCCAGCTGTTGTAGAAGAAAGTCCTGTCTTGGCAGCCAAGAGGAGCAGCTGCAGGGGCCCGAGGACGCTGCCCCCGCCGGTGGACCTTGGGTCCCTGGGCCTCGAGGAAAACCCACAGGCAGGTGTGGGAGTCAGCAGCACTCAAGTCCACACTGGGCTAAGTACTGCAAGGAGACTGGGAGCACGGGCCAGGCTGGGCCCTCAGAAACACGAGATGAACACCGGGACGTGCCAGACTCAACTCCTGCAGGTGTCTGGAAAGCCCCACTAAAAAGGGGTCAGTAGTGACAATAAAACTGGACTCGACACGATTTATAACGGCCCAGGGCCCGAGCCTGGCCAGCAGCAGTCCCGCGTCGCGCTACCAAACCTTACAGGGAAACGGCGCTTTCCCAAGCTGGTCTCCAAAATGACAGAAGAGGGTGTCGGAGCCCGTGAGAGAAGCTCCGCACGGAGCCGCCGAGTTGTGGGGAGCGCTGCCCGCCCTGTCACTTCCATTTCCCTCGCTCTGCAACAGGAACTGCACGTCCAGGGGGGGGCCAGGCGCCCTTCTGGGGTCTCGAGCGCCTCTGCGACCAAGTATAGCAAGGCCGCTGCCTCTGCAAGCAAGCTCCCAGGGCTAGGACTCAGGGCCACATATCCCGCAGGCAGTGAGCCCTGGGTGAGGGAGGCAACACTGTGGTCCTGGCGGCCCCTCCGCCCACGCTCAGGAGGCCGGGAAGGTGACACGCTCCCCCGCGGCACGGGCCCCGCCGGCAGGGGGCGCGCGGCCCGGGGGGACGCGGATGCGCATGCGCCAGGCGGGTCGCTTTCCGGCAGCGTGGCGGAACAGTCCCGCAGTTTCGCGCCGCTTGGCGACGTTGGCGCCCCGCGCCCAGCCGCAGTACGGCCGCCATGGCGTCGCCCTTCAGCGGGGTGCTGCAGCTAACAGACCTGGATGACTTCATCGGACCGTCTCAGGTGGGGCGGCCCGGGTGGGTGGCGGCCGTGCCTGGCGGGGGGTGGGGGGGGGACTCCCCGGACTCCCCTCCGCTCGGTTTCTTTCCCTGAAAAACGAGATCGGAACCCAGACTCCCCGCCCGCGTCACCCCGGGCCTCTGGCGCTCGGGCTAGCTTCCTACCGATGGGGACCCGAGGCCAGGGATGGAGGCGCCCCGAGCCGGGTTCCTGTGCCGCGAGGCGAGGCGAGGCCAGGTCACCAGCCCGCACCGCCCAATAGGACAAGTAGTTTCGGGTCATCACGCTGTCCTAGGCGCGACCGGGGGACGGGAGTGCCGAGTGGGCAGCAGGAAGCGGGAGGGAGCCGGGCAGTGGCGGCTCAGGACCGAGGCCGGACGAACCTGTCCGCTTACTCTGGTAGACGGCGGGGAATGATCCCATCTCAGTTTCGAAGGCAGGGGAGTAGGTCCCTTGGAATCACCTACCGTGACTGGGGCGGGGGGCGGTGGTCGTCCTAGGTGCTGGTTTGGGGAGGAAGACAGAGCTTGCCCCTAAAGGGGACAGGTCAGGTACACTTGAAAGCGGGAGGCGGCCTTCTCTGGTGTAGCTGCCTATCAACTGCACTGGCTGCGCAGGACACACAGGGGCTGGGAGGGGGAGGGCATGGGGCTGGTCACAGCTCCGAGGTCAGGGATGAGCTTGGACAGGGCCCCCCCCACCAGGGCTTTCTGGGGCTGATCATCTCTGGGAAGGGAATAGCCAGAGAGACTCTTGTAGCGACAGCGAGAAAGGGCAAGAACTCGAAGTTTAAGAGAAAAAGAACATTTCACTGGGCAAGGCGGGGACTCCAAGTGTTCCTGGAGCGATGCAGAAATGGTGGTTCCTGGGCATCCTCTTGGTAGCCAGGGTAACACTGGCTCTCCATGTGTGGCCACGCCTTCGGTTTGTGCTGAACGGAGTAAAGGTCAGGGCTGGTGGTGCCCGCAGGTGCCTTAGTGTGTAGGCCCAGCTAAGTCCGCCTTCCCCTGACTGAGCTGCAGAGTAGGCCTCAGTGCTGGCAGGGGTTAGAACGTGTGCCCCTGTGCAAGCAGGGTGACAACTGTATTGCCATGACTGCTGCTGTGGCAGGAAGAGAGTCAGGCAGCACCCCTGTCCCATGTGGTGGTCCCCTCCTCTTTGGTAACCTCCACACACTCGGGCCCCCACTTGGGGTCTCTTCCTGGTACAGGATTGCATCAAGCCCATGAAGGTGGATAAGAGGTCGGGAAGCGGCGTGGCCAAGATCCACATCGAAGACGATGGCAGTTACTTCCAGGTCACTCAGGTAAGTTCCAGCCCAGATGACCAAACACCTGTTTTTGCTGCTCCGTCCAGTCACAGGTACGGAGATCATGGGACCTTTTGCTGTCATCAGAGTGGTCAGATTCACTGTCGTCACGGCTCGGAGGGCAGAGATGGTGCCTGGGGTGGTGGTGGAGGGGCACAGAGGCAGAACATGGAGCTGTGGGGGGGGGGGGGGGAGGCTCTTTTTGCAGATGGTGGTTCCTGTCTTCCCTTCCCTCTCCCCCACCGCCACCGTGAGTTCTAATTCTGTAAGATTTTCCAGTTAAGGACTCCCTGGGCGGCTCAGTTGGTTAAGCGTCTGACACTCTCTTTTTTTATGCTTATTTTTGAGAGAGAGAGCGAACTTGAGAAGGGGAGGGGCAGAGAGAGAAGGAGACACAGAATCTGAAGCAAGCTCCAGGCTCTTAACTGTCAGCATGGAGCCTGATGCGGGGCTTGAACTCACAAACCGTGAGGTCCTGACCTGAGCCAAAGTTGGACACTTCACAGACTGAGCCACCCAGGCGCCCCAACCAATATTTAATTTTTAAAAATTGAGTGGCACACAAAGCCAGCCTCCTACCACATTGGTTGTCGGTGTTGTGAGCCAGAGAATAAAGGCTTCCTGCAGGTTCCATTATGCTGAGTGCTCGTGTCCTTGCATAGAGGCCCTCTGAGTCCCGAGTGCTTGTGCTTTCCAGGATGGAGGGACCCGGAAGCTGGAGAAGGCCAAGATCTCGCTGGATGACTGCCTGGCATGCAGTGGCTGTGTCACCTCGGCAGAGACCGTGCTCATCACTCAGCAAAGCCACGAGGAGCTGCGGAAGGTTATAGATGCCAATAAGGTAAGTGGGGGGGTGTCTTTGAGACTTTTTTAACCTGACGTCGCCCCAGTGTCCTTTGCTCTTGCTGCCAAGGGCAGCCCATCTGGTGCCTCCTGCCTCTTGTAGGTGTCGTCGGCAGGATGCCCGTGAATTGCTGGTCAGGATTTCACACCGGGGTGTGGGGCCCTGCGTGTACGTGGAAGCGACACGCCCTGCCGGAGGCAGCACGCACTCCCCCAGCGCTGGCCCCCTGGGAGTCTGTACAACACAGCGAGTGAGCATGTGTCCTCTGCTTTGCAGACGGCGGCCCCCGGTCAGCAGAGGCTGGTTGTCGTGTCCGTCTCGCCCCAGTCCAGGGCATCGCTGGCTGCACAGTTCGGGCTGAACCCTACAGACACTGCCAGGAAGCTGACTGCATTCTTTAAGAAAATCGGTAGGCAGCAGACCTCGCGTGCGTGCTGAGCTCAGCGTGTGCGGGGTCCAGCGAGGGGCTCCTCCGGCCTCTGACTCACTGAACTCAAACGCACCAGAAACTGTTCTGAGTTGACTTCAGTATGAAGTTTGGGTTTGACAGATGAGAGCTGAGCCTTTTAAGAGGCAGCCATCTGAATCGTGGCTGTCCTCCTCCAGTCTGGAATTCCTGGAATTCTCTGGAATTTGCTCCCCCCTGTATTGTTTTTAAACTGTCACCCTCGAGGCCCGTTTCCCTGGTCCCCTGTCACGCTCTGGCTCCCAAAGACTTTGGTCGATCTCTGTGAGCCAGGAGCAGGCCTGGGAGGACATGGGGCGGGCACAAGAGGTGTGGCCTGGCCCGGACAGCCGCTGTGCAGACAGCTGAAGCGCCCCTGGAAAGTGGCGTCCCCGCTCCCAGGGGCGTGATCGGGGCCTTGCGATGTAGCCACGCTTCGTGGCGGTGAGGCAGGTGCTTGTGTTGCAGGGGTGCACTACGTGTTCGATACCTCCTTCTCGAGGAACTTCAGTCTCCTTGAGAGCCAGCGAGAGTTTGTGCAGAGATTCCGAGGACAGGCCGACTCCCAGCAGGCCTTGCCTGTGCTTGCGTCCGCCTGCCCAGGTGTGTTCACGCTGCGGGACACGGGGGACAGGAACGCTGGGTGGGGCCACACGAGGCTTCTGCCACAGTGGCCGCCTCGGCAGAAGGAGCTGCCCTGAGAGCCACCTGGGGTCACCGAGTTCCCCAAGACTGTGATCTCACAGATGCTAGAAGCACACGGCAGTGACAGCAGAGTAGGCACGTTCTTTAACGGGACCAAAACTCCCCCTACAAGCCGGTGCACCCCAGAAGGTCATGCCACTCCCTGCCCAGCTGCTCAGACACCCCGTTTGTTCCCCGTGTCGGCCTCAGGCTGGATCTGCTACGCGGAGAAGACGCACGGAAGCTTCCTCATCCCCTACCTCAGCACTGTTCGGTCCCCACAGCAGGTCATGGGCTCCCTGGTCAAGGACTTCTTTGCCCAGCAGCAGGTAACAAGAATATTCCAGCTGTGAACGATTCACTGCCATTGTTCTCAAAGATGAGCCAAGACCTCCGATGTCCACATGGCCACACGAGGCATCTCGGTCCCATCCTGGCCGCTGGCCGGCTGTGTCCCAGGCCGCGCCTGTGATGTCACCCCCCACCTTATCCTGCGGGCTCCTTTACTATCAGGTCAGGCAGCGACTTCACATTTCCACATTTCCCTGCAGCATTTGACCCCGGACAGGATCTACCACGTGACGGTCATGCCCTGCTATGACAAAAAGCTGGAAGCTTCCAGACCAGACTTTTTCAGCCAGGACTACCAGACTCGTGATGTGGATTGTGTTGTCACCACAGGTGTGGGTCCCACGTCGTGGTATTGCCCAGGTCCTGCCCGCAGGCTCTGGCTGGAGCTGCCAGCCCCTATGCATGAGGCAGCCGGTGGCCCTCCCCTGGGTGCCAGATCAGACCTCACAGCTGTTCCATTGTCTTGGGGGACGTGTGGCCAAAGGGCCGGGTGTTTGCTCTAAAACAGTCTGCGTGAAGAGGCGGGTGGGGATTCTCGTCATCCACTCTGACTCACATGGGCCAGTCACCCCATTTTTGAATTGAGCAGCCTCACAGTCTCCCAAGTGCTTAAAATACAGAAAAGAAAATGCTCAGGAACCCAGACAGTGGGGTGGGGAGGGGGCCCCCCTGCATGAACACATGCCCCTCTCCACCTCACGGGGAGCCACGACCACACTGCAGCGGGTCCGGGGATGGGTATGTCCACCCCCCGCCACGCTGCTGGGAGGGTGGAGGGTGGGCTGCGGGTCTGGGGAGCTGGCTGGCTCTTCTGAGGGTCCTCAGAAGTGGAGTCCTTCCTCGCCTCAGTGGCCAGGTTGACCCTCCACCCATAAGCCAGGAGGTGGACATCCGGGTCTCTGGAGCTAAGGTACAGGTTGCCAGGGATGCAGATGACGCGGGTTTCCGCAGCGTTCTGTTTTGATTGAGATCTCAGCTGAAGCGCCCCTGTGCTGGGGTCTTACCATAGGAGAAGTCTTCAAGCTGCTGGAAGAAGAAGGGGTCTCACTCTCGGAACTGGAGCCAGCCCCCCTGGACAGTCTGTAAGTCACCACCCACTGCAGCAGAGGGGAGAACGTGAATCCAGCGTCGGGGAGCTCGACCTGTGGGTTGGGGGGTTGCAGGCGCGCTGGCAAGCAGCAGCAGTGAGGGCGTGGGGGTAGACGGTCCCCAGATGGACCTCAGCTCTGCGTCCCCTCCCTTCCTCTTCTCCACCGTGACTTCCTCCTAGTCAGGTCCGCGTCCGCCCTGTCGCCGGTCTCAGTGCACACAGAGGTGGTCAAGTTCATGACCTGGCCAACGGACAGTGCACTGATGGTCATCAGAGCTGTCCCAAACTTGACACACGTCTGAGCTCCCCAAATAGGTGACTCAACAGAGGAACGATTTCTCCCACCTGAGCTTCCTCTTGACACACAGACAAAGGCCCTGGGGGTTCTGGACTCCTCTCCCATCTAGCAAGCAGCTCCCTCACATGGGAGAGACAAAAGGTCACCCGAAAGCTCCCGCTGCCACCGAGGCCATGCTCTGCTCCCCAGGTGCAGCAGTGTGTCTGCCCAGGAGCCCAGCAGCCATCGGGGCGGGGGCTCCGGGGGCTACCTGGAGCACGTGTTCCAGCACGCAGCCCGGGAGCTCTTTGGAATCCACGTGGACGAGATCACCTACAGACCCCTGAGGTCAGTGGGAAGGGCTGGAGCATGGGGACAGGGCGGCAGGCTGGGGTGGGGGAAGACCCAGGGCACCAGCCCTCCTCTCCCGCTCACGTGAACCGGCCTCCCCAGCGGTCCGCGTCCCTGCCCACACCCCAGGGGGTGAGAGCCCCAAGGCCACGGTGGCGCGCCTGGCACAGGGTGTGTCCCGACACAATGCTCCCTTCCACGGAGGGAGGGCCTCCCTCCGGGGGCTTTGTGCGACCTCGCCACGCCTCACGGCCATTCTTGGGAGGGAGGATCAGAACACTGAGGCCCCCTGCCTAACGGCGGAAGGGAGCTTTCTACCCTGTCCTTGCATCCCTGTCCTCCACGTCCTCCACCGAGGAGCCGGTTAGGGGGCAGACGTGCCTGCAGGGGCGGGTACCGAGGGAGCCTGGCCTGTGCTCCCCCCAGGAACAAGGACTTCCAGGAGGTGACCCTGGAGAAGGAGGGCCAAATCGTGCTGCACTTTGCCGCGGCCTATGGCTTCCGCAACATCCAGAACCTGGTGCAGAAACTCAAGCGAGGGCGCTGCCCGTACCATTATGTGGAGGTCATGGCCTGCCCCGCAGGTAGCTGGGTGGGGCCCGCTTCTCCCAGAGGGCACGGGGGCCCTTTCCAGGACCAGGGCTGTGGGCAGTGTCTCACCAGGGCAGGAGGGGTGGAGGCGGAGCCCGGGGGTCAGGAGGCTCAGGAGGGCCGGTGTTGGGAAGGGGTCGTGCTGTGCTTCCCAACCCCCCTCCCCCACTCCCCGGTATAGGCATCCTCCCTGTCACCGTGCGCTCACCTGTCTTGCTCTGCTACAGGCTGCTTGAACGGCGGAGGCCAGCTCAAGGCCCCCAACACGCCCGGCAAGGAGCTTCTCCAGCGCGTGGAGACGCTGTATAGCATGGTCAGGACAGAGGCGCCGGAGGATGCACCTGGCATCCAGGAACTGTACCGGTGCTGGCTGCAGGGCGAGGGCTCGGAGCGCGCTGGCCGCCTGCTGCACACAAGCTACCACGCGGTGGAGAAGGCCAGCTCCAGCCTCGGCATCAGGTGGTAGGAGGCCTCCGCGCCAGCCTTCTAGGCCCGCCACAGCCCGCACCCGGACTCCCGGGAAGGTCGTGTCCCGAGACCCCGGGGACCACCCCCAAAACGCGGACGTCAGCTGTTGGGGATGTGCCGGAGCCCATACAGAAACGAGCCTCAGAACCCATAGCCAGGACCGGTGTGCTCGTCCTGACTGCCCACTGCAGGAGGTCAGATGGTCCACAAGGTCCCAGAACCTCCCCACAGGCCCAGCTCTGCGAGCAGGGTGCTGGCCACTCCTGCCTTGTGGCCCAAGTGTGTGGGGGTTTCAGCCGGTCCCGTGGGCTGCACAAGGCAGAACAAAAGCAGGAGCCAGGCTCCCACTGAAGCCAGGCTGTGAAGGACAGTGATGGGCAGCGCCTGCCGGGCCGCTCAAACTTGGAGCCCAGTGTGAGGAACCCTACCGCGCTGGATGGCGTAGAATGCTGGCCGGAGAAGGGCGCCCAGCCTGCGACACCCCCTGCTGGGGTGCAGCACCTGCCCCACCTGGGACTGGGCACTGATGATGCCAGGCATGGCCTCTGGGACCTCACAGCTTGCGTTCTCTGGGCAGAATTCCAGATGGGAAGCAGGCTCTGTGAGAGAGACCGCTGAGACTAGGCACGAAGTCCCTTCTCCACTTACAGGAGTGGGGGAGAGGACAGATCAGGCTGAACCCACAGGCCTTTCCTTACCAAGTTCCAAGTCTAATAAAGGGATCTCTCTCCCGATGGCTTCTCTCCGAGAGCATCCACCAGCATCAAAAAAGAAGTCTTTTAAAGCTTTATTCAAAGTTCAAAAGCCCCGTGCACCCCGCTAGGCTGCTTCCCAAACACCCAGGTCTCAGGGCTCACATGCACCCCAGAGAGGGGCCTCATATGTCCCCTGCCAGGGTGCCTACCCTCCAAAGCCAGCCAGCCAGCTGGGTGGGGCCATGGAAGGTTCCAGACGCAACCCTCCTGTGGGCTCAATGTGCCGAGGGTTGAAGGAGAAGAGATGTGCTGCCGGGCCGCACGGTGGGTCCACTTGGGGCTCACTTCTGTTGGGGTGTGCTCAGGGCCCCCACTGCAGTGCCAGGAGAGCCCGGGCCTGCGGCTGCAGGGGCTCAGCCGCCCGCTCGAAGCTTGCCCGCTCCCTGCAGAGTGCCTCCAGGACCTCGGCCGGGGCCACCTTCCCCGTGAACTTGCACACAGGCTCTTCTCTGCGGGGAGAGGGGGCGCCGTGGGGACTCTCCCTGGGGACACTGCCGGGTGGGTGCTGGCAGAGGACACTTAATGAGCAGCCTCTCCCTGGTGCAAGTCAGCCCAATAACCAGTTCCCTGGCACCTCCTGCAGAGCCCAAGTGGCTGCTGAGTCGGGCTCAAGGCCAGCAGGCCGACCCTCAGGCAGCCTGCTCGGTGGGGCAGCCTGCTCGGTGGGACAGCCCCTGGAGTGGGCACGGGGCCCCCACAAGAAGGCCTGGGATGCCGACCAGTACTCACGCCACCCTTAGGAAGGGGTTGTAGAGGAGCTCCTCGCCCAGGGTGGATGGCACTGTGGGCATGTCGTCCTCATCCCTCTTCTGGAATGACCACAGGCCCTTGTCACAGCCTTGTCTTGAGAGCCCCAGACAACTCCGCTCCACTCAGCCCCGCCCCTTCCTGGGGGCAGGAGCAGAAGAAGGACTGCCTCGCCCCATCTAGTACTTGAGGGCAGCCACCCTTGGGTCAGTTCTGCCAGCTGCCCAGCCCTTTGTCCGAGGCCACCAATCCCTCCCCTCACCAATAGGAGCCTCAGTCAGCAGGATACTCAAGGCTAAGCCAGGTCTGATCACTCCAGGCCAGTCATGCCTGACTCCCCCTGCAGTGCCCCTCCTCCGTCCCAATCTTCATCCACCCTCCAAACCTCGCCATTCAGAGGAGTGGCCGCACCTTGGCCCATGACAGCTTGGCCCTCACGTGGTCATTGCCGGGCTCCACTTTCTGTGCAAACTCAAGGTTGCCCAGCGTGTGCTCGTGGCCACAGAACACCTTCTGGAGAAAGGAGGCACTCAGAGGGTGCACAGTGCTGCCACAGGCAGTGATGGGGGAAGGCGCTCACTGGGGCTGGCCTGGACCCTCCCTGGACCCCAGAACCCCAGGCCTGATCTGCCTGGACTCCTTGGCTAAGGTTCACTCTGTATCCCTGGCACGAGGCAGGTACAGAGTGTGAGGGTTGTGCAGGGAGTCTGGACCCTGCAGGAAGGCAAGGGATGCCGGCTCACCGTCTCGGGGGGCAGCGTACCCAGGGTCTCGACCAAGCTCTGATACATTTGCTGAGCTGTGCTCTCCAGGCGCAAGCCACAGCCACCCACCGACAGCGCATCCCCTGGGGAGGAGAGCAGGTCAGGGAAGGTGGGGCGGGGTCAGAGGGAGGTGGGGCTGGTGGGGTGGGGCGACCAGTACCCGAGAACACCGCCGGCGGATCAGGACAGTCCTCTTCCCATAGGAAGTAGCTCATGTGGCCGGAGGTGTGGCCCGGCGTCAGGAGACAGCGCACATGGATGGCCCCAAACTGCCGCAGAGGGGCAAGCGGCTGGTGACGCGGGAGGGCCCGCGGCGCCATTCCCACCCCCCACCACGCCCCCGGACCGGTGCTCACCCGCAGCTCCTCGCCGTGCACCAGCCTGCGGGTCAGCGCGCAGATGCGCTCGTCCGCGCCCAGCACAGCCAGCCCCGGCCGCAGCCGCGCCAGCTCCGCGTTACCCCGCGCATGGTCCCTGCGGACGGGGCGGAAGCAGGATCACAGGCGGGTCGGGGTGGGGCAGGGGCGATGCCCTCGCGCCTCGGCCCGCCCCGACCGCGCTCACCAGTGGTGGTGGGTGGTCAGCACAGTGGTCAGTGACACCCCCTCCCGGCCCACGATCTCCAGCAGCTGAAAGGGATGGGAGTTAGGGAGATTCGGCCGGGCCAGGTGGCCGCCCCCCACCCACGCTAGGGCGCCAGGTGTGATGTACACAGACTGCCGGGCAGGCCAGGAGCGGGTAGGGGTAGGGGAGACCCAGCAGACGATATCTGAGCGCCCCGTGCGTACGGAACAGTTAGACACCAGGGAACGGGGAAAACGGAGGTGACGTGGTCCTAACTTGAGGGCAGACTCAAGATTAGAGAATAGGGGAAAGGCCTGCTCCAACCAGGGTGGTTGGGGTGGTGGGGGGACCCTCGGGGGCCAAGTTGCCTAGGCCCGCAGCGGCGCTCCCCGCCGCCCACAGGTTGCCCTCACCCTCTTGGGCACGGCCACGTCCACGGCCACAGCCTCCCGCGTGTGCTCCTCGATGACCAGGTACATGTAGTTATCCTCGAGCACAGGGATGACCTTGACCTTCATGGTCGCAAAGTCCAGGCACCCCGCGTCTTCTCCTAGAGAGGCCCGCGGCTTCTGAGCCCCTTCCCCTGGGCGGGGGCTTCCCTCAAAGCAGGGCTGGGCGAGGGAGGGGTCAGCTCCACACACACTTCAGGGGCCAGAAAGGGAGCCCGCCCCCTGCTCCGTGGACTTCCCGGAGGACCGGTGAGGAAGCCAACGCCCCAAGCTCAGGCGGTCCGGCCAAGTGCGGAGGCCAGCCCCCAGCGACGCCAACGCCGCCGCCGCCCGCTGCGCAGGCCCCGCCCCCCGCCGCGGGCCCTGTCCCCGCGACCGCACCGCCCGTTCCACGCTCAGGCCACGCCCCTCGCGACGATACGCCCTCCCCAGCCCCGCCCCACTCACTCCGCCTTCCCCTTGAGCCACGCCCTCCCGTGCCGCTCAGCGCTCTGCCTAAGCCCCGCCCCTCGTCAAGGCCCCGCCCCTCTCCAGGCCCGCCCCGCCCCTCAGGCCCCCCTCCCGTCACGGCGCGACACGGGTCCCGAAATGTTCCCCTTACCCGCAAGGGCTGCGCCCCCCGACTGCGCGGACCGCTTGAGAGACAGCGGGACAGAGATGGGCCCAGGGCACTATCCACAGGGCCCGAGCGGAGCGCGGCGCTCCGCCTGGCCGCCGCCAACGGCCCGCGCCCCGGCGCAGGGAGCAAGCGTGCGCAGGCGGGGGCGCGCGCGTGCCCGGTGGGGGCCGCACGCACGTTCGGCCTCGCCACGCGGGGCGCTGCAGTGCGTCCTCCGCGAAGCCTTTCCGGCTCGGGAGCTGAGCCAGACCTCTTGAGACCCCCAGCCCTTAACTGGAATGTCTGCGTCCCCTTCCCTCGGGCTGGTGGTGGGAGAATCTGCAGTTTGTTCGCCTGCCCATCCCAGCGTCCGACCAGAAACAGCAGGCACACAGGGGGCGCCTGCTGAGTGTGTGAACCCCCACGGTAGAGCAGGGCACTGTGCGAGAGAAAAACGGTAACAGCAGCGGTCGCTCTGTCTCACACCTTCCCAGGCTGGGCGCTCTCATGCACTCCTGGTTCCATCTGCGCCCAGGATAAATGCAGCGGTGCTGGTCTGCATTTCGGAGAGGAGAAAACGGAAACCAAAAAGGATGGACCATGGAATGAGCTGAGAGAGGCCCCCTCCCCACCTCCTCAGCCACCACCGAACTTCCCCTTCCGGACTGCCCTCGTGGGTGGGGCCCTCAGAGACCGGGGACCAGCAGGAGACCAACAGAGGCCTTAGCAACGCCCCAAGCCTCTGTGTTGCAGCAACAGGCCAGTAGGCAAGGTGGCACTGCACTTGGGCCAGACTTCCTTTTGCTTATGGAGCATGCGGCAGCCCCAGGCCGCAGGCCGGAGCCCCCACCCTGGGCCACTGAGAATGTGAGTCCTTCCAGGACACTCCTGCTTCTGTCATGGGGTCAGGGTGCCTCCCCATCACCTCAAAGGCCAGGAAGGGTGCCGGTAGCCATGTCCTGGATTTGATCCTGGCCATGGGAGAAACTGCCTAGTTCACTCAGGCTGTGGGTGTGTGTGTGTGTGTGTGTGTGTGTGTGTGTGTGTGTGTGTGTGTAGGGGATATTAGGGAGGAAGAGTGCATGGCTGGTGGCTCCATGGGAGTGGAGGCCACAGCCCAGGCCTGAGACCCACCTGGGGGGTGCGGGTGGGCGGTTCCTCCCCAGGTTCTGCGGCAGGCCGAGGACTGGACAACCAGCCTCAAGACAGAGCTTCCCTCAGATCTACAACTGAGTGAGGAGCAGCGGCTGCAGGTTGGTGTGGGGCCCTGGGGTGCTAACAAGGAGGGGTCCCACAGACCCCACCTCTTACTCTGGCCACCCACAGATCTCCAAGGAGTTGGTTGACCTGCAGATCACAACGCATCACTTGCGGGAGCAACACGAGGCTGAACTCTTTGAGCTGAAGAGTGAGGTGGGTGCTGATGTGTGCCCACATGTGCCCTGAACACACAGGAGGAGGGTGCATACCAAGGACCAGTGCTGGGAGGGGTCCGGGGGCACCCCATGTGATTGTACACACTCACGGGGTGCCTGTGTCTCCACCTCTCCCGCGTGTGCTGTGGTGCCCTGCATGGGTCCAGATGATGTTGACCTGCCCCGGGTGTCCTGGCAGGCAGGCGCACCTGCTCACCCTGGCCACCCTGCAGGTCCTGCGGCTGGAGAGCCGGGTGCTGGAGCTGGAGCTGCATGGAGATTGTGCAGCCCCGGCAGAGGCTGACCTGGGGCGCCGCCAGAAGCTGGCACAGGGGCTTGGGCACAAGGCCCAGGAGCAGGTACACTCCATCCACCACAGACCCCAGGTCACCCTAAGTGCATGGAGGGCCTGCCTGGGTGGATTGGGCGGCGGGGAGCCAAACAGGGGTGCACAGGGGCGCAGTGAGGTTGGGACCGGCTCTCCTGTACAGGCACAGCCTGAGGACTTCTTGACCCCTAAGACTGAACAACAGAAGCTGGGGAACAGTGTGAGCGCGCAGCTCCCTAGCCTGGGAATTAGTGCAGATCTGTCCCAGCCCAGGGTGCGGCTGGGCAAGGCCAGGGACCCAGAGCTTGGGGTCTCATTCAGCCAGCCCTTGTGTACCCGGCAGCTACAGGGAGAATGGCAGCGAGTGCTGGAGCAGCACAGGGCCCAGAAGCAGGCACTGGAGACCCGCGTGTGAGTGGCTGCCTCACCCGGGATGGGGAGGATCCGGGAGGGCACCTGGCGCAGATCGGCTGTTCCCAAGAGGCAGAGGGAGGCCCCGCCCTGAGCCCAGCTGAGCTTGACGCCCACATCTGCAGGGCAGATCTGGGTCGGCGGCTGCAGGGAGCCCGAGAGGAGGCCAGGATGGCTGGGCAGCGACTGGCCACACAAGCCATGGTGAGGCCCAGCCCTATCCCCTGACATCTGGTAGATAGGTGTCCTACAACGTCAGCAAAGGGCCACCTCGTGGAACGTAGGTTCAAGGCTGCCTCCACCCGCAGGTATTGTCTGCCTGCCAGGGCCAGCTCCGCCAGGCTGAGGCGGAGAACGCCCAGCTGCAGCTGCAGCTCAAGAAGCTGAACCAAGAGTATGCCATCCAGCTGCAGCGATGTGCCCAAGCCGTGGCCGTGAGCACCACCTGGGGGTGGCCCTGTGCTGGGTGGGAGGCTTCGGGTCCCGCGGAGCCCAAGCCTGGCCCGAGTGCGCTGGGCTGCTTCCGGGAGACCCCGTGGGCCCGGCCTGCCGCACGGCCCAATCTGCTCCACAGAGGGAACCGTGGGAGGAAGTGTGGGCCCAACCAAGCCCCGCCCTTGTCAGTCCTGGCCCCACCCCCACCCCCAGCCCCGCCCAATCTCCTCCAGGAGTCTGCAAAGCCCACCGGCCAGGTGCCGGAAGCCGCAGCCCTTAGGACGTTCCTGGAGACCACTCTGGAGGACATCCGGGCAGCACACCGCAGCCGTGAACAGCAGTTGGCCCGGGCTGCTCGCGCCTACCGCAAGCGCCTGGCAGATCTGAGCCGTAGACATGAGGAGCTGCTGGCCAACCACAGGTGGGCCCGTCCCTGAGACGGGCACCTGGGGGTGGGGTGGCCCTGTATGACCCGACATGTGGCTTAGTGTGCAGCAGGTGCCGGCAGACCCCAGTGGGGCACCCTGGACCCCCAAGGCTACCTTTGATGCAGCCACCTCAGACCTGGAGCCACTGCCTCTGCACCTGGTCACCAAACTCAGTCACCTACCAGAGAACCAGGCCAGGCTGGAGACGAAGCTTTGGAAGCTCCAGGCCCAGGTGGGCTCTCCCTGCTGCCCTACACTGGCCTTGGAGCTCAGAGCCCCAGAAGAAACCCCAGCCCCATGACAGGCTCAGCAAAGGTCCAACCCTTGAGTAGCCTGCCTTACTGAGCTGACAGAGAATTCCTACCACACAGCGTTTCCAGTCCAATGGGCTCATGACGCTGCTCTTGTTCCTACAGAAGGGACCCAGTGGAGCCTCCCAGGGGAGCACATCAGAGCCACAGTGAGTACCCTGGGGTGGGTGTTGGGGAGATCTGCGGGGAGAGCATTCATTTATTCCCCCAACTCTAACTGCGGGGTGGGAGAACAGGGAGGCCCATCTGTGTCCTTGGGTCTCAGTCTATATGGGGGGCATCAACAATCACAGAAAGCCAAGTGCCTGGGGTGAAGGGGATACCTGACAGGAGAGGGGCTAACCGTGACTAGAAGGATCAGGGAGGGGCGCCTGGGTGGCTCAGTCGGTTAAGCGTCCGACTTCGGCTCAGGTCATGATCTCACGGTCCGTGAGTTCGAGCCCCGCGTCAGGCTCTGGGCTGACCGCTCAGAGCCTGGAGCCTGTTTCCGATTCTGTGTCTCCCTCTCTCTCTGCCCCTCCCCTGTTCATGCTCTGTCTCTCTCTGTCTCAAAAATAAATAAACGTTAAAAAAAAAATTAAAAACAAAAATAGAAGGATCAGGGAGAGACCCTGAGGAAGGGACATTTCAGCAAGACCCAGAGGACGGAAGGATGAAGAGGTGTGGTGGGATGGCCAGCAGAGGCCCTGGCCCCAGGACGGGATAGGGGCGGGCCGCCTGGTGACTTTCACAGCCCTTGCCTCTAGATCTCCGTGTGTCTGACTACAGCGGGCAGGGACTGTGTCAGCGCAACTCCGAGTTTCGAGAAGCAAACCCCTAGAATGGGGGGGAAGTCCTCCATCAACATCCATACAGCACTGGGGTCACTATGTTACCTCGTGACTTAGCCCTCTCTGAGTCCCTGTACAGGGAGGGCTGTCCTCCTGTACAGATGGCTCAAAGGCCCAAGGGGGGCCCAAAGTGGACAGGTGGGTCCATGCAGTTCTGCACTGGCTCCCAGCAGGCAAGTCAGGAATCTAGGTGCCCCAATTTGAGCATGATCATTGGTCAACACCTGGCCTGATGCTGGCCCTCATACATGCCCCTCCCTCTCTCCTCCCAGGGGCCAGGAACCTGCCTCCTGGGCCCAGATCCACCAGAAGCTCCAGGACTTCTCCCGTGGCACCCAGGTAGTGGGCAAGGCCTGGCTGGGGACCCCCTCCTCACACTCTGTCCTGCCTCAGAGCTTCTGCCCTCCCCATGCCAGGCAGAGCTGGAACGCGAGCGGGCAAAGCTACTAGTCCGGGCCACGATGGCTGAGGAGCAACTTTCTGAGCTACAGGACTATGTGGACCAGCACTTAGGCAGGTGGGCTGGGAGTGAACTGAGGGCCTCAGCTCCAGGCAAGAGAGTCAGGGCTTGTGCACAGCCAGGCAGGTGACTAAGCCTGACTCCTTCGAGCAGGTACAAACAAGAGATCCTGAGGCTGAGGAAGCTAATGGGTACAGAGGATGCCTGCAAAGTGGGGGCCACCCCTCCAGTCAAGCCCCAGCACTCCAAGACCCGCAGCCGCTAGCCAGCTGTCAAATGCACTCAGCAGAACTCTTCGCAGCTGGCATGGAACCCTCCTCACAGCACCCCCTTGCGGGCAGGGGTCATGCCACCCAACCCTCCACCTAACAAGAGTCAGTACGTGTAGTCCAGAGTCTTTATTGTGTCCAAGTGGTCAGCCAACCTGAGAACGGGGGGCCCCAGGGACTGAGGCAGAACTGGGTTCCGGGGAAGCCTGACCGTTTGGCCCACCACTATGGACATCATAGGCCCAGACACGGTCCAGACCCTCCCCCATCACAACCACAGGCTGCCAAGTGGGGAGGGGGAAGCGCCCCGACACCACTCGGGCCCCTGCGGGCAACTCTGCCCGCAGCTTGTCTTCCAGCAGGGGGAGCTGTGGGAGAGAGAGCAGGAGGGAGGACAGGGTGGGCAAGATTGAATACAACTGCCCCTGCCCAGCTCCTCCAGGCCCAACCCCTCCACTGAGGGTGGCCCGGGCCTCCCCTGGGGCTAGCAAACCCCAGACCTACCACACTAGGGGCCAGGAACACAGACACGTTGTGGCAGTCCCTCAGGCTCACCTGCAAGAAGAGGTCACCCCAGCAGGGAGCGGGGCCCCAGCCGAGGAAGAGGTGTGGTGAGCTTGGGGTAACTGTGGCTTCCAAGTCCTGGCCCCAGCCCACGCGGGTGCAGGCAGGGGAACCCGGGGTTGTCAGCAGGGTGGCCAACCCAGAGCTGGAAGTGTGGAGACCAGGCGTGGGGGCCCCTGGGGGTCCGGGACTCCCTGGGTTACCTTCCAGAGGTCCTCACGCAGGTAGCAAACACTGCCGGCACAGCCTGCTCTCCACGCGTGCAGCCGGGCCAGCCCCACTAGCCACGGGTTCAGCTCGTAGCCCACAGCCGGGCGGAGACCGCACTTATGAGCAGCCAGCACCTGTGGGCACACGCAACTGTGGGTCCAGAAGGTGGGCAGGTGCGCTGGCGAGAGGGGGAGACAAGGACACCCCCCCGCATCCCACTCCTTACAATCCTGCCGTCGCCAGAGCCCAGGTCCACCGTCTTTCCAGGACGGCCTCGCAATAGCGACAACACGTGCTCCACCTGCCGCTCACTTGCACCGACATAGGGCACCTGGGCAAGGAGGCAAGCGGGGCTGGGTCCCCAAACCTGATCCCACGTGGGGGGGGGGGCGGGTGAGACGCGCAGAGCTTGCCTCCTGAGCTTTCAAGGTCCCCACCCGCGGCCCGCCAGGGAGAGGCAGCGCCTCCCACTCTCTGCGGGTTCGGCTCCGCCCCCGGACCCCGCCCCCAGCCATGGCCCCGCCCCGCACCTGCAGCCGCAGCGGCACGCGGCGGAAGCCAGGCTGCAGCAGCAGCGCCCACGCGACGTAGGCGGCCAGGCCTGAGCCCGCCGCCGCCTGCAGCAGCTCCAGCGCGCCCAGCCGCCGCCCGCGCAGCTCCGACAGCGCCTCGCCCGGGTCGTCCTGCTCCATGGCGGCGGGACGCGCGCCCCAGGGTCGCCCCGCCCGAAGGCGCCTCCCGGGCTCGGGTCGGACACCCTCACACGCGAGCCGGAAGCCGGAGGGGGCCCTCCTCCCCGCCCCCTACCGGAAGTGACGGAGCGCCGGAAGTGCGGGGGGAGCGCCGGAAGCGGCCTTCCACTCGCTTTCCGCCGCGGCTCGGCCCCCTTCCCGCGCGTTCCGGGTCCTACTGGGACGTCTGCGGCCGCCAGCCGCACCGGCCCAGCCTGCGCACGCAGGGGACCCCTGGGAAGGGCAAGGCAGGCGTGGCCGGAGCCGGGGGCGGGGGGCGGCCGTGGAGCTTGGCGGGAAGGGAGCCCCGGGGTGTGGGGCGGCCCGAGCCGCAAGGCTGTCCCAGAGAGACTGGTGGAGGTCCCCGCCCACCGCGACACCCGAAGGCCAGCCAAGCCCGGGGGCGGGCTCAGGGAGGACACCCTCCCGGGTCCGTCCCACAGCCGAAGGCAATTAGCCCGAGTGGCCAGGACGGGGAGGGTGCGGCGGAAGTTGGGAGCTCAGCTGAGAGGTAGGGTTGACCAGGAGATCTAGCTGAAGGCACATGGCTGTGAGTGTGGTCGGACGGGGGCCGGATATGAGTGGTCGAGCGACTGGCAGCCGGCCCAGCCACGTGAGTGGAAGAAAGAGCCCCAAGAGCTAGGCAGACCACCTTCCTTCTCCAAAAACGCAAAAAAAAAAAAAAAAAAAAAAAAGAGTTCCCGGAGGTGACCTGGCAAAGCCTGGGGGTGGGAGAAACAAATAGGGGTACAGAGCCCTGGGTCAGGTGGCAGAGCCAGAACCTCCTCATCCCACCTTGAGGCTGGGTGAGATGTCTCGTGAATGTTAGGGGCTTTCATGTACACAGGTCATGGCCTGGCTCCTTGGACATCCGCGGCCCTGGTCAGGAGCCTCAGCATCAGACAATATAAACATGCCCAAGACCCCTGCCCACACCTTCAGGTATACATCGCCTCACATGCCTGCCTGTACTTGTCCCCAACTGGCCCAGTCCTGAAAGACAGGCGCCTGTGGGTGGCAGGAAACTCCAGTGCCATGCTCCCAAGAAATGAGCACTGGGGAGGAGGGTCGGCCCCACGTGGCTCACAGGATCCTGTCTCCTGTGGGACTGTCACTGGGCCCTCCCCAGAAAGAAAGTTTGTACACTGGGCTCTAGGCAGTTTGAGGGGGGGGGGGTGCTTACACAGTACCCCACCCTTGTGTGTTTTGTTCCTTGTTTTATTCCTAGGGCAGCACCTGGCACCTAGAAGGCACTCAATAAAAGCTGTTGACTGAATGAATGCACGTAACCAGACTCCTCAGTGCACACACCCCACAACTCTCATGTTTACTCAGGTGCTCTGCTCCTCAGCAGTTGGGCACGTACCTGTGTGAGTGCACATGCCCAGAGGTGCCCCACAGGCCAGCTCCCTTAGCCCACAGCCCCCACATACATGCTCACCCACACTGTTTCCCCTTGCCCCCGCCCCCCAGGGCAGGCATGAAGCCCCTGGCCCAAGACTTTGGGGCATGACCTGGAGCACCCCAGGCCTCCTGTAGCCCTGTTAGCCATACCCATTTCTGCCCTTTCTGCACCTTATGAAAAGAATACTAGTTGCAAAGTTAGCACTTTGCGGAGAGGGTGTGCATGGGAGGCTCAGGCACTTCCTGGGACAGGTGCGTAGAGACCAGTGTCCAACCAAGGGCTCAGCCCAGAGCAGCCGCCCTACGTTTTTGTGGGCAGGTGGTCTGGGAGGCAGTCCACAGTGACCCCTGGGTGTGGCCAGGGGCCTCCTTCCCATGAAAGGCTGTGGGGAACTGACCACAAAATCAGGACAGATACCAAGGGTAAGGATAGCCTTGGAGAGGAAGCCGTCCTTGGGGCCTGGACAAAGCAGAAACCTCCCAGCAGAGGAGGAGGATCAGGAGAGTACACCCATCTCTTCCTCCTCTGGTCTTTGCCGAGATGCTCTTCGGTGAGGGGAAGGGGGCAGACAGGGATACGACGCTCTGCAGTCCATGGGAAAGGTCCAGGCTGGAGATCAAAACACAGGGTCATCAGCACATTGATGGTTTGTAAAGCCACGAGGCTGCTCCAGCTCTCCGATGAGGGCATATCAAGGGACAGGAGAGGTCTACTGCGTGACCCTGAGCACTCCATGGTTGAAAGTTTGGGGAGAAGGGAGCGGCAGTGAGCCTCAGGAGGGCAGGTGGCTGCAAACCCCTGGGAACCTGCCTCCCCTACCCACAACTGTCAGCCAAATCTGGAGGAAGGAGCCCTGTGTCTGGGCCCTGCACAGACCGGCCGGCCTCTCTTTTAGTCTCAGCTCCTGCCTGAAAGATGAGGCGGCCCCTGGCCTCCATGCCCACCGTCAGCTCCTTCCCCACTGCAGACTGGCAGATGAGGATGGGAAGCTGTTTCTGGGGCTCAGCCTGTGAGTCCAGGTGCCCCAACCCCACCCTGAGCTTTGGCTTCCTCAGGAACGCGTGGGGTTGGAGTGAGCAGAGTCAGCCAGTCCCGGTTCAGAAGCCCTGGCATGCACCCCCACCCCAGGGGCATTCAGCCTCCACACAGGGCTTTGTCCCAAACTGCCCTAGCCTTTTATGTGACTGAGGCTGAAAAGGAAGGCGGAGGCAGCAACAATGGGGCCGGTGGCGGGAAATGGTCCTTAGAGACCCCATTGTATCACCCTGCCCTCCAGAAACGGTGCCCGACCCTGCAGAGGAGACCCCGCTCCCGTGAGGATGAGCCATGTCCGGATGCTACGCACGTCTCAGGGCCCTCAGGACAGAGGGGGCCATTCTTCCCCGAGGATCGGACGGGGCCAGGATGACTCTGCTGGGCTCCCAGCGGACCACAGAGGGAAGTCTGGCATCCTGCCAGATTGCACCGCCTTCCCTCACAGGCTAGGAGTGCCGTCTTCCTGCCTGTCCCCCAGTAAAGGACCCCTCCCTCCTCAGACCTGGGGAGTTACAGCCCTTTTTCTGCTTGCATTCTCACTTACGGAAGAACCTGGCCTCGAAGGTAGGAGCAGCAGAGCTGAGGATCCCGTGGAAGGAAGGGTCCCTGCTTCCCCCCAACCCAGGCAGCAGCTCGCCTTCAAGGCACGGGCACGGGCCACTCTCCCACTCACTAGCTGGGTGGCCTTAGACAAGGCATCACTGCCCAGAGCCTCGGTGTCCTACTCCGAAGCAGAAATCGGAGCAGTGGGGCTGGGGGGTGCTTAGATGGCCCAGGCTCAGGCATGGGACACTCCCATCTACGCTGGCTAATGACATCAGTGTTCCTATTGGTTGTGGCTATCACCTCAGAAGCAGCTGGGACCCTGAGGAGGCTGTCCCTCCCCACCCACCCTCTCCCAGCCCCTCCCCAGTGCCCTGCTCCCGGCGCTCAGTCCAGTGCCACCTCACAGGGGTGGAGGTGGTCGGCGTGGGCAGCCGCATAGGCACGGCTGAATTCCTGGAAGCGGGGTGCACAGCCCAGCCAGGCCTCACCAAAGCGGCTCCAGCCCATGAAGAGGAAGGCGCCGGGGCCAGGACGGACGCCGCAGCGCAGCGGGGTGTGAATGGAGGCCTGGCCCCCGGACTCCCCCACCCGGAACAGCGGCAGCGTCTGTCGGAGGACACGGGCAGCTGCCACTGTGATAACAGATTCCTGCAGCTCTGTGTTGTGGGCAACCCCGCGGATGGTTCCGTTGATCACTGCGGGGAAACATGCTGCCAGTGGCCGGCAGGGCAGGGCAGGGCAGACCCCAGCCCCCACCCCCCTGCGGTGGGGACACTCACCAAAGTCGCTGGTGCATGCAGTCAGCAGGAGCTCGGCGTCGCTGCAGGGCCTACAGACACCTGGCATGAAGGGGGGATCCCGACTGTAGGTCCTGCCCTCTCCTGGACCCCCCTAGGCCTCCCCCCAGCTAGAGGCAGGAGGGAGAGGGCAGGCCACCAGACCCTCCCCTCGCGGCCTGATGGCAACGGGGGACCTGAGGGAGCAGGCGGGCACACACATCTTGAAGACATGCTGTATTCGGGGTGACACTTGCACGCTCGTGCGGGCACAGACGTGGGCCTAGGGGCCGTGCCCAGCGCGCGGGCACAGGGACTCGCCGACCTGCAGGGGGTGTCTGGGGGCACACTCCCATGCACCCATCTTACATATGCACACCAGCACGAGGGAACCCTGCAGGCCCCAGAGCTGCCTCCCGCCGCCCAAAGACACCAGCCCAACCTGGTGGGAGACAGGAGGGGCTTTGGAGTAGTTGGCCTGGGGCCAGGGTGCAGAACAGAAAGATCCCCTGTGGGGTCAGGCTTCAAGTTCTAAGAGAGTAAAGAGCTGGGCCTGGTGCCCTGCAGGGGGGGGGGGCAAGGCAGCGTCTCCATGGTGACCAGGCCGCACACTGGACTTTTTGTTGTACTGGACTGGGGGAGGGGAGGGAGGTCACTGCCGGGCCAGGGAGCCCTGGACAGCTTTGGCTGGAGGCTTTGATTCTGTCCCGCCATCTTCCCCTCCCCCAACCCCTCAGGGACCAGGAGTCCCCGCGGCCTCCCCTTTCCCCCCATTCTGCCCAGTGCTAGCTCTTTCCCTAGGCTGAATCATGAGGGATTGCCCGCCCCCTTTCCAGACCCTCCGACCTGTCCTCGCTAGCTGTGTGGCCTCTGACAACCCATTTCGCTCTCATGCCTGTTGCTCTCCCTGCACAGTGGGGACGACGGGTCCACCCCCCACCCAGCTCATCACTCACCATCGGCACCAAGACCGTGGGCCTGTGGAGGCAGCTCTGGGTACCTGTCCTCGTGCGTTTCGAAGCGGAAGGAAGCCACGCGGCGGCTGATGTCTGGGTGCGGGGTGGCCTGCAGGAAGAGGGCCCGGCGCTCACGGGGACCCCAGCGCACGCACCGGCCCCCCGCCGGGCCCAAACCCTCGGCCAGCAGCAGCTCCAGGGCGCCGCCCGCCCGCTCCGCGAAGACTTGGGCGCCTGCGAAGGACCGCGCGGGCCGCAGGCAGGCGATGCCAGAGCGCGTGCCGGAGCCGGAGCCGGCCAGGGTCAGGCGCAGCGCCCCGGCCGGGTACAGCCACTGGATCACGCCCTCCGAGCAGGCCAGGGACAGCTGCCCCACGCTGCCCGGCTCCTGGGTCAGGCCGCTGGGGACAGGACGGGAGGCGCTGAGGCAGGCGGCCCGCGTCCCCACCCGGCACGGCCCGCTCGCCCTGCACCCTCCCCCGCAGCCAGCGGCAGCTGTGTCCACTTTGTTCTCGGGACCCCGGGGGCGCGGCCTTGGGGGGGGGGGAGGGGTCGTACCTGCCGCTCCAGCTGCAGCCGTCCCCCGAGTAGCCGGCGTGGGTGGCGGTGGCCAGGAGGCCCCAGCAGAGCGCGCAAAGCAGAGCAGGGGGCGGCATGACGCGGGCGGGCGGGGCGGCGGCGGGAGCCCCCGGGTCGCCAGCCGGCCCCGCGCACCCCTCCGCCCGCGCCGCACGGCAGCGGGGCAGTCCCGCCGGGTCCCGGGCGGCCGGGAGGCGGCGGGCCGGGCGCAGCCAATCGCGGCGCGGCCCAGGAACTTTCCACCAATCGCAGCGGCGCTCGCGGGAGGCGCGGAGGGCCGAGTTCGGGGCTCTGTGCGCCGTGTGTCCCCAGCTCGGGACCCCCGACCCCGGCCTCGCCGTGTGCGCCCATGTCCTGGAGCCCCGGGCCGGGATAGGGGTGGGAAAGGCGCCCACTGGAGCCTCGGGGCGGGGGCGCCCACTGGAGCCTCGGGGCGGGGGCGGGTGGTGGGGTGCTGTGGGGCGGGGGGGAGGGGAGGAGGAAGGGCGGCTCATCTCGGTGACCCTTTCCAAGAGTGGGCCCTGGGCTTCCAGCTCCCATCGTGCCCCGACCTGGCCCTGCTGATTCGTCCCAAGAGGTGCCCACAGAACCCCCAAGGATGAGGGGCCCGATGCTAGGCGTGTGGGCACCACGGAAAACCAGGAGCCAAAGGACAGCCCTGAGCCCCAGAATCAGGAGGTCCAGACAAACTGAAATGGAGCTAAAACCAAACACCCCAGGGTGCGTGTGGAGGCTGTGTGTGGGGAGGGGGGGAGCCCAGAGATTTCCTTGGAGCAAGGACTTCCTCTGCGTAGAGGGGATGGGGAACAGATGGCCAGGTAGGGCCTGGAGAGGATTGCAGGTGTGGGGGGAGGGGGGAAGCAGACTGCCCTGGCAAAGGCCTAGAGCTGGGTGAAACCCCTGAGTCGGATCACAGAGGCTCTAGGCACAAAGCCAGGAGTCCAACCGCGTACTCCAACCCTTGGGGCTACTGAGAGCTTTTAACCAGGGTCTGCAGGTAACAATATAGACTCTCTGCCATCTGTGGATGTGAACCCTCCACACCACTGCCCCCCACTCAGCCCTCCAGCTACTCCTGAGCCTGAAGGGCATGGCTGGCACATGAGGGAGATGGTCCCAAGGGGAAAGGGGACACACCCCAGGGCACAACAGGCCCCTGGCTCCAGGCAAGGTGGAGTGAAAACCAACTATCGCAACAGCCAAGAGGCAGAAGGAACCTAAGTGTTTACAGACACAGGAAAGGATAAACAAAATGTCCATCCAACAGTGGACTGTGATTCCACCTTAAAAAGGAAGGAGGGGCACCTGGGTGGCTCAGTCGGTTTAGCGCCAACTTGGGCTCGGGTCATGGTCTCATAGTTCATGAGTTCCAGCCTCAGGCTCTAGGCTGACAGCTCAGAGCCTGGAGCCTGCTTCACATTCTGTGTCTCCCTCTCTCTCTGCCCCTTCCCTGCTCATGCTGTGTCTCTCTCTGTCTCAAAAATAAATAAACATTAAAAAAAAAAATCTTTAAAAATGGTCAAGGGAGCAAATTTTACTCAGTTAAAAATGAAAGAGGTAGACAGGGCCCGTGCTGGGAACATAGAAGGTAAACGAGGTTCCAGTAGGAGGAGGGGAGAGGGCACCCCGGACAACACCACAGCTGCTGCGGTCCAGGCACCCGTGTCCACCTCCCACCTTCTGACCAGTCTCTAGGGCCCGTGTCCAGCCGCGGTCTCTGAGGCACGTAGTGGGCTCCGGGCGCCCTCTGGTGGCAGCGTGAGGAGTCAGCTGCAGACTCACCCCTGCCAGCCTAGAGCCCCTGTCTCTGACTCCCCACACCAGCTCTCCCCCAGAGAATGAGTCAATGTCCTGTGGGTGTCCCTGGCCAGTGGCCTGGCCCTGAGCCGTCTCCTCATCACCAGGATTCCCCCGTGCAGACCTCTTACCGTCGCCCAGTGGGTAATGCTGACTCTCTCCCTCAGAAAACCTGCACAGGGGCAACCTGTCTTCACAGCTGCTGCCCTCCCACCAGCAAAGTACCTTGCTGTCGTTAGCCATCAAAGATCTGCTTCCCGTAGGATAAGGAGTCCATCAGGCCATGCCTGCCCTCGATCACGGAGTGCAATGACCAGAAACACTGCAGGTGTTCAGTAAATACATGAGCAGTGAGTGGCTGCACCAATGAGCGAACAGAGGGCTGAATGACTGAATGAAAGACATCTCAGACTCCAGTGTCTGTGCTCACATGCCCCCAGCTCCAGGACCTTCAGGGCCCTGCCCCTCCAAAGGGGCCTCTCTCCATCCCCACCCATACCCTAGTTCTTCGCAGGGGGTGCAGCCGATGCTGGACAAGGAGGGGCATCCACGCGGAGCCCTGTACTCAAGCAGGGGGTCAGCCCCACAGGACAACGGGCACCTGACAGGAAGCCCCAGCCCTGGGGGCACAGGCAAGGAACCCTCATGACCAAGGCAGGGGCTGAGCTGGTCGAAGACCTGGGGGAGCGGCAGGTCCGAGAAACAGGGGGAATGCCTCAAGGACACTGTGGAGCCCAGGACAGACCGGGAACCAGGAAGGTGGCGAGTTGGAGGAGTGCAGGGCCAGTCCCAGGCCCATCAGGTACAGAAGGGCCTGCACTTGGCCTGGAGGGGACAGTGAACAGGTCCCCAGAGTAAGAAAGCCCAGACAGAGAGGTCAAGTTCTTTCACTCGCACAAGACTCGCCTGGGCTCTCACTTCAGCAAAAGTGGGGGAGAAGGAGAGGTGTGGCCTGAGCAGAGGCCAGCCCTGCCTGAGTCCCCAGCTGGACCTGTGGTCATCCAGACCCTTGCAGCTAGGCCCACCTGGATGTGCTGCCCCTCTGGGGTGGGGCTAGGGGCTGGGGACAGCAGAGACAGTTCCCAAACTGAATGCCAGGGGGTGCCAGGAGCCTACCAGAACCCGGACCCCCCGGTGATGTGCTCTGATGGTATCCACCATGAGCACTGGCCTGGATTGCCCCTACCCAGCTTGACCCAGGGTCTCCCAAGGTGCTGGAGTGACCAGCCTGCCCAGAGACCCCATCAGGGAAATGGTCATATCTGCTGACTCTTCTGGCTCCCCTTTGCCAGCACCCCATTTCCCTGACCCTCACCCCCAGCAGAATCTGGCCTTGCCCACCTATGGATGCTGCATCTGGAGACCCTCGACAGCAAGGTTTCTGTCATGGGGATGTTTTCTTCCCCTTGACAAGAAATCCACCCCCCCCCCCCCCCCACACACACACCTTGTATCTTCTGGAGGAGCCAAAAATGCAGCTGCAGATTGACTTGCAGCTGAGCTAAAAATAACTGCCAGGCTCCAGCCAGGGCCCAGGAAAATATCTCATTGCTAGGAGACGACCGTTACTGGGAGACCGCCATTGCTAGGCGACAGGGTTGCCGTGGTGACAGCTGGGCCCTGAGTCATGCTCAGCCCTGTGGCTCCGCCCCTCTGCCCCTGGCAGGCGGCTGGGTCCCAAGAGGAGGAAAGGCTGGGAGCAGAAGGCAGCAAAGGGGCCCACCCCCTGATGCCCACAGCCACCATGGCCACACCAGGCTTTGAGGTTCTCACTCCTGTGGGCGCCCATTCCAGCAGTGGAGTGGTGAGGACGGCGGAACACACAACTCTGCCCCTCACAGCCCCTCCCCGGGCGCTGGGGCACGGGAGGGAGGGCTGTGGGGGGGGGGGGGACAGAGGCGGAAAGTGTGCCCCATGGCTCCATAGCAGGAAGCTTCAGAGCCAGCCGAATTACAATCGGGCATGGGGCTCTCACAGCCTGGGCTGTGCTAGCTGCCGTGCTGACCTTCAGGGCACCCCCTTGGACCCCACACCTATTTCCCAGGAGGGGAAATACTTGCCTGATCCCCCCCCCCACCACCACCACCACGGACGGGAGGATTTGGGCCAGGCAGGTGGCTCCAGGACACATGTACCCAGAGCCCCCACAAGGAACTGCCTGAGGACCTCCTGTAAGGAACCCCAGGCCAGCCATGAGGAGTGACCGCATCGTGGGCAGCCCCAACCCCTGATGTGACCCTTCTCCCCATCTCATAGAATGGTTTCAGGGTGGGATTCACCAACAGCCTTCACTCCTCACCCTCCGGGGACTAAACAACCAGAAACCTCCAGCAGCCTGGACTGGGGACACTCCTCTGTGCTCATGCACCAGCCCAAGGAGTGCTCCAGGGGATGGAGATGCTCCAGAGGAGGGAGTATTTCAGGTGATGTGATGCTCTAGGTGAGAGGTGCTCCAGGCGAGGAGTGCTCCATGGGACGGGTGTCCCCTATGGGACACCATAGGGGAGCACTGTGGCCCTGGAGGAAGGCCAGTGTGGCCACAGCTCCCAGAGCAAGGGGCCAGGTATAGGGCACAGCTGGGGGCCGGCGGTGCTGGAGACTCGGGGTTTTTGGGCTGCAGCGGAGCAGACAGAGCCCTAGGAGGATGGGGCCGAGTCCCCTGCACCACGGGGAGAACAGTGGCCGCCATCAGCCACGGAGGAGAGCAGCCGGCTGGACGAGGAGGGTGAAAGAGGTGGAGGAGGGAGCAGAACCCACTGGTATTCGGGAGGCAGGCTTGTGCAACGGTATTTCACATCCCTCCGAATAAATATTTTTCTTCGCTCAGATCCTTCCAAGGCAGGGAGTCTTCTGAGGCCCCGCTGAGGGCGGAACTTGCTCTCTGCATGAGGTCCTGGCACCTCCTGGAAGCAGGAGGTCAAACCCTGTCCTCCAGGTCACGGTCACACACCCTCCACACCGGGGCCCCCACGGGGTGGAGGATGAACTGGAAGGCCAGCCCGCTGGACTTGCACACCAGGGGCGACTGTGTGGGTGACAGCACTCAGTCACCCCTGCCACACGGGAAAGCCGCCGTCACCCCAGCCTCAGCAACCGGATCCAGGGCCCTGCACACAGCAAAAGCAGCGCTCCAGCTCGCAAACAGCTAGGCTCCCCCCCTGCAGCTGCCCCCACCTCACAGCAGCCCCACTGGGTCCTGCTTCCCACCAAACGCTGCGAACACCAGCTGTTTTCATTTCCCTCTCCCCCTCCAGGGCCTTCCCTCTTGGCCTTAAGGCTCCTCCCCTAAAATGAAGACCCCTCTCTGCTCTCCCCACACCTGATCCCTCCCCAGTCTCTGCTCCCAGGAGACCCCGGGATGGGGTCCGGGATGGTCACCATTAGCCTCCATTCTCTGCTCTGAGCCTGCTGGGAAGCCGGAACAGAGCCCTGCACACCCTCCCTCTGCATCCCACCCGGGGCCCCTCTCCCAGCCTGGTCCCTACACAGCGGCCATTACCAACACCCCCCTCCAGTGGGTTCCAGAGCGGGCTCGCCAGGCTCAAGTCCTCAAAACCTAAAAACCCGTGCACACCCCTTCCGGGGTAACTTCGCCCACCCTGCCATCCTTGGGGTCGCCTGTCAAGTGTCCTGTGCTCAGGAGCGACGCCTCCAGCCCCCTCCCGCGGTTACTGTCACGTGGCCCTCTTGAAATTTCATCGCGCTTGTCACTCCCTTGTAATGATCTGGTGGTCACTTGTTTCTCGGCTCTGCGGGAGAGGGGGCGTCCCCGCTGCGGGGGGTTCTGGACTTGGCACCCAGCAGGTGCGCCGGAGACGTGAGGGCCACGAAGGGGGCTTGGCCGCCCGCTCCGCTCCGCAGGAAGGGCTGGGAGGGGGAGGGGGGCACCGTCCTTGCCCTCGAAGGTGGCATCCCAGGGTCGGGACGCGCGGGGCCGGCACCTGTCTGCGCGGGACCACGTATCC
Organism: Acinonyx jubatus; assembly: GCF_027475565.1. Classification (NCBI taxonomy): domain Eukaryota; kingdom Metazoa; phylum Chordata; class Mammalia; order Carnivora; family Felidae; genus Acinonyx; species Acinonyx jubatus. The sequence continues at coordinate 36,985,374 of NC_069398.1, read as the reverse complement.
CCGAGCCAACCGCCGGCGCCAAAGGAGCTCGAGTCCTCTCCCCCCGCAGGTCTCCGCGCAGGCAGGGCTCTCCCCGGACAGGCGGCTCTCGGGCTGCGCGCCCTGCCCGCCCCGCCCCGCCCCGCCGTGCGCGCGGGTCTGCTGTTGTGCGGGCGCCCGAGGCGGAGGGGCAGGGGTGCCGCCGGGCCGGCGCGTGCCCGTGGGCGCGCGGCAGGGCGCGGCGGGCGGGGCGGGGCTCGGCATCCTCGGCGCCCCCGCCCGGGCTCGCCAACCGGATTGGCTCCCGGCGCCGGGAGCGCGCGAGGGCGCGGCGTGTAGAGCCGGGCGGGGGGCGCGCGCGGCGCCGCCGGCGGCCGCGGAGGAGCGCGGGGAGGAGGGCGCGGGGAGGGAGGAGGCGCCCGCCCGGCTCCCTGCAAAGCGGCCTTATTTATCTGGGCACTGCCTCAGCCTCCCCGGTGGGAGGCTCGGGCAGCCGATCCTCTCCCACCGGGGAGCTCCTCTCCGGGCGCGGCCGAGGGGGCCGGCCAGGCCGGGGCGCGGGGCGCGGCTGGGCCCTGCCGGCCAGGCCAGCACCTCGGCCGCCTCCCCGCTTCGCCAGCGCCCATGCCGGGCTCCCCATGACGAGAAGACGCCCGGCGGACAGCGTGGCATGAGCCAGGTGCCCGGGCCGAGGTAAGGTGTGTGCACCGGGCCAGGCTGTGGAGCCGGGGAAGGGGCCAGGCCACGCCATCGCGGCGGCCACAATGAGGAGGGGGGAGGGGGCTTCGGACAGGGCCGCCAACACCCCCAGGGTCTCACATACGCGCGGCCGCTTCCCAGGCGGAGGCCACTGAGCCTGTGGTCCTGACAGGCCCTCCCAGGGCTCCTGACCCCAGAGGCTGGCTGGTTGAAGCACGCTCCCCACAGCCACTGGACCAGGGCTGTGGGCCGGTGCCGCCCGACCATATCTCGGTGGAAGCGGAACTGCAGGCCCCCAGCTGGCGTGGCTGGGTGAGATCCTGGACCTCCTTTGAGCTCTGAGCTTCCCTCCCAGCACCACGAGCCCCTGGGCCTATGAGACAGGTGTTAGACACAGTTCCACTCCTGGAGCCATGTGGATGCATGGCGGGGGCCCAGTCTGCCCTGGACACCTGGGCCTGTGTGGAGCTGCCACCACAGCAGGAGGATGAGGGGAAAGGAGGAGGCTGGCCACGTGCCTGGTCCTGGAGGAGGGGTCGAGCCTTGGCCAAGGTTGGACGGCCCCATAAGGGAAACTGGGCACTCTGAGACTTGCTAGGGCAGGGGTCTGGCCTCCCGGGATTTCAGGGGAGAGAGTCCCCCACCCATCACCCCAGAAGGCACCCAACACCCTAGCTGTTGGAGCCTCAGGGAGCCCACGGCCCAGTGGCCACTCCTCCAGCCCCTCCCGGCCTCTGCACAGGAAGCCTTCCCTCCAAAGAGAGAACAGATGGCGGATGCCGCTTCACCTGCCCACTCGGTCAGTCCCTTCCCGGTACCCGCCACCTCCCAGGCCCCTTCTTTCAGCCAACGCCTTTGAGCGGAGGCCTGGACTGGGTCCCTGAGAGGGCAAAGGCTTGATGGAGACTTGCTGGCCTGGCAGGAGGTGGCCACAGGTCTGGACCAGGAGCTATGGGGACAAGGGAGATCCAAACCCCGGTCATAAACGTGGGCAGTGCAGGGCAGACTGTTCAGGCCCCAAGGGCCCGCCGTCTCCGCTACTTGGCTCCCCTCTTCCTCAGCCACCTCTCACTTGGGCCAGGCCTATAAGTACCCCTGATGCTGGGCAGGCTCTCTGGACAGGCGCTACCCTCCAGTTCACACCCACTTCCAGGGCACTTCAGTGAGTCCTCTCTCCCAATGGAAGAAGGACACAATTAGCCCTGAGGTAGGGGCACCTGGGGCCCTCGAGACCACTGGCCTGGGCCCAGGAAGCCTGCGCTGCTGAGAGCCAGGGAGACATCTCACCCCAAGGTAGGGCCCTGCTTGGCTGCCTGCAGCCCCATCTTGTCACACGTGGGTGATCGCTGCCATGCCTCAGAGGGGAAGAGTGGAGGTGGCAGTGAAGGAAGGCTCTGTGGGGTAAGTGGGTGGTTCAGAACCTTCCCCACCACTGGCAGGTTGGAGCCGCAGCCAGACCAGTCACAGAGGGTGGGCTTGGACCCCATCACTTCACTTGGTGGGGAAGAGGGGGAGGGTTTGAGACAGCCACCCAAAGAGGCAGACACTAGATGCCCCCAGTCTAGGCACTGGAGGGCTCATCCTCCAGAGCAAAAGAGCCAAGATGAGGCGTGGAGCCCAAGCCCGTTCCCCAAGGTGCCCAGTCCCACATGGCCAAGCTGTCTTGAGCTTGACCGCAGGACTGGGTCTGATGAAGCACCGATTGGGTCTCTTTTGAAGCCATGTGCTCACTTCCTGGAGCCCCCGGGGCACGGGTGGGGCAGCCTGCACCCCAGAAGCATCCCTGGGCTGGGGGCGGGAAGGGAGTGCTGCCTGGCACATGTGCAAAGTGACAGGGATGTGAATGTGCCTGAGTCACGGGGCTTGTCATGGAGTTTGTCAGCCCGCACTGTGTCCCCAATCCCAAGCTGGTTGTCACCCCAGTCCCTGGGGATGTCACTGCAGATCGACCCGATGTGAATTTTTCTGGCTACCCACACCCTGTCCAGCTCCATGGGCCTCAGTGGGCCAGGAGAATTGGTCAGTGCAGGTCCTATCAGGGCCAGACCCCTCCAGCATTCACGGTGGGCTGTGTCAGAGTATCGGGGATGAAGGAAGAGATCTCGGAGTTGGGGGCCATGAGGAGTGGAGGGTTTCCTAGGCACGAGCAGTCCAAAAGAAGAGAGTCCTGCAGCTTGCAGCCTCTGGAGAGAGAGCAGGGGCATGACAGAGACAATGCTGGGGGAGACCACTAGCCTAAGGTCACAGGCTGGGAGGACACAGGGGACAGGAGAAGCAGAACAGGGCAGAGGAAGAGGCCTCAGGAAGTGCACCTGGCCAGCGGCAGACCAGCTGAGGGCCCAGGGTCACCATCTGGACCTCAATGCCTAGCTTGGTCTTTGGAGGTCAGACAAACTGGGGTCAAATCCCAGCTTTGTGCACCTTTTGAAAATTCAGTCTCTGAGCCCTACTTTCCCCACGCCTGGTCAGGCAATGTGTGAAGGGCTCAGACCAGCAATAGAGGAGTGGCACTGGGAAGAGCAGGGCAGGACCAGCTCCTCCCTCCCTTCTGGTGGCTCCTGTCCCCTCTCCCTGGATCTGGCCAGATTATGAGGGATGGGCAGGCAGCCTCCTTAACCCTGCAGCTCCCATAGTGGGGACTCAGCCAAAAAAGAGATGTGAGCCATCCTCTTCCCATGGGCCTGAATAATTGCAAGGCCCACCCTAAGCCCTAGGGTCTTGGGTGCCTTCTCAGAGACTCTGGCACCAACCCAACCCAGTGGCTGCCCTCACTGTGGACAGTGGCCTCTGCTACAACCAGGATTAACAAACTGAGCTACAAGCAGCTCCCCTACCGTCCACTGCCCTCTTCTTCATCTGGCCTGTCTTCCATCAAGCCTCCTGGGCATCTGGCAGCCATATCCCTTTCTGCATGACCCTGCTGACTGCCATTATTCATTCATTCATTCATTCATTCATTCATTCAGCCAGCACTCAGAGGCCACTCAGTCATGGTGCTGCCTGTCTTCAAGAAGTCCCCAGCCAAGGGAAGAGACAGATGGATGGACAGTAATGACTGAGACCCTGGAGATGCTTTTTTTCAGGGCTGGGGAGTCCCGCAGGGGGAGACCGGGGTGGTGCTCACACTGAAGGATGGTGGGTAAGGAGCTGGCAGGGTTAAGAAGTGGGGAGGCCGACTGAGCAAGCAGGGGGCCCATCATGTGCCCTGGGAGGGGATGAGGAATACAGAACAGGGGGTCTGGCTGGACTGTAGGGCCATGGCTGAGGAGGAACCAGAGGCGAGGCTGTAAGGTGGACTTGCTAGGTCTCAGGGCCCAGTGACTTGGCCGCAAAAGAAGCAGTTCCTTTCAGAGCCTCAGCGTGGGCATCTGGAGACTGTCGGCCTGGGAGCCACCAAGTTCTGGAGTCCTCCCAGGAACCTGGAGCCCCCGCAGCCTATCCCAGGAGGACCTCCTCCAGAATTCCGCTCCACACGGAGGCACAAGACACCAGGGGCTGAGGCTGAGAATAGTGCAAGTTTGGCCATCTTTTTAAAACGCCTCTTTTCCTAGCGTTAGCTCCTAGTGCTTAGTTCTAAAGGAGGAGGCAGACCACATAAGACTGGCCACTGCCCCTACCCCATCCTGACTAGAAACTCCGGGCAGGTCCTCTGAGCCCCAGTGCATGCAGTAGGGACAGGAACAAGTACGAAAGAGGTTGGGGTCTCGCAGCCCATCTGGCTGGGTGGGTGGGACCAGGCAGAGGGCCACTTGTCCCAGCCCCCTGCAAGAGACCCCCTGCCTAACTGACAGGAAGACTCATCTCTGACCGCAAGCTCAGTTCTCTCCTAAAGCCCTGACCCCTGGGCCAAGCTGTGGCTGTTTCCAGTTTTGAGCCACAGAGCAAGGATTGTCAGGCTGGGTCAGTGAGGCTGGAGTGTGCAGGTGGAGCCCAGCAGGACCATGGACAAGGTCAGGAACTCAGAGCTGCTTCCGCCGAGAGGCAGCTCCAGGCGAAGGCACGGCAGAAGGGCTAACCCACTGGCAGGCAGGGCAGTGCCTTCTGGCCAGGGATGTGAGTGTGAGATAAGGGGCAGCCAGGCCTCGGACACCCCCACCCCCACCCCCAGGCGGAGGCCATCCTCGACCTGGCCCCTCCCTCCCGTGGGCTCTCTTCACCCGCTGGCTGTTTTCACCAGCTCCACCCTGAGGCCTGAAGAGGGGATGGGACTGTGGGCGCGTGCAAATGTGAGCTCCAGTGGGGTGGATGGGGCGGGGGGGGAAGAGCCCTGCAGATGCCCGGGGCATCCACGTGCACCCTGCCCCCCACCACCAACTCAGGCACTCCACGTGCACACCCGTGGCTGGGAGCATCTTTAACCTAAATCGGCACTGCTCTTGAGTTATTTCTCCCCTGGTGCCACCTCCGCCGCCTCCTCCGGATCTTGGCGGAGCGGGCGGCTTCTCGCCCCGCCCCGTCGCCTGCTGAGCTGGTTTGCCGGGGCCGTCCCCCCTCCCCACCCCCACCAGCCGCTGTCCGCGGTGGAGCCCGCCGGGGCCTGGCCTCCGAGCACGCGCACAGCGGCTGGAGGGGCGCTGTCCATGGTGCTGCGCTCCGGGGCCGAGCCAGCCGCGCCTGGTCTGCGGGAAGCGGCGGAGGTCGGGTGGGTGGCGCGCCCTGAGCCCTGAGATCCTGGCGCCGGGCACCGGGGACACAGAAGGTATTCAGGCTGGGGCTGCCTTTCTGAACCCAGTACAGCCCACAGGAGGGAGTCGACAGGACGACAGGACAGCCTCTCCTCTGGTCCCAGGAGTGGGCGGCCAGTAGTGGGCTTCACCCTGTCCCTCCATGAGGCACTTCTGATCCACAACGGTCTCCTCATCACATACTGGTTTTAAGAGATCTGGGGCAGCCCTCATGTCAGGCTGCTCCCCCCGCCCCCCGCCCCAACACACACGGGGCTGACATGAAGCTAGTGGACATTCAGCAGACGTTGTTATGAATGTCGTGTTTTATCCAGTGTGAGGCTGCTACTATCTGGTCATGAGCTGCAGTAAAGGGACAGCCAAGGTTGGGGAGCCTCCCCTGGGGAGGGTGGGCCTGATGTGGACTGCCAGGCTGGGGGCTCATGGCTGTCAGAGCAGGAAGGCCTTTCGACCCAAAGCTGAGTTGGTAGCCATGAGGCCATATGTTCCCATAGACCCCTGGTCCCAGCCCAGGTCAGCAACCCCTCCACAGATGTGGAAGGCCAGCAAGGGTTGTCCTGTCCAGGGCTTGGAAGCCAGTGGACGCATGGTGCTGGGTAGAGCAGGGCAGGGTGGCTCACTTCCCTCCCTCCTAATGGCTCCTTACCCCTTCCCCTCAGGACGGCCATGGGGTCCAGAAGCAACTTCCTCACCACTTTCCAAATGCTGACTGTGGGCCATACACTATGCTTAGCCCTTTTCACATGTTGTCGTGTGGGGGTGTATCATCCTTTCTCAGGCTCAAAAGTAAGGAAAGTGAGTCTCAGAGAAAAGTGCCTCACTGAGGCCACAGAGCCAGGGTGTGTGACCCTAGAGCTTGTATGGCTAAACCACTGGGTGCACTGCCTTTCCATGGGATGTCTAGAGTGGGGGTGGGCGAGAGAAGATCTGGAATGTGGAGCAGATCGTGGTACTGTGAGGGTCCCCCTGCCCCCCTCTCCAGGGCTATCTGTGCTCAAAGCCATCTGCCACCCATTCACAACCTCAGAGCCCTGGTGGGGGGGGGGGGCGCATTGGGGGGGGTGGCTTCAGTCCCACCCTAAGAGGAACTCTCTACAAATATGCTTCCACGGCCAGCCCTAGTCCAAGCCTCGACTCCACCACTTACTGTGACCTTGGGCAAACAGTTCATGCTGCTTTGTTTTCCTCATCTGTAACAATGGGCACGGTCATCATAGTACGATCCTCAACGGGTTACATGGAGGATTACAGGACAGTATGTGTCCAGGGATCATTGTGCTGGCATCAGAGTAAACCTCACCCTTTCTTTTGGGTAGATTATGAACCACAGAACCTCCAGTAGGCACTGACATTTTCAGGGGCTGGTGTGTGAGTCTCAGACAGGGTCCTGGAACCACTCCTCAGAGGCATGCTGGAACCCCACAGTGGAGATGCAGAGGCCGCCCCACACCAGCTCCCTCAGTCTCCCAGTTCCTACCCGGGTAGAGGTAGGCCTGGCAAACACTGATGTTGGGCATCAGGGTAGTAAAGGTGAAGGGAGCAGTCCCAGGCAAGTGTCTGTCTGTCGCTGCCTCTCTTCTCTCATCTCTAAAACGAGAACCATAGTACCTAGCTGTCAAAAAGATGTGAGTACTGGTTGAGCTCAGTGCGCATAGTAGGTGCTCAGGGAGTGTCATAGTCATGAACAGCCCTGATCTCACAGTCGGGGAAGAAGGGACTTAGATTCAGATCCTTTCTGTTGGGAGGTTCTGGGAGTGCCAGGGGAGGAGATGCCCTGGGATGGGAAGGAGCCCAGCCCTGCTGCAGCAGGAGACTCATTACCCCATCCTGGACCCTGTCTGCAGATCGAGCGAGGAAGATGTCGAGCCCGGGTGTGGACGGCGACCCCAAGCCTCCATGCTTGCCTCGAAATGGCCTGGTAAAGCTGCCGGGCCAGCCCAACGGCCTGGGTGCAGCCAGTATCACCAAGGGCACACCAGCTGCCAAGAACCGGCCCTGCCAGCCACCACCCCCACCCACCCTCCCACCACCCAGCCTGGCTGCCCCACTGCCACGGGCTGCCCTAGCTGGGGGCCTGTGCCCCCCAGCAGGGCTCCCCCTTGGTGGACCAGCCTCAGTCCCAGTTCCTGGGCCCCCAGTGGAGCGGCCACCACTGGCCACAGATGAAAAGATCCTCAATGGCCTCTTCTGGTACTTCTCAGCCTGTGAGAAGTGCGTGCTGGCCCAGGTGTGCAAGGCCTGGCGGCGTGTGCTCTACCAGCCCAAGTTCTGGGCGGGCCTCACACCTGTGCTGCATGCCAAGGAGCTCTACAACGTGTTGCCTGGTGGCGAGAAGGAGTTTGTGAACCTGCAGGGCTTCGCTGCGCGTGGTTTTGAGGGCTTCTGCCTGGTTGGTGTCTCCGACCTGGACATCTGTGAGTTCATCGACAACTACTCCCTCTCTAAGAAGGGCGTCAAGGCCATGAGCCTCAAGCGCTCCACCATCACTGATGCCGGCCTGGAGGTGCGCCCTACCGGTGGCCTAGAAGGGACAGGGGTGGGGTGTGCAGGGCCAAGTAGCAGCAAATGAGCTGGGGGTGGGGGGAGGGAGGGTGCCCCCAGAGGAAACCCCAGGCATACAAGGAGCAAAGGAGCTGAGGGTGGTGCTGGTGCTCTGTGGATCATGTCTCTGGGGGAGGGGAAGCAGGACTGGTTACATAATTGGGGGGACCCAATCCAAAATGAAAATTCAAGTCCCTTGTTCAAAGATGGTTAAGAATTTCAAGACAGCAACATCAAAGCAATCAGTCAAGTGGGAGCACCCTCTGAGCTCAGAGCCCTACATGCCTGTGAGGCCAGCCTTGGGTGGGGGGGGGGGGATGCTGCAAGGGAGCAGGTGCTCAGGCCAGAGGAGCAGCTGTGCAAGCTGCCCCTTCCCCAGGGCCAGGACTCTAACCATCAAATCCTTAACACCAAGTGCTCTGGAGCCCCTGCTCTGGAGAGGCCCTGAGCTCCCAGGTCCCCCTGTGCTCTGCCTCTTCTCTTAGAATGTTGTGTTCATGTGAGAAACACACTGTGACGTGCACTTGTCCTGTTTTACACCCGTCTACACTCGAGAACACTGCTTTCTGCCCCTCATCGGGCTCCTTCCGCCCCGCCCCCCCCCATCCTCACCACGCCCTGCTGCCCGCAGGTGATGCTGGAGCAGATGCAGGGGGTCGTGCGCCTGGAGCTGTCAGGCTGCAACGACTTCACCGAGGCGGGGCTGTGGTCCAGCCTGAGCGCCCGGATCACCTCGCTGAGCGTGAGCGACTGCATCAACGTGGCCGACGACGCCATTGCGGCCATCTCGCAGCTGCTGCCCAACCTGGCCGAGCTGAGCTTGCAGGCTTACCACGTGACGGACACGGCGCTGGCCTACTTCACAGCACGCCAGGGCCACAGCACGCACACGCTGCGTCTGCTCTCCTGCTGGGAGATCACCAACCACGGCGTGGTCAATGTGGTGCACAGCCTGCCCAACCTCACCGCGCTCAGCCTCTCCGGCTGCTCCAAGGTCACCGACGACGGCGTCGAGCTCGTGGCCGAAAACCTGCGCAAGCTGCGCAGCCTTGACCTTTCGTGGTGCCCGCGCATCACGGACATGGCGCTCGAGTACGTGGCCTGCGACCTGCACCGCCTGGAGGAGCTGGTGCTGGACAGGTGCGCGCGACCCCCACGCCTGGGCAGTGGGGGGGGGGGGGGGGGGCGGGGCCTTCTGAGCGGGGAGCCTAGACCAGTGGAGCGACGTGGAGCGGAATGGCGCTGCCGCGTGATGGGGAGTGGGTTGAGGACGGGCGCTCACAAACCCGGGATCCAGAGTGGCCCTGTAACAAGGGTGGGGCTGAACCGCCCCCCACCCCGGAACGGGTGGTGCCACCAAGCAACCAGGGTGGGGGTTGGGGGGGACCTGGCTGGGGAGAGTCTGTGGAAAGGGAAGCGCTCTCATCTGTGCAGGCGGAGGGGAGCTTCAGGCCTGGACACGCCGGGAAAAGCAGGAAGGGGCGGAGCTGAGGGGCGGGGTGTTTCAAGGTGGGCAGCGCCCCTCTGTTGCACCCACAGGTGTGTACGCATCACGGATACTGGCCTCAGCTACTTGTCCACCATGTCGTCCCTCCGCAGCCTCTACCTGCGATGGTGCTGCCAGGTACCCGCCCTCCTCGCCTCCCAAGACTGGGGAGCGGAGGTGGGGGACTCGGCCCTTCCCAGCCGCTCAGCCCGCTGCCCTGATCCCGGAAGGGTCAGAGGAAGTTTGGGTCCCTCCACGCCTAGCACGCGACACAGGCCGAGCACCCGGACTCCCTGGGGCCCTCAGCGCCACTCCCCCGCTGCCTCCTGGCTCCTTGGGAGGCCGAGAAACCCCCTTTTTGAGCCCTGCCCCCCTGCGCCTCCAACAGCTCCAGGCCCAAGGCCTGACCCTAGAAGTGCCCCCCCCCCCACCCCCGCCTCCCCGCCAGGGCGCGAGCAGAGGTCGTTAACCCGCCCTGCCCTCCCCTCCCGCCCAGGTGCAGGACTTCGGGCTGAAGCACCTCCTGGCCATGAGGAGTTTGCGGCTCTTGTCTCTGGCAGGTGAGACCCCACCCGCCCCCACCTGGCCCTGCCGGGTCCCTCGCGCCGATTCATACCTGGGGCTGACTCCCCGGGTCCCAGGGCCCGGTCCGGAGGGAGACGCCGGGCGAGCTCTGCCGGCCCCCGCACTCAGCCGCCGCCTGGCCTCCCGCCCGCTGCAGGCTGCCCGCTGCTGACCACCACGGGGCTGTCGGGCCTGGTGCAGCTGCAGGAGCTGGAGGAACTGGAGCTGACCAACTGCCCCGGGGCCACCCCCGAGCTCTTCAAGTACTTCTCGCAGCACCTGCCCCGCTGTCTCGTCATCGAGTAGCGCGGGCCTCCCCGCCCCCGGCGCAGGAAGCCGCCACGCTCCGGGGCGGGACGCCTTCTCCCGGCCCTGCCCTCAGGGGAGCCCTCGCGCCTGCGGCCCAGCGCGGGAGGCAGGGCGAACCTGGTGACCGCCCGGCCCCCGCGCCCCTCCTGGACCCGCCCGGGCGGGGAGGGGCGGCGGGCGGGCCCAGCCCCACGCACGCACGCACACTCGGGGACTCTGTGCATGCCCCTCGTGCCCGCACTGCACGCCCGCCCTCCACCGCACCACAGCCGCCTCCATCATTCGTCCACCCGCTGGGGGTGGGGGGGTGGGGCCGGGGCTCGGTCCTAGGGGGCGCTTTGAGCTCTCCTGACCGCCGCCCTTACCACCTTCCCCGCCACACCCTGCTCTGTCTCCCCGCTGTCCCCCATCTCGGGCAGGGCCCGGAGGGACTGAGGGGAGCTGAGTCCCCCAGGACACAGGGGCCAGAAGAGCCCCAAGGGCTTCCCGCATCTTCCACTGCACCGCGCCTGAGGCCCTCGGAGGGGTGCGAGGGGAAACAGGCCACCGCCAAAGCCATGGCCCGCCAAGGAGCCCAAGTCCCTCCCGCCCGTGCCCCACCTCATGCCAGCCTGACCCCATGAGACCTCCCCTTTTCCTGGCCACTGTATGAGGCAGTCCCCTGCTCGCCCCATCCCCCACTGGCAGGTCTATGGGTCCGTGGGCCAGAATGGGGTGGAATTGGGTTGAGGGAGGGACAGCCCTGGCTGACAATGATATTGGTGTAATCAACATTAACCGAGCCCGCTGCAGCTTACCTCAACCCGGGCAGGACACCACCACCTTGAGAAACCACAAGCTGGAGCAACTCTCAGGCCCTGCAGGCCTTGCAAACAGCCCTGGGTGGACCCCACACCAGTCCCTGTAGCCAGCTAGGCCCAGCCTCCTCAGCGCCACACTTTATCCTGGGCAGGTCTCTGTCAGGTGGAAGCTGGAAAAGCGGGCCCCAGCCAAGGCTCAGGATCAGCGCCAGCCAGCAACTCCAATCTTACAGTGGCCAGCACACCCTCAGCATCCAGAGGAGGGAGGGCTCCTTTCTAGCTGCCCCCACCCCCTCCCCAGCTTCCCAAACCTCTGCCTGCCCAAATGGGCTCTCGCCATGTTCTGTCCAATCCCAAGACATACAGAAGTCCTGGGGATGCTGGCACATCTTGGCAATTGCTGAGGAGGGGGCTGGGACCCCTTTCCATCCCAACCTTGAGCCCCAGGAAATACAGTGCCCACACCCAATCTTGGGACACCCCCTGTCTGGTTGGAAGAAAGTAACCAGTTTCCAGAGAGCCAGAGAGTGAGCGAGAGAGAGCGAGAGAGAGAGCGAGAGCGAGCGAGAGAGCGAGAGATGCTGTTGAAGCAGAGAAACAGTTCAACAGCCCAAAGATTTCCCTGTCCTGGAGTGCCCACAGGAAGCTCCGGGGCTGAGGTGGTCAGGAGCCAGTTTCTTCAGCCCCTCCTCCCCACGGCTCCCTAGTGGGGAGGAGGCAGCTGTCCATTTGTCCAAAGTATTAATGCAACTGAAGCTGTGATATTTCCAACGACTGTAGGAGGAAAAATTAAGGGGAGAGAGGAAAACAAAACAAAACCAACCAACCCCTAAAATCATTTTCTTATTGTACATAACGACCTCATTCTCCTGTATATGCGGAAGATATAACCTTATATTTGGTAAGTGTTTCTTGTGCTATTTTATCACGTGACCTGTTTATAAAAATATATATTAAAAAAGTTGTAAAAACACGTGTCTGAGTTGTTTTTAGGTCATCCGACCATGGCAGGGAAAGGTGTATCTGCCCAGGGTGGCCCAAGTCTCTGGACTCTTGTGCACCGCTCAACTCATCACACTTTCTGGTTCTCTCAACACGCAGAGGTTGTTGCCACTGTGCAGACTGGGAACACAGCAGCGACCAGTACATTCGGTCCCTAAGCTTTCATTGCTTTGGGGAGGAGAGAATGATACCAAAGTCATTACATATAAGAGTAACCTCAAAATATCTAGAATCTAGTCCATCCTTCCAGAAGGGCAAAAATGAGCCCTGTTTCGTGCATTGGGTAACTGAGATTAAGAGGGGGGCAGGGATGTCCTATAATCATACAGTACAGCAAGGACCGAACAGGACTCAAAACCAGGAAAGAAAGGACGGCTCAGAGAGGGTCATTCGATTGCCCGGGGGTGGTGTGAACCAGCAGGATCTGTCAGGCACCGGAGTTTGTGGAGACCAAGACAGGCATGATCCCTGCCTGATATACACTCGTGTGCCACACGCAGTGACCAGTAAACGAAGGAATGCGTTTTGACAAGCACTGTGGAGGTGACAGTGACTGGAGAGGCCACATGTTAGATGTGGGGGCCGGGGAAGGCCTTTGACAACGAGATACTTAAGCCGAACCCTGGAGCGTGGAGAAGACGCTTTCTGCAGAGCGGAGAGTGCAGAGCAATCGCGTGGCCCGGACAGGAAAGAGCTCGGCGGGCTGGAAGAAGCGGTGTAAGCGGCCGTTGCTGGAAGTGCGCCAGGAGAGACGGAGGCCGGGAGTCTGGGGGTTACTCCTAGAGCGGTGGGGAGCCCTGTGGACTTAGACCAAAGAGTGGTACCTGGCAGCTGTGCGGGGCTCAGATCGGGGGGAACGAGGTGGGTCCAGGGGAGGAGAGTGAGGAAGGAGGTGGAGACGACTGCAGGGATTCGGGACTCGTTTAGGGATGGCTGGACTTGCTGGCGGAGAGTGAGCACCAGCATCAAAAGACCAACCGCTGAGGCGGAACCGCGGGAACGCCCGGCAGCGCCTCTCCCACAGTTCGGGACCATCCTTCCGGCTGCACCAACTCGGCTCCCTCATCCGGAACGCTCGCGGTGAGGTGCCCGGTTCCGCTGAGGGGCCGACAAGCACGGACCACTTCCGGCGAGCAGGTGGGCGGGAAAGAGAAGGGCTGCTTCCGGCCCGGCGGTTCCGGCCAGGCCCGCCCGGCAGTTTTAGGCGATGGCTCCGGTGCCGGCGGAGGGAGAGGCTTCTCCGATCCCTCCGGCCGTGTTCCCGCGGCCTCCCCGGCCCCGCGTGCGCCACTCTCAGTGCTCCGCGCCGCCGGGGTCTCCTGCCTTCCGTCCGGCCGGACCCCTCAGGCTCTTTACACGGCTTGGCCCTTGAAGTCCCGTCGGCTGCCTCGCCCCTCTGGCCCTTCCGCCTCTTCCCTGGAGGCCCTGAGACGGACTGTGGGGACTACTTCGCATCCTTGCAGGGACTGACTGACCGAAGGTCCAGTAACCACCCGGGTCTGACTGTTGGGGGATGCAGCGGGGACCAGGGCTGACACTGACCGGGTAGGGTCTCCCCACAAGTCAGACGTGTCTCCTGAGGGGCGGTGAACGGTCCTGGATTGGCTCCCCAAGACTGACCGGCCCAGGACTAAGCAGTTTGGGGGAACCCAACCAGGGTGGCGGGTCTGGACTGACAGGCCCCTCCTGGCTGACCAGGCCAGCCCACTTGACGGGCCTCGTGTCCCCACCGCCCCCCCCCCCCCCGCCCCGGGCAGCCATGGAGAAGATGTCCCGAGTGACCACGGCCCTGGGTGGCAGCGCGCTGACGGGCCGCACCATGCACTGCCACCTGGACGCGCCGGCCAATGCCATCAGTGTGTGCCGTGACGCCGCCCAGGTGGTCGTGGCGGGCCGCAGCATCTTCAAGATCTACGCCATTGAGGACGAGCAGTTTGTGGAGAAGTTGAACCTGCGTGTGGGCCGCAAGCCCTCGCTCAACCTGAGCTGCGCCGACGTGGTCTGGCACCAGATGGATGAAAACCTGCTGGCCACGGCGGCCACCAACGGCGTGGTGGTCACGTGGAACCTGGGACGGCCGTCGCGCAACAAGCAGGACCAGCTGTTCACAGAGCACAAGCGCACGGTGAACAAAGTCTGCTTCCACCCCACCGAAGCCCACGTGCTGCTCAGCGGCTCCCAGGACGGCTTCATGAAGTGCTTCGACCTCCGCAGGAAGGACTCTGTCAGCACCTTCTCTGGTGAGGCCCTGGAGGTGGTCGGGCAGGTGGAGAAGGGCACCACGTGCATCCAGAGTCTTCAGGTGTGCTCCCCGAGAGCACTACCAGAGCGGCTGAGGGTCAGCATGGGAGCAGGGGGCGTGGGATGAGGGAGAGCCTGAGCAGACTGCGGCCAACCTGGGCCGCTGAGTGGACGCTTTGGTTTGCTGCCTCCTCTTTTCCTGCCTCAGAGCCCCAGGCCGCTTCACTGAAGGAAGCCACGGGGACCTCCAAAGTCCTCAGCTCAGGGATGAGAGGAGGCGGAGTATGCTGCCTGCCCCTGACCCCCAAGTTCTTTTCCCAGCAGGCCCAGCTCCTCCGCCACTGGCTCAAGGCCAGCTGGCCCGTTCACCCTGATGAGACCAAGTGCGGCACAGGGCGGAGCCCTCGGTCGCCTCAGAGAATTGGGGGGGCCTCCTAAAACACCTGAACTACCTGCGCTGTGAAAAAGCTGGAGTCTTTGAAGGCTCTTGATGTGCTGGTCCAGGGGGGTGGATGTGGACCGTTAAGGTCTCCGGTCCCCGGAGCTGAGCTGACCCGGCACTCTACCTCAAGGCGAAGGGATGGGGCCGAAGCTGCACCCTCGGGGGAGTGCAGACAGCCCAACAACGCTCAGTGCTCCGATGGCCGGTCCGGAAAGCAGGCCGCAGCTTTGTGCAAGGGCTCACGTCAGATGCAGGATCCAGGGAAAGTCGAGGTCGTGTTTCTGCTTCGGAAACCACATGATGCCTGGCATCCTGCTCCCTGACCTGATCTACCCGAGCTCCTCTGTGAAGCCTCTGCCCACCACCGCCCACCCTAGGCAGGCTTAGGGGTGTTTACTCCACCTCCTAGGCTTCCCGGCCTTGGTCATGGGCAGCCATGTGACTGCAGTCCAGTCACTCCAAGGTCGCCACACCTGGCTGCCCTCTCTCCTGGAGCCTCCTGTGGGCTGGCTCTCTCACCTTCTCTCTCCACGGATGTCCACAGGCCAGTCTGAGAGTGTGCGGGACGTCCAGTTCAGCATCCGAGACTATTTCACCTTCGCCTCCACCTTTGAGAACGGCAACGTGCAGCTCTGGGACATTCGGCGGCCTGACCGCTGTGAGAGGATGTTCACAGCCCACAATGGACCTGTCTTCTGCTGCGACTGGCACCCTGAGGACAGGTGTGGGGAGGGGTGTGGAGGGGAGGGCGGTGGCAGTAGGGTGGGATGGATGGGCTCACGGAAGGGCTGCCTCAGAACCTGTGAGGCAGAGAGCGGGGAGCCCTCCCACCCCAGGAGAGGATGCTAAGGGTTTCACGGACCTATTGCAGGGGCTGGCTGGCCACAGGTGGGCGTGACAAGATGGTGAAGGTCTGGGACATGACCACGCACCGCGCCAAGGAGGTGCACTGCGTGCAAACCATCGCCTCGGTGGCTCGAGTCAAGTGGCGACCCGAGTGCCGCCACCACCTGGCCACCTGCTCCATGATGGTGGACCATAACATCTACGTGTGGGACGTGCGCCGGCCTTTCGTCCCGGCTGCCATGTTTGAGGAGCACCGCGATGTCACAACGGGCATCGCCTGGCGCCACCCACACGACCCCTCTTTCCTGCTCTCCGGCTCTAAGGACAGCACGCTGTGCCAACACCTGTTCCGTGATGCCAGCCAGCCTGTTGAGCGCGCCAACCCCGAAGGCCTCTGCTATGGCCTCTTTGGGGACCTGGCCTTTGCTGCCAAGGAGAGCCTAGTGGCCGCTGAGTCTGGGCGCAAGCCCTATGCTGGTGATCGGCGCCACCCCATCTTCTTCAAGCGCAAGCTGGATCCTGCCGAGCCTTTTGTGGGCCTCGCCTCCAGTGCTCTGAGCGTCTTCGAGATAGAGCCTGGCAGTGGCAGCATGAGCTGGTTTGTGGACACGGCCGAGCGTTATGCCCTTGCTGGTCGGCCTCTGGCTGAGCTCTGTGACCACAACGCCAAAGTGGCTCGGGAGCTTGGCCGCAACCAGGTAGGTGGGGTGGCCCCAGAGGCTCCCAGGGGCCATGACCTTGGGGGTTCCTCCGACTGTTACATCCAAACCCTTTCAGGGATTTAGCAATCAGCTCTGGCTGCTCCCACCACCAGCCATCACCCTGGTAACAGGGTGCCCAGTGCCCTGCCGTGAGCCCGAGGCCAGTGCCGTCCTCTGGGTGCAGGTCTCGGGTGTTATGGGGTTCAAGTGCCCTCTTGTGGCTCGTTTTTGCTTTTGGATTTCCCAAGCTGTCCCCGCTCTGCAGAGGTGCATGCAGCCACTCTCGTCTCCCTGGGTCAGCAGGCTCATTTCCGTGTTGGCTGCCTTCAATTTCTGCTTTTGTCTATTCCCCTGTAGGAAGGAGGCTAGAATTTTTGCGTTTGGCATAGGCGTCAGTTTCCCCCGCTTGGGGTGGGCCAGGATGCTAGGTCCCTGGGGCAGCTGAACACTGAGAGGTTGTGATTCCATCTGGGCATGGGGGGGTGGGTGCTGCATGGGGCACCAGGGACCCAGGCTCCTTGTAAGTGCCTGGTGGCTGCTCCTAGGTGGCACAGACCTGGACCATGCTACGGATCATCTACTGTAGCCCTGGCCTGGCGCCTGCCACCAGCCTCAACCACAGCGTGGGCAAGGGCAGCTCTTGCGGCTTGCCACTTATGAACAGGTAGACGCCTGGGGGTGGCTCTCCACAGAGGGTGGGACCGTTGGAACCCATCTACCCATCAGCCCTCCCTGTCCCCAGTTTCAATCTGAAGGATATGGCCCCGGGGTTGGGCAGTGAGACCAGGCTGGACCGTAGCAAGGGTGACACACGGAGCGACACGGTGCTGCTTGACTCCTCAGCCACACTCATCACCAATGAGGGTAGGCTGAGGGGCGGGCAGGGGGTTGATGGGAGTGGGGCCAGGGCATCCCAGAACCAGCTGCCTCTGGAACGCCCACCCTCCCTTGTGGGCAGATAACGAAGAGACAGAGGGCAGCGATGTGCCTGCAGACTACCTGCTGGGCGACGTGGAGGGCGAGGAGGACGAGCTGTACCTGCTGGACCCGGAACACGCACACCGTGAGTGGCGGCCGGGAGAGTGGGGTTGGGAGGCAGGGCCGGAGGCTCAGACCCTGCCTTCCCTGCCCCTGCCTTGCAGCGGAGGAGCCCGAATACGTGCTGCCCCAGGAGGCCTTCCCGCTACGCCACGAGATCGTGGACACTCCACCTGGCCCCGAGCACCTGCAGGACAAGGCCGACTCGCCCCACGTGAGCGGCAGCGAGGCTGATGCGGCTTCCTCAGCTCCCATGGACTCCTCCTTCTCGCTCATCTCGGTATCACACGCCCTCTACGACAGCCGCCTGCCGCCTGACTTCTTCAGCGCCCTGGTGTGTGACATGCTGCGCTTCTACGCCGAGCAGGGCGATGTGCAGATGGCCGTGTCCGTGCTCATTGTGCTGGGTGAACGCGTGCGCAAGGACATCGACGAGCAGACCCAGGTGGGTGACCGGGTCTCCGGGAGGACCTCCCTGCCACCCCCAGACCTGACCCCCCGCACGTCTGCCTTCACCTGCACCCGGCGCGCTCAGGGTGAAGCCCACAGCGCGCCCACCTCCCGGCCTCTTGCCTCCCTCCCCTCTCCGCACCGCCAGGAGCACTGGTACACGTCCTACATCGACCTGCTGCAGCGCTTCTGCCTCTGGAACGTGTCCAACCAGGTGGTCAAGCTCAGCACCAGCCGCGCCGTCAGCTGCCTCAACCAGGCCTCCACCACCCTGCACGTCAACTGCAGCCACTGCAAGCGGCCCATGAGCAGCCGTGGCTGGGTCTGTGACCGGTGCCACCGCTGCGCCAGCATGTGTGCTGTCTGCCACCACGTGGTCAAGGGTCTGTTCGTGTGGTGCCAGGGCTGCAGTCACGGCGGCCACCTGCAGCACATCATGAAGTGGCTGGAGGGCAGCTCCCACTGCCCTGCGGGCTGCGGCCACTTGTGCGAGTACTCGTGACCCATCTGCGCTGGGCCTGGGGTGGGTGGGGCTGGGCGTGCGAACCAAATAAAGGACGCGGGAGCCGCAGTTTGAGGCTGCCTGTCATGCCATCGTGCCGCCCGACGACGGCCCGGTTGGTTTTTCCGCGCTGGGCGACCGGGGTGGGTAGGTGGACTCGTCGCCAGGGGAACGGGCGGGGCGGGGCGGGGGGCGTGGCCCTAGCTCGGGTCGGGTGGCCTTCGCTCCGCCTTCGAAAACACCCTTCCTTCCGGGGCGGGCTAAAGGAAGGCGCTTCCGGGCCGTTGCCGCGACGACGGAGTTCCCGCCATGCCTCGCGGCGGCGGGCTAATGGCGGCGGGGGCGCGGCTGCAGTTACTGCTCGCGCTCTGGACGCTGGCGGGCCCGGCCCGGCCGGTGGCCGCGGACGCGAGCGACGGAGGGTGGTGAGCGGCGGGGTCCGGGCGCGCGGTGGGGCCCGGGGCGCGCGGTGGGGCGGGGGTGCTGACCAGCTGTGCCCGCAGGCAGCGACGCGGGCCTGGGGCGGCGGCGGCGGTGGCGGAGGAGGAGCGCTGTGCCGTGGAGCGTCGGGCCGACCTTAGCTACTCCGAGTTCGTGCAGCAGTACGTCCCCCCTACCCACCCCGGAGCGCCGATATCGCGCCCTTTCTGGCCCGCCCGTCCTCCCTGACCTCCCAGGATCTATTTGAACTAACCCGTGGGGGCTGGAGCGGGCAGGCGCGGGTCAGACTTGGCCGTGACTCTTGCCCCTTCTAGCTACGCCTTCTCCAGACCCGTCATCCTCCAGAGGCTCACAGACAACTCGGTGAGTGCTGGCGCCCCTCCTGGCCACTTTCCGCCCTTGCTGGGCCCAGCCCTTGAGTCTTCTCCCCACCCCCTTAGAGGTTCCGGGCCCTGTGCTCCCGAGAAAAGCTGCTGGCCTCCTTTGGGGACAGCGTGGTACGGCTGAGCACTGCCAACACCTACTCCTACCGGAAAGGTGAGCTGCCCCACCCTGCCTGCCAGCATCTTGTAGGCGGCCCCAGCGAGTCCTGACCAGCCCCTTTCCCGCAGTGGACCTGCCCTTCCAGGAGTATGTGGAGCACCTGTTACACCCCCAGGATCCTACCTCCTTGGGCAACGGTGAGTGGGCTTTGGTCGGCCCTGGGGTGGGGTGGGAGGGGATGGGGGCATTGGAAGTACTCGGGTGCCAAAATTCCTGCGTGTCCTGTGTTCTTTGCCGGCAGACACTTTGTATTTCTTTGGGGACAATAATTTCAGCGAATGGGCATCACTTTTCCAGCACTATTCCCCACCCCCATTCAGCCTGTTGGGTACCACAGCTGCTTACAGCTTTGGAGTTGCAGGTGGGTACCTTGCAGGAGCAGAGGGCATGGGAGAGAGGGAGGGGGTGGGGAGACTACAGGCTGGGTTTGGTTAGCGACTGCCGGTAACTCCACAGGAGCTGGTTCTGGGGTGCCTTTCCACTGGCACGGGCCCGGCTTCTCAGAGGTGGTCTACGGCCGCAAGGTAGCACAGGATGGGGGCTGAGGCTTGGGGCTCACTGACTGCAACACAGAGTGACCTTGCTGCTCCCGCCCCCAGCGCTGGTTCCTGTACCCCCCCGAGAAGACACCGGAGTTCCACCCCAACAAGACCACACTGGCCTGGCTTCAGGACGTGTACCCAGCTCTGGCACCATCTGAGAGACCCCTGGAGTGCACCGTCCAGGCTGGCGAGGTCAGTAGGTGACGACAGGAAGGGGCCTCCAGGCTGGACCAGCTGCCACTAACTAATTTCTGTGCCCCGCCTCCGTCCCCCACCAGGTGCTGTATTTCCCTGACCGATGGTGGCACGCCACACTAAACCTGGACACCAGTGTTTTCATCTCCACCTTCCTCAGCTAGCCAGAGTGGGCGGCTGGTGAGCCCAGCACACACCAGCACACGCCCCCGTTAGTGCTCACGGATTTTATTACAGGACAGTGGTGGCGGCAGCCCACCCTCACCTGCTGTTTCTGGCCCAGACAGGTGGAGGTGGGGTTCATGGTCCAGCAGCGAAACTGATGAGGGTGGGGGTGGGGACACTGGGGCAGGGATCTAGGGACACAAACTATGTACAGGGACTGGGAGCTACTGCCCCAAGGCCCTCCTGGGCCAGGATACTAGGCAAGGCGGGCTGCCCTTGCACTCGCCCGGCCTCAGTAGTCCTCCACCCAGCCGTTCTCAGAGATGAACGCATCAATGACCTCTTTCATGGCCAGGTTCGGGATGAGCTGTTCCTGGGTCAGGGGGCTCCGGGTGACAGGGTCAAAGTGACCCACACGCTGCAGTGTGCAGTGACAACAGGGTCAGAAAGCTCTCAGTGCTTATGGGTCCTGCTCCCAACACATGTGGGCCCTCACCTGCAGGTGCTCCTCGATGTCCTTTCGGTCGTAGGTGATGCCACTGGGTGTGATGCACGGCTCCCGCATGAGCTCAAAGCTGATCTTGCCACACAGGTAGTCGGGGATGTCTCGCTTCTACAGCACAGACAGTCCGGTCAGGCACCAGGAAGGGGACGCCGCTCCGATGCCTGCTCCCCAGCGCCAGAGGGCCTACCCGGGCTTACCTTTCTTTTCTCATCCACCTGGGAGAAAAGCTCATCCATGTCTGCTAAGTACTTGTCCTGCAAAGAAGCAAGCAGCTACGCATGGGCCAGACGCCCCATCCCCCTTCCCCAGGCACAGGCCCCCTCCCACCACAGGCACGCGGTCTGGCGCACACCCACACACAGGCTGGGGCACCCTCACGTGCTTGGCCTCGATGCAGGCCTGCTGGGCCCGGATGTGGCTGTCGTCCTCATCACCCTCGTGGTTCCTCTGGCATTCTTCCAGCTCCCTGGGGGTCAGCCAGGAGCTAGTCAGAAATGGGTCTGGCCAGGAGAGGCCCCACTCCACCCACCCCTTGTTCAGGTTTCATTTCCCTCCATCTCCTGCTCGCCGTGTCGGCCTTCAATAAACACTCGTGTTCTTGGCTCCGAATTAGCCCGAGAGTGCTGACTTGGGGGGGCTGGGGGGCACGCGGGGCCTGCCACTTGCACAGCTCACCTCTCCCGCTCGGCCACAATAAGCCGGGTGAGGTAGGAGTGCAGCTCGTTCTCCTGGTGGATGCGCCGCTCCTCGATGCTGTTCCAGCGCTTCTTCTTGGCGATGCGCAGGGCACTAGGGATGTCGTCCCCAAAGTTGAGCCGCTGCTCCTTGGCGAGGTTGTAGGCTGGGGGGAGAGGGGCTTCAGGTCACCTGGCCAGACTATCCACGCGGTCCCAGGCACCCCTACAACCTAATAACCAGTAGGCCCACCTCGCTGCAGGTTGGCAATGGCCTCATCATAGCTCTCCATCTCTAGCTGGCATTGTCCCAGGAAGAAGTGTGCCTTCACAGACTGCCCGTCCAGCTCCAGGGCCCGCCGACAGTCTGCTAGGGCCTGCTCGTGCTGCTGCATCTTCAGGTAGCACAATGCCCGATTGGTGTAGTACACTGCCACCAGAGGATTCCGGGTCTGGGGACCAAGGCCGGGCCAGCCAGCATGAGGAAGTGAGCTCTGCGCGCCCCCCTCTGTCCTAAACCCTATCCCAGTTTGGAACCCACGGTGAGAATCAAGACACCAGAAATTTCTCAGTTTCAAAGCTCTGCATGCTAAAGATTAGTGGAGGGTGCGCTCCCGGTCCCAAGGCCTGCCTGAGCCCACCTCCTTGCCTCCCACGAAATGTTGCCGAGATAAATTTCCGAGCCCTGTGGAGATCCCCAGCTTTGGGCCTGGAGTTCTCAAGGAACAGGGATCCCTCGTCCGCTGCCCGGGAACCTCAAGCACCCTGAAGCCCCACTCGCCATACTTCTCCAGCAAGCAGCACTGGCTGGAGAGCAGCGGCCTTGACACCTTTGGAATAAGAGCATCGCTAAACTCTCAGGGCCCAAACGTCCGCGCGTACGAGCCAGGACCCTTCGAAGGCCCGGGGCCCCGCCCCCTCCCCTGGCCCGGTCGCAGATCCCCTCCCCGGCGCGGGTGCACTCACGATGGCACGGCCGTAGCAGGCCGCCGCCTCCGGGTACTTGCGGCCCACGAAGAGCCGGTTGCCCTGCTCCTTGAGCTCTTGCGCGCTCGGGCTTTTTTCAGGGCTTCCGCCGCCGGCGCCCAGCCGCGCGCCGCCTTCCTTCTCCTCCTTGCCCTTCATGGCGCCGCGCGGCACAGCCTGGGCTCAGCTCCCAGGCTCCGCGTCTGGCCCACCCAGCGCCCGCAGCCCGAGCCCGCAGCCCGAGCCCGCGATCCGCTCGGGCCCGGTCCAGCGATCCGCCACCGGAACTTCCGGCCGCGGTGGGCGGGGACGCGTGTGCGTCCGACGGGCTGCGGGGGTGGGGCCGGCTGGAGCATGCGCTCGAGGCAAAGCGACCGGCGACTTGGGAAGGCTACAGAAGCGTCAAGAGTAACCGGGGCTGATGTCAGCCCCGCCCCGCCGAGGCCCCGCCCCGCGCGTGAACATGGCGGCCGTCCGCGGGCAGTGGGGCCTGAGGCCTCCAGCCGCCGGGCCGCGATCCCGGCGCTCCACGGCGTGGTGCTGCGGGCGCGCGGGGACCGCCAGAGCGGCTCGAGGCCCTGGGCCGATGGTAGGGCGGACCACCCCCGATGCCCGAGTCTCCGTCACCGCCCTTCCCCAGGTGTCGAGAGGAGTGTCCGCGGCCACCGGGGGCCGAGCGGAGAAGCACGTGACACGGGACGAACTGGAGCGGCTGCCGGCGTGCAAGCGGGTGGTGAGGGCTTCCCACGTGTGGGGCGGGGCCTCGCGGCGTCGGGGCGGGCCCCCCGGGTGAGGTCCACCACCCGTGACCCCCAACCCGATCTGCCCCGATCTGGCCGCGGAGGGGCCGCTGCCCGAGCTGGTGGTGCAGCGCTCGGCCGGCGCCCTCCGCCTCCAGGCCGACGTGCGGGCAGCCGTCACGGAATTGTGGGCCTCGCGACTGCCTCGGGTTAGTCGGGAGAGCTGGGCGCCCCGGCGGGGTCGCGAGACCGGGCGTGTTAGTGACCCTGTCTGTAAAGTGAGCCCAGGGCCACGTCCATGACACTCGGGGATCCCTAGGAACGGCAGCCCTACGCCGAGGTCGTCCAGACGCTGGCGGGGCATGAGGGCTGCCCCTTCACTGCCCATAACCGTCCTGGCTGCGGGAGCTCCAGAGGCGGCAGCCTTCACGTCCGAAGGCCGCAGTGGCCGCAGTGGCGGACCAGCCAGCGCTGCAGTACGCCCACAAGCCCTAAGTGTTGCACCTGAGCCGGGTGCAGAACCACGCCGCAGCCCTCAGCAGAGGGAGGGGCCCGTCGGAAGGCAGGGAGGGCATCCCACCCAAGTCAGGCTGGTCAGGCTGGCGAATGCAGGGCTGTACAGCATAGACTGGCCAGCATCCCGGGGCCCCAAACTGCCTCTGCCCCTCCCTAGATAGTACCTGAGGGCTGTAGACCCCTCACCGTGTGCAGACAGCACTACGGACGTGGGCTGTGGGGCAGAAGCTGTGCCCAGACCTTGGCCCCAGCCCGGCCACCTGATGACACCGTGCCAGCCAAGAAGTGCAGGATTCAGGCTGAGTGAACTTGGGTGTGGCCCAGGGCCTGCACCTGCCCGGTAACCTCAGGCCACAGGTTTCTCTGGGTGTGACCTGGCCAAGGAGGAGGCTGGCTGCTGCAGGAACTCAATAAACGCTTGCTGAACTCTCATCTGACTGTGAGGACCACCCCACTCCCACTCCCACCTGCCCCGCCCCCCCACACACACACAGCATAGGAGTGCAGAAGAGTGAGGGAGGAGCCCAAGCTGTCCACATGGAGGGAAAGGCCCTTACGGTCTGCTCAGCGAGTGGGAAGGAGGCCAGGCCCGCCCTCAGAGCCCTGGTGCAGCCACCTGGTGCTGTGTAAAATATTTATTCGTTTTCCAAAAAGGCTCAGACCGCAAATCGTGATGGGGAGGCTGGGGCAGGGTCTCCTCCAGGGCCACACTTGGGGACCTCCACTGCCTGGCCAGGCAGTCCTACCTCCCCAGGCCTGGGAGGGGGTGGCCAGGGCTGATGTAAGGCTTGGCCTGGACACCATGGGCTACAGGACCCACCAGTCCCCACGGAGGACAAGCAATCTTGAGATGTACATTCACAGAGGACGGACACGCGGGCTCGCCCGGTGGCCGGCCCACACACGCCCACACCCTGGCCTGTGTGGCCCTGAGGAGCCCATCAGGGTGGTGGGGGGATGTGGGCGCCTAGCAGGTCATAGGCGAAGACGTTCCAGAAGATGGCAAAGAGCAGGAAAGTGCCGTAGGCAAGCAGCACCACCCACCAGCCGCACTGGTCCCGAAGTCGCTCCTCATAGCTGCGCAGGATGGTGAGACCCATGCTGACCCCGACCACTGCACCTGCCAGGTGTGCCATGAAGCTGGGCTGTGGGCCTGAGGCAGGCAGTGGTGGGGAAAAGCGGAGCCACACGGCCCGGCCCACCTCGGAGCTCACTGCAGAGAAAGGCAGCAGGTGGGAGGCACCCTGGCCTTAGGCTGAGGCCCCCCAGCCCCCTGACCCCCTACTTACTGCACACCAAGGCCAGCACCATCCTCAGCAGCTTGTAGGGACACCTCATCCCAGCCCAGTTCTGATGGAGCGTGAGACAGAGGCTGTGAGACAGGCCTCGTGGGCCCCTCCCCACGCCCACCCCGCAGTCCGCTCTATTACCATGACGACGTTGGCCAGGTGTGCCGAGCACAAGGCGTAGACCCCACCAGAGCCCCCCACCACAGGGGCCCGCATGTCGGTAATGGAGACAGTCAGGGAGCCTGTGTGAGCAAAGGGAGAGCAGTGAGGGTGAGGCTCACCAGTGGCAAGGCCTGGGGGCACGTGCCTGCCTCACCTGCCAGCACGCCGGCCAGGTAGAGCAGGCTGATGCGGAGCAGACCGTGCACCATCTCCAAGGGCACCCCGATCATCAGCTGCAGGAGCGCGTTGAACCCCAGCTGCTCCAGGCTGGCCGTGTGGGTGTAAACAGATGTGAAGGCAGCGGTCAGGCCACCAGCCCTGGCCTCGAGGGCCTGAGTCCTCCTGACGCCCTCGGAGAGATGCCAGGGGCGGGCCCGGACTCACCCAACGTGCATGAACATGTAGGTGAGGAAGCGCCAGGCTCGAGCACGGTGGCCGGGATGGTACACGAGGGGGCTCTTCATGTACTCAGGGTGGTAGGTCTGCAGCACCCATTTGTTGAGACGGGCCCCGTAGCACAGGAACACGATGATCTGGGAGACAGAGGAGTTAGGGCCAGGCGAGGCCAGGCACGGGGGCGGTTCCCAGAGTGGTGGACAGGTGGGCACACCTGGGCAAGGGTGACCGAGGCCATAAACACGGGGGGTGGGCAGCTGCGGTGCCGGTAGAAGTACCAGTGGCGGTCCACCTCCCGGGGCAGGATCTCGTAGGCGACGTAGCGCACAAACCGCTTGTAGACGCCCAGGCCTGGCTCATCCAGCAGCCCGTCCCGGGGCAGGGCCCTCTGTCCGTTGGCGATGGCCCGCTTAAAGCTGCTTGAGCGTTTACTGCTGATCTGCGGGGGGGGGGGGGGGGGGGGGGGGGGGGGGGAGGGGGGGGCTAAGCATGGGCCACCGTACTCCCGGCCCACCCACCCCCAGCCACCCTGCCCCCTTGGCCCCACCCAGCTTCTGGCAGAGTCTGAGGCCCTGCCCCAAGTGCACACCCCTCCCTGGTGGGAAGGGCAGGGAGTGAGGGCTGCCCGCCCACCCCGCTCTGGCCAGGGCACTGTGCCTGTCAAGGCCTGGGCCCGTACCCTTGCTGTTTGCCCGTTATGGCACTGACCAGGTCCACCAGCTCCTGGTAGCAGACCTGGCCCCGCTCGTTGCTCTGGGCCAAGGCCACCAGCATGTCCAGCTTGGCTGGGTCCAGAGGCAGCTCATGGCTGTGCACCAGGCCAGTGAAGGTTTCCGCACCGATGAAACCTGTGTTCTCAGGGTCCAGCTGCTGGGGTGGGGGGGGGCCGCCGGCCAAGGCTTGAGGGTGGGTCAGGCCAGCTGGGAGAGGCAGGCTCCAAGCACCCTGAGACCAGACCTCTGTACCCACGTAGTCCCCGGAGCCGCCAGGACACCAGTGCCTGGGTCCCAGGCCTTCAGCTCCTACAGCTCTTAGGGGCCTCCCCGCCTCATTTCTGCCCTGCCCATCCTCCTGGAAGGATAGGACCAAGGTCTGAGCACAATCTCCCTCCCTCCTTTACCTCCCCAGGCTCCCTGGTCTGGCTGGCCCTCTCCTGGGGTCTCACGCAGGGGGGCCGAGGTCGTGGGGGAGGGGGCTTGAGAGGCTAGGCGCCAAGAGGGGGCTGGACCGCGGCTCTCTGGGAGCTCCCTCGCCTCGGCGCAACCCAACGTCGGGCCGAGGGCTGCGGCGGGGGCGGTGCCGGCGCCCCCCACCCACCCCACGCACCTGCTCCTGGATAAGCTGCAGCAGCGAGCTCCTGTCCATAGAGCCAGGCGGGGCCGGGGGCCGGGGTCGGCGGCCGCGGCCGGAAGGGGCTGCTCTGCGGAGGACTCCGCTCCGCCCCGGCCCGCCCGCTCCGCCCGCTCCGTTCGGCGCCGCGTCACCGAGCCAGAGCCGCCCGCCCCCGCGCGCACGCTGCCGCCGCCCGCCCCGCCACGCGCGGCCGGGACACGCGCGCGCCCTGCCTGCGGACGCGCCGCAGGCAGGAACAGCCCCGACCGGAGCTGGGGCCTCGCCGCCACGCTTGCTGCCGTCCCGTTCCGGGGCCGCTCGTTAACGCGGGGAAGCGACTGGGAAACTGAGTCACAGGGCAGCGTCTAGATCCCTCCCTCGCGCGCCCCTCTGCTTGGGGCCTCAGCGCTGAAGCCACCTCCTCGGGGAAGCCTTCCTGACCACTGCACTGCCTGTCAGTCCTTACCAGGCCAGGGCTTCCTTGAAGGTGCCGGCAGGCCCGCCAGACACGCTTGCTCCCAGGCATTAAGAACGCACCACAGCCCCTCCGTGTGGGAACCAAGTCCAACAGGGCAACTAGCGGGAGTCGGGGAGGCTCAGTGCGGCTGTCCTTGCTCAGCCGGTGGAGGTTGAGCCTCAGCACCCATCTGGGCCTGGAGGCCCCTGACCACTCCTGCAGCCGCGATGCTGCAAAGCAGGACCTCCAGTTCCAGTTCACTGGGAGCCGAGACAGACCCATGGGCATTGGGGCAGAGCCCCCAACACACGAGGCTGCAGCTGGCTAGGAAAGGTCGCTACTTTCTGGGGACAGCAAGTAGAGCCCCCTAGCAACAAAAGTGACAGAGACCAAAGCAATGTGTCATCATAGCAACCCTAGTGGCTAGAAAGAGCATCCTGCCCCACCCTAAGGCAGGTGAGAGCTGCCCCTGTGAGCCAGCGGGCCAGGAGGCTGCCAGGGATGTTGGAAGGACAATTTCAGAGTCAACCCCGGACCCTACCCTTCAGCAGGCCTGAGCCTCCCTGTGGAGCAGCAAGGCCCCCCCCCCCCCCAACTCCTGCAAAGAGCATTTTGGGACTTGGGGAAGGTGCCTCTCAGGACTGCGATGGCAGGAAGAGCACCTCGCCACACCACGGGCTCGCTGCTCCAGACCCCAGAACACATACCAAGTGAACACCTAAGAAGTGCTGAAGCCCAGCCCTAAGCCGGGCCCCCCCACCCCCAGCCCTGCAGGCTGGGGTCTCTGGCTGTCCCCTGCCCAGGGAGAGGGGCAGAGGCCTCTGGTCAGGGCCTGAGGAAACAGGGCAGATACCCCAGGCTGGGGCCGGACCACACCAGAAGGGCGACATCTGGGCAGGCCCCCGTCCCACTGCAGAGTCCCCCATCTTCCATACACCACAGCCTCGCTAACTAACGGGATGCTCAGACTGGGGGTGGGGAGGCAGTGCTGCGGGGCACACCGGCCCCGGGGCGGGGCATCAGGAGGCTCTCAGGTAGCAGATCCCCTCAGGCCAGCATGGACCTTGAAGGGTGCAGAGGCTCGTAAGCTGCAGCTGGGCCGCGAATGACACCCCAGAGTGGGCCCCAGACCTGGAGGAGGCGTGGGAGCCAGTGGCGAGCTTTCAAGCCCATGCGAGACAAAGGACACATTTTAGCGGATTCAAGAAAAGTTGTCTTCCGAAAGCAGGATTCGAGATGCAAAAGACACCAGCAAAGTTTAATCAGGACACCCGAGCTGATGCCTTCTGAGAGGGGTGCGGCACTGGACCCGTCTCCAAACCAGGGAGGAAGGCCACACGGTGCTCAACCACTTCCTGCCCCCCGCCTCCGGCCCAAAGTTCTGTTTTCCGACACCCTTCACGCCCACTGGCTGCCTGGGACCAGAAAGGTGTGGAGCCCTGAGAACTACTGGAGTCTGGGGTCACACGCTTCCTCGCTCATAATCCCCAGTGCCCCCAGAACCTCGGGACCCACCCGCGGGTCTTGGGCACGGGCAGGGCAGTGGGCAAAGTGTCCCCAGAAACCAGGTTCAGACAGAAGTTAGGTCCCCTCGAGCACATGGCCCCAATACCAACACCCGGGGGCCCCTGAGGCCTCATCGGGTCTTCACCAGGGCCCTGTAGAGTGAGAAGCTGAGAACAGCAGTGACAGCGGCCCCGATGACCCCCAGTGTCACCCGAAGCCAGAAGGAGGTAGAGTGCAGCTCCCCGTGGGCCAGGTGTCTGCAAGAAAAGAGAGGCCAGCTGGAGGCGCCTCCGGGACGCTGCCCAGAAGCTTGCTGCCACACCCCCACCCGCCTCCTGGAAAGCCCCAGAGCCCACGGGGCTGTTAGCGTGGGGAACAAGAGGGCTCCCACGGCAGGGGGCCACCAGCGAGACCAGACCCGCCCCGCACCTGCGTGACCCGACCACACGGCTACAGCTATCCTGCTCTCCCGGTGACAGAGGCTACCGGTCACCGGGCTGAGGACAGGCTCCCACCACAGGGGCTGTGTGCCGGTACCCACGGGAAAGTGGCCATGGCAGCAAGCCGGGTGAAGACAGCGGTGCTGAGCGTGGCCGGGCTGGCGCAGGAGAACGGAGCAGGGGCGGGCAGCCGGTGCCTGCGGCAGAACTCCGCAGGCGACAGGCCAGGTGGCGAGATGCCCTCAGGCAGGTCAGCCTTGGAAGAGACGAAGAGGCAGGGGGTCTGCCCGTCCATGTAGTGGCGCTGCGGAGAGAGGGGCCACGTCAGGGTGCAATCCCCGGTGGCCTGGGCCAGGGTCCTGCCCCAAAGGGACTAGGGGTGGGGGCCTTGCCTTGTAGACGCTGGCACAGAACGCAAAGGACCCGGGGTCGCTGCCATCGAACATCAAGCAGGCCACGTCACAAGCAGCATCGGGTGCGGCGGCCAACAGGCTGTCTGCGCTCACCTCGCACAGCTAGACACAGGGCGGTCTCAGGAAGGGGTCCGGGGCTTGGCCCTCTGGGCCACATTGAGACAGGTCCCCGGCACGGACTCGGGGTCTATCCCGGGGGGCGGGGGGTGGTCACACTCACTATCAGGTACTTCTCCTGCCCGTTGACCTGCACTGTGTTGATGGCGTAGACGGCAGGCTCCTCGGGGAACTCCCTGCGATCCTGGCGTGGAGGAGGGAGGCGTCTGAAGTCCACCAGCCTGGAAGCTGCCCAGAGCCCCTTGCCCCGCGGGCGGCGGGGGGAGGGCCGGGGCAGGAGCTGGGCCCCCTCGCCCAGGGATACTTGGACGCTCACCCCCGGACGGCGGCCGAGGAAGGCCTGCAGAAAGGCGGATTTGCCCACTCCGCGGGCTCCCACCACCTTGCACAGGAGGACGTTCCTCTGCGTCTGCCCCTTCTCCTGGTCCAACCTCTTCTCACGCGTGACTGTGGACAGACAGCCAGGGCGTGACTGAGGGGGCCGCCCGGGAGGGGCTGGGCTTGGGGTGACAGGGCGGATGCCCACCTGTGATGGCGTGGGCCTGGGAGTCCCGGTCGCAGAGAGTGGGGTAACCCAAGTAACCAAGGTGCTCAAGGCAGCGCCGGACATCCAAGTAGGTCACCAGGCTGGGGGACAGGAGGGACGTGAGGCCAGGGAGGCGTGCTGTCACCGCCGAGCAGGAGGGGGCGGTGGCAGGGGTGGCACTCACGTCCACTGGCAGAGGTACCCGTGCAGGGGCAGCCGGCCCGCCTCGGTGGGGACCTCAAGAGGCAGCTGGGAGCCCCAGGGCGCAGCTGGAAACACGCTGAAGAAGCTGTCCAGCTCCACAGGCGAGAGGCTGCCATCGTGGTCCTACAGGCAGAGAGGCTGTGGGGACGTGTGCCTGGAGGCTGGAGGGGCTGGGGGGGGGGGGGGGGCCCACGGCAGGAGTCACGACACCCTCACCTGATCGTGCTTCTCAAACACCCTCTGCACAAACTGGTAGCCGAAGTGGTTGAGCTCGGTGCTGCAGCCGGGGGGCACGTGGAGCCTGTGGGGGTGGCAGGGGCTCTCTGGTTCCCAGGGAGCCCTGTGCCCACCACGCTCCCCACACCTCCTGTGTCCCGGGACGGGGAGGCTCCCGCATCAGCCCCTCGGCAGAGCAGAGTCCGCCCACGCGTTCCTCCCAGCCTGCCTCCCTGTGCGGGGGGGGCTGAGGAGCCCCCGGGGCACCAGCCTGACACGGAGAAGAGAGGGGGAGCCCAGCGCCCCGCCCAGCACTCACGGCGGAGCAAGGTAGTCCAGGGTCAGCTCCAGTGTGTCGCCGTAGCCAAAGCGCCGCAGGATGGTCCACGTGGTCTCGTGGCGGCCACGCTGGATGAACAGCGTGTTCAGAAAAAGGAAGCCTGTCCCGAAAGGGGCAGAAGGGCGAGTGACGCTGGGCACGGCCTGACTCCTCCCTGCTCCCAAGGGACGGGCAGGGCGTCAGGACTCACCGTCCAGGGTCAGCCGGTCCTCCCGCACACCTCCCGCCACGTTCTTGCACACCACTGTCTTCACGTCCTCCAGGGCCTGGGGGGCCAGGGGGTGCCCAAAGCAGGATTTCTGCCCCCGAGGGAAAGTCGCCATCAGCCGGCCAGCCGCCTCAGCGACTGCTCAGCGTCACTAAGGGCACCCGAGGCACGGAGCGCAGCTGAGCCCTCGAGGGGTGGGCACCAGCAGCAGAGGGGGCCGCACCTGGAACGCGTTGAGTTCCTCGTCACTGAGCGCCTGATCTAGGTCCTGGTCTGAGAGCCTGAAGATGCGCGTGAGGGCCTGGACACACGCGGGCCTCAGCTGCAGGGACAGCCGGCTCAGCACGTACCCCACCGCCCCCGCCCCCCGCCCCCCGCCGGTCAGCTTCACCTCCTCACCCTGCCTGTCGCCCACCTGCTTGGCCTCAGGGTCGTAGAGCGGAGCCGTGGGGTGTAGCACAGCCTTCTGTGCGTAGTAGAACAGCTCCGAGATGTTTCTCAGGTTCTTGGCAGAGCACTGGCGACCACGGAGACAGACTCAGAAACGTGCCCAATATCAGAGGACTCGAAGGGCCCCCGAGGAAGATGCTGGCACAGGGGCGCAGGCCGC
Organism: Acinonyx jubatus; assembly: GCF_027475565.1. Classification (NCBI taxonomy): domain Eukaryota; kingdom Metazoa; phylum Chordata; class Mammalia; order Carnivora; family Felidae; genus Acinonyx; species Acinonyx jubatus. The sequence goes on along the minus strand of NC_069398.1, from coordinate 36,953,586 downwards.
AGGGCCTTGCTGCTGGGTTCCCGGTCTCACCCGCCACTCACCTCCACACAGGTCTCGATCTCAGGGAACTGGCTCATGATGGGCAGCACGGCCTCCATCGAGCTGCCCGCCCGCAGGTCTGACTTGTTGCCCACCAGGATGATGGGGACTCTGGGGAGAGAGACCCATGGTCACCGTGGGTGGGGGAGCTGGCGGGGCCCACCCCCCTGGGCCCTGCACGTTACCTGGGGCCCCTCTCGGTACCCCCGTTCACCAGTGGGATCCATTTGGTGCGGATCTGAAAAGCAAGGCCTAGCCGTGAGGAGAGGGGCCTGCCTGCCCCACGGCTCCCACCTGGAACTCACGCCTAGAAGGGGGAGGTCGAGGCCCACTGAGGGACAAAGTCACAGATGCCAGGAATGTGCCCTCTTGGAGAGGACAGCAGGTGGCACCTCATGTGATCCTAGCAAACACACCCAAGGGACCCGGGATCAGCAGCCCACGGCACCCCATTCCACAGACTTCTGACCACCCACGGGCCCTGTGGGGAGACAGGGCCACAGGAACTCCCCGGGGAAGCTGCGGGGTCCTGGCTACAGGCCCCCGCACCCAGCGTGGCTCCGCGAGGTTTCCTGAAGCACTGGTCAGAGATGGGGCCAGACACAAGTACAAGTCGCCCAGAGCCTGGGTCAGCAAGGTGTGCCCCTGAAGTCTGTATGGAGGGCAGCATGGAGGTGGGTGCCAACAGCAAGGACCGGGGTGGATCAGGAGCTCTACCCCCTCACCTTCTCGATGGTAGCCTCCTCAGACACGTCATACACCACACACACCACGTTTGCCTGCGGGAAAGGGGGTGAGGCACGGCGTGACCACGGGCTCCTTGCTTCATGCTGCCCTTGACGGGGCCGGAGACCTTGGAAACGCCCCTCTAGCCGATGCTCCCCGGCTACCGTCAGCTGCTCCAACTTGGCAAGTCCCTCTTGGTGGTGGGGGTGTTGCGGCTGCCAGGCCCGAGCACTGCAGCTCTGGCCAGTGAGGCTCCTGGAGGGCTCAGGACCGACACCGCCGCCCCCAGAACTTGGCACCCCAGCCCTGCGTTCCCTTGTCATCTCGGGCACAGAGAATAACGAAGTACGCCGTGAAGGATGACGGTGGCAAAAAGGCCGCCTCTGAGTAACGGTGGCCATTGCCCTTGCCCAGCAATGCCCAGAACACAGCAGGAGCTACAGGGACAGCTACCCACCCCCACCTCCCCCATCGCAGCCTGGTTCAGGTACAGATCCTCCTGTGACAGCACACGAGCAATGATGACCTATAGCCGTGGTCACAGCACCCACTAGGGTCCAGAGGCTTGGAGCAGTGGACCGGACTACGGGATGGGAGGATAGGTGGCCAAGGCACGGAAGTGCCTAAGGGGTCACTTTGAAGAACACTGAGACTGCTCCCCAGAGCCCACCAGATGAGCAAACAATGGGCGCACTGAGCCAAAGGGCTGGCCAGCCTTGTGGTGTGGGTACCAGGGCCCCTCTTCTCCCCAGCTCCCAGCGGGGTGAGTCAGAGGAGCCGGACAGCTCTCAGTACTGGGAGGTCAGGGAGGGATTAGCGAAGCCTCAGGCACCGGAGCACCTTAGTCTAATCCCTCGGAGAGAGAAGCAGATCAGGCGGAGGCAGCAGCCCGCACCCAGGCCCTAAGTGATCAGCACCCCCTTCCTGAGCCCTCAGGGCACGCTGTACCTTGTCAATCTCTTCCTGAAGCTCCTCCGCCGTCTGCTCGGCTTCTGAAAAGAAAAGACACGCTACTGCAGAACTGCCCAAATGCCTGTTACTGGGCAGAGGCGGAGGGTGGGCTGGGCGGGCCGGCTCTACCTGAGTAATCCACGATGTGGGTGGGCACCTTCTCCGGGGTGACGTCTGCGGGGATGGTGATCTCTTCTGCTCGCGGAGGGACCTGGAAAAGACGCGGCGTACCGGTGGCCCGGGACGGAGGGAGGTCGCGCCGAGGAGACACCGAGGGGTGCGGCCGCGCTCGGCTCTTACCTCCGCGGGGAACTCTTCGCCCACGAGAGACAGGATCAGCGACGTCTTTCCCACCTGGGCTGCGCGGGGCGGAACGGTCAGCGCAGCGGCCAAGAGCGCGGCGCCCCAGCCCCAATGAGGCCGGACCCTCGCCGCGACCCCGGTGGCCCCAAGCCCCCCCCCCCCCCCAAGCTCCCAAGCCCGGGGTCCTACCCTCTCCTAGGAGCAAGATGCGCACATCCCGCTTCATGGCGGCCGCACGGATCCGGATTTTGATCCCGACCCCGATCTCGGCTCGACCCCGGCCCGACCCCGATCACGGATCCAACCCACGCTCTCCCACTTGCCCGCACTTCCGCCCCCCGCCCTCACTTCCGCCCCCCGCCCGCGGAGCCGCACTAACGAGCGAGGCGGGCCAGAGCGTCCGGACTGTGCGGCGGCGCCACCGCGCGGGCACACTGGGCACCGCGCGCATCGCGCCGGAGGGACGCGGCTCTCGCCCAAGGTGCGCCCCACCCCGCAGCTCCGCGCGCGAGGACCTGACCCGCCCACTCCCGGCAGGGAGCAGGTCTGGGGGCTCTGTGCAGGCTGAGCTCAGGCCAGGGCAGCAGGATCCTGGAATGACCATCTCACGATGCCAGAATGCAACACCCACGTTTATTTGAACTTCACAGGGCGGAAGCATACAAAAGCTCTCAGATCGAGAGCACTTTCCGTAAAGTCCAGGCTCTTGACGATTTACAGCGGCAGGTCCGCTGGTGTGTAGACATGGGCCTAGAAACCACCTTGGCTCAGCAGGAGGCCATGGGACAGCTCAGCTTCTCCGCTAGGCCGGCCAGGACCCTGAGCCCAGGGACTCCTCTGTGGCCAGGTGGCCTGAGACTTCCCACACCAGGATCTCACTGTGGGCCACTGAGAAGAGCAGCCGGGCAGAGGGGGCGAACCTGCAGAGCTGCACCAAGTCGTCATGGCCAGCAAAGTCCTGCACGGCCCCCGACTCACAGTCCACCAGCCTCAGCATACGCTCTGCGGGCAGAGGGCACAGGGCTGGGCAGGACAGGCAGAGTGCCGTGCATGCCAGGCCCCATGTCTGTGTAGCTCCGGGGCCCAGGGGTCCCCCAACCCATCTGGCTGCCGATGCCTCGTGGAGGAATGTGTAGCTAAAAGCCCTGTGCCCTTCATACCCCCAGGCCTGCTACAGCTGGGACCAGGGGCAGCCGAGCTAAGGGGGGGCCCATCAGCACCAAGGTGCCTCACAACATGGGGCTTTCGAGGTCCCAGTCTACACCACGGAGTCCCTCTGCTGAGGCCCTCGTGCTGGGTACAGTAATCGGCACCCCACACTCCTCATCTCTGGACCCTACGACTCCCCTGGGACAGGTGTCCTCACCCCGCTTCAGGGATAGGGAGCTTGGGACACGGAGGTGAGAGGCACATCTCAGGTGGTGGTATGGGTGACCCACTGGGCCCCGCTCAAGACGGGCTGGAGTCCCTGCCCACCAGGACTCACCAGCAAAGCCAATGGCCATGAGGTGGGCTCCGGGGGACAGGCTCAGGGACACAGCAAAGAAAGGAAGCGGGATCTTCTCCACCACCTGTGGGCAGCGAGCATGAGCCTCCCCTCCCCAGCCTTGGATCCCCCCGGCTCCGGGCACCACGCGGGGGGAGGGGGCGCACGTGCCTGCTTCTGGTGGAGGCTGTAGAAGACCACCTCCGGATGCACGCCGAGACCTGCACACGCCAGCAGTGCCCCATCCCAGGGGCAGAAGGCAACAAGACAGGGCGGCGGACGGCTGGGAAACTGGGGAGGGCACAGCGTGCTGTGGTGAGGTGGGCAGGCAACTGTCCCCGCCGCCCGTGCCACCAGGAGCCTTACCTCCGTGAGGGTGGGCGAGGGGGAACTCAGCCAGTCCAAGAGCTCACAGTGGCCACGTGGCCAGTCGGAGGCCCAGATGCTGATCCGCTGGTCTGAGCTGGCAGCCAGCCACAGGTCGGCACCCTCTGCCCCCAGGTCTCCGCACTGGGGGTGCGTGAGGGCTGGTGGGTGCCTCCTGCCCTGCTGTGCCCAATTCCCCTCCCCTGCCGGCACCCCCAAGGCCAATCCCCGCCAGCTCGTGGGGCCACCTCACCTCTTTGTTCGTGCTCTGGATGGTGGAGATCGGAGTGCCCCGGTGGTCACTCAATACGTGGAAGGTCATCCCTGTGCGGGGACGGCTCACGGCCACAAGCCCATCCTTATCTCCGGAGAGGATGGTCTGACCTAGGCCAGGCAGGGCCACACTCTGCTACCCTGAAGCCCCTGACCCCAGCCCAGAGGTATGACCTGGGCCCAGCGGGGGCTGCCCTGTCCCCCTGTGGGCCCCCATCCCTCACCATCAGCAGAGAAGGCAATGGCCGTCAGCGCAGCCCGGTGGGGGCGCATCTTGAGTTCCATGGCAATTTGGGAGACGCTGAAGACACGCAGGGTGCCATCGCTGTAGCCTGCTGCTACCTGCTGCTCCTCGGGACGCCCGCAGGACGGAGGGCTCCAAGCCAGGCAGAGGCAGCTCTGGGGACACACCAGCACTCCCCTGAGGGTGGAGGACAGGAGCCCAGCCCCAAGGCTGGGATGGACACTGTGGGGAGGAGATGGCCACCACCAGGCAGGGCTGGGATGTGGTCTGGGCTCAGCCCCGGTGCCCCCAGTACCTGGTTCAGCACCTGGAACTGGATCAGGAGCTCCATGCTGGCCAGGGACCACACTCTCACACTCCCGTCATCACTGCATGTGGCCCAGTGGGACGCACTGGGACTGAAAACCACCTCGTTCACCTGCAGGGAGCCAGCCAGCCCCACCTGAGGCCGCGTGGCCCCCAGGCAGAAAGGAGACACAGCAGGCCCGGGTCTTTTTTTCTTTAAAGACGTCATTTTTTAAATATAATCTCTGCCCTCGGTGTGGGGCTCAAACACACGATCCTGAGATCAAGGGTCACATGCTCTTCCAACTGAACCACCCAGGCGCCCCAAGTGGTCTAGTCTTGAATGTGAATTTCAAGCGTAAGCGTGAACTCGTAATGCTTCTCACTTAAAAAAATAATTTGGGGCACCTGGCTGGCTCAGTTGGTTAAGTGGCCAATTCCTGACTTTGGCTCAGGTCGTGATCGCACGGTTTTTGAGTTCCAACTCGGCGTCACAGAGTCCAGAGCCTGCTTCAGGTTCTGTGTTTTCCTCTCTCTCTGCCCCTCCCCCGATCACACTCTGTCTCTCTCTCTCTCTCAAAAATAAATAAACATTAAAAAATAAAAAAAATAAAATAAAAAACTGGCTGAGCGGTAACAGGTTCCTCTGGGACTCGGACCATGACCTCTATGTCGTCTCCCACAGGAGGGACCCTGGGCTCTGAGAAGAAGCAGCCACGGCAGGTCCTGGGAGGAGCTGCAGAGGGCCGCCTGGAACACCTTGTTCCACACGAGAGGGAGATCGCCAGCAAATGCCAGCTCAGGTCAAGGCCTCAGGACCCAAGTGTGCAGGTCCCAGTGGGTGAACGGACACAAGTTCTACCTGGACCACAGGATCGCACTTGGCTTTGACAGGCTACAGCATGGAAAGCCCCGGAAAGCATGGTGCTCAGGGAGAGAAGGCAAAAAGCAATGCCCAGGGCAGGCGCATCCACAGAAACAGGTTGGTCTATGAGGACCAAGGACCGGGCAGGGGAATGGGGGTGAATGGTTAAAGGGTATGGGGCCCCCTTTTGGGGAGATGAAATGCCCTGAAATTTGTGGTGCTGGTTGTACAATTCTGTGCATGTAACAAAACCACAGACTTTCAGCGGAGAAAGCACAGGGCACGTGGCTTGTGTTGCAACACGCGGCTGTCACCAAGAACAGAACAAGTATGCAGTCCTCACCCGTCTCAAACTCGTTTCTTTGATGGCAACTGTTACATCTGAACAAATGAACAGATATTTAAAAAAAAAGGGCGGGGGGGTGCCCAGGTACCAACTCCTAGAACCTCCCGCTGCCTAAAGGCTCGCTGGGCATCAGGAGAAACAGTGAGCACGAAGCTGCGGGACCCACATTTCCATCCAGCGGCTCACAGACACTCCAAACTGGTGGGCCACTGCTGGATGCTGAGGACCAAGCTGGCACCGAGGACACCCAGCCCAGAAGCCAGACGACCGGCTATCCTGCCACTCCCGCCTCGGCTGTGCCTCGGGGGAAGCAAGCTCACGAGGACGTCTCTCCCGAAAAGGATCCGACCAGCACCGCCTAAGACCCCCCCGAGCAGTGAGTCATTCTACGAGGACATCGGTGACAGGCAAGCGGTCCCCGAGTGCTTCCTGGTGAGGTAGCTCGCTCAGCAGGTGCCACGGGGACAAACTGGCCCTGACCAGGCCCTGGCCTGGCCCCCGGACAGCTCGGACCCCGGAGAGCGCAGGGCAGAGAGGCACGTCCGGCCCCGTGGCCATGGGAGGCTCCAAGGCAGCCAACATGGTTTTCTCGGCAAATCAATTACCAGAGAAAAAAAGGCACCACGAGAAACAGGTCAGAGCAGGCCAAAAGGCTGGGGGGTCCCACCTGTGGGTCCTGGCCTGGGGGGATGCCTGTGGGTCCTGGCCGGCGGTGGGGGGGGGCGGGGGGCGGCCTGGGGTTCTGGCCTGAGGGGGCTGCCCTGTGGGTCCTGGCCTGGGGGGACGCCTGTGGGTCCTGGATCCACAAGGGGTAAGCACGTATCTCTATGCTGTGGAGTCCTCATCCCTAGCGGGACCTCCAGAACCATTTCCACACAAACCCGTCTGACTGCTGGGCTCGGACTGGGAACAACCTGGGGGAGGCAGGGACAGAGGACAGCGTGTGTGTGGCTGGCTGCCCTGCCCCTGTCCGGCTTGGAAATCCCCTCACCTTACTCCTGTGGCCACTGATGAGGCGGGTGCTGGTGCCCTCGGCCCAGCTGACATACCAAAGGGTCCCTGCCGTGGTGCCCACCACGCCCATGTCCATGCTGTCGTGGAAGACGGCACTCACGATGGCACCATCCAAGGTCAGTTCGTGCTCCATGAACACAGAGCTAGACCTAAGGTGTGGTGGGGGAGTGGCTTCAAAAGGTGGCAGCCGGGGCCCAGGGCTCTGGGGACACGTCCCCAGCCTGGGGCTATGACCCCCAGGGCCCCACTCAAGGGGTCAAGGACACTGGCTCCCAGACACACCCACACACGTCCCACCTGGCACGGACACCTTTGCGCCTCAGCTCCGGCACGGCCCCCACCGCCCACAGGCGTAGGCGCCTGGTGTTGCTTCCGCTGACCAGCCGCGCTCCCGAGCACAGCAACACTCCTGGGGGGTAGGAGGTTGCGTGAGCCGCTTCCCTAGAAGCCCAGACCTCGAGACGAAGGCTCCCAGGGAGAGGCCCAGCCCCGAGCTGTCAGGGGGCGCGGGGGCTCCATCAGGCACCCACCGATCTCGCCGTCATCTGCTTCCCAGGCCAGGAAGCAGCGGCCGGCACATGTGTCCCAGACACACACCCGGCCAGCGTTGGAGCCGCAGTAGAGCAGAGGCGTGGCCCCGTAGCAGAGCGAGGTCAGCTCGCCCGCCTCCACCTCCTCAGGGATGGGCTCCCGGTGCACCTGGAGGGACACAAGGGCAGCGGGGGTCGGCAACGTCCCGGGGCTGAGCCAGACCCCACCCTCCACCACAGCCTCTGAACCCTGGCACCTGGAGGGTGACGTCAGCCCCGCGTTGCTGCAGGAGCCACGAGATGATGGCACCTTGGCCCACGCAGGTGAGCTCTCTGGCATCCCTGGGGTTGAAGGCCACGCCGTGCGCTGGCTCCGGCAGGCGGACGGAGGACAGGAGCTCGCAGGTGGCCACGCTCCACAGGGCCAGGGTGCGGTCACCGTAGTCCCCTGGGGAAGACACACAGTGGATACATCAGCTTCCCGGGAGTCTCAGGACAGGCAGGCGAGCCCAGAGATGACGGTCTCCCCGCAACCCAACTCACCCAGTGTGACGAGCAACGTGTCGTCCGGTGAAAAAGCCAGGGCCTGCACGGCGGTGTCGTGGTAAGAGAGAAGGTGCCGGCAGGAGCCCCCAGGCACATCCCAGATGCGGATCTGGCAGCGGGAGGCTGTGCTGCTGCAGCCCGAGGCAGAGGCCAGGATCTGCCAGGCCGGAAGGCGGGCGGTCAACCAGGAGGGCGCGGCCCACCGGCCCACCCTGGGCCCCGTCCGGCTCTGGGGAGGAGAGCCAGGGTGGCTCTCAAGAATCCAGGCTCCCAAGTGTACTCCGGCCCCAGGCACACAGGGTAGGGCGTGCGGCCAGTACCTGAGCATTGTGGCTGAGGGCCAGCGTGGAGATCTCCTCGGGGTGGCCGAGCCAGTGCCGCTGGGCGCCGGAATGCAGGTCCTCCACCACTACCAGGCAGCCACACGTGTAGGCAAAGAAGCCTGGGGGCAGGGAGGGCACCCCTGAGCCAGTCGGCCGGGCCCAGGGTGCATCCTCCCTGTTTGCTTCCACAGCCGTGGGCGCTCGCGCCTGGGAAGCCCAGCTCAGAGGTGACACGGGTCCGTGCGGGATGGAACACAGGCCAGGTTACCGGGAGAACACGCCTCAGCTCGGGGATCCCTCCTGGGCCCGCCACCCAAGCCCCCGGCGGTGGCAAGGGCTCGCATGCTCTCAGGCTGGGTAGAGCCTCAGAGCCACCTAAGGGTGGGTAGAGCTGGGCCCCTCCCCACGGCTTCTGGGCTGGGAGCCAGGGTGCACTGTGGCCCCACCTGTATCTGGCTTCCAGACCACATTGGCCCGCCCATTCCCGTTGTAGCCCACGACGGCCTTCAGGAGCAGACGCTCGACTCGGTCACTGGGGACAGAGGCACTCTGAGAGGACACGGAAAGGACGATGGTGCGCCGGCACAGCACCCAGCACCTGGCCCCCCCAATGTCTCAAGCTCTTCCCCCCTCAGGCCGGGGCCGGGGATGAAGCCTTAGGTCATGCAGGATCCCAGGAGACAAATGACAGGAGCCTGGGCCCCAAAGCCTGTGTAAGAGGCCAGGGAAGCCGAGAGGTGTGAACGCTGGGGGCAGGCAGTGCGGGAGGCACCTGGGTCGGGAGGGCGCAGGTGAGGGAGGGGCGGCGGGGGCGGGGGGAAGGGAAGGCTCCACAGGGCACCACCTGGGGCCACTGTGGGTGTCAGCAGGGCAGTAAGAGCCTTGACCAGCCAAGCCAGAGTGCAGACACAAGGTCCACCGGAGAGCTGCAGGGGGACTGGCCCCAAGGGCTATGGCGGCCACCCCAGGAAGACCCCAGGAAACTGAGCTTCCCAGGGAGAAAGAAGACTCCCAGAAAATGCAGGGCCATGCCCCCTCCACCCCAGGGCCCGCAGCGTCTCCTTGTGAAAGGTGCCGTGAGGATGCCCCCAACCGACCTTGACCAGCGAGGAGGCCTTGTAGCGAGCGGTGAAGTGCCTGTAGCAGTCTGGGCGAGCAGAGGGATGGGCCTGGGCTTTTGTGGTGCTCCGAGCAGCTGGCAGGGAGAAGGAAGAGGCCTCGGAACGTCAGAGCACCCGTGACCGTGACCGTTCAGAGACCCCTCCTCGCACACGGTCGGCTGGCCCTGCCGGATGGGACAAGTGCCTGACCCGCTCCGGATACCTGAGGTCGAGGGCACACTCAGGCTGCATCCCACTGCTAGCCTGGCCCGGCGGGGGCCCCAGGCCAGCCTACCTGCCCTGCAGGGAACACCTCACAGGGCAAACCTCAGCCTGTCAGCAGCTGGGCCTCCCTTAGGCCACCTGGCACCCACAAGACACCTTGGCCGGCTGGTCATGAGTGTCCCTGCCCCACCCTGTAGCCCCTCCTCTGCTTACTGGCCCAGCCACAGGGGTGGGGACGCATGCTGAAGCCCCAGGGGCCCCCGGGAGCCCCCTGGGCCCCATCTCCAGCCCCGCTGGCCTCTTTCACCAGCATGGGCAGGCTTGAGGCCTGATGGAGCCCCTCGGGGTTGTGGCTCTCCTGGGACGGTCCTTCTTCATCTGATGTGGAGAAAGCACCTGGGGAGGGGTGGGGAAGGTGAGAGGAAGGAACAGAGCTCCCTCGCCCCTGCCCCTGCCCCTCCCCAGAGGCCTGGAGGGAAGCATGCTGGCTCCACCCAACAGTCCCTCCCAGGACCCCCAACCTTACCGTCAGCACCCTTGAGGGGCCCAGCACGGGCGCCCAGCTGGAGTGGGGAAGCCTGGGATGGCACAGGCACCTGCTGCCGGGGGAGCCCACCGGTGTCTGCCTCGGTGTCCTCCGGCTGCCTCGCACCTGGGCCTGGAGACACAAGAGGTCAGCCTGGGCTCAGGGCCCGGGGCGTGCACGGCACATACAGACAGGTGTCCACACACCCCAGTTCTGCACTGGGGACCCCAGGAAAGGCAGGGGCACTATGCTACCCACAGGGACTGAAGAGCCGGCCCCCAGAGATCACCACAAAGCCTACCCACGTGGTGGGGCCACTCACCAGCCTCGCAGGTCGGGGGTGCCCCAGGTGAGTCTCCGGCACTGCAGGGCAACAAGACAGTCAGGTGAGGGGGCAGGTAGCCGAAGGCCTGGTGGACAAAGGTCGAGGGCGGGCACTCGCCTTCCCGAAGGTGACCTCCCGGGGGCACCCAGAACGTCCCAGATGAAGATGGCATCCGCCACGCTGAGGAGCTGCCGCTGGCCAGGGGCGAAGGCCACAGCGCGCACGGGCTCTGAGTGGCCGATGTAGACCTGGGGGCAACAGAAGGCATGTCCAGAGGCCCTCAAGGCATGGCCGGGGCACCACGGTCCTCCCAGCGCCGGGACAGAAGTAGTGCTCCACGCTTCACGCAGCGGATGCATCCTGCAGGCCTGGCTGTGACCCCCCGACCCTCCAGACCAGGGCCTGAGCAAGAGGTCCTCCGGGGTGTCAGGCACCAGCGGGCAAAGGGTGAGTTGAGGGTATCGTCCTCCACCTGCTCTCCCACCACCCACCACGCACCTGCCTTCGGCACCCACCTGGCAGCCGGGGCTGGCCTTGGCCGGGTAGTCCCACACCCTGATGACCCGGTCAGTGGCCGTCAGCAGGAAGCGGGCATCCCTGCTGAGAGCCAGGGAGGGGCAGGCCACAGAGTGGACGCCTGATAGCTGCAAGAGGGCTCTCGTCAGTGAAGGGAGATTGAAGCTCACAGAGGCCCCGCGTGGAAGAAGCCTCTCCTTCCTCCCTTCTCAGAAAACGCCCCCTCTGAGGAGCAGCAGGTGGCCCAGGGCCCCCCGTCCCCCGACTCCTCGAGGCACTGCAGGTACCAAAGCCGGAACCCAGAGAAAAAGAAGCCAAGCCGCTGACCGCAGCCCCGGGCTCACCTCCCGGACCACGCGGCCCGACGCGGCATCCAGCACCACCACTGTGTGGGACGACGTGGACACTAGCAGGTGGCCGGTGGGTACGGGGCCAAAGCAGATGGCCACAGCCGAGTCCAGGCGGCTGCTGGCCAGCTCTAGGGCACTGACATCAACTCGCAGCAGCTGGGGGAGAGCAGCAAGTAGCCACCAGCCACGACCTCCAGACGGAGCTGACGCCCCCAGAGCCAGAGCGCGGGAGGCGGGCGGCCTCAGGCCCCTACTCAGCAGCCCTGCCTGCCTGTGGCTCACACGCTGTGTCTGAGTCAAGGCAGCGGAGCCTAGACCCTCTCCGAGGTAAGCACAGCCTCCCAGCTGCCCCCTCAACTCCCTCCGGCTCCATACCGGGCCAAGGAGAGCCCCTGCCCCTCCCTGCCTCCCTCCACCCTGGTGGAACCCAGGACAGTCACGCAGCAGCCAAGAGATGATCCCCACGGAGTCTGCTGGCCGGACCGACACAGACACACAGAAAACTCCAGCTGACTCACCTCTTCTAGCGAGGCTGTGCTCACGATGGTCACCACGTACTTGGAGGGGCCCACGAAAGCCAGCAGGCGGCTGTCCCCACTAACCACCAGGGCATTGGGGGTTGGGTGGGCATCCCGGCACACCATGTTAGCTGCCGGCAGCACGGGGGAACACGGTCAACTGGGTGCAGAGAGGGTACCCGCAGGAGACACGGGCCAGGACCCAAACCTGCCCCCCCCCAGCTGTGGGAAACACCAGCCCAGAGCCTGGCAGGTCACACAGCAACAGCCCACAAGACCCGCACGCGAGAGCACCAGGGTACCCGGCTACTGCCGGGGCGGCTGGTGGTTCTCCAGGTGACCACCTGGCTGGCCCGACTTATAGCAGCCACGAGAGAAAACAGACAGATGGCCTCGGGGGGTGCCCTGGGGTGGGCCGACCCCCACCTGGTGCTCAGGCCACACACCTGCTCCTGGAGCAGGCTGGCACAGACCCTCACGGACCTGCACTGACCTGGGGGCCGATGAGTCCCAAAACCACCCTCACCCCGGAGCTCTGGGTAGCGAGCGAGCCCCACCCCGCGGGGACCCGACAAGGACACGGCTGGAAGGCCCGGGGGGGCCCGGGGGGCCTGACCTGTCACACGCAGGACACGGCACTGGGTGGTAGAGCAGTGGTACTGGGCCAAGGTGCCCCGAGAGCAGGAGCTGAACAGGAAGCTGCCGTCGGGGCTGGCGGCCAGGCCGGTGACCGCTCCTTGGTGACGCCTGTAACACACAGGGACACCCACTGCCCAGACCTCTCACAGCCGGGCCTGGCCGAGTCCCCGGAGGGCAGCAGAGGGCCATCCCCCACCCTGCCCAGCTGCCCCCCCACACCACGTCAGCTTCCACCACGGGTGTCTGTGGGGCTGGAGCCCGCCGGGCACCCACCTGTGCCGTACCAGGACCCCAGCGGCCTCCAGGCTGAAGGAGCAGACGGCCCCGCTGGCAAAGCCACAGAAAAGAACTGGCCGCATGGGGTGGAAGGCGATGGCGCGCGGTGTCTCCTCGGGGGACCTCAGGTCATACAGCTGGAGGGCGGGGCTCCGTGAGGGCACGCAGAGGCAGGGCTACCAGATGGCCTCTGGCCTCAGGAGCCCCGTCGGCCAACCTCTCCAGCTGGCCTGAGCCCTCAGGCCCCACGGGCCCTCCTGTGTTCCACGTCTGCCTGGGTCCCACCCACCGGCCCCCAGGGTGGCCTGCAGCCTTCCGGTGTCCCCCCCCCCCCCCCCCCCCCGCCATGCCTCCCTTCTGGCCACACCCAACCTGCTGCAGGGTCGCCAGGTCCCAGACGCGGACGGTGTGGTCCTGGGACACGGTGGCCAGCTGCCCTCGGCTGCACTCGGTGGCCAGGGCCAGCACTGGCGCAGTGTGGGAGCGAGACAGCGTGTTGTATTCTCGGGAGGGGACGTCCAGGAAGCCCAGGTGGCCCGAGAGGGTGGCGGACAGCACACGCAGACCGTCAGGGCTGACGCAGACCCAAGAGACCGGGCCCTCGTGCTCTGCAGGCGAGGGGGAAGGAGGGGGGCTCGGCGACCTCTCGGCCCCTACCCTACCCACACAGACCCATCTCCTCACGGCCTGCGGCTCCCCCATAACCACCGGCTTCTGGGCTCAGCACTCAGCCCTCTGGAGCCCGCGACTGCCTCCTAGCCACGGGATGGCCCCAGAACACGGCCCTCCCACGGCAGCCCTGGCGGTGGCAGTCAGTGTCATGGCCCCACCTGCCTCTAGGAGCACGGAGGAGAAATCCAGGGGCCAGAGGCGCACGTAACCATCATCGGAGCCCACGGCGCACGTGGTCTGGGAGACACTGAGGCTGCTGATGGAAATGCCGGGGCCTAGGGGGTGGGCAGCGTCAGCCCAAAGATTCGGGACCGCTCCCCCCACGCAGCGGGGGACCCACCCACCTGCGCCAAATGGCTGCTTCTGTGAGGAGTGGCCGCCAGGGGTCTGTGTGGGCAACAGGCGGCGAGCACGCCGCACGGCCCTGCGCCGGTGGTCGATTTCCAGGATGTGGCCGCTGCGGCCGCACACGTAGCTGCTCGGGAAAGCGACAAGTGAGGGCCAAAGGGGCAGCAGGAAGCAGGACCCAGCCAGTTACGGGAGCGAGGGCAGGGCTCACAGCGTATGGCTGTCCTGGGCCTGCCCGAAGGCCAGGTCGGTCAACTCCAGCACGCGGTGCTCCCCCAAGTCCACGGGGCAGGAACGCAGCTCCCCGCCTCGAAGCCGCCAGAGCCGTATGCTGCCCTGCCCGCACGACGCCATCCTGTCCGGCAGAAACCCGACACTGAGGACAGTCCGCACGCCAGGCAGGAGGGGCAGGCTCAGCCCCCACCTGGGCCCCTGGGCTGCCCAGGACCCATCCCGGCAGGGCAGGGGCAGGGCAAGGACAGTCCGATCACCTGGTTTCATCGAAAAAGGCAACCTTAAACGCCTGGATGTCAACGCCGGTGTGCGTCTTTGCCAGAAGGACGGCCTCGCCGCCTCGTCCCACCTGCTCTGTGCCCCAGGCCAGCACCACCTGCGACAAACCCGTGCTGAGGGCCCAAAGCCCGCCCACCCACCCCGCCTGGCCTCCCCTACGCCTCAGCTCTCCCTTCCCATACCAGCCCGCCTGGGCCCTCGCGGCCAGGAGTGTGGGCATGTCGGCCTACGCGCGTACCCCGCAGCTTCCACAGACGCTCGAAGCCGGGCGCGTCTGCGGAAACGGCAAACACCGACCCACAAGCAGAGACGGACCCGCAGTAGCATAGGAGACCCCGTGGACGCAGCAGACTTGCAAAGAGCTGACGTGTAACACACGGCCAGCAAGGACAGCGTGCCTTGTATAAACGCTGCCCCTGTCGGGGATGGCTGAAAACCCGCCGTACTACACGGTGCGCATGGAGCGCGAGGCCGGGCCAGGGAGCTCTGCTTCCCAAGCAGTCTGGACTCTACCTGCACCCCGGCCCCCCAGCCCCGGCCTGTCACCGCTCGCCCGTGGGGGTCCTCGCCCTGGCCCCCCGGCCCCGGCCCGTTACCGTTCTCCCATGGGGGTCCTTGCCAACGCCACAGAGCAGCACCCCGTTGCTGGAGAAGCTGCAAGGGCAGGCGGGCGGTGAGCGTCGCTGGAGCTGGCCCCCCACCCCTCAGAGGCCCCACGCCCACCTAAGGGAACAGAGGGCGTGGACCGGGCTCCGGAGCAGGGACAGACACCCCCCGGTCTGGAAGTCCCACAGGCGCAGCATGCTTGGGGGCCGGGCCTGGGCTGAGGCCAGCAGCGAGCCGCTCCCATCCAGCGCCAGGGCAGAGACCTGGGGAGGGGGCAGGTTGAGGGACAGGGCTCAGCCTGCAGGCGCGAGCCCCCCTGCGGACGAGCCGGTGGTGCCCACCTTGTCAGTATGGCCGAGAAAGAAACGCTGCTCCCGGGTGTCCACGTGCAGAACCACAATGACTGCGTGGCAGGGATACACCACAGCAGCCCCATCCTTGGTCCACAGGGCCTGTGCACGGGGGCCAGAGTCTGGTGTCACAGGCCGGTTGGCCTCACGCCTCCTCAACCCCGGCACACCCCACCCTGTGTTTCCGGGATGCGCACACACACACACACACACGCGCGCGCGCGCGCACACACACACACACAGACACACACACACAGGGCCTCCTCTGAACCCCGTCTGTGATACAAGAAACTCTAGGGCTCAGACAACGAAACACCGGAACCCACAGAAACTCGTGGCAAGCACAGGACCGTAGAGACCCAGAGGTGGTGCCCACGCCCAGCCCCACAAGCCAGACGACAAGCATCAGCGCCTCACACAGCCAAGTGTGAGTTCTCGGGCCGACGGAAGCGCAAGCAGCCGGGCCAGTGCTGACCCAGCCTGTGCTCATGGAACAAGCAAGGGACGTCCGGACAGGAAGTCCACACGTCCACTAAGAAAACACAGAGCCACGTGCAGGCATGGGATTGAGGACCTCAACGCCCTAAGGAAGCTTATGTGTCCACATAGGCAACCTGGGGAGACACAGGCTTCTCCCACTGCACCCTCTGTGTAGTTGACATGTGATCCAAAAAGAACTAAGAGCCCTCACCCATTTGGTACTGCGGCCCCCAAAGCCAATGACGCCCTTGAGCTTGAGGATCGGATCCGGAAGAAAGCTCTGAAAGAAACAAAGTCCCAGTGAGACCCCAGGAGGCGAGGCCCCATCCACTGGGACTGCACCAGCCAGGGCTAGTCCCTCCCTCCCGAGAAAGTGCCGTCGTCCTCGTGGCTGCCAGCTGCACTGTGGCAGGGAGCCAGGATGTGGCCAGAGTGCAGATCCTCCAGGGACTCTAGCTCCTGCCCCTGCCTGGAGTCCAAGGCCCCTGAGGATCACTTGGTGCCTCCTTACTCTTTGTTCAGAGACAGTCTCGCCCAAAGTCATCTCTGGCCTGCTCTGCTCTCTGCCAGGAGGCTGGAAGGCAAACGGTTATCAGAAGCCCAGCAGCCCCTGTCCATACCTCATCAAGGCCCCACTCCCTCAAGGCCTCACCCCCACCCAAGGCCCCTACCTTCCTGGGAAAAGGCACTGACCTGGCGTGGGGCCACATCCTCCAGGGCCACGGGCACCATGGCTGACTCCGGGGCAGCCGTGCGAACACCGTTGCCGGCTGTGTGCTTGTCAGTGACCTCCGCCCTGGCCGAGGGCTCCTGGCTACGGTCACGGGGGCCATTCATACTGGGGACCTCCGAGGGCTCACAGAACAAGCTGACCTCTGGAAGGGGCCTGGGCACAGGCCGGGCCTGGCGAGACCGCAGAGGTACAAGTGCCTGTCAGCACCCTAGGGCCACCACCCTCCAGCCCCATCCCCGAGGGCGCAGGAGCACTCACGGCTGTGGGGCCAAACATCTGGACCGCGGGGGACACGCCGTCCG
The DNA here is from genome assembly GCF_027475565.1 of Acinonyx jubatus. Classification (NCBI taxonomy): domain Eukaryota; kingdom Metazoa; phylum Chordata; class Mammalia; order Carnivora; family Felidae; genus Acinonyx; species Acinonyx jubatus. Next base: position 36,936,810 of record NC_069398.1, on the reverse strand, counting down.
GGAAAGGATTACTGAAAGCCACTGGGGGAGGGACGAGCTCCCGCACGCGCCCCGGGAACACTGGAAAAGAGCAAATGCGTGTGGAGCAGAGCACAGAGGCCTGGGGAGAACGTGGGCCCTGGCCTCGCCACTCCTCCGGCCGCAGCCACCCTTCCACCCTGGGCCCCCGACGAGGTCTGAGACCAGCAGGCACCCCACACAACCTCCCGCACGGTTCTGGCACCCCGGGACGGCCTCCAGACTAGGCCCGGCCCCCGCGGGCCCCATCCCGCCAGGCTCACCACCCCAACACGGTGCCAACACCCGCTCCTGCCACGCTCCACGTCCCTGCTGACCCCACAGGCCCACCTGCCTCAGGAGGGGAGCGGCTCTTCTGAGCCGGCTCGGAAGATGCTCTTGAGCCGACACTTGGAAACCTTAACAGGGTGGAGGGAGAGTCAGGGTCCAGACTGCCCTGCCCTCCCTTCGGCAGCCGCCTCAGGACGGGCAGAGCCGCTCACCGGATGTGGACGTAGTGCTCGTGCCAGCTGTCCCCCTTGGGCACCGGGAATGCCATTTCTCGAGGTACAGGAGTGACAGGCAGCTTTGCCCGCCGGGCCTCGGCAACGGTGACGGCTACGAAAGGCAGAACCGGTTCAAGGAAGCCCACCCGGCTCCCTCTTCCAACACAGGCGAGACTCAACACCGGGGGACGATACGGTGTCACCCGGTCCCCAGCCCAGCCACCACTGCCCCTTGCCCCCCACGGGCGCCTCAGGAGTCGGGGGGCTCCAAGACGGCTGCGATGCCAGCCCCTCCTGCTGAGAACCCCGGGACGGAGGGAGGGGAGGCGCACACGGGCAGCGGGAGGGGACGCTGCGGTAGGAGCACTGGGTACGGGCTGCGGCGCCTACCGGGGTCAAAGCACAAATCGCTGGTGTAGAGGCTCTTGACGAGCAGACTGGCGCACAGCCTGACGCTCTTGAGGTGGCCATAACGCCGGTTCAGGTAGACCAGGAGGATGTCCTGCAGATCCAGCTGCAGGCACGTCCAGCGGGCACCAGAGGGGGCAACGCCAGCCAGGTCTGCACGGCACGGGCCAAGATCAGTGCCCGTGGTCTCGGCGGCCAGCCCACGGCGCTCCACTTGGCCGCAACCACGCGTGCCCCCCAGCACCTACCCCTGTGCCTGGGCCTGCCCACCTCCCTCCCCGCTCCCAGGCTGCCTCTCCCGGACCGCTGAATCCTGTTCACTCCCCGCCTCCACCTCACCTTTCCTAGACTTCCCGGCCTCACAGATGAAGGGAAACTGAAGCCACGTGGCCGCAGACTTGAACTCCCTGAAGAGGCTGGAGAAGGACGCACGGATGACCTGGCTGTCCTGCAGGCAGAGCATGACCATGAGAAGACAAGCGGGGCTGCAGGAGCGCACCCCCCACCCCCGGCCCCCACTCCCGAGCTCAGCACCTCAGTGGCTACGTCCAGATGAATGACGAAGTGCTTGGAGGGCAGGGGCCGGAACAGCACATACAGGTACCGTCCCGTCAGCCCCAAAGACTGGGTGCTGGTTTGGGGGAGCTGAATGTAATTCCCGGCAGACACGGAACCCCGGATGCGATACACCGTGCACTTGAGAGTCTTATCCTGGAAAGAGACAAAGCAGCACACGCCTGACCCCTGGGTGGTTCTACGAAATGTCTCAGGAGCGAACGGGTCCCTGCTGCTGCCACCAAGTCCCTTGTCCACTTACTGTCACAGGAGTCACGTCGCCTTCCTTAGTAGCCCGCTTCCACTCGCCCACTTTGAAGTGTCTGAAGACGTTGAGGAACGGGTGCTGCCACGCTGGGGGGTCACAAAGGTATGAGGACCCCCACGGGCATGAAGGCCTGACCCCAGGTGCCAGACCCCCGCGGGTCCTTGGGGGAAACCTGTCCCCGGGTGCCAGAGCCCTGCGGGTCCTGGGAGGGGAGAGCGGCATCCCTCCGTGGGCCTCCAGACCTTCCAGGGAGGGGCCAAAGTCTGGCTCTACGCTCCCCCCACGGTGACGGCGATCACAGCGCGCGGACCCGGCTGGGGCAGCGCGGGTTCAGTACGCTCCGGTCCCCGAACCCCGGACCCCGAGCCCCGGCCTCCCGCGCGCCGATACCTTTCGCCATGGCGTCCCAGCTCGCACTTCCCGCCTAGACCGCCGCTCACCTTACGCAGGGCACGCAGCGCGCGCTTAGCAACGGCCGCCTGGCAACGGCGCCACTTCCGCCGGCCCGCGGACGGGGCCACGTGACCTGCGGCGGGGCGGAGCGCACGAGAGCGCGCGGTGGTGGCCGCGTGACTGCGATCGGCCAGGAGTCCGGTCGCGCGGCCCGGGTCACGGCCGGAGGGTGCTCCTGGCTCGCTGTCCGCAGCCTCTCGGACGCCTCGGGCCTCTGCGGCCACTCTCAAGCCGGGGCCCTGCGGGGATGCTCTAGCAAGTCTAGCTGTGGGGACCTGGGAGGGGCCTCTCTGGGGCCCACCTGTATAGCGGGAACACCCTGTGTGGTGGGAACGCGCTTGGCAGAATTAGTCCGTACCCACCGACGGCCCAGACTGGGCTCCACCTGCTGCCTCCAGCCCTCTAGCGATGCCGTCCACACCGGGGGTACTCCACTCGGTCCCGTGTCAGCCGCAGGCAACCCCACCCACCCAAGAAGCAAAGCAGTGTTTCACAGGGCAACTCACCTGTGTTCAGTGTCCAGCAGCTCTGGGGTATTAAGAGACAGGACTAGGAATCCTGAGACTTGGCCCCAGCCCCGAGCCACTGGGACTATATCCCAGGGCTAGTTTCGTCACATTTGTGGGTCTGGAGATGGGGTAAAGCACCTGCCAAGGGAAGAGAAAGCCGGGTGGTGCAGGGTAGGTCCAGTGACATCCAAGGAAGAGGAGCTGGCCCAGGGCCCCGGCACCTCTGTCAGGACCCAGGAGGGCCAGAACTGGGCAGAACCGCACTGTGGAGCCAAGGAAAGGTCGGGCTGGACGCGGCACAGGGACGGGAGGACCCTGACCCCACCCCCCACACACCAAGTAACAGCCACTCAAAAAGGGCAGTTTCTCGACTTTATTATTAGCCTGGAGCTCCTCCCTGCCAGCCCTAGGGGCTGGTCCCTGGGCACAGTGAGCAGGATTGAGGTCAGACAGTTTCAGCCCCTGGCAGCACGGGACAGCCGGGCCAAGGGGTCAGCAGGTGCAAAAGTCCAAATGCTGGCACTTCAGGTGTGGCCGGCGCCTGGCCGGGCTCAGGGTGGAGCATGGTCCGCCTCAGCAGTTCATCAGGGCGCCGCGGTCCTCTCCAGGCAGGGGTCCACCATGAGGCTCATTTGGGCCCTGCAGGGGAGCGGTTCCTTCCAAGGTGGCTAGGAGCAGTTAGTGATTCTGGCCAGGAACTGCTGCGCCCACCACTCGTCCAGGTCAATGGGCACGAAGTCTGCGGGCACAGTAGAAGGCTGGGCAGTGACGCTGCCTTCCAGGTCGGTCAGTGTCTCTCCCTGTGAGCTGACCGCAAGCCCTTCACCCAGGCCCAAATGTAGCAAGCGCTAGGAAAAAGCGGGTCAAGTTCAAGCGCCCTCCCCAATCCCCTGGGGCTAGAACCCAGCAGGGCCCAGGTCAGGGTCAGAGGGAGTGGGGGGGACTCCCTGAGGGCAGGGGAGGGCTCACTCTGCAGCCGGGGGTTGGGGGTCTTCTCCACATACTGCACGGGCCTGGGCCCACTCTCGCCAGCTGGGCCACCACCCAGCTGCCGCTCCACTTGCTGCCACGCTGTGGGGAGAGGGCAGTCGGACTGAGCCAGGGCCCTGGCATCCTGTCTTCCGCCCAGAGCCTGGTGGCCACCCTGGACCCCAGCCCAGAACTGGAGCAGGCAGTCCCCTGGACGGTCATGGGACAAATAGAGAGTCGAGGAAGGGCCCGACCCTCTGGCTACTCTGAGTCAGGTGGCAGTGGGGAAGAGGAACAGGGGCCCGAGCCACACCCTCGGGCCTCAACACTACCTTCAGACACAAATCGGACGTTTTCCTCATGGGCCAGTGTATAGGTCTCTTGGGTCCCCTCAAGGGATGGAGATGTGACGGGGGGCCGCCGGCCATTCACCCGATTGAACACGAGCCTTGGCCCCGGGCTGTGGAGGGGGGAGGAGCCAGTCAGCAACTGTCCAGAGCCCAGGTGATGCCCGGCAAAGCTCCAGGAGCAGGTTCAGGCCACACACCCCCACCCCGGGCCCGGGCCCAGCCCAGGCACTTCCTTGAACTTCAGGGCGGCTGCAGGGGTGGTCGAGGCCGCTCCCCCCAGGCCCAAGCCCCCAGCAGCTCAGTTCACACCTGCGGTCCCCAGCCATGTCCCAGATCCCCAGCAGGGTTCCCTGCTCAAGGCACACAGGTGCTCTTTGTCCAAGGGTCTCTCGGGCACCCCTGCTGCCACCTGCATCCCGCCTCCCCAGGACGGGCCAGGCCTCCGGCAGCCCCTGTTCTGACCTAAGCTACTGCCGGGTCACTCTGTCCCAAGCATAATTCTCTAACATCTTCTTCCCCCACAAAAGCTTCTCCGTCTCACCACTACCCCCAGTGTGGGAGGAAGGACCCAAACAAGAAGGTGGTCTGAGCCCTTCCCTCTTCCTGGCCGCCCCAGGCTCCGTGGGGATGAGCCCTAAGTGATGGTCTGGCCGAAGACCGCTGGGTAGGGAAGGCGTGACTACAACCCCAGCCCAACCCTGCAGGCCCCAGACCAGGCACCGCTGTTGCCCACAGGGGTGGGAATGTTGAGTGAAGAGGCGGTCCCCGGGAGCCCGGGGCTCAGCCTACTGGGTGTGGGATGTCCAGGGAGCCGCTGAGTCTGTCCCAGTCAGCAGGGCCCAGGGCGGTGATGGGCCGCTCCAGCTGGCGGCAGCTGGCCTGGCCCTGCACACACAAAGCCCAGGATGGGGCCGTGGAGGGGGCGGGGCCCGCACCTACAGCAGGAGGTGGGAGCCGGGAGTCCTGGGCTGCACGTGCCACTCCGCCAGGCACTCGCGGTCCCGCCGGCCTGCTCGCCTTCCTGGGCTCAGGTGCCCCACCGCCGCTCGGGGGTCCTCCTTGGCTGAGAGGGCCACTAAAATAAAGAGGAGGGTCTTGAGGGGCACCGGTCCCGCCAGCTCTGGGCCGGCAGGGTCTGGTGGCCCAAGAAAATGTAGAGGGGCGGGGCTCCTCCCAGGCCTGAGCTGCACCAGCCAGGGGGTGTGAAGGTTTGTCCTTGACTCGGACAGCCCCTCGCCTGCCACCCCCGCCCCCACAAAGGCTGCTGGTTCCAGGAAAGTGGAGGCCGGACATCAAAAAAGCAAAACAAAAAAGGGAATTGCAGCCATAGGCTGTGAATCACAGGGACCACGGTGGTGGCCTGACCAAGGCTGCGTAGGGGCCCGAGGGGCAGGCGCCCACCTGCCTGCTGCCTGGAGTCATTTACGTAAGGCCCCTCCACAGGCCTTCTGGTGAAAGGACACTGGCTCGAGCGTGCACCTGTAGATGGAGGCCACACTGTGCCTGCTCCCAAGGGTGGTGCCCCCAGGCATGCTCTAGTGCCCCTGCTCAGGCCTACCTGGGTATCTTGTCACATAGTCTCCTCTCCGACCCCTGAGGTCAACCGCCCACCCGTTTTCCAGCCCAGGGCCCCAGACTCGAGAGGGAAGTGACCCGCCCAAAGTCACATGCTGCGTATGGGTGGCAGTTTCAGGACTTAACTGCACACCTGTCTGACCTCAAAGCCCACAGCTCAGTAAAACCCCCAGGCCGCCTCCCCCACCTGCTCACATGACCACAGGTGGTCACGCGGCGTCGTAGTATTTTCTTTCCAAGGACGGATATCGCCTCCACTGATGTTTTCTCTCCCGTCGGTCTCACGCTGGGAGCAAGAGCTCCTCAGAGGCACAGACCTGGCCTGTTCACCACCGTGGCCAGTGCCCAGACCCATGCCTGGCTGGAACCCCAGCCTGTATATTTAGCTGGTCAGACACCTGGCACACCTGTAGGGCACCAGGCATAGAGGAGGCAGCAGCGGCCCAGACACGCCCTCTCTCACCGGCCAGTCAGGGTGAGGGATGCTGGGGCAGTACAAAGGCACAGCAGAGAAAACAACAGGAACGCTGCAGCCGTTTTGGAGGGGGGGCCCCTGAGAAGGTGCAGGAGAGGGGGTAGGGAGGACCCACAGGCTGCTTTGGCCTCCTGGCAGGGTCCTTTCAAGGCAACTGGGACTGGGGGCAGGGGCAGCTCCAAAAGAGGGAGTGATCTGGGAAGGGAGTGGGCCGGCCCAGCGAGCACACTGCGTGCCTCACTACTCCCTACACAAGCGGGACACTGAGGGACACGCTCCCTCAGGCCAGGCTGGTCGGCAGCCCCCTGGCCTGGCAGGCTGCAGGGTGCCCAACTGGCTAGGGCCAGATGAGGACAAAGGTGAGGCCTCCTGGGGGTGTGAAGGGCTCTATGCTGTCTGTCCCGTCTTCTTCCCTAGCACTTGCCAGCTGTGTCCCGGATGCGCCCTGGGCCAGCGACAACGGGCAGATGCTGGTAAGTTTCTCCAGGTGGAGCGCCTGGGCCACTTGGGTCCCAGACTGTCTGCCTGGGTGACCAGAGGTGGCTATATGCCTAGGTCTCGTTTATTCCTCTGGGCAGTAGGGCAGCTGTGAGGACCCAAGCTGAAATCACGAGGCAATATTATAGCTCAGCCTGGGTCCCAGGAGTCACCCCCCAAGGCCCCGTTCACCTGTCTCCCCACGACACACCTGTGGCTGGCCCAGAACGTTTTCATCACTAGGATCCAAGTGTCAACCGGCCCCCAGCAGAAGGCCCCCCGGGGAAGAGTCTCGGCCCAGAAAGATCCCCACAGGATGCCGCCTCCAGGCAGGCGCCCGTCACCTGCACCCTCCTCAGCGATGCCACCTTGTTTATCTGCTGCCTGGACACACAGCCCTAGTGCAGGCGGCCTCAGGCCTCTGTGGGCCTAGAAGAAAGCCCAGGCAGGGCCCAGGAAATGCACAGAATAAGTGACATCACAGGCCCAGAGTCGAGACAAAAAAGTAAAAGGCTTGGCTCTGGGAGATGGAGAGGATCTGACCTTCAGGTCAAGGTCACGTGGAGGCCAAACTGACTGGGACTGCCATTCCTGTGGCCACAGGGGTTGTAGGCTGGCAAAACTGGCGATCATAAAAAGACAGAAAACTGCAGCTTCCAGCGAGCCCTGACCATCTGTGGGAGGCCTCCCAGTGCCCGGCGAGGGTGTTGTGGGTGAAGGGTAGAGGAGAGCAGTGGCCTGGCAGGGCCAGAGGGAACCACGTGCACCCTCTCCCCTAGCCGGTTCCGCAAGGACGGGGCCAGCGCCAGGAGGCCTTCAGGGCCAGCACTCCCGGGGATATTTTGCTCTTGTCCTCCTGGGCAGCTCGCCTCAAACCTCGGCCTTGCGGCCCAAGGTCGCCCGGGGCATGTGAGTCAGCCGCGTGGAGCTCCTCCGATCCAGGAGCTGGTCAGCTTCCTCCCCACTCGGGGTCGCCAGGATCCCACAGGGCCAGCGCGGGAGAGGGGTTCATGCACATCCAGCCCAGCCCCTCCGACCCAGCCAGGTGCCAGGTGAGGTGGAGGCGCCGAGGTGCGGAAGCCGGAGCTGCCCGCGCGCCCTCCCGGGGCATGTGGCCGGGTCTCCGCAAACCTTCCCCAAGGTCACCCTCTCCGTGCCGCGGCGGCCGGCCCACGCGTCTCACCTCGACAGGGGCCAGGGTCCCGGCGGCTGCGCCCGCGGGGGCGATGGGGTCGGCGGCGCGGGCTGCCGGCATTTCAGGAGCTCGCCGAGCCTGCTCTCCACCTGCTGCTGCGAGGGACCTGCGGGCACGGGGCGCGTCAGCCGCCGCCGAGGCTGGGCGGTCACTCCGCGGACCCTCCCCCCGGCGGCCCTGCCCGCCCCCGGCCCCTCGCCCCACGCACCTGTGCGGCGCTGCGCGACCAGCTTGCTGGGCCCCTTGGTGATGGTGTACATGGTGCGGACGGGCAGCCAGCCCGCGCGCTCGCCCGGACGCACGCCCTGCCCTGCCCTCCGCCCGGGCTCGCACTCGGCGGGGGCCCAGGGCGCGGCCCCTTTAACCGGCGGCCGGGCGCGGCGGGGAGGGGGCGGGCCGCTACACGCCCCCGGCCCTTAAAGGGCCCGCGCGTACCGGTCGGCCTCGGGGCACGCGGCGGAGGTCGGGCCGTTGGGAGGCCGGCCGGGGCCGCAGTAACCAGCGCCCCACCCCGCATGGCCCAAGGCCAAGGCAGAGGAAGCGTTCTGAGGCCTGGGACGGCCTTCGGCCGCCTGAAGGCCAGGTGAGCCGCGGGGGAGGCGGGGGCGTTGGCAGGCGCTGGGAACGCTCTGTGTGGACCCTGGAACCAAGGCTTGCCCCCACTCCTGTCGGGGAGCTTCGGCCGAGGTGCCTGCGTGGGCCTGGGCCAGTATCAGGGGGCATTCTGGGCCTGTGTCTTGGGACTGCTGGGCCAGAGACCAGAAAAAGTGGTTCCGCCCCCTGGGTTTGGGCAGAGACCCAACGCCCTGGGAATCTCCCTTCCACTCCAGGGGACAGGAATAGTGGGTGCACTCCATTTCCTGACTCAGCCTCCCATGCCAGGGTCCCCACCCTTATAGACTGGGACCAGTGTGAGGGTGATATCCTGGGGAGAGAGAAGGTGGGTGAGGACGCCCAGTTTGCCTGTTTAACTCCAATTGGAAGGGAGCAGTTACCTCCCACTCCCGCCCTCTTGGAGGCATAGAGGTCCCCCTCCAGAGCTGCCTGGGGACCAGGCCTGCCTGGAATGTAGGGGCCAGGTGGCCTCCCACCCGCAGGCTTCCTTTGTTCTAGCTCACAGGCTGCTCCGGAGCTCCTCAGGTTGAGGCCGGGGAACCAGGGCACTCTGGAGCCTGTGAGCCTGAGGACCTGGTGGGCTCAGCATAAGGCTCCCCTCATCCTCCATTTGGTTGAATTCAATCCTTAACATCCCCCCACCCAAGAAAACACTCTGTCCAGAGTTGTCCAGGGGTCTTGGAATCCACCCCCGAGGCTTGTGTGGCTCCCACGGGGCTCCTACACTGTTCCCACAAGTATGTGAGGAGGCTGAATGCAGCAGGCACCAGGGCCTGGGGAGTCCAATGGGGCCATGTCTCAGTCCGGGAGCTGCCACCAGAGAGGCAGTGGCCCTGGAGCAAATGCAGCCCCACTTTCCCTACACTTCCCCTTCAGAGCAGGGCTGAAACAGGCAGAGAGCACAACATGGGGAGTGGGAACTGTGAGGGGTTAGCTCCAGTGGGGGGGGGGGGGGGGAGTGACAGCAGGAGGAAGGCACCTGTAGGGAGCAGGGCTGGTCTCCCCCAGAGATGTAGGCTCAGCCTCGCTGCCCCCAGGACACACCCTAGCTTGGGATGGAACCTGGGGAGCTGAAGTTTCTGTCCCCAGACTCACTCCCCTTCCCCTAGACTACACTGTCCTTGAAGGCAAGTTGGCTGGGACCCCCCTGCAAGGGGCCGGTAACATGGCCTTTGGTGGAGAAGCTGGGAATCCATCCCCAAGCTGGAGAGGGGCAGCTAGACAGAGGGGTGGGGCCTCACCCAGCATGCAGAACAGCGGCCACCAGCAGCTGGAACCATCTTCCTATAGGGCCTTTGGAGTGAGCAGACACTTTTACCTTGGACTTGGCTTCTAGAAGCATGAGAAAATATTTTACTGTTGTTTTAAGCCACCCAGCTTGGGGTGATTTGTTATGCTGGCTCCAGGAAGCCAAGGGAAGGGAAGCAGTGATAAGGAAATAGGAAGTGCGGGGGGGGGGGGGCAGGGCTAGGGAGGAAGCGCGCACCCCCATCGGGGTGGGCAGCAGGGCAGGGGATGTCTTGTTTGCTCATGGCTCTCTGGGCACTAGAGATTCTATCATGTGGATAAACACTCATTTGGAAAGGTGCCCTGTGCCACAGAAACTTCCACACAGTGGGTGAGAAGCTCAAGAGGGCTGCCTGGGAGCCAAATTCCACCTCAGGACACAAAACCTCAGGAGGCCCCATGGAGCACAGGCCATGGGGTGGGGTGGGGGGGATGATGTGGGAACCAAAGGCAAAGGAAAAATGAAATTTCCTTGCAACTTACAGCCCATTGACAAGTCCTTGAAACTGGCAGAGTGACCTTCCTCTGGGAGCTCAGCTGCCTCCATGATGACGCTTTGCTAAGGGCAAAAGGCAACCTTAGCCTGACACCCCTGATCCTATAAATCTACTTTAACATGTAAAAACTCCTTTGGAAACTTCCCTTGTCTTTTCCTGCCCACGATACATGTTGGCAACCACACTCCAAGCTTATGGCCTGCTGATCTACACCTGAAGGGTTTCATGACTAGGATTTATTGGACAGTAGTAATGACCCTTTCCTAACAACAGCTGGCCCCCTCGAGGTCCTGGAAACCTTGCTTCCAAAATTTCTTAGAGACTTATACTATCTCTAAGCCCCTCCCAACTTGAAAGTACATAATCCATCGCTCCTCACGACCCCAGTGCAGCTCTTTGTGCCCACATTTCCTATTCCCGTGTTTTAATAAAACCACCTTTTTGCACCAAAACACATCTCAAGAATTCCTTCTTGACTGTCAGTGCCGAACCCCAACATTTTCTACGTCAGGGGACACTTCCAGGGGTCCACCGTTCAGCATTTGCTGGGGGGCCTGGATCCTCCCAGAGTCACATCCATGTGACACACATCCATGACTTTCCAGAAAGTGTGCGTTCACAAGTGTGCACACCAGCCTTCACAGGCATGTGCACGTGTTCACCTACACAACGCAGGAAAGGCTGCAGGTCTGCCTTCTCCAGGTCAGAGCCTGGTGAGCGCCCAGTGCAGGGGGTAGCTCACATGGCGTCCAGCCCGGAATGACAAATATGGCAGGCGGGTATCAACCTAAGGTCAAGTGCTGTTGAAAGGAAGACTTTGCTGGGCATTTGGACAGCTTCTGAAGCAGGGCCATAGGGCATGGAGGAAGCAGGGACACCGGTCAGTCAGGTTCCCCGTCCCAAGAGAACATCTGGTGTAAAAGAAAGCAACGTTTTCTGCACTTTGAACACTTTAGACACCAAATGTGTGGGTTTTCCTCGCCAGGCAGTTCTCTGCAGACGTCGACCGGGTGTCCTGCAACTTAACTCAATTCTGACGCTCTTATCCGGCATCATGCAGACCCCCGGGGCTGAGGGCCCAGTCCCACGAGACCACCCCCTCTTCCGATGCCAGTCACAAATCCAGGCTGTCACCTGTGCCTCTGATCCATCAACTCTAACTCCGGTCAGGGTTCTCACGCCCCCCCCCCCCCCCCCCTTCTCAGCCTCCGTAATTTGCTAGAACGGCTCACAGAACTCAGGGAAACCCTCACTCATGTTTACTGGTCCATCGTCAAGGATAGGACTCTTGGGAACAGGGATGGAAGAGACACACAGGGCAAGGGGTGGGGAGGAGGCTGGGAGCCTCCAGGCCCTGCGGGGGCGCGCCACCCTCCCGGCAACTCCGTGTGTCCGTTGACCTGCCCGGAGGCTCCCGAGCCCCTTTCCTTGGGGTCTTTGTGGAGACCCCGTGACACAGGTGTGGTTGATGAGATCATCGGTCCTGGGTGATCAGCTCAGTCTCCCACCTGCTAATCACAGGTTGGGTCCCCCGAACACCAGCCCCCAAGGCCCAAGGGTCACCTGCTTGGTGGGAACCCAGGTAAGGTTGAAAGGGGCTTGTCATGCACAAACAGCAGTCTCCTCTCCGCGCCCACACATGGAAGGACAAGGAAAATGCAGAGTACACCCAACGTGGCTGGAGGCAAAAGCGCATTCAGGAAAGGAAAGCCGGGGCTGTGAAATGGTGGTCACGTGCAGAATGCCAGCAGAGCTGCCTGGCCCAGGGGGCCTGTCCAGAATGGCCAGCCCCACACCACTTCCCCAGCCTAAGCTGCAAGACTGCCATCCTCCCCTGACGAAACCCACATCTCGGCCCCTCCACGACAACCCCAGGTTAAAGCCCGGGTCAGGGCCACCATCTGAGCTCTGGCCAGAGTGACGTCGGGTTTGGGGATCTCACTCGTGAGAAGCTGCCCACCAAAGATAAACTGGCCGGCTGCAGAACAGGGCCCCTAGGAGACACGGGCCCCAAGCCGTCAACGGGGAAAACACCTTGGACACAACAAATAGGGCTCCGACCTCCTCACAACGTCCGGGGACCCTGGGCTAGCGCTGGTCAGGTCAGCCTCACCGGAAAAGCCCCGAGCAGCACAGGACCGCGGGGCCGGCGGCTAGGACCGCCCCGCTCGCCCGCGGCCCCGCCCGCAGGGAGCCCCGCCCACGAGGAGCCCCGCCCCGGCCCCGCCCCACCGAACGCCCGCGGTTGCCATGGTTTCCACGGCGCCGGCGCGAATCCGGGCCTCAAGCCAGCCTCCCTTAGGCCCCCTCGTTCCTCTCTAGCGCTGGGCGCCCAAGCGACGCCGCGAGATCCCCCAGCACGCGGACCCCGCCAAGATCGGTGCTCCCACCGCGGCTGCCGGCTGCAGTGCGCAGGGGCCGGCCTCCCCCGAGGCAGCGCGCATGCACCGTAGTACTTCTGCGCGAGGAGAGGGTGCGTCACCATCTCTTAAGTCTCGCGGGTAGAAAGCTTGACAACGGCGCCGCTGGTGTAGTGGTATCATGCAAGATTCCCATTCTTGCGACCCGGGTTCGATTCCCGGGCGGCGCAAGCGTTCGTTTTAGTTTTCCCCCATGTCGACTAGACGGACTCGCTGACGACTGCAATTTCAAAAGAAAATCAGAACCTGGGAAGCACCAATTCTAGTGCAGCGCGAACGAGACGATTTCAGAGAACAAAAGCTTTGAAAATGCCAGAGCGGCCACGGACACCTGGGCGCTGAGCTGATGGTCACCTGTAAACCAGTGACCCCAACTCAGTGCCCAGTCCCCTCGGCTTGGCTGCCGCTCCCGGTGCGACTCCCGCGGCTGCGGGCCCCTTAACGCGCTGAGCGCCTCCTCCTGGGAATTGTAGTCTTTGGGGAGGCCGGACCACAGCTTCCGGCAGGGTTCGCGGCGACGGACTACGGCTCCCGGCGGGCCTCACGGCGACGGAGTACGGCGACCCGCGGGCTGGCTGAGCTGCTGCGATGCTGGTGGCTGCGGCCGCAGAGCGGAACAAGGAGCCTATCCTGCGTGTGCTGCGGCAGTACATGGACCCGGCCCAGCGCGGTGTTCGAGTGCTCGAGGTGGCCTCTGGCTCCGGCCAACACACGGCCCACTTCGCGCGGGCCTTCCCCCACGCCGAGTGGCAGCCGTCCGACGTGGACCAGCGCTGCCTGGACAGGTGCGGAAGGGCTCCCGGAAGGCCGGGTCCCGGCTGGTGAAAGTGGGCGGGAAGCAAGGGCAGGTGGAGCGGGGCCTGTCCCGCTGTCCAGACTCCTCACGCCACCCAGACCCCTCGAAGGTCCCCCAACCAGGTGCTGCCCTTCCACAGCATCTCGGCCACCACTCAGGCTCAGGGCCTGTCCAACGTGAAGGCCCCGCTGTACCTGGACGTGACCTGGGATTGGGAGCATTGGGGCGGGATCCTTCCCCAGTCGCTGGACCTGCTGCTCTGCATCAACATGATCCACATCAGCCCCCTCAACTGCACCGAGGTCTGTGGGAGCAGGTCTGTGGGCCATGCAGCACCCCTCCCGGTGCAGCAGGAGGGAGCAGGGCGGCGGTCTGCCCCACGTCTCAGATGGGGCACTGGGGACTCTTTCAGGTGCGTGGGGGAGAGAACGCTCTTCAGCGGTGCCCTGTTTTCTCACTCCCCAGGGGCTCTTCAGAGCAGCAGGACACCTGCTCAAACCCAAGGCGCTGCTGATCACCTATGGGGTTAGTGTCCCTGCCGGAGATGGTGGGCCTCCCCTGGCAGGCCAGTCCTGACCCCGATCCCAGCCAGTCTATGCTGAGCTCTCCTTTCTGGACTCTCTCATTTTGGTTTCAGTATTTTCGGTTGCTTTCTCCCACCACTGCTTGTCACCGTTAAACCCCACCCGGTGTCTTCTTTCTCGAACTCCCTCCTGGTCACCTGCCAGGCTCCCTGCAACCCCTTGGCTCACCAGCTGGTCCTCAGCTGTCCCCCATCTTGGGGGCAGGGAGGGCTGTGTTCTTTTCTTTGTCTGAGTGCCAGCATGCCAGTCTGCCTGTTTGCTGAGGAATGGCTGACCCTGTGTCTGTGGGTGGCCGGCAGAGCTGTCTTCCCATCTCCACAGCCTTATGCCATCAATGGGAAGATCACTCCGCAGAGTAACGTGGACTTTGATCTCACTCTTAGATGCAGGTCAGAGCTGGATAGGTGGGGGGCCTGGCTGGGAGGGCAGGTGGGCTGGGTGACACCCCCCCAGCCACAACTCCACCTTCTCCCCTACCTCCTTCCCACTGCAGGAACCCTGAGTGGGGGCTGCGGGACACAGCCCTTCTGGAGGATCTGGGCCAAGCCAGTGGCCTGCTCCTGGAGAGGATGGTAGGTGGGAAGGGCTGGGGGCACAGGTGAACTCCCTGGGGACCAGGGGCAGCTGCTCCAGCCGAAACATCTTCCCTAGGTGGACATGCCAGCCAACAATAAGTGCCTGATATTCCGGAAAGAGTAACTTTCTCCTGCATGTTTCTGTCTCCACCAAGACCCGTTCTGGAATAAACCCAGATGCCAGCCCCTGCCTCCCAGGGCTGGGCCCTGGGGGCTGCCCTTGCTTGGTCTGGGGGCTCTTGGCTGGTGGCCACTGTGCTGCTTAGAACCTGGGAATAAAGTGTTTCTTGCTGCTCATTGCTGATGTTAACCGCGCCTGCTCCTGGGAGCATTTCTGGCGGTGCTGGGTGGGCAGGCTGTTGTCTCCAGGGGCTCTGTACTAGGGGTAGGAGGGGTCTGGCCTGTGGAGTCAGGGCTCGGGGGCATCCTGGACCGTGTTGCTCTGCTCCGGCAGCAGAGGAAGGAGGCAGAGCTCAGGGACTGCCGAGGCGGGACTGAGCTGGCTGCCTGGCTCTGCTGCCACCAGAGGAGGTGCCCATCTCGGGCAGGTCACGGCCTGTGCTCCTGCAGGGACATGGGAGGTTCCCGAGGAGCCAGCGTTCCCTCGGGCAGCGGGTTACCAGCCGGAAGGCAGGCTGAGTGGGGTGAGGGTCCCACCAGGAGGTCCGGCACCCGCAGGCCATGAGGTCAGGCTTTTATTCAGCAGGACAGGAAGGCAGGGTGGGCAGACACTGGGGTGGGGGGGGGGGGGGTGGCGGCTAGTCCTGGAAGCGGTTCAGCAGCTCACAGGCCTTCTTCTCGAGCAGCTCCGAGATCTTTTTGACACGCTTCTCACTCGCCGTGCGGACGTAGCTGCCAGCGTCCAGCACGGCCACGCCGTCTCGCACCTCGCCCATGATGACCAGGGGACCGTCGCCAGCTGTCACGTTGGGGCAGGGGCAGGTCCAGTCCATGCCACTCAGCGTCACCTCCAGGTACTTGGTGCCCAAGAACCTGAGGCCCATCTTGTCATCCTTGAGCACCTCGTCCAGGGCCACGCGGGCGATGCCGCCGCCCCCCACCTCGGGCTCCTCCAGCACCTCGGTGAGCCTCCCCACGATGGCGAAGTCGCTGCGGCACAGACTCAACGCCAGCTTGCTCCGCAGGCGGCAGGCCCGGCAGGGCGGCGTGCGCGGCACGGGGCAGGCGTCCTCGCAGCTCGCACGGCTCTCGAAGTTGTTGCCGTTGCCCTCGCAGCCGCCGTAGACGAAGGGGTGGCACTGTCGCAGCAGCGGGCTGTAGGCCCAGCGGGGCTCCCAGCCCTGGCAGCGGCCCTGCACGGCCGGCAGCACGCAGGCGTCGCCGGGGCCGCGGGCGCAGACCCGCTGGCACGCCTCGTAGGTCTCGAAGCCCCGGCCACCGCCCTCGCAGCCGCAGGCGGGGAAGGTCATGCAGCCCCCGCGCTGGGGGTCGTACTGCCAGAGGACCAGGCCGGAGGGGGCGCCGGTGCAGGCCTGCGCGGCGGGCAGGCACTCGGCCGGGTCAGGGGGGGTGGGCGCCGCGTCCCCGGCCGGCTCCCGCTGTACCACTGACAGCGGGAAGTCGGCCCGCAGCAGGCCCGCGGCGTTGCGTGCGGTGCACGTGTAGAGGCCGGCGTCCTCGGGCCGGGCGTTGTAGAGCACCAGCTGCCCGACGCTGGTGACCACCACGTTGCCGTACATCTGGTCGGGCCGCATGATGAGGGTCTCGCGCCGGTTGCTCTGCTTCTCCCAGGTCACGGCCGGTGGCGGGCGGCCGCTGACCTCGCAGTGGAGGCTGGCCGTGCCCCCCACGAACACGGCCTGCGGGGCGGGGCTGCTGTAGAGGGCGGGTGGCGTCGGGGCATCCCCGGGCGTGGGGCGGGCCGTGGTCTCGGGTGGGCCGGGGCTGCTGGGCGGCCAGCTGAGGACGTGCTTGCAGGGCACCACGTGCAGGCGGAGGCCGCGCAGGCAGGCCTCTGCGTCCATGTAGCAGCGGTTGTAGTAGGTGAGGCCGTCGGAGGCACAGGTGAAGCTGGGCTCCTTCTCGCAGCGGTCACGGCAGCGGCACACGGGCTGCCCGTCCCAGATGTCACAGTCGGAGCCCTGCTGTGCGCACGTGAAGCCCTCACAGGAGGCCGGCGGCGTGGGCACAGCAGGGCCGCCGCCGTCAGGGAAGCGGGCCGCCACGCAGCTCCGCAGCCCACACACGTTGGCGCAGCACTTCTCGGAGGCCTGGCAGTCCTGGGGGGGGGGGGGGGGGCGGGGGCAGCTCAGCGGGGACCCTAGCTCTGCCTGGCAGCCTGTCCAGAGGGAGGGGGGCTGAGCTCCTGCTGCCCCTCCCAGACCTGTCTCCCCCGTGGGAAGCTGAGCGCGTCTGCGGAAGTTTCCCTCCTGTTCTCTAGAGTGAGCCACAGCTGCCCGCTGTCTAGGGGGCCGTCACAGGTGTTGTCTCCCTGAGCCTCACCGCCTCCTCAGGCATTCCCCCTACAAGGCAGGTTTCACCGCAGAAACGAGGAAACCGAGGCCCAGGGCGGGGCGTGCGCAACGTGCTCAAGGCCACTGCAGGGCTGCAGGGCAGAGGTCCCGCATGGCCCCCTGCCTTTCTGGCTTGCTGGTCCCAGGGTGCGGGCAGGTGGGTTCGGGGAGTGAGGAGGGGGCTCTTAATCTTCAGACACATGAAGGCGCAGACTGGGGGTGTTCCCTGGGACCCTCGTATGTGCAGCAGCCCAAAACCAGCAGCAGAGCGTGGGGAGCCTGAGGATTGGGGCCCAGGATTGGGGGGGGGGCCGCAGTGCAGCTGCTGGGTTCCCCCTCTGTGGGCAAGGCCTGGGTGCAGGGGTAGGGTCTGACCAAGCCGCCAAGATGCCCTGAGCCCCCCACCCCCACCCCCAACGAGGGCCGGCGGGGGTGGTGCCTCTGCTTACCTGGTCCCCGATGCACTCACGCTCACAGGTGCTCTGGGCATCCACCCACAGGTTGGGGCTGAGCTGGTTGGGGCACACGCCTGGGTGGCTCCTGGGTCCTGGCGGCAGGCTGGCCCCCAAGGTCAGCCCAACCACGAGGAGCGGCAGCAGGAGTGGCCTCGGGGCCAGCATGGGGACCGCCAGGACAGGGGGTGGGGGATGTGACCACCAGTCCCTCCTCAGGCCCTGCCCAGCCTCCTCCCTGAAGGCATCTGCCTCCCCAGGCCTGTGGTCGCTGCCCCTGCCCTCCAGCCCCCCAGCTGATCCTGGGGCTCTCCCCTCACCCCCAAGGTCTAAGCCCACAGCAGATGCTTCGTCTCAACACCCCAGTTCGAGGGGCTGGGTAGGTTCCGGGCCTCTCCCAGCTCTGAGTCTGTGCGTGCGGCGCCAGCCCCTCCCCTGCCTGGCCCCTCTGTGGTCAGCGCAGGGCAGGGGGTGGGGAGGGGAGGAGAGCTGGGGAGGGGCCGAGGCCCGGGAGCACAGAAGACACTGGCCGCGAGGGTCACCAAGGGGCGGAGAAGGGCCAGAGAAGGGCTGGCTGCGGCGGGAGGGGAGGGGAGGGGACACTGTAACTGGAGCCCCTCCTCCCTCTGGGCGCTGAGCTTCGGATGGAAGGGCCCTGGGATCAAAGCTGCCTCTCAGACCCTCCCAGCCCAGGTCAGGGGAGGGGGCCAGGCTGGCCAGCCCCCTCCGGCTCTCCAACCTGCCCCAGCTGTCCAGGGCCTGGGTCTCCCCCAAGCAGGCCCAGGCCAGCCCCTTCCTTAGATTTATTTCTTCTAGACAAGACAGAGGCACAGGGGTACCGTGTTCAGCCCAGCAATGAGTAAGCATTCTGTTCCTTCCCAGGAAAAACTCCACAACCTTCTCCTGGGAGAAGGGTCACGACCTGCCAACAGGTCTCGGGGTCAAATTGAAACCCTTTCTAAAGTTAGTGGTGAGGTCCCTGAAGCACAGGGGTGCACAGTGAGCTCGGCCTGGGCCTTTCTGTGGTGACCCTCAGCAGATGAGGGTTGGGGGAGGCCAATGCAGGGCTGGACTTTGCCCCCGCCCCCAGGATGGCCCTGGTCCAGGCTCTTCCACAACTGGGCAAGGCTCATGCCACCGAAGTGAGGTCCCGGGACGACCAGCAGGGAGGGAACTGTGTGCCCCCAGTATGGCCCCCAGTCGCACAGGCACCAAACACTGCAAACATGGCTGGTGTGAGCGAGGCACTGAGTGTATCTACTTGGATGGACTTGAATTTTAGTGGTTGTGGCCCCATGTGGGGCCAGTCCCTAGAGGCCAAGGCCACCTAAAAAGCACCCTGGAAATGGGGGGGGGGGGGGGCGGGGCGGTTTCCTGGGAGCTGCACAAGCGCCTGGGAGGAGGAGCCTTCCCTCAGACGGATACGGAAGCCCCTCCCTGGCAGGGCTGGCAGGGAGAGCTAATGCAGCAAAACAGGACAAAGCCGCTGGAACCCGCCCTTCCAAACCCTTCCCCAGGGTCTGGGGCCCCACGAGCATCTGCTCTGAGATGGGATGGAAAACATCCCATGACCCCACGTCTGACCTTATGACCTAGGAGGCAGAGTAATAAAAGCCGTGTCTGGTCAGCGTGAGACCGGAAGACGGCCCAGTTACGGAGAATGCATCCTGGGGGACTGTGGGCACGGGGTCCAGGACGGTCCCTCAGAGCTGCGGTCAGAGGCCTGGGTCCCCGAGCGTGGGGCTGCCAGGTTCAGAGTGATCGTTCCCAACCCCCCAGTGCCCACCACAGCCCTGGACTGAGCCTCACGCACTGTCGCCTGGTGGCTTTCCCGGCGAGGGCGCCAACTCCAGGCCCGGGTAGTGCCGTGCTGAGAGCTGGCAGGTGGTGATCCCGACTCATCTGCTGCATCTCTGGCTCTGTGCCCACCACCCTCGCAGGCAGCGGAGCGAACTCGGCAGTTAGGCCCTGGACCCACGGACATCGAGGGTGTTCCTACCCTCGGAGGCAGCGCGGCACAGAGCGTCTCTGTTGCACCCGTCCGGCCCACCAGGAAAGGCAGTGCAGCCACGCTCAGCCATCACAGCCAGACGTGCACCAGCTGTCCAGGCCAGGCGTGGAGGGGGTGTCAACAAAGCGGCACCGGACCCACCCTGCCACGTCACACCCACCACTTGGCCAGTTAAAACCAGAGGCTTTAATTTCTACAAAACGCAGCCTGAAAATCAGAGCTGAATTAGGTTTACTGTACAAAGAAACAAAAACCGTCCAAAATGAGCACAGGAATGGTGTGTCAGCAGCGAAAAGTAGTGTTGATAAGGTGAACGTAGGACTGTCCACGTCCTCAAAACTCAGTCTGTGTGACGGGGTTCAAAGTCCGAAGAAAGGGGCCTGACAGGCAAGACAGGATGGGTGTGGCCTCCTCTGCCTGACCCTGCTGAGGCCAGGCCTCACACGGGGACCCTGGGTGCCCCTGCACACCCGGGCCACGGCCCCCACCCTGCCTCCCAGACACCCAGGACAGGAGAGTCCCAGAGCCCAGGATGGGGCCGTGAGTAGGAGGTAGAGCTGAGCACCAGTGTGACCCGGTGGCCATGTCACCAACCAGGTGGCAGGAGGAGGCTGGCTGGCGGGTTCTCCAGGAGAGGCTCGGTGTCTCTGCTGCCGGCACCACTCCAGGCAGCATCACTAAGAAAATCTGGGTCAGAATGGTTCTGGTGATGTGTGACCCCGAGGGGTGACGCCAGGCCAGGAGCAGCTGTGGGGTCACACCCGAGGCCAGCAGACGGAAGGTGGCAAGAGTGGAGGCCAGGTGCCCCAGGAGACAAACAGGCAGGTCTGTCCAGACCCGCAGATCACCTGGCAGCCCCCCTGAGGATCTCGGCGTCTTCTCACGGGAGATGCTGAGCCGGTTTCATGGAGCAATAGACAGAGATATGACCGGAAGGAAAGGTGCAGAGTCAAGGGGGAGGCTTTTTCCCCCCACGTGTGGAGGGACACGGGGGGAGTGCATCCCACTATCCCCTCTGAGAAGCCCCAACATTCCCCTGGGGAACCTAGGAAATTGCCCCCAGCTCTGAGCCCATCTGAGACACGCAGGATGTCACCCAGGAAGGTGTGGCCGCACCATTCAGACCGCCGGAGCCATGCGGGCTGCCCAGCCCCTTGGGGGGGCACAAGGAGCCCCGTACTCAGGCTGGCGGAGGCAGCCACGGGCCCTAGAGCCCTGCCCAAAGCTCCCACCTGTCCCCTATGGTCTCTGCACAGCCCACACCCCACGTGAAGTGTCTGAACTCAAAGGGTGAAGCCTTGGGGGTTCCTCCTCGTCTTTGCCTCAAATCCCCTCCCTCTCCCAAGGTCCCGAAGCTTGACCCCACAGCTGACAGGGGCTCACGTGTGGCTGCACCAAAGGCCTCCCTGCCCGTCCTTTAAAAATGTACAGAAAGGTGAACATCTTCCACATAAATAAGAAAGGGAGCCAGGCCTCCTGGGTCCCCAAGGACCGCCCCCTTGAGGCCGGGCCGGGCGGAGCTGCCTCCTGGGCACTCCCCAGCCGCATGGCACTGCAGGGTCCCGGGCTTGTTCCGCCAAGATCCCCGCAGCTCTCTCCGGTCCCGCGGAGCTTCTCTGGCCCAGACCACTGCCCGCGCAGTGAGCCCCCACGCTTCCCAGGAGGCGGTGAGGTCAAAGCCTTCCCTGCACACAGCGCCAGGCCCAGCGCCCGGCCAGAGACGCTCCCCAAGCGTGAGCCCTCCCGGAGCGAACTGGACGGGGTGGCACCCGGCCCGTCCTGCTAGGAGATCTTGCAGTTGCTCCTTGAGCAGTTCTGGGGCGGGCTCTGCGGGGGGCGGATGGACTTGGACCTCTTGAGACTGTTGCCCTTGCTGCTGCCCCCGCCTGCCCCACTGGCCAGCGAGTAGGAGCGCCCGTGCATCATGACGGCGTTCATGCCGTTGGCCATCGAGAAGGACTTGAGATGGCTCTTGATGGTGACCGGCAGCGGGAGCTTGTCGATGAGGTGCACCGGGGTGCAGGAGACGATGGCCCGGCAGCACAGGTCCTGCAGGCTGAACACTACGGATGGGGGCGGGGGAGGGAAAGGTCAGGCGGCGGGGTGCGGAGGTCCGCAAAGCTCAGGCTTGCCCTGCTCGGGACCCTGGATGCCCACCACTCCACAGCCCAGCTGCCGGTGTCCCGTTCCCGACTTCTCCCTGAAGCCGCACGCAGAGAGGTGCCCTGGGAGACCCCGCTTCCAAGGGTCGCCAGCCCTGTCCTGGGGCCTAACAGGAGATGGAGGCCTCCAGCCAGCCCTGGCCCTTCTGGCAGCTGGGGTGGGACGGGGCTGAGGGACGGGGGGGCACACAGCCAGGATCTTCATGGGTCAGCTCCAGGAGGGGAGGCTTGGAGCCAGTCCCCTGTTCGCTCCAGGGCAGAGTCCACAGCACTCCCTCCCAGCACCGAGGCGCAGACCCCTGCACAGCGCCGGGACCCCACACAGAGCAGACACGGGGCGCAGGCTAACTTAGCTTCCAGGTGTCAGGGAAGCAGCGGGGACCTTGCTTCCCCTCCAACCCGGGTAGGCCGGCCCCTGAGTGGGCTGCCAGAGGCCCCCTCTGCCTCCGTTCTCCTGACCGCAGCTGCGACACCACCTCACCTCGGTTGGGCCTCCAGATCTTCTCCATGCCGTGCCTCATAAGCACGATGCGGGACAGCTCCGTGAAGGACTCAATGACATTGAAGTTGCACAGAGGGCTGACCTCAAAGAAAGTCATGCCATTCTTCTCTGCGTAGGCGCGTGCCTGCTCTGTTGGAACTTGCCGCTTGAAGGCCAGGTGTAGCCGGTTCCCAACCAGGATCCGGGGGACCCCGGGTGCATGCTTGCGGGGGGGGGGGGGGGCGCACAGTACTCAGCAGAGGCACGAGCACAGGACACCCCCATGTTGGCACTGTCCCCCTGCCCCCAAAGCAGGCAGGGCCCTCACTGTCCATTCTGTGGCCACCGAGTATGTGGCAGTCAGTGTGCAAGACGACAGAGCCAGGGCAACGGGCAGAGGCGGGGGTAGGGACAGCCAACGGGGTCCCCCAGCTTCCTGCCGGGGATGGGAGTGCACCCTGGGAAGGGACCGTGCAAGGGCTATCTATGGATGCACACCTACCTCATCAATCTCCTTGATCCACCGGTCGATGCCATCAAAGGACCAGCGGTTGGTGATGTCATACACCAGGAGGATCCCCTGCAAGGGAGACACGGGCGTCGAGAGGCCGGGGGCCGCCTGGATGGAAGGGATCCTATTCCAGGCACAGTGCCCTATGTGGCCAAGCACCACTCCTTTCCAGCATAGGCGGGGCCAGGGGCACTCGGCTCCAGCCAGACAGCTTTTATTTATTTTATTATTATTTTTTAATGTTTATTTATTTTTGAGAGAGACAAGAGACAGAATGTGAGTGGGTTAGGGGCAGAGAGAGAGGGAGACACAGAATCCGAAGCAGGCTCCAGGCTCTGAGCTGTCAGCACAGAGCCTGACATTGGGTTCAAACTCATGTGCTGTGAGATCATGACCTGAGCCGAAGTTGGACATCCAACTGACTGAGCCACCCAGGCGCCCCTTAAGGGGACTGTGTGGGTCACACGTTTTCCACGTGAAAAATGCCTGGCTTTGAGACTCTGTCACGCTTCAGAGGCATTGCTGGCATCAGCTCTGCACGCAGGCCTCAGCCAGCCCTGTCCCCATCTCCTCACCGAGGGCAGGCCCGTGTGGTCCTGGATACCCTCTGTGTGGGGTAATGGCAATGGCGGGATCTCGTGGGCTCAGTGCTGCCTCTTCCCTCCCTATCTTGAAGACTTGGCTGGAAAACTGGTATTTTTTCAATTTCTTTCCTCCAAACACATTGTAAGCATTATCCTGTGATCATTTAAAAATGACTCAAGCTGAAGGGGCGCCTGGGTGGCTCGGTCGGTTAAGCATCCGACTCTTGATTTTGGCTCAGGTCATGATCCCAGGGTTGTGGGACTGAGCCCCGTGTCAGGCTCTGTGCTGACAGTGTGGAGCCTGCTTGGGATTCTCTTCCCATCCCCTCTCTGGCCCTCTCCTGCTCTCGAGTTCTCTCTCTCAAAATAAATAAGTAAGCATTAAAAAAAAAAAAAAAATCACCCAAGCTAAGGCAGTCTACAAACGTCTACAGACAGTATGGACAGGCCCTGCGGACAACCCTGGCAGGCAGACAGGGGTGATGTCCCTGACACTGTCCAATGGAGCTCTGCTCAGGGGACCCGGGGGCCGAGCGGATGGGTTCTTAGTTTTCCAACCCAAATTTGCAGGCAGGACGCCAGTCACTCTAGCAGCCCCCCGCCCCCCGAACTGGGCAGAGGATCTGCTGTGGGGATTTTGCCGCACGTCCCTTAGAGACCAAGCAGTCAGAGCTCAGCTCTGGGCTGTCTCCGCCTGCCTGGCTGGCCCATCGTCCCTGCCCGAGAGATCTCCATCACAAGCTACAGAAAGGTGATTCCAGCAGAGAGTGTAGCTGCAGGCTCCTGCCTCTCTCTGCCCCTTCAGGCCACTCTGAAGCAGGCTCAGGAGCCGGAACCTCTCCGCAGACAGGATCCACCCCATCCTGCCCCATCAAGGCTCCATTCAGCCTGTGTCTCTGTCATACGCGGGGACAATGCAGCTGAGATCAAAAGGACAGGGCACCCTCCACCTCCAAATGCGCCTTTCCCCTCAAAAAGTGTCCTGCAAATCCTGCAAGACTGAAGTGTAGCCCTCGATCTTGTCGACGTGGAGCTCAAAACCCCACTCTTGGGCCGGAAGGCCTCTGGCAGGGCAGAGCCACTTGCCGAGCCGGGAGGGACCCTGGCAGGGAAGGAAGAGCCAGGCCTGGAGCAACGTTCTCTGGAGACAGATGTGCACAGACTCACTTGAAGTCAAGGGCGGAGACACCAGTCTGGCGGGGGCAGTGCCACGAGTGAGACTGGACAGGACCCGTGAGCAGCTGGGGTTAACCCTGTTGCCTGGGGCACAAGGAACAAAGCCTCTGTCTAGTGCTGCAGTGGGGGGCCCCTGACCCCCAACCCTGGAAACCCCCCTTCTTTGACATAACAGAGGGCGCATGTAGTGACCTCATCTCAGCCCTGCTCATACAGCTAAACGTGCAGTCCCAGGACTGGAGTAAGTCAAGGTATGGACGTACCAAGTGGGTATAAACGTAAGACACGGAGGTGCACAGCAGACTGCTAGAAGTACACAGATGTGCAGGCCTTTTAAGTTTTTTTTTTTTTTGAGTGAATGAGCACAAGTGGGGGGTGGGGGAGGGGCAGAAAGAAAGGGAGACAGAATCCCAAGCAGACTCCACTATCAGCTCAGAGCCCGACGTGGGGCTCGATCCCACAAAACCGTAAGTGAGATCATGACCTGAGCCGAAGCAAGAGGGGGACGCTTAACTGACTGAGCCCCCCAGGCGCCCCGTCCAGTTTTTAGAAACAGAAATACAAACACACCACAACCCACAGAGAACAGTTTCCACGCACAACCACGTGTTGGAGGCTTGACAGGGACTCACCTTCTTGCTCCTGCTCACCTGTGTGAGGCTGAAAAGCTCAAACAAGCAGGCAGAAGCTCATCTCTTGGGCTCAGGCTTCAGCCACGCCCCTAGGCGGTGGTGGAACCCCTGGCTGTCCCTCCCAGCTGGCGCCAACCTGCACCCACAACCATCTTTCTGGGGCTGCCCCAGTTGCGGTCCATCACAAGGAGGAAGGACACAGAGCTGGTCACATCGCAGGCAGCAGGGACCAAAATGAGCGCGGGAAGGACAGGTGGGATCGAGCACACGTGGCACCGATGAGAAACCAAAGCGAGGCTGCTCGTTACCAGAAGCCCCCAAGGGGTCCCAAGTCGGCCGTGCATTCCAAAGAGGCAGAAGGAGGAGCAAATAAATTCTCACTATACTGTTTTTTCAATTAATGAAAGTAACACACGCTCAGAGTTTTTAAACGAGCGGGCACTCCAGGGTACAAACAGAAGCTCTCCCCATCGCTCCAGGGATGACCGCTTACTGTCTCATTCCTGACACAGACGGGGATGTGGTGCAAGCTGCCCAGCCCCCACCCGGGACCCCCTGCCCCACAGACGCCAGAGCCTCGTGCCAGGCTCAGCAGGTAGCGCGGCTGTTGGCGCTTAGGTGACTTCACCTACTGTGTGATTACCAACACCTGAGATGAAGGCCTGAGCACGTACAACGTGACCCGGACCACAGGATTCCCAGAGGTGGGAGTGCGGGGCCCAGGTCCTCATTCTGTCCATTTCTGAGCTACCGCTTATCCCTCAGAAGATGCAGAGAGATTTTAAGGGTGAGCAGTTTGATGAGCTTGGACAAACGTACGTACCTGTGCCACCAGCACCCCAACCGAGGTGCAGAGGTGCACTTTTTATGAAGTCAGTTTTTGCAACGTGTGATACATGTTGTACGGTAAGGCTCCCAAGGAGCTCTGCCTAAGCCCCCAACACGCGCCCAGGCTTCTGCCCAGGAGCAAGACAAGCACTGAAAATGGGGAGCAGGTGTCTGTCAAACGGTCTCTGGCCCAAATGCCCCCCAACCTGGGTGGTGACAGGTGGCATGCTGGTACCCTCACCAGCAATCGTGTAATGGCAAATGTGAGCCCGAGACCATTTTTCACAGGAAACCCCTTTTCACGGGAATGAACTGAACCCTCTCTATCCAGACCAGGGCCTGGCCGTGCTCTCCCCAGTGCTAATCCAGGTGACCCCAAACCCTCAATTGAACAGAACGTTCCCTGCTCCTAGCCCCCAGTCCCCTCCCTGGGACTCCAGGGGGCCCCAACGGGAGGCACCGGCCTCCCAGGGCTACCTCAGCACCCAGCAACAGCAAACACGGGCCACAGTCCGGTGGTCCAGGACAGAAAGGTACTCATGGCAAGAGCCACGAGACAGTACCGCTGTGGGGCAGGGGACAACACACAGGGGCTGGCCAGGGGCTTCTGTGTTCTGGACCTTACGGGACCCGCAAGGCCTCTCTGACCTTAACCGGGGGTAGGAGAGTGACAGGAGAGAGGAAACTCCACCAGCGGTATCATCGGCTGCAAAGTCAGGTAGTGCCGACCATGCAGACCCCACGGTCCTCACTGCCACCACCAGACGGGACAGAAGCACGACAGGCAGAAGCACCCCAGACTCGGCGCCCGCTGCCGGCCACCCAGCCCCGAAACGACCAGCACCCCCAGAGCTAGCAAAGCAAAAGCAACAGCTGATACACAACTGACTGGGCTGGATGCTTTGGAGAGAACGTGGACGTGGTACCAGGATGTGCTTCCTCAGAACGTACAGTCTGGCGAACGTGCAGGCCTGGCTGCTGCTTTGGTCCTCAAGTGTCTACACAGAAGTGGGTGTCTGTGGTCTGTCCCACGTTCACACTCACAGCAGGCAGGGCAGCCGAGGCCTCTCGGGTCTTTTCTCAGCATCTCCCAGGGGGCCTTTATTATCACACCCAACGTAACTCCTCCCATCTCTTCATTTTCCGTTTTATTACAAAAGTAGTATGCGTTTATTGTAGCAAAGTTAGGAAATAGTAAAATGCAAAAGAAACACGTCGGAACTCACCAGTGACCCATGGTCCACTGACAATGAACACTAGCGGTCAGAAGACAACCTTCTCGTCTCCTATGTATAAAACCACACGTGCCGTCCCGCCTTGAAGCAAAAGCGGCCCGTGGACCACACGTGTGTGCCTGAACTCTCCCTGTGCTCACTCAAGCTGACAGGCCCCAAAGCTGGGACCCACACCCGGAGGTCCCTCTGTCTTTTCTTGCTTAGGCTCAGTTTAGGACCTGCCGGGTGCACACCACCTCTGCAGGGCCCCCCCAGGCATCGGGCACGCACTGGGGGTAGCCTGTGCACGGGTCACATCACCAAGCTGGCCGCTCCAGGGGCAGAGCTCCCAGGACAGGAGCTCCCAAGCTCCCCAGCCTGGGGGTCCTCCACCCCAACCTCAGCAGAAAGCAGATGGGGGCCCCATTTGGGGTCTTCCTCCCGATCACCATGCCGGAGAGGCTCCCACTCAGGAGGCCCTGGAGGAAAGGCTGGGGCTGGGTGTTCCTGTCGACATCTACTCAGACTCCATCCAACTCTGTCACAGAAGAAATCTCCCTCTGGTTTCCCAGGTCCCACGGACCAGAAAGAGTAGCATGGGAGTGGCTGGGCATTCATCCCTGCTCACGAAGCAAAACAAATGCCCAGAGGACTCCCCTCAAGCCCGAGCCAGAGTGGGGGGGCTGGTGACAGGCAGCGCCTGCTCCTGATGAGTGCAGACCCACCCGTGGCCCGTGCCCCACAGCCAGAGGCCCGGCCACGTGCCCAAGCGCCAGGTGCCAGCACGAGTGTGTGGTGCTCCCGACGGGGGACCCTGCCTGGGGTGCAGGGCAGCTCTGACTCCAGGGGTCTCCTCTGCAGGGGGGTCACGGCCTACCCTGAATCAAAGCCGACAAAGCCGACCCGGCAGTGAGAGTCCACAGCTCTGTTGGTGTGGCTACTTTCCCTTCGCCTAGCCTTGAACCACACAGACCCAGTCAGCACGCAAGCACGCTGGGGTAACCTGGGGGTGCAGACAGAAACGGGCAGGCGCCCCTGCCTCTAAGGGCCTGCAGCAGCCCCCTCCGCGGCAGCTCCGATGCTCGGTCCCTGAAGTCCTCAGCAGTGATCCCGGCCAGCCCGCCCGGGCAGCCCCCTCTTCCCAGTGAACCGGTGACTGAGCGGCTCCCCAAGGCTCCCAGCACACTCCCGCAGAGCTCGGGACGCCGACTGGCACCATGGAGCTCTGACGGCCAAAGCTGCGTCACTCAGAGGACATCCTCGTTTGGACTCCTAGTGGAAGCCGGGTGTTCAAACGCCAAGACTTGCTTAGAAAGAGTGACACACAGCAGCTGGGGAGGTTGTCCTGGAGAACAGCACCCGCACTGATGCTGGGCTTACCTGCGCGCCCCTGGAGTAGGACCTGAAGATGGTGCAGAACCTGCCCTGGCCCGACGTGTCCCTGCAACACAGGGGACGGGGGACGCAGCATGCACAGCGTGAATCCGGGGAGGCGCGCGCCCCCCGACCCCACCCCTCCCCCCTCCACAGCGTGCCCTGGCTGACCCCCACGGGCCTATGTTCCCTGGAACCCTGCCCCGCCGGGCTGGAGAACCCCCCCTGTGGGATTTTACACCCCCACACTGAGGTTCTGGAAAATGCTCCTTAATGTGTAGCCCAGTAAAGGGCAAGGGGAGAGGAGCCATGGCCACTGTGGGAATGAGTCTCCACGGGAAAAGGGAGCTGGGCTCGGACTTTTGGGTTCTGCGCCACGGAGCAAAGTCCATTCCACGCCGACATAGGGTCTGTGCAAATGGCTATGCACGTGAATGTAAACCAGGACGCCCTCCTGTCTCTTTAAGGGTTCCTGACTCACTTCAGGCACTGTGCAATGACACTGAGGTGCCACAGCCCCTGCCCCCAGGCACCTTGCCTGGCATGGCCTGACTCACCAGAGTTCCAGCTTGACCCGCCGTCCATCCAGCAGGATAGTGGTCGTCTTATAGTCGATGCCTGCAAGGAAGCAGAGGGCAGCTGTAGGCGATGCCTGGGAACGGGCCCGCCAGGGCCGAGAGGTGTGCCACCCCACCTGAGCCTTCCTGTGGCTCCAGCCCAGCAACCCGAGCTGGCCACCCCCGTGTTGCCCCAAGAGCCCCGGCTGCAGGGAGGGAGGCTGCAGGAGGATGGTTCATCTCCATGCTGACCTACTTCCTGTAGGTCCTGTCGTCGACCTCCCGAAGGCTCGGTGTGCTTCTGGGTCCTTGGGCTCACTACAGTCCCCAGGTACTGGCAACTGGAGCATGCTGGGAGCATTATTAAGGGTAAAGTAATTCCTAAAATGCCATTTCCCTGGAGAGCCTTCTGAAAGACCTATGCTTGCCATATCTTTAGTTTTTATTTTTTCACGCTTTCATGTAAAGAGAAGTCGGCAGGAGCAGGGACACTTAGCTTACATGTAACATCTTCTAGTGCTTTGTGGGCCATCTGGAAACTTTGCACAAGCTCTGTCTTCCCTCCACCTCTTTAACCCTTAAATATCTCACAGGTTTCTTGTCTTTTCCTAACACTTCCTCCAAAAGGGCTTGAAAATGGGCATTTTTAATGCAGGTGCTGTTCTCACACTGTGCATATGGCACACCCACTCCGGCACCGGTGCCTCTACCCTCGCTGTGCCTCTGCCTGGAGAACTCCCAAGTGTGCCCCTAAACCTGGCTCCCATGCGTCAAAAGACATTTGACAGAATGAAGATGGAATCCGCAAAATGGGAGAAAATATTTGCACGTCACGTATCTGATGAGGGGCTGATATCCAGAATAGAGAAGGAAACACGACAACGAAAAAAACAACAAAAAATCCAATTAAGAAATGGTCCAAAGACTTGGGTAGACATTTCTCCAAAGAAGATACAGAAATGACCAATAAGCACACGAAAACAGCACCCATCATCAGGAAAAATGCAAATCAAACCACAACGAGATGTCACTGCGCACCAGACAGTTATAGAAAAACAAACAAACGAACAAACAAAAAATAACAGGCACTGGTAAGGATGTGGAGAAACTGTACCGTTGTGCACGGCCAGGAGGAACAGAAAGGGGTGCAGGCACATGGAAAACACTCAGGTGATGCCTCAAAAAATCAAACACAATTACTTTATGATGCAGAAATTCCACTTCTGGGTGCATAACCAAAAACAAAAGCAGGGAATCAAACACGGATGTATTTCCACACCCACGCTCACTGCAGCACTATTCACAGCAGCCAAAAGGCGGGAGGAGCTCATGGGCCCATCGGCGGATGGGTAGAACGTGGTCTGTCCACGCAGCGGACTAGTCCTGTACCTTAAAGGGAAGGAGATTCCGACACGTGCTCGGACGCGGATGGACCTCAAGGATGCTGTGGTCAGTGACATAACTCCTGTCATGGGAAGACAGTGCGGGTGCCCCTGGGGACAGAAGGAGACGGTGGTCCCCAGGGGCAGGGGAGGGGTGGGCACAGAGCTTCCGTTTGGGGCCGTGGGAGAGCTGTGCGGATGGGCGGCGGTCGTGGTCCCAAACAGCAGGGATGTGCCTCCTGCCACTGAACTGTGCTTCTAGAAACTTCGACTACGTACGCTTTACCACAACACACAGAAAAGGGAGAAGACTGTCTTGTACACGTTCTCAAGTGACAGAAACACTTCTCGGAAGAAGCAAACTCAGGCCTGTCCCACTGTCTTTCCTCGACACCTGCCCTTCCCCTGACCCTCAGAGGAAGCTCCTGTAATTCAGTCAAAAAAGCAGCACAGATTTGACCCGAAACTCACCTCCTTTTGGTTCTGGCTCTACAGCTGCTGTGAGATGGACCACAGGAGGATAATGTGGGAAACAGAGATGACCAGAAAGGTTGTTGGTGTGGACGCCCATCCTCTGGGCAACATCTCCTCCGGGTGGAGATCAGCCCGGCAGGCTTGGGCCTCGGGGACTGGACACCGCCCAGGACGTCTCTGAGGCTCCCAGGAAAGGGGCCGCCCTGACGCCAAGTCCCCCCGAGGCAACTCCCGGAAGCCCAGCTGGGAGCTGCAGGGAGGAGGGCGCGCCCAGGAAAGGCCCCGGAGACGACATCAACGCGGACCGCGCCGTGCGCAGCCCGGCACCACGCCGACCTGTCCGCCTGCGCTCCACCCGACCCACTGCGGCAGCGCATCCACGGCGGTCTCCAGTCCCTGCTCACCAGCAGCTCCACTGAAGGCCCGGCCGTGTGCACAGCGGGACCCGCGCAGATGGGCACTCGGAGCTGGGAGCCAGACCGAGGGAGGGTCCGCTCTGCTCCCGGCCCCTCCTGCTGCACAGCCCACCCAGCTTAGGTCAGAGGGCTCCCAGAGCACAGGGTTCTCGGGGAAGGCCACACAGGAGAGCCCGGGGACGGCTCGGAGCCATGCCCTCCCATCCCCAAGGAAGACCGGGCAGCCCGTGCGAGGGGCCTGCGGAAAGCAGACAGCTTCGTGACTGCCCTGCCCCACATCCCCACCTCCCAAATCCGGACAGAAACTTACAGTGTACTTTTTAGAGTCTTAGAAAACACAGACGAGAGTACAAAGAGAAAGGCAGGATCTCCCTGCTGTAAACCTGTGCCGGAACCAACCAGACTTCAGTGCTGAGTCGGCTCGGACATGTCTCAGGTCTCCAGATCTGTTGCTGGAGAATTTCAATCCTCCTCCCCCTACTTCAGCCCCTCAGTCCATAAATACCGAACGTCTCTTGGAAAACATGATAACCAGAGGCTTCATTCAAAATGCTGAGTGGCTTGTACGGCACAGGCACAACCACTGAGAACAGAATCAGCTAGCAGGGGCAGGAACAGCTGCCCGAGGGCACCGGGGGCGACCGGGCCTCTCACGGGCTGGGTCCCAGCCACCCCAGTGCATGCGCTCAACGCACGAAGCTCAAACACATGGAGGAGTCATCCTGGGCAGGTCTCAGGCCCAAGGACTTACGAACACTCTCTGGATGGACAACAGGGCACTGGGAGGCCAGGAGGGGCCAGGGGCAGGTGGCCAGAGGCACCCAGGGGAGACAGGTGCTGTTCTGATTCACGATCCTTCTTATTTATTTAGTTTATTTATTTTGAGAGAGACACAGACAATGCAAGTGGGGAAGGGGCAGAGACAGAGACAGAGAGAGAGAGAGAATGGATCCCAAGCAGGCTCCGCAGTGTCAGCACAGAGCCCCATGCAGGGTTCAAACTCATCAAGAGCGAGATCATGACTCATTTACCCCTTGGATAAACACCTAGTAGTGCAATTGCTGGGTCGTACAGCAGTTCTGTTTTTAATTTTTTGAGGAACCTCCACACTGTTTTCCAGAGTGGCTGCGCCCGTTTGCTTTTCCATCTGCTACTCTCTCTAAACTTCTAAACGCTCTTTCTGGCCCTCTGAACGCTCCTTTCGAATAACACCGTGTTCCTAGTTCTTGGAGCCAGTATCTCTGCACCTCAGGTAACACTGCTACTTAGTAGATTGTCTTTCCTCACAGTGGGGCAGCGCCTGGATGTCCACCCAAGAGACCCTAAGAAGCTGCAGGATGCTTGGTGACTCTACTGAACCGGGGCTCCCGGCAGAGCTGCCTGGAGCCTCGGGGGGCGTACAGGTCCTTCCGCCTGAACTTGGGACTGTCCCAGCAGAGAACTGGCTGCCGCCTCGGGGCAGCACGGGAACACCGCCTGAGCACCAGAGGCAGGGCTGGCCAGCCCTCCACCACGCCTGAGCCTCGCTGGGAGCAGACCTCCGGTGCCCCTCCCCAGCTGCCCCCCATTTTTAGCCCTGCCTTCCGGCGCTGAGCTCAGAGGGGCCCGGGGGCCCTGCCGGCGCCTCACAGCCTCTTTCGGGCTTCTGCACTTCATCCTGGCAGTGGTACCTGCTTCCCAACCTGCCAGCCTCTCTCACCTGACGGAGTCACAGGTTTTTAAGACTGTCTTTTCTATTGTTTTACTGGGGTCTCTGAGCGGAGTGGCAGTTCACCTGACACAAATTACCGTTTACATTCCTACTCTACACCAGGCATCGTTCCAGGAAGTAAAGGGGCTCACATCGCTGCCAGATGTACCACAGCTGCACCGGGAGCAAGAGCGACCGAGGGTCCCTCCAGGGAGACGTTTAGAGACCGTGGGGACATGTCTTGCTGTCACAAGCTCAGGAGGCAGAGGCCAGGGACTCCGGCTGAACTGCCATGCACGTGATCAGTGTGCAGCACAGGGAATCATCCCGAGTCCTGAAAACAGCTCCAACACTTGGCCAGGTGTTTGCACAGGTGAAGTTCCCGTGGCCCTCACTCTGAGCGGAGATCCTGACCTGTCCTGCGCAGCGTGTGTGTCCCACGTGCACACCACACTTGGCAGGGACGCCACCACCTTGTGAACCACGGGTGTCTCGCTTGTGCGGAATTTTACCGAAAGTTCTTTACCATTTTGGGGGAAAAAAATCACATCACCCGTCGTAACACGGGCGTTATGTGCACCAGGTACGTTTTCACCGCCCCCGCCTCGGCATCTAGTACGACGGCGCACGAGCACAGATGGTGTAGGGGGCGAGCCCTTCTCCACTTCACCTTGCAGCGCGCCTGCGCGTGCGGGATCTGGCTCTGCGTGCAGGCAGAGCGCGTGACCCGGAACCAGCCTCACTACGCTCCGTTTCGGGGCGGTGGGGGCGTGTGCAAAGCCCTGGTCCAGCGAGGCCTGCCAGGGCCAAGGATGGTGCCGGCCACCGCCCCCTGACACCATGTCCCTGCGTCACTGGCCTCGCGTCCCTGCCCTTGACAACAGCCCGGACAGTGCGAGGTGAGCAGCTCCCGGCCCCAGGAAAACACCAACAAAGGCTGGAGGGGGAGGAACACCGTAATCGCGGGCTGAGGACTGCGGCGTTCTTCGAAGAGACGGGTCAGAGAGGGGAGGTGGAAGGGGGAAGCAATGGTGCAGAAAAGGTCATGAGGTTTCAACTTTTGGGAACGCCAGGGTTTTGTTTTTTTTTTAACGTTTTATTTATTTTTTTTGAGACAGGGAGAGACAGATCATGAACAGCGGAGGGTCAGAGAGAGGGAGACACAGAATCTGAAGCAGGCTCCAGGCTCTGAGCTGTCAGCACAGAGCCCGACGCGGGGCTAGAACTCACAGACCGTGAGATCACGACCTGAGCCGAAGTCGGCCGCTTAACCGACTGAGCCACCCAGGCACCCCAGGAACGCCAGGTTTTGACAGTGTCCCCCTCCCGGGTGGTTTGGGGGACTCACCAAGGTACACCC
This sequence comes from Acinonyx jubatus, assembly GCF_027475565.1. NCBI lineage: Eukaryota > Metazoa > Chordata > Mammalia > Carnivora > Felidae > Acinonyx > Acinonyx jubatus. Next base: position 36,902,521 of record NC_069398.1, on the reverse strand, counting down.
CCTCCCGCCGAGACCACCTCACCAGGTGCTGTGACCAGAGCTGCGGGCGTGCGCAGGATGAAGGCTGGCCACGGGCGGCACCGACCAGCAGGACATGACCCTCTGTCGCCCCTGGCCTCTCACGCTTGGGGGTGGGACGCCTGCCACCAGGTGGGGTGTCGGTGGCCACGTGGCCAGCCTGTCAAGACAAGGTGGCACAAGAGCCACGCCGCTGGCCCGAGTGGAGGCGTGATGTCCTGACAGGAGTCACCCGACAGAACAGGCCACAGGTCACACGCTCTCCGCCTCGGCTCCCTCCTTCAGACCTTCACCAACGCCCACGCGCCTGTCAGCACCGACTCAGGACCACAGACCCCCCCCCCCCAAGAAGACCCCCGTCATCAGGAATTACATGGGACTCATGGTGAGAGGAACACACCAAAAAGAACCAAGTGACTTCGGCTGCCCGCCCGGTCAGCTTGACTTTGTGCGGAAACTGAGATTGTCGGCTCAGTTTTCCACTGTGGAGAGGGACCAGGGGCTGTTCAGAATGGAGACCCTGCACACAGCCTGGCTGACCTCTGGGTGTGGCCCTTTCCCACACGCCTGCCGGACCCGTCTGACGGGAGCGGCAAGGAAGGGTGTCTCGTCACCTGCCCAGACAGCACGTGGGTCGCATCACCTCTCTGAGCTTCCAGACTTTTTTCTTTAATGTTTATTTATCTTGAGAGAGAGAGAGACAGAGCAGGAGCAGGAGCAGGAGCGGTGCAGAGAGAGAGAGGGAGACACAGAACCTGAAGCAGGCTCCAGGCTCCGAGCTGTCAGCACAGAGCCCGAGACCATGACCTGAGCCGAAGTCGGATGCTCAACCGACTGAGCCACCCAGGCGCCCCTCTGAGGGTCCAGTCTTTATGGAAAAAAGGCAACACTAAATGGATAATTATCAGCTACTGTACAACATGATTAAAATCCACAGAGGACTTTTTTTTTTTTAAAGTCAACTTTATGCTCAATGTGGCACTTGACCTCACAACCCTGAGATCAACAGTCACATGCTCTACCAACTGAGCCAGCCAGACACCCCACAGGAGGACTTTGTAAAAATTCCTCACAGTAAGGGGGGTCTGGCTGGCTCTGTTGGTTAAGCGTCCGACTTTGGCTCAGGTCATGATCTTGTGATCTGTGAGTTCGAGCCCCGAGTCAAGCTCTGTGCTGACAGCTCAGAGCCTGGAACCTGCTTTGGATTCTCGATCTCTCTCTCTCTCTGTGCCCTGCCCCCCCCCCCCCACCCCACTCACACTGTCCCTCTCTCTCTCTCAAAAATAAATAGGGGCATCTGGGTGGCTCAGTTGGTTAAATGTCTGACTTTACCTCGGGTCATGATCTCATGGTTCATGGGTTCAAGCCCCACATTCGACTCTTGTGCTGACAGCACAGAGCCTGCTTGGGATTCTCTGTCTCCTTCTCTCCGCCTCTCCTGCCCCCACCTCCTCAAAATAAAGAAAGAAACTTAAAAAAAAATAATAATAAATAAAACAAATTTTTTTTAAATGCCTCACAGTGAGAGGAAATTTATAAAAGGAATTTAAAAAGGAACGAAACAGAACGAAACAAAATGCTAATTGATGTCTTCCTTTGAAACTCACGTGCCAGCGGTGTCCCGAGGGAGAGGAGGCCAACCCAGCAGGCTGTCCCCACCGCAGCGGCCCACTGACGGGAGTGGGTACCCGGCGCTCGGGGCGAGCACGCTCCCACAGCGACACCACCCACGGAGCTCCCGGACCCCGCCTCCCAGCGTGTGTTTCCAAGAGGACCGGGCGGGCGTCTAAACCCAGCACAGGCAGCTCTTGTTTCCTAAATGTTACTCCCCAGGGAAGGCAGGTGAGCTGTCCTCAAGTCCCCAAAGATAGCCGGAAAGCAGAAGAGGAATGCTGGTCTTCCAAGAACCGGAAAAAGCTTCCCGTAGCGCAGGTGGACACACAGAACGCCCTGGGACCCACACTCCGGCCTCAGGCCCAGGCGGCCCTCGGCATGTACATGTGCAGCCTTCACGCCACCCCCCCACCCCTGGGGGAAGGCCATGGCACATACCTGTGCCGAGGAGATGTGCCTCGCAGCACAGGGCACGCTTGGGGACCCACAAGGGAACTGCACACGTCCCCAGTGGACAGGAAACAGTGGTGGGCAGCGTGGCAGGCACTCTCACATGGGCCCGGGGTCCCGCCCCTCGCCTCGAGGGTGGTGGGAACTAAGACTTGCTACTGACCTGTGGAGGGGGGCCAAGGTGATGGACGTCCCTCCACGATCATGTTGCATGGACCACCTTACTGGCTCGATGGGGCAGGCCGCCCACGCGCAGCCCCACGCAGCTGGGAAGCGAGATGGTGAGCACTGCCGACCCGAGCCTCATGCCAACATGAACTTGAAAAGGATTCTTCCTGTCCCGGCCCACACCTGACTGCAGCCCGAGAAAGACCCCGAGACCCAGTGAGCATCCAGCTACACTGTGACCAGACTTCTGACTCACAGAAACTATTTGCTGATAAAGTGGGTGATGTTTGTAGTAATTTCTTAGTCGGCTCGGGCTACTGTGACAAAATACAGAAACTGGGTGGTTTATAAACAACAGAGATTTACTTCTCGTGGCTCTGGAGGCTGGCTGGAAGTTGGAGACAAGGCCCCGGCAGAGCCTGTATCTGGTGAGGGCCAGCTTCCTGGTTCATGGACAGCGGGAGGGGCCAGGCAGCCCTGGGGGGGGAGGGGGGTGTCTCTTCTACAAGGGCACTGATCCCACTCCTGAGGCTCCACCCCCATGACTGAGTCACTTCCCAAAGGCACCGCCCCTGACCATTCCCTGGGGGGTCAGGAGACACAAACATCAGTCCACAGCAATAACTAAGACCACCAGTACCTACCAGAAATGCAGACCTGCATCCCTCTCACCAGCCTATAAAAATGTAACCAAACCAACAAGATACAGAGAACTTTTCATGACGGTGTGGTGGGCAGAATAATGCCCTCTCCCTGTCCCTGGGGATGCCCTCCTCCTAATCCCTGGAGCCTGTGAACATGCATCCCACAAGGCGAGGGGACCCTGCAGGTGCACCTGGGTAGTTGTGGGCTTTGAGAGGGAGAGCGCCCTGGGTCATCCGGGTAGGCCTGAGGTCTGATGTGTCAGGAGCCCTAAAAGATGTGGACTCTTTCCTGGCGGAGTCAGAGATGAAACTGAAGGAGGAGAGACTCCAAGTCTGAAAGGGACTCGACCCCGTTTTGAAGTCGGAGAAAAAGGAAGGTGGGTGAGCCATGTGGATGGTCTCTAGAAGCTGGGGCAGCTACTGGTTCACGGCCAGCAAAGACAGGGGCGGGACGGGCCCATGAGCAAGGAAACAGACCTCCCCTAAAGCCCACAGAAAGGAGAGCCCAACCCCCAGCGTCCTGCCTGCTGACTTGTGACCACATAACTAACTGTAAGATAATGTGTTACAGCACTAACAGGGCTCGAGTGCCTTGTGTAAAAGTAACTAAAGGTTAATTACTGCATTATTAACAAACTAAAGCCTACCCACTGGGGGGTGGTGAAGTAACAGAAGGTGATCCTTAGGACCCAGTGCTGCAAGGCTGTCACAAAGAAACAGGATAAAAGGAAGGCAGATGAACTGTCACCCCGCCACCACGGGACCGCATGGAAAACAGTTTGGTCTTTTAAGGTTGGGGTAAACCCACTCACCAGTGTATCCCCGACAGAAACATATACATACAGTCACCAGAAACAGGTATGAGAATGTTCCTAGGAACACCATTCAGAAAAACCCAAACACGGAAGCCATTCAAAAGTCCACTGCAGAAGAAGAGATAAACGCACTGCAGTCCTCACAAGTGGAATGCTACACAACACAAAGGTGTGAGATGTGCGTCTACATCTCAAAGAAAATGGAGAAAGAGAAGGGCGCAGGGCGGGGCGGGGGGGGGGGGGGGGAGGGGGGCGCTCAGTCAGTTGAGCTTCGGCTCAGGTCATGATCTCACAATTCGTGAGTTCGAGCCCCGCGTCGGGCTCTGTGCTGACAGCTCAGAGCCTGGAGCTGCTTCAGATTTTGTGTCTCCCTCGCTCTCTGCCCCTCCCCTGATCATGCTGTGTCTGCCTCTCTCAAAAATTAATAATTAACATTAAAAAAAATTTTTTTAAAGAAATGAAGACGGAGAAAGAGAATCCAGACACACAAGAGTGCTGTGTGATTCCACTTCTAGAAAAACCCCAGAAATATAAATGAGTCTGTAACATGAAAACCAGAGTTTGCCAGATCCGGCAGCAGACAGGCCGATGCAGAGGCCACGGGTGTCTGATGGTTTCTCAGGTGTGCACACCTGTCAACGCTCCCTGAACTGCAAATTTTAAATGGATCCAGGCTTTTGGTACACAGGTTATACCTCGTAGTTTGATTAGTAAGGAAAAAAAAAAATGCTGACAACAGCAAGCATTTGCCAAGATGTAAAGCAGTATTGGTGGTGGGAATTCAGAATGACAGAGGGCTTTGGACACAGTGTGGCAATTTCTTATGAATTGGGCAGACACGCGCACATGTGACCCAGCAACCCCACTCGCAGAGGCACATTCACACAAGGACGTGTGAGCTGGGAATGTGTTTCATGCCACTAAATCACACACGTACAAACGGCCAACATAATATACATATGTACCACAAAAACAAATGTTTAAAAAAACTTTAAGGATTTGTTCAAGAACGTTCGCTCATACTGGCATTATTCACAACAGCCCAAATCAGGAGATACTCTGAAGTGTATTGACAGGTAAAAGGATAAACGGATTGGGGTCTATGTGCGCAAAGGAACGGGGCTCGGGAACAGGAGAGACGGTTATGGTGTGCGCCCCGGCCAGTCTCACGTACGCCCTGCCAGGTGAAAAAACCAACAACGCGAAGGACCATCTTGCGTGACTCAATTTACGGGAAGTTCTGGAGAGGCAAAAGTAACCTTATAGTGACAGGAAGCAGACCTCAGGGGCCGGGGGCTGGAGGCTGGACTTCCAAGGGCCATGGCAGAATGTGTAGGCAAAGTGGAAACGTTCCCTACCCCAAGTAAGGCAGTGGTTATGTAGGTATGCGCACTGGTCAACTCCTTGAACTATACACTTGAAATGGGTACATCTCATCACGCGTACATTAGATCTCAATAAACTTTATTTTAAAAAATGATAAACCCACAGGATAGGACCTGTATGGAGTTTAGGTTAACAGGCCCTCTGACCGCCAGGGGCTGAACTACCCTACGAGATGGGTCTGAACACTGACCAGAGCTGGATGCCGAGGGCACAGACGTTCTGGAACAGGGACAGCCCACTAGCTCCTAGTGCCTGCCCTTCTACAGGCCAGGGTCTGCCACTATGGGCGCAAGTCTGTCGCTGGGGAAAGAAGGCAGGGGGCCGCCTGGGGAAGGACAGAAAAGGAAGCAGAAGTTACCTAATCAATTTCAAAATGCCTTTCTAGGCTACATGCTGGCTTTCAGGAGGGCTCTGGGCCACTTTGTGGACCGGTTTCCGTGAAAGAGCTTTTCCTTAATGCCTTAAAACCCACAGCAGAGCAAACCAAAGCAAAAGCTTTCATAAACAGCAAGCACCCCTTGTGTACAAAACTTGGCAAAATAAAGAACGCTTACAAAAAATACCAAAATTACTCATAAGCCCAAAATTCAGAGATAACACACCATAATGTTTTTTCGTATTTCATTGCCCAATTCTTTCATTTGACACACATTTATACACTATGTAGTTAGACATACTTTGCCCACTTAACAAGATATCAGAGATTTCCTCATTTCATTGAATATTCACTGGTCATTCCTCCAAACAAACATTGTTTGTTTTGTTTATGTGAGAGAGAGAGAGAGACAGAGAGAGAGGGAGGGAGGGAGGAGGGAGGCAGGCAAAGGGAGACACAGAATCCCAAACAGGCTGCACGCTCAGTGCAGAGCCCAACACGGGGCCGGATCTCACAACCCTGGGATCAAGACCTGAGCCAAAATCAGGAGTCAGACACTCAACTGACTGAGCCAGCCAGGCACCCCAAACCAGCATTTTTCTTTCTTTCTTTCTCTCTTTCTCTCTTTCTTTCTTTCTTTCTTTCTTTCTTTCTTTCTTTCTTTCTTTCTTTCTTTTCTTTCCTTTCTTTCTTTCTTTCTTTCTTTCTTTTCTTTCTTTTTTTAATTTTTTTTTGACGTTTATTTATTTTTGAGACAGAGAGAGACAGAACATGAACAGGGGAGGAGCAGAGAGAGAGGGAGACACAGAATTTGAAACAGGCTCCAGGCTCTGAGCTGTCAGCACAGAGCCCGATGCAGGGCTCGAACTCACGGACCGTGAGATCATGATCTGAGCCGAAGTCGGATGCTTAACCGACTGAGCCACCCAGGCGCACCTCTTTCTTTGTTTTTTTAAAAATAAATAAATATATATATATTTTTTCCATGTTTATTTATTTGGGGAGGGGAGCAAGAGAGAAAGAGAGAAGATCCAAAGTGGGCTCTGTGCTGACACGAGAAAGCCTGATGCAGGGCTTGAACTCACAAACCATGAAATCATGACCTGAGCCAAAGTCAGACACTTAACCAAGTGAGCCACCCAGGTGCCCCAAACCAGCGTTTTTAAAGGCTATGTAATATCTCACTCTATGAATATACCATATATCTACTGCTGGACCATTAGAAAAAAAAAACAAACAAACAGAAAAAAAAAAAAGGCTTGATTTTCTTCAGTTGTGTCCCCTATTATCCCTCAGGAAAGATTCCTAATTACTTAGGTCAAAAGGGAAGGCTCTTTAAGGCTCTGGATAACACATGTTGCTGACTCCCTTATAGCACAAAATACAACCCCGGCACATTTTTAATGTTGAGTGTCACCAGATTTTCTCTGTAATATACTTACACAATTACTTTCCAATATACTTACTTAATTTTAAAGTTAAACATCTTAGGGCGCCTGGGTGGCTCCGTCGGTTAAGTGTCTGACTTTGGCTCAAGTCATGATCTCACAGTTCGTGAGCTCAAGCCCCACCATGGGCTCTGTGCTGACAGCTCAGAGCCTGGAGCCTGCTTCTGATTCTGTGTCTCCCTCTCCCTCTGCTCCTAACCCACTCGGGCTTTGTCTCGCTGTCTGTCTGTCTGTCTCTCTCTCTCTCTCTCTCTCTCAAATATAAAATAAAGAAAAAAATTAAAAAAAATAAAGTTAAACTTCTTTCCATGCATTATTTTTCGTTAGAATCCCACCTCTGAGGACTCTGTGTGGCCCTGGCCAAGCGACTTAAAATGAGGGAGATCCTCCTACTGATGACACTACCACCAAGTTGTTCTCACTTATCCAGGAACCTGCTCACTGCCAGCCCCAGTGACCACGAGAGCTGTAAGTGTGCACGCGCACCCAGGACCTCTGGCTCCCGCGGGAGAGCCACGTCAGACACGAGTGCGGCAGCCTCCGCACGGTGATGTGAAGCCACGTGCCATACCTCGGCTGAAATCTGTGCTCAGGGACATAGCTGGTCCCTGTCCAAACTGCATCTATAAGGAAATCAGACTCCGCTCCCGACATCTTCCAGCACTCTTAAGACTGCCGACATCAGACCCAGGAAGGACTAAACCACCCTGTTCCTTCAGTTGCTCAAGGCCGTACGCAGTGTTTTCAAGTCCGGATACTGTCACCGAACCCACTAGCCGTCCCCCGAGCGAGGTGTTGCACAGACCTGATGACTAGGGGCTCACCCGAGCTCGGCCTGGGTGATGGGCACTGCTGCCCAGGAAGATCCAGGTTGGCAATGACCCAGCTCCTGACTGTCTGTACTCTGACACTTTCCAAGATCCGCAAAGTGTCTGCCTGTTGCCAGCACTCGGGCCTTCTTCCGTTCTCTGTTCTTGCTGAGAGATGCCGGTACGTTCTCTTCCAGGGGGCTGGCCTCCTGACACCAGGCCCTCTGCATTCCTTCCTGGTTAGACCACTCCTGACCTTCCCTCCCTCCTCGCGATCCCGAAGCCCTGTCTTTCTGAGCACCGGCCGCTCACCCTGCACAAATCACTTCCCAAATCGCCTCCCCCTCACGCATTCCAGCCAAAGGGCCGTACCCCTCTGGACATAAACGCCTAGCACCATGAAGGGCCAAAGCTTGTCTGGTGGTACCCCACCGTCCCGCTCGTGTCCTGGGGTCCCCACCACATCCGTCAGTGCCAGGCTTACCCGGTCACCTCTGTTCCCCTGGCCGCCCTCTACCCTCCGAAGGACACACATCCACAGTCGACGAGCTACCCAAGGCTCCAGTCTTGGCAGGAGACAACTGCACGCTGTGGCCACTTCACTACTTCTCCTTCACTACCAGGTCCACGTGAGCACAGTCACAACAAGCAAGCCTCGGGTGTCCCCTGGCTCAAAGGGCAAGTTCATTTTGTTCTCTTGTATTTACTCTCACTCCCAAAAGACTTAAGGGGCCCACTTTCCCACCCTAAGGGCGCCCCAATACACCCAGCCTTGGCGCAGTCGGCCCCCTTCCGGGTCTCTGACATCTGCACTCACAGTCCCAGCCTCCTTCCCCTGAATGCCCAGGGCAGTAAACCCAGCCTCATGGGCCACCTTGTTCCAAGCCAGGGTGCTGGACACTGAGACCTTACTCCGTTTTCTCCAAATGCCTGACGGCGACGCCCTGACCCATGTGGCCCCAGGACCCACCAACACCCACACTAGGTGCTGCCCACTCCCGGGGGCCTGGCTGCAACTCCACCCTCTCCCTTCTCCTCCTCACTGGCCACGGGCCCCAGACTAGGTATGTGGTCAACTTTTCAGGGACCAGCAAATTCGCACCTTACCAGTTACAAAAGGAAGTGACGTGGCTGAAAGACCCTTCCTGCCTGCGTCCTTTGCTCCCTGTCACAGTCTCCTCCCTGAAACACACTTCGGTTTAGTTCGTCATCCAAGCCACACACTTGTTGGCGGGGACAATGACATTACGTGTACCCAACATGACAGGGCAATGTCACTGAGACACCTGTTCTGTTATCCGCTCGAGCTTACGGAAACTGCTGCAGGTTGGGGCGGAAAAAACTGAAAATTTAAAATATTCTATGGGGTGCCTGGGTGGCTCAGTCGGTTGAGTGTCCAACTGTGGCTCAGGTCATGCTCTCACCGTTCGTGGGTTCAAGCCCCACAACAGGCTCTGTGCTGACAGCTCAGAGCCTGGAGCCTGCTTCTGACTCTGTGTCTCCCTCTCTCTCTGCCCCTCCCCTGCTCACTCTCTGTCTCTGTCTCTCTCTCTCTCAAAAAATAAACAACTTAAAAAAAAAGTAAAATATTCTACCTACCCACTTTAAGAAAATTTAGACAAGGCCATGCCAGTTCGAATTACAAATCAGCCTAGTCAGCTTGTCCGGAAGCAGAAACAGAACGCTGCCCCTCTCAGCCTGCCACCCTGTCCGGCTGGGGTAGGCTCATCTCTACATCACACACAGCGTAGGTGAGCGCCTCTGGCAAAGGGACAGGTAAGAAACCCAGCCCCGCACAGATGAGTCGCATACACTGGAAACTGGTGGTTTGCTGCCCTGGTTAGCCACTGACCCTGGTCACAGCTGGGAGAGAGGCAGGCAGGGCAGGAGCAATGCAGTGAAGGCAGAACAAATAGGCCTCAATGACTGGGCTCAGGTCCCAGAGCAGCGGGGGAGGCAGCTCCAGGACCAGGGAGGGCACATGGTGAGAAGAGGGCACCCACACCCATCAGCACCAGGTGCCCAGCGGCCACACTCCGGCGACAAAGCCTGGAGAGAAGGGTCACCCAGGAACTCAGCAACCAGCTGCTCAGGCCCAGGAGAAGGGGGTCGGGCAGCCAGCGCCTAGGGAGACAACGGGTGGCGGGCCCCGTGCTGCCTGTGACAGCTGCAGAGTCTCGGTGTGTCTGAGTTTTAGCTCCTCATCTGCAAAACGGGACGATGGCGGTGCTTCCGTCACAGGGTGGCGGAGGGGACGAGATGACAGACAGCCAAGGGGGAGCCCAGCACCGTGACCATGCCGGGCACACCTCACTCTCAGGGCCGACGCCCCTCTTGGAACCTGGCATCTGACAGAAGAAAGGCAAAGCCTAGTAAATAGCCCAGAAAGCGGACAGAACCCAGACACAAGCACCAACCACACACAGAGAAAGAAAAGAGACTACGAGGGGCCGTGCGGTGACCCAGTGACAACAGCAAGTTTCTGTCAACACAGACACGCTGCACACGGGCCGCTTGTTCATTCAGGACACGCAGCAGTTGATGCCTCCTGGGTACACATCTCACACCAACACTGGGGACAAAGCAGCGGATGATGCACCACAGGCATACCGTCCGGGACCCGTCCTGACTCAGGAAAACAGCACAGCCTTCCCCCTGGGTTGGCGCTGAGGGCACACACCAACTTCCAGCCAGGTGGGAAGAGATGTTCAGAACCGTCCAAGGAAGCACCATGGAGCTGGGGGAACGGTGAGCTCCAGCCTAGCCAGCGGGTGGCTGACAGGGGCTGTGGCCGACGCTCTGGACTGCTCCCCCCACGGACAGGGCACGCACTGTTCGCTCCCACAGACATCAACAACCAGCAGGCCCCAGAAGCTCACGCAGACATCACGCTTGCCTGGCTTTGTCCACACCCGTCACAAACGCCTCGCTCCTCCTACTAACCCGCCAGCCACGCCCGAGGCTCAAAGTACACTCAGCAGCTCCCAGCGACACTGACCGCGGGAGAAGCAGACAGGCCGGGATGGATTCGTGTCCGCTAGTGAGTCTTTCAGAACGTGGGCCTATCGACCACAGTGCACTTGCTCGTCGGCCCTCGAGCCTCACTGTGAAGACCTGTGGGCGCCAAGACGTTCGCTGCCCTCAGAAAGGTGGCAGCGGGCCCGTGCACCCACAGCAAGGGCGTCCCTGGGCTCCGGGGGCGGCCAGCACACACCCCCAGGGCAGACTCAGAGCCGGGGTGCACTCGGGAGTAGAAGTTGCTCATGAAACACCCGCACCTCCTTCCAGCCAGCTCTCACAACCAAGACCCGTTGACACATTGGTACCGGAGCATAATGTCCCAGCAGGTAGCCCGGCTGGACCTCTGTGCAGAGCACGCCTCCCCCAAAGACGGCGCCTGCCTCCTCTACAACCACTGCTGCGTATTTAGGGGAGACAGAGACCTCCTGCAGGGAACGGTTCCAGACCACGCAGACCTGCACACACAGAGCACACCGGCCCGGCCAGAGAGCAAGAGCCTCCTGCGGGCTCCCTGGGGCACAGGCACAGTGTCGCACACGGCTGTCCCCACTTTGGGTGCCAGCACGAGGAAGGCCACCTGGATGACTCCCGTGTCTGCAAAGCCGAGAAGAACGATGTGCACTCACACACCTGCCTCAAGAACAAGCTAGGCGAGACTTCGATGCAGGTGAGGAATCAGGTCGGCCCAAGGAAGGGACTTTGATCACCCGTCCTCCACGAAGTGGGGATTTCCCTGCCATGGGGTATCCGCTCCTGCTCACAGGAACCATGCACGTTCAGGCAGAACACAAAGAAACCGGGAGAGACGCTGAAGGCTTTCAACGGTGAATGGGAAAAAGAAATGCACGTATATCCCTTGCAAGAGAATAAAAAATACAACAATTCCCGGGGAGCCTGGGTGGCTCAGTTGGTTAAGCTTCGTCCAGCTTCGGCTCAGGTCAGGATCTCGAAGTTCGTGAATTCAAGCCCCACATCAGGCTCTCTGTTGTCAGCACCGAGCCCGCTTCGGATCCTGTCCGTTCCGCCCCTCCACCCCGCTCATTCTCTCTCTAAAAAATAAACACTAAAAAAAAAAATTCCTGAACGTTATTAACTCTTCCAAAAAGCGAATTTACGTTCTCATGGAAACCCGAGAACCAGCTGCTCCAGAGCTCCCCAAACCCTCAAGAGTCTCCCTTAAGAAGCCTTCACAGAAGAAAGAGGCGCTCTCGGAACCACCAACTTCACTCTGCGAAAGAGCACTGGCCCCCGGGGTCTGTGGGCTGGTGCCCTGACCACAAACACCCGCTCCCCTGTTGCACACGTCTTAACCCTGAGGATGCTACGCAGAGGCTGGCACTTCCTATTTTCTACTCGATGGGAATTGTGAGTGTGCCCTGGCCCTAACTGCACATGCGGCCTTTCCAAGGGTGGGCTTTCCTCACCACTTCTGGAAGACGGCCCTCCCCCTGGCCCAGCTCCCTGGCCTCAGGCAGGTCGCCATGCTCTACTCAATACTGGCCCTACTTCAGTCAACGTGCCACAGGAACTAGGGCAGCCACCGCCGCCACCCGACAGAGGGGACAGGAGGTGGGACCCCTCTCTCCGACTAGCGGCTCTGTGTGCCCTGAGTGCTCACTGCACCCGACTGGAGTAGCTGCCGGCAGGCTGAGCTAGGCCTCAAAGGCACAGACCCAGGTTCCAGGAAAACACTGCTGCCCCTGATGAAGCCAGGGCCCCTCGCGCTCTTGTAAACGCGCAACACCGGCCTCCGGGGAGCGCGGCTCCCCCTGGAAAGGCAGCCAACCGCTCACTGTCAGGAAGGACACCTCTGACCGGCACCGCGAAGCGACCGTCGAGGTGGCAGGAGCCCATGACGGGGCACGCCAAGGCCCCAGTGGGGCCCCTCCCTCACCCACAACACACCCAGGGCTGCTCCCTTCTTGCCCTTCGAGGGACCTCCTCTGAGAGGGGCTGAGAACACATGCTCCGGGAGGCGAGGCGGCGGCTGCCTACCACCGAGGCCGTCCCAGCAGGAAGGGCGTGCAGCCGGTCCAGGTGATCCAACAACCTTGACAAGTCCTAAAACGAAAGGTTGGGAAAAACAGCGTCCACGCCGCCAGCCGCCTGTAGGCGAGCAATTTAGCAAACAGCAAACGCTCAGAGCAGTCTGACAGGACCGACCAGAGTCCAAGAAACAAAGCAACAAAGGGCGTGGAGAACAAAGACCTGAAGAGGTAAAATTAGATAAAACTACTTGCGGGAGCACAGAGGTCCTTGCAAAACCTGGGTGCTGACGTTCCCAAGCGGCTCTCCTGGTTCCTCTAAAGGGACCCCAAGTCCACGTGGCTTGGGACGGGCCCCAGCACAGAGGAGGCACCGGCCCCACCGCTGCACTTGGCCGTGTTAACTGCCTTCGCAGGGGACGCGTATGTGCTGCGTATTTGAGCCGCGCAGCCACTAGGGTTGAGAGCGGGGCATGTCCTTCCAGCACCGGCGCCGGTTCCCCGGGCGCAGCTGCGGGGTCACGGGAGCGGCCCGGCCACCCCTGGCACACCTGCTCACGGGCTGTGCGCCGCACAGAAGCCCCCGCACCTACATCCTGGCCCCCACTTTCACAGCCCCTCTCAGGGCACTGCCGGCCCCGCGGGGGCCCGCAGCCACCAGGCCGCTCGCCGCCAAGTCGCGGCCGCCCGTCTAGCGCGCGGCCCCCACGAAGGCCTCAGGCCGATGAGCAAAGTGCCAAGCCGCCGAGAGCTCCGGCTCCGGCTGCCGCGGCGCCGCCGGGGGCCTCCTCCGGGGAAGAAAGAGGAGACGGGGACGCAGGCCCGCTCCCCGCCGGCGCGGGGTCGATCCGGGCGCCGTGGACGCGAGAAGGCAGGCCCCCGCGACTGCCGGCCGGGCTGGCCGGGCGGGCCCGGAGCGCGGCCTTACCGTTGCTATAGGCGTACGGAGACTCGGCCGCGCCGTCCTGCAGGCTCTCCAGGATCTCGCCCTTGCCCACGTCGCTGTCGCCCACCAGCAGGAACTTGAGCAGGTAGTCGTAGCTCTTGACCGGGCTGCCCTGCGTCCCCATCCTCTCACGCGCGCGCGGGCCGCGCCCGCATGCCCACGGCGCCGGCCGTGGGAGCACGGCGGGGAGGAGGCCTCGGAACGACCTGCGGGCCGGAGCGCGGGTGAGTGGGGCCGGCCGGCGAGGCCCGGGCCGCGCCCGCTCCTCCGCCCCCGCCGCCTGCACCTGCACCACCACCGCCGCCGCCGCCGCCGCCGCCACCACCACCCGCCCGCCTCACCTCAACGCTGCCGCCGCCCCGCCGCTTCCCGCACGGAGACTAGCTGCCTCGCCGCCCCGCCCCCGGACCGAGCGCCGCCATTGGCTGTCGCCCCGCCCGCCCGCCCAGGCCCATTGGCCCCTGCGCAAGTCCGTCACGGTCGCCGGCCCCCCCCCCCCACCGTTTCCCACACAGCACCAAGAAGCCTCCTGTCGCCCCACCTCCACGCCATCCTCATTGGTCGCCCGCCGGCATTTTCTCATTGCCATTGGCCCAAACGCACGTCCGTCACGACTGTCCGCCCCCACCGTTCCCCACGCAGCGTTGCGAAGATGCTGACCGTCTTGCCTGGTCGCCGTCGCCGTTGGCTACTCACCTCCGTATTTCCCGGAACCTCTGGTTTGCCGGCACGTCCGTCAGCACCTCTACCGCCCCCGGCCGCTTCCCGCAGAGGACCTCCGAGTCAACAGCAATCCCGTTCTCTGCCCTCGCAACACCTCGGCCCTCGCCCGCCCCCTCCCCGTTGCCATTGGCCACCGCTGCCTATCCTCCCAGAGCCACTGGTCCGCCCACACGTCGATCACGGCCCCTCTAAGCCCGCCCCGCTCACCCCGTGCTTTCCTCCCTTCCCTACATGCTCACCAATCAGGAGCTTGGGACTCCAGATTGTTTGCATACGCCCCCTTCCCACAAGCGGGAGCAGGATGGTGGCCGTCCCCGGGGGTCAGGTGACGCGGCTGGGTCCCGGAGGACTTAAGCCTCTAACAAGTTGCGGTCGCTACTCCCGCAGAGACCTCAGCGAGGGCAGAGAGCCCCCCTGGAACTGTGCTCTCGGGAGCCGCCCTCCCCGCGTTGGGGCGGGGCCCGGGCGTGGCGGGACGAGTCCGGCCAATCGGCGCTCAGGGGAGGCCTGGGAGGCGGGACTTCCTCGCCGGTGGGGGTGGGGTCGCCGGAGGCGCTCAGAGCCCTGCGGCGAACTGGCTAGGGTAAGGGGCGCCGCGGCCTGGCCCGGTGGTCCTTAGGTCGCGGTGCACGACTGCGAAGGCCCAACGTTCTAGAACCTCGGCGCCTGGGAGGACGGCAGCACGGGCCCTGCCCCCAGGGTCTCGAGGCAGGAGCCGCGCCGCCCACCAGGTCGTAGCGAGTCAGGCAGGGTGGGGGTCCCAGGAGGAGAGGGGCGTGGCGGTCCGGGGCAGGACTGGGGGGCCTCCAGGAGGAAGTCAGCCCGCGGTTGTTTACAAGAAGAAAGGGTTATTTTTCGTAATGGGCAAAGAAGTATGCAGAACCTCTGAACACGTGTGAAGACGCATTTTCACTCTGCAAAACGGAAATTAAAGCAAAATAATTCCCCTTCCAGCCATCAGATTGGCAACAGCGCTTGTGGGCCAGGACGTGGGAAACAGCTCTCTTGAGGGGGTCGGACAGGCTCGTAATTTAGCCTGGAGAAGTCCTCAGAAACGAGGTCAACGAACTTCACTGCAACGTTGTAGTCATGTTGAAGGTCCAGAAACATCTAGGACCGCTGTTTGGGAACTGTTGAATCAACCCCGTTCATGCAGTTCTACAGTGAACGAGATGAGGTGCAAACAACACTGTCGTGAGACGAGATGAGAAGAACGCAAATGACAGCATGGTCTATCCAGTGTAATTTCAATTTATGCTCTTAAAAAGCTAACAACACATTTGATTCCAGGTTTAGGTCTATGAAAGCATAATACGTCCATAGGAAGTGGTCTGGGAAGTATGACAGGATCCTTTCCTCTGGGATTGCGGATCAAGAGTGACTTTCTCTGGGCACTTGGGTAGCTCCAACTCTTGGTTTCCGCTCAGGTCATGATCTCAAGGTTTGTGATTTCGGTCCCGCGATAGGCTCTGTCCTGATGGTGCGGAGCCTCCAGGGGACTCCCATCTCCCTTTCCGCCCTGCATGTGCTTGCTCGCACTCTCTCTCTCTCTCTGAAAATAAATAAACTTTAAAAAAAGTGTCTTTCTCTTCATTGATAACATTTTTATGAGAACATTATTTACACATGATGCTTAATAATGAGTAGCCCTGGGGCACCTGGGTGGCTCAGTCTGTTAAGCCTCCCACTTTGGCTCAGGTCATGATCTCACAGTTGGTGAGTACGAGCCCCTCGTCAGGCTCCCGGCTGACAGCTCAAAGCCTGGAGCCTGCTTCGGATGCTGTGCCTCCCTCTCTCTCTCTCTGCCCCTCCCCCGCTCATTCTGTTTCTCTCAAAAATAAATAAGCATTTAAAAATTTAATGATAAAAGCACTTTTTTCACCTTGAATAAAAATCATTGAATTGTGCTCACAGAATGGGTGAATTGTAGAATATGTAAAATATGCCTCAGTAAAACTGTTAATAATAATAAAAGAATTAGTTGCCAAAGCTGAGCCAAGCACAGCCCTTACCAGAGCAGGCACTGAGTGCTACGTGCAGCGGAGAGGCCACAGAGAGGTAGGGCTCCCTGGAAAGCACATCTGTGCAGAGGGAACAGGCATGTCCCCACAAGGGCCATCCCCCGGTGTGCTGCGCCGAGGACAGCCCAGCTGGCATGTCCACCCAGGAAGTAAGGAGCTGGTTGCAAGAACTTTCTTCCCATGAGGTCACCGAACCTAGGCCATCCCTCCAGTAGCAGGTGGTCGTCAGGCAGCCGACCCCAGCGTGAATGGCACCACACCAGTGACCCTGTCCCCAAGCTGCAGCAGCCTTTCCCGGGAAGTGTGCCACGGGCAGGCCTCTGAGCATTTTGGTGTGGTGCCTGAGGGGCTTCCTGAGGAGCTGGTTCCTCTGCTGGATGAGTAGCACCTGGGCCTTCCTCACCTGCCTTCAGAGACTCTCCTCTGGTGCTCCTGGTCCTCTGGGGACGCACAGAGCCGGGACACTTGAGGGCAGAGACTGACTAGGGATGGGCAGGGCCACCTGGCTCGTTTGTAAACTGCAAAGGAGCCCTGACGATCCTGCTCGTGCACTTGCTCAGGCATGCCCTCCTCCTGCGGAATGGCCCTTCCCTGGATGCTGGGTGGCAGCAGATACAGCCTCCACATTTACAGGAAGGGCACAGCCACCCGCCTCACACAATGCTACAGAAACAGCCAGGGGCAGGGTCTTGTTGGGAGGTAGGGGACCGAGTCCCCAGAGGGGCCAGGGACTGAGTGTTGGCTGGCGCAGCACAAAGGAGCTGGCAGGTGTCTGCCCACCCCTGAACCTCGAGCTGGCAGGGCAGGGAGGGTGCTTGGGGGTGACGGGACCGGCCTCTCCCGCAGTGGTCAGTGGCGGCTCTGCCCTGGCGCCGCCCGCTCCCTGCTCGGAAGTACCAAGACCCTCGTTCCGGGACTGGAAGCACTGTGGGGTTGCCACTTTCCTTCTTGGTTTCTGAGGCTGCCTGAAAGGGGCAGTGGGTGACCACCCACTATCATCCCCTCCCCAGAGATTCTATTTGCTTATTTATTTTTAAATTTTTTTCAGAGATTTTAAATCAGAAGCATCCTTCATCCCTCTAGGACTTCCCCTGAAGAGGCTCCGGTGGCTTTAGCTCCACCGCCTGCTCCCCATCACCCAGGACAAACCGAGGAATCGGGCTCCGTATGCAGGCTTTTCAACCGGGCCTCTCCCAGCACAGCCTGTGGAGCAGGTGCAATCGTCCCTGCTTTGTAGGTTGGAGGCCCGTCCGGGGGTGTGATCCTTGGGGGCAGGCTTGGGCGAACTCTCCTCAGGGGCTTCGGGCCCTCCGCTGGGTTCCTGCACTGCTCCCAGCCCCTCTGAACTCTTACCTCCCTGCCTCAGACCAAAAAGGCACCATAGGAACCCACAGGGTCTGGGGCAGTAGGGCCCAGACAAGGGCGGGATGGGGGGACGGGGTGGCGGGCGAACTCCCTGGTGTCCGGGAGGCCCTGTGGACAGAGGCGCTGTCTCCCACGCAGATGTGTGCCCTTCTGCAAAGACGTCCTGGGGCTAAGTGCCAGCTCTCCAGACTGAGGAGGGGACAGGAAGCCATCCCTGCTGCCGAGAAGGGCCTCAGGCCAACGAACCAGTCCAGAGCAGTCCTCTGCTTCCAAGTCCTGGCTCAGCCTTGCTGAGGTACCACGCGTTAGGTGGTTAAGGGTGATTCCCGGCACCCCCCTCTCTCGGGAGACTCAGGAAGTATCTAGTGAAGAAACCCCCCAGGGCCCCCGCAGGCCTCCACACACGGCTCCTGTCCAGGTGGGGAGTGGTCTGGGATGTCTTTGCCTTCCCCTCCAGGATTCCCACTGCTCTCTATGCTGAACCCCAAGCTCTGCTCTCCAAGAAGGGTCTGGGGTTTCCCCCTCGGGCAAACAGATCTTGGCTCCAAAGTCCTGTGCCCAGGCTCTCTGGGGGCACCCACAAAAGTTCAATTACTCTGGAACTCCCCCCAGCCCAAGGCTGGAGCCAAGGAGAGGCCCCATGAAACCCCACAGCAGGAGGAAGCCGGAAAGTCCCCGTGTGCGTCCAACAACAACAAATGGCGCAGCCGGCGAGCCGGAGGGTGAGGAGGGTGGACATTCACGTGGTCGCAAACATCTCGGCACAAATTACTTATTAAAGAGTAAGTGGCTTTGCGGAGGAGAACCCCTGGAGATCAAGTAGACGTCACCAGGATGGACGGACGCCATGTGCCTCCCAAGGTGACACCCTGGGAAGGACACAGTCGCATGTCCAGGGTCTTCCTGCCAAGAGCACAGGGGCTGAATCTTCTGGTCAGAATCATCAGATGAGCCCCACAGAGGGACATCCTACGGAGTAACTGTGGTGAAAGGCAGGCAGGCTGGGGGCACCGGAGGCTACAGGGCCCTGGGGAGCAGCACAGCGAGTGTGTGGCAGGGACGGTGGGGGGGGGGGGGCGGAGGAGTTGGGGGGGAGGACAGGCTACTGCAGAGGTCACCTGGGGGCACCCAGCAAGGGGCCCGCCCATGCTAATCAACTCCCCTCGTTGTGCTGTGGCTGCAAGGTACACACTGGACGTTTTAGGGGCAAAATTAAGGGCAAGTGACAATCAAATTGTTTGGAAAAAAATACGGCACAAACACAAAACCCGAAGTGGCACAGTGTGAACGATGGGGAGTGTGGCTCAGGGTGCCAGACAGTACTGTGCACTGTGTTTCTGTAAGTTTGAAATATGTCAACACAGGGAGCTTCCAAACACAGCAGGGGCCGGTGCAGAGACACTGTGGGGCTCAGACCTGCCCGCTGTGTGGCCTTCAACTAGTCACCCTCCCTCTCTGAGCTCATCTCCTGACTGATGTGCGTGAGGCCGCTGTCTTCCAGCCGTGAGAACCGGAGCGGGAAGCGGTGGCCCTGCATGGAAGGCAAATGTCCACTTCTCGGGGCGACCTGCGATCCAGCCTCAGGGAAGCCAGAGCACAGGGCTCTGCCCCGGTCAGCGTGGCAGAGGTGGTAAGAGACCTGGGGTGAGGACAAGGCCGTCCACAGAAGAAGGCTGTTCTTGGGAGGATGGGAGCAGCCTGGGAGGTGCAGGTAGCATCTCCTGGTGGCTGCAGCGGCTGGAGCGACCGGTGCTGCCCTCAGGAGGTGGGGAGGCAGCCGGGCAGAGGGGGACAGCTGCCAGGCATGGCCTGTCAAGTGGCCACCACCGTCCCATGGGCTGGGCAGAGCCCCGAGAGGAGAGGCGGTGGGCCCCACGTGATCTCGAGTTTTGGCATCTGCTGGGAGGAAAGACGGGTGGTGGAGGCTTTTCTCAGCAGGCTCTGGGGGCCTGGGGACAGACCTGAGCAAACTCCTCGGAGGCTCTGGGCCCTCCACTGGGTTCCCGCACCACTCCCCACCCCTGACCGCTCACCGACCTGCCTCAGACCAGAAAGGCATCACAAGAACCCACAGGGGCCTCGTAGGGCTCCCCATCCAGCCTCTGCTGACCCGTTAGTGGAGGCACAGCACTGGGAGGTGCTGACGGACCTCTCCGGACTTTAGCCCTTCCCTGCAAAGCCAGGACGGCAGGTGCACAGGCGGCCAGCCAAGGGTCCCTCAAGGCTGCAGGATGAGCAGAGTGAGGCAGGCAGGATCCCTGCCCTGCGAGGAGTCCACAGGTTTGAGGTGATCTATTCATCAGAGCCAGGGCGGCTCACCCCTGCCCCAGGGAGGCCTGCACCCCTACCCTCAGCCCTCTCATTCATACCAGGGCAAGGCGAAAACCAGAGAGTGAGCGACCCTGGGTCCGCCCATCCATGCCAGGACATCTTCAAGGGGCCAGAACTTCCATACCCGCCTGCCAGACCCGCAGGGAGGCCTGCTTCAGGGGATGGTGTGCCCACTGCTCCCCAGGCTGGCATCGAACAAGAAACGGGTGTCACAGACACCGTAGCAAAAACAACGGGGGCCAGCTGTCCTACCACCCCAGGAGAAGGGGAACCTCACCTCAGCCCCACCACCGTCACGATGGAGGTGGGGGGCCTCCTCAGACCCACTGCCCGTGTGGCGATGGGAAGGTAGAGGGTACGCTCCAAACGGGTGGGAAGTTTTATTGTCTCAGCAGAAAAAGGCAGAGCCAGGACCTGTCCCGTCACATGCCGAGCTGCTGGGAACTCCCCCAGGGGCTCCCCGCCGTGGCCCGCAGCCAAGGAGTGCAGGTGGCAGAGGTGGACAGGCCCAAGTGCCCGCAATGAACAGAGGCCGCTGCCCCTTCTCCTGCTCGGGCTACGGCACGAGCACAAACAACTCCAGGAGGACAAAACACAGACGATGCCATCCGCACGTACAGTCTTCCTCCCCCTGGGGATTGTGGGGCTCGCGCCCACAGTCAGATGCCACGCCAGCCGGCAGGCAGACGCGACCTGAATGCTGCCCCCCACCCCCCCGCCACACACACACTGGAGACCACAAACGTGTCTCTCTAGGAGCTGCCTGCTTCTGTGCGACGTCAGTGAGGGAGATGGTATCTGGCCAAGGGGCCCGTTCCCGCAGGGGTGTGGGGCAGGGACAGGGCGGCAGGGTGAATGGCTGTCTGGTCTCTGGCAAGGCGGCTCCGGGCTCCCACGTGGCCCGGCTTCACACAGGGAGACCCAAAGGCCCACGGCAGCTCCCCCTGCGGGACAACCTCTCCGGGTGGCTTCAAGCAAACCCTTGTGTGGTCCAGGCTCCGAGGGCAGTGCTGCCGGCTTCCCAGAGGGCTCGGGGCCACCGGGGCTGCTGGTTCTGGGGACCCTGGAGCAACCCCCAAGGACGGGATGCTGGGGGTCCGCCTCAAGGACCGTTGAGCGCATCCCGGTGGAGCGGTCCCTCCACCTCCCGACAGGGAGAGCTGCCAGCTCGCCCCGTTGGCAGTGGCCGTGGTGGTCAGGGGTAGAGGCCTACAAACCCCTCCCGGAGTCTGGGTGTGATGGGAGGGGCAGAGCAGGGCTCCTGGGCAGGCCCCCGGGGGCTGGGGGGCACCGGGTTGCCGATGCCATCCCAGCAGGTCAGGAGGCGGGTCCCGAGGCAAACACTGCTAGTGATGAAGCACGGGCCTGCTGGCCCGGCTGGCTGCCCCTGCGACCTCCTGCTCAGCACCCCGCAGCCTCGGAGCCAGGGGCAGATGTAGAGGCCTCAGACAACCGGGGGCACAGAAGGCAAACGGCACGGATGCGTGCCGTCCTGACGGTCAGCGTCCCCGGCAGGGTGGAGGGCTGACTGTGGCCGTGTGGCGGTGCCGGGCGGGCCGGTGGCCAGGGTCCGTCAGTCCCGCTTGTCCCCTTTCTGCCTCCAGGGGTAGATGAGCTCCCCAAAGAAAAGCTTGCGGCACAGGGAGCCCCAGGAGTGGGTGGGGTGGCAGCCACAGCTGGGGAGGCGGTAGGTGCGTATCACGTGACTGAAGGGCAGGGGGTTTATCTGAAAGCACAAGGGCCGTGGTCAGCCAGCACACAGCCCCCAGCGCACCGGGCTGTCAATCGTGCCCGTGTCGGAGCCGGCGCTGCCCAGTCGTGCCCTCTCTGCAGCACCCAGGGGTAGCGTGAGCGGCTCAAAAGGGAACACTCCGGCCGAGACGGGCATGCCCTCCTCGAGATAGGCTTCGGGGAGGGGAGGTGGGCCAGCCTGGAGGGGTACAGACCCCTCTACTGCAGGACTTAACCTCGCAGGAGCCTCGCAAGTGGTCTGGGAACACACCCCCCACCCCGAGAACACCACACAGGCTGGCTGCCTCAGTATCTGACTGTCCCTGAGATGTGGCCCTCAGGCCAACCACCCCGCCCCCCAGCAGCCAATAGCCACCCACCTCCTCCCTCCCACAGGCCAAAGGGGCTGTTTCCGAGAAAAGAGCCCAAGAGAAAAGGCCTGTGTGTCCTGGGGCCTTCACCAAGTCTGTCCTTGTCCACCTGGAATGAGAGCCCGTGGGACCCAGGGCAGGAAACAAGGGTGCAAGGCCCAGCAGGCAGGAGCCCTGCGTGGCTGAAAGCATCTGACATAGCACAAGGGATCCCATCCAGGGTCCTGCCGAAGGAGGTTCCAGGCAGAGGGGGTCACAGTGCCCAGATGTCTCGGAGGTGAGGGAGCCTCCCCTTGGGCCCCACCCATCAGCTCTGCTGCACCCTGCAGCCCTACGCCCAGGGAAGCACAGAGGGATGAGATCCCAGCTGCCCCCCAATCTGGGCAACACCACGGCAGGTGGGTGCCGGGTCAGTCCACTGGCAGCGGCATGAGGGGTGCGCAGAGGCCTCACCTGCATCAAGAGGCGGAGGGGCCTATCAGCTTCATGCTCCAGGACTCGGAACTTCACGCCGGCTGCAGGAAGGGCAAGGTGGCTGTGAGGGAGGGCGGAGCCCCCCAGCCCCACCCAAGGCCCACAGCCTGCAGACAGCCTCCCAGGCCTCCCTCTCCTCATGTCAGCACAGGCGGGTGGGTGCGGGCAGAGGGCCCTGCACCTCCGGTGGCACTCAGAAGGCTGAGGACGGCCCCGGTGGCGCCACAGGCTCACCCGCCCCCAGCCCGGCCCCAACCTTCCCGTCTGTCTCTGGGCTGGCTGCCTGGCCGGAATCAAAGCCTCCACAGAACTTCACCGAGAGGCAGAAGCTGCGTGTCTGGGAGCCAGGGAAGAGTCAGCTGGGCATCGGGGGCACAGGCTGTGCTGCTTTCCAAACGGGATGCGGGCTGGGCTGGGCTGTCCCACAGGATGGACAGGGTGCTTGCTGGGTTGTGGTCACCCTCCCAGCACCTAAAGGTCTTCTAAATTCTGTGTGCGTGGCCGACTTGGGAACCCACCATGCCCCTGGCCTACAGTGTGGGCTCCCAAGCCTGGGAATTCCCAAGGCAGAAAGTTCTTAAAAAGAGAAGCAGGAGCTAATTATCAATTGATGAAGAGGCCCCAAGGCAAACTCAGTGAAAAGGAGAGAAAGCAGCAGCATCTGTGGGTTTTTATGTGAAGTTAAAACAACTCAGCTCCGGCCACAAGCTGTGGGCCGGGGGAGGGAGACCCTGGGTCTCAGGCTCTTCACCAGCCTGGTCCTGGCAAGAAAGTATGGGCAGAGGCTGGAGCCCCTGGCATGGGCCACCTGGGGGCCTGCAGGGGAAGTGGTCTGGAAAGGGAACTCAAGGGTACCCAGTAGGCCGATGTTAGGCCCAAAGCCCACGGAACATGCAGGTTCAAGTCCTTGGCCCTCAACGGGCTGGAAGAGGCTGCTTGAGCTTGGTGTGGGGGCTGAGCTGCAAACCGGACACAGGGCCAGGTTTGCCCTCCCCGTGTTCCCTGACGTGCGCAAAGCCCCTGAACGGGACTGGCCAACTCACGATGCTGTGACCGGTTTGGTCTGCCTCCCTGGGCCTGCCACGGGGATAGCCTCCCCTCAGGGGCATCTGGCCAACCTAGTGGTTGGTGTCATCATGAAAACAGGGGCAGCCAGCTGCAGGGGGCACAGCCAGGAGCAGCTGGGATGGTGGGTACTGTCCCGGTGGGCAGTGGTCTGTGGGGTGGGGCGAGGCTCCTATCTCACAGATCTGGCCAGCCCAGCAGTCTCCGCCCTGGCCTGTCCTCTCCAAGGCTGAAGGGCATGAGCAGGCACACACGGTCACACACAAGCACACGGGGACATTTTTCTGAGCCACGTTCAGGTGCCACCTACGCTACTACACACAGACCTCAGGGCAAATCTCACGCTCGTCGCAGGAAAGGGTGAGCAAGAGGAAAGGTCGCCTCTGCAGCCTCTAAACCCGAGGGCGAGGTGGGTCTCCCTCCAGCTCACTGCAGGCAGCCGGCCTGGTGGACACCAGGGGTCTCCGCCCTCCCCCACCAGCCGCCCCCATGCCCCACACTACTGCTTCCGGCAGCACACGGACCCACCTGCAAGCCTGTAAGGCCGGCAGAGCCGGAGGCCGAGGGAGTACAGCGGCAGGGAGTTGATGAGGTCCACGAGCACATGGATCAGGCCCTGCACGGCCACCACCAGGAGCCGGAGCTACAGCACAGACAGCGCTCAGAGCCACGCCACACGCCCAGGAGCAGAGCAGCTGGGAGGGTCCCGGGCCACGACCAAGGGCGACCAGGAGCTCGGAACTCCCGGGGAGGGCGCGGTTCCCACCCAGATCCTAAGGCCCAGGTATGAGGAGGCAGGGGGCCGCGAGCGGGAGTGGCTGAGCCCAGGGAAACACGCCACCAGCCCCTCCCCTCGGAGTGGGCCACCTGGGTGCCACGCCCCTGAGTCCTGCGCCCCGCCGCTTGTCCCCCGAGGGTAGGGCCCAGCACACAGTGTCCGGAGAGCATAGGAGAGCCACACCCTCCATGGACTGCGGGGACAGACGGCAGGCAGAACACACACTCATCACCCCCAAGCACTGTGGGCGAGGCCCATCGGCCGGCTTGGCCAGGTGCCGTGGCCAAGGCCCTCCCAGGCCGCGAGCCCCTTGGCTCACCAGGGTGAACACCAGGTAGTACAGGGCCGTGGTGGGCAGGAGGAAGAGCAGGATGGTGAAGAGCAAGGTCCCGATGAACAGCTGCAGGGAGAAAGGACACCACCGTCAGCATCAGCAAGAGCCCCATGCCGGGAACAGCCCCGTCCCACCAGACCCATCCGGTAACCGAGCGGAAAAGGGACGCCTGCCGCCGGGACACTCTGGCTTCCTGAGACAAGTCAAGAAAAGCTGCTCAGGACAGCTTTCTCCAGTACTGGGAGGGACGTGTCCGCGTGCCCTCCAGACTTGGGCGGACAGAACCAGCCAGCAGGACATGAGCACATACACCAGAAGCGGGCGGGTGGTGAATTTGGGGCAGCAAAAGTAGGCCTTTGAGGGCAGCACGCAGGGTCCATGTGCCAGGTCTAAGCTATGGGAAAAGCCAGAGGCAGGCCCTGAGCCTAGGTCACCTCCATGCCCTGCCATCCGGCGGCTCCCGGGGGTCCGGCACCCTCCCCAGAGCAGCGTCCACCTCCCGCCTGGGGCAAGGTCCCGTGCTATCTGAGGCTCCGTATGCACCCTGCCCCTTGCAGGCTCCTCACGTTCCCCAGCGTCCGTGCCGACCCTTGGCAGGTGAGGTGAGCCACGGACAGGAGTGTGGTCACCCCATCAGGGTGCCAAGCGGCTACACTGGCCAAGCCGTTTAGAGGACCGGATGGACTGGAGCTCGGGGGGCAGTCGGCTGTGGGTCCCGCCGGCCCCCTGGAGGGGTGCCCCTCCCCTGCAGTCCTGCCCAGTACCTGGTCCAGGTCATAGGAGCAGGAGTCCACCCGCTGGCGCAGAACATTCCACTTCTTCCCCCGGAACAGACGCCAGAGCGAGGACAGGCCACAGATCTTCAGGCAGTACAGCCTGCGGGAGGGACACGGGCAGCATCAGGGCCAGGGCTCTGGGCCACCCCGGGAGCCCCCCCGGGCCCGGCAAGCGTCCAGGGTGCTCACGAGCGGGGAGCACACGCCCACCTGGCGCCGTAGACGTAGAAGCAGTAGATGTGGAAGGTGAGGAGAGCGATGATGTCTGACAGGATGGACAGGGAGACCGTCAGGCCCAGGCAGGCCGAGAGGCCCACGTGCCACAGGATGCGCTCGATGAAGGGGGACATGAGGTGGATGTAGCCTGGTGGGATGGGGGACGGTCAGCTATGGGTCCTGACCCCCCCAGTTCCTCACAGACAAGGCGCGCCTGAGGCTGCCAGACTGCTCTCCTTCCTGGCCGTCTCCTGGCCGAGCAGCCGGCCTGGTAGAGCAGGGCTACACACACACACACACACACACACACACACACACACACACACACGGCACCAAGAGGGAGGAAAGCAGGGACCAAGGGGATGGGTGGGGCCCCACTCAGCCAGGGCTGTCCCCTGGGTGCACAGGCTTCAGAAGCCGAGTTGGGGGTGGGGGTCACTGGGGCCAGGGGGAGCTGCCACTCACTGATCCACAGATGCAGATGGTATAGGAAGAAGCGGCCGAGGACCTGGTCCAGCGCCCGGTTCATCTTCAGCCCAGCAGGTGCTCCCATCAGCCACTGCAGGAGATGCTGGAGCTCCTCGGCCACGTGCTGGAGGGATGCAGGAGGGGCACGCAGTCTGTCAGCTGCACCCCACCACGGCCAGCCCATCTGGGCAGGGACAAGGTAGTCTGGGTGCCTCCCTCCAGGTGTCTCCTAACATGACGGGCACACAAGCTTTCCCATGCTTGTCTGACCAGGGAACCCCTCTTCGCAGATGCTCTGGGACCTGCTGAGAGGCACAGCCTACAAGCCTGACAGTCTTCCCCTGGCCCTCTGGACATGGGGGCCCGAATGGCCATCACCCTTTCCCGCATTCCAACCCTCCCACCACTGGGCCCACCGGAGCACTCGCCCCACATGCCCAGATGAGGGACAGACCCCAGCTCACCGTGAACCTTGTAGGGGGAGCCCATGGGTCTACAGTGCCCCTCTGCTGAGGACCCCACCCCACCACCTGGTGCTGCAGAGGCCCAGGCCTGCCCTGGGCGGGTGCCCTCAGGTAATCCTGAAGGGTATCGAGCCCATCAGGGGCCCAGGTGCCAGTGAGAAGGCCAGAGAGTTCCTGGGAGAAAAGGATGGATGAGACGTGAGTCATCGACTACAGTGAGCGAGGGCCAGAGACGGCACGGGGACTCTCACAGGCAAGCAGGGAAGCTGACCCGCATCCTGGCTGCCCACGGAGGAAGCCAATGTCCAAGCGCTGTGCCCGTCCCAGAGCACAGGCCTAAGGACCCTCAGCCTTATCAGCAATGCTGAGACCACAGCGGTGACTGCCCCACAGTCACCGACCCGTCACCCCCCTCCTGCCCACTGTGCGGGCCTATGAAAGCCTCAGCCATGTCAGGGGCAGTGAGGAAAGAAACAAAGCATTCTTTATAAATAGAGCTTATCTAATATTTAAAGGATAAGAGCTAGGCGGCAGGAAAGAGCTTTCATTTTTAAATTAAATATTTATATTTCTGCGCAATTCTGCAAAAGGGAGATCTAAGATGAAGCGGCCAAGAGGCAGAGCATGGACAAGCAAGGTGAAGCGACCAAGCCACCTTCCCAGCCGCCAGGCCCTCCTTGCTCTCTTCCTCTCAGACCAGGTCTCCCAGAGAAGCCATGGGGGCTCCCGGCCTGTGAGGGCTCCTGCCCACAAGCAGGCCCAGAGCACAGCTGCGACTGATGCCGATGGCAGTGGCAGGGGTGGCACGCACAGGGACCACACCGGGGCCAGCAGGCCACTGGCAGAGGCGTGGGGGAGGCCCAAGGGGCCAGAGGGACTGCTCTAAGCAGGGAGACAAGCTCCCTGACAGGAGTGACAGGGCCTGTGGCTCTGAGGAGGGGAGGCAAAGAAGCCGAAGGCTCGGTGCTGGCATAAACGAGCAGCAGGGTAGAAGCTGAGAGGAGGGCCGCGGAAGGAGAGGAGGGAGCCCCACGGACAAGCTGGGCCCCCAGCACTCAGCATGGGAACTGCAGAATCAGCAGTGCGAGTGGCCTGACTGCCACAGGGTGTGAGGCCCGAGCCTGACCGCACACAGACAGCCCTGGACACACGCAAGGTTTCCGCGATGCTTTCTGTGCAGGGCGCCCAAGCCAGGAGCCAGGGATGGGACCCGTCTGGGGTCAAGGACAAGGGCTGCTTACGGGCCCCACAGAGGGAAAGGGCAATGGTGCTCTGGCCGGCGGATGGGCCTCTGCCGCCCCCAGGAAGGGCCCCACCTCCAACTCTGGGACACACTGGGCTCCCCCAACCAAGTCACCCCTGGGACACGCCAGGCTCCCCCAACCGACTCACATCAGCCACGGGGACGAGCGCCTCTGCCAGGTGGCCGATCCGGTCCTTCCCGTGAAGCCAAGATAGCAGCGCAAGACCAAGGGCCACGTCAAGAAACACAGAGACAAGCACGTTGGCCTTTCTGGAAGGAGGAGCCCCACAGGGTGGGTGGTGAGGGGACCAGCCCGAAGGAGGAGCCCGACAGGAGGGAGTGAGTAGTGAGGGGGTCTTTCTGGAAGGAGGGGTCCGACGGGGCGGGTGGTGAGGGGGCCTTTCTGGAAGGAGGGGTCCGACGGGGCAGGTGGTGAGGGGGCCTTTCTGGAAGGAGGGGTCCGACGGGGCGGGTGGTGAGGGGGCCTTTCTGGAAGGAGGGGTCCAATGGGGTGGGCGGTGAGGGGGCCAGCCCCGAAAGGGTCACTGTGGATGGGCTGGGTGTAGAGAAGTGGGTGGGGGGGCACGGGTTGGTGGCATGACCAGCAGCTGTGGTGGAGACCCAGCACCTCATCAGCTGGGTGGGGTTCTCGGCCTTCTGGGTGCTGAAGACAAACGTGAGCTGCTCCAGCCGGTGCCTGAGCTGCTCACATGTGGAGAGCTTGCTCCAGATAAAGG
Source organism: Acinonyx jubatus (assembly GCF_027475565.1). Classification (NCBI taxonomy): domain Eukaryota; kingdom Metazoa; phylum Chordata; class Mammalia; order Carnivora; family Felidae; genus Acinonyx; species Acinonyx jubatus. Next base: position 36,873,744 of record NC_069398.1, on the reverse strand, counting down.
ACAGGGGCCACAGCTGGAACACCCTACGAAGGAACCGAGAGGTGGATCTTCAGCTGGGGTTCCCTGTCGGCCAAGGGCCGAGGGCCCCCTTGGCTGGTGCCGTCACCAGGCTCGACGCAAGGCCCTGGAAGCCCCCGAACACCGATGGCCACACTCCCGAACTCGGCAGCACAGGCACATGGCGGGGGGCACAGGCGGGCAGCCCGGCGAGGGTCATGACGCACTCACGGACGTTAACTGGGAACCTGACCTCGTCACAAAGCAGTGACCTGAGGCACACCCAAGGCCAAGCGCCAAGACCTTGCCCCAGGAGTGGAGAGAATGTGCTGTCCAGCCACCCAGCGCCTCGCCCTGCTGGACGGGTGACCCTCATCGAGGGTCTCCAGGCTGCCAGGGCTGCCCCACGAGACTGATTTCTCACAAGGCAAAGGAAGCACTGAGCTGCTTCTGCAGACAGTGGGACGTTGAGGGGAGACGTTTGTGAGCTAAGTGCCCTGTCGGAACTCGGCTACACTCAAGAGTCTCCACTTCGAACCTGAGTCCCTGCTGCCGCCAGCAGGAGCCTGAAGGGCGCGGAGCCGCCAACGAGCCGAGTGCCGGGCCCTCAGGAGGAAGGAGGAGGTCTTCGAGCCATTCCGAGCCAACTCCAGGAGCCAGACGTGCTCAGCACACCCCTCCTGAACTCCAGTCAGCTGGAAGGCGGCCTCGCACTGTCTGCACAAGAGGCCCCCTCCTGCACAGCTGTTTCCCCGAGGCTCACACCAGCCGTGGGCGGCCAGGGCCCCGCCAGCACCCCTGGGGCTGCCCAAGGGGAAGAGGGGGCTGCCCTTCTGCACAGTAACAGCTCTGCCTCGCATGACCGTCCCTGTGCTCTAACCCGATGGGCTAATCAGGATTCGGGGCACACGAGCCACTGTTAACCTTTCTTGAGTCCTCTGAAAGCTGATAAAAGCTAAGGACTGTCTCTCCCCAAAACCGTACTTTGGCTGACACACACTTTCCTGTCATTCGTTCCAGGGAGTAGTGAAGATCCGAAACCCGCCCTTCGTGTCCAGATCCCCTGCAGCCCTCAACCCAAGGTGCTGTCCATACACAGCCGCCAAGGGCTCTCTGCCAGCACAGGCGAGAGCACTCCACAGCCCTCGGTGAGGAGGTGAAGCCAGTCCCCAGACCCAACAGCCAGAACCCCAGGACCTAGGTGGGGGGCGCCATGGGGGAGCCAGCTTCTCACAGGGGGAGGGGTGCCAGCATTCCCCAGGGCCCTCAAGGACTTTTATAAATCCCTCGGCCAGGCCTGCAGCCAGGAGTAGCCCAGGCCACTGTGGAGAACAGCCAAGGCTAGGGACCACCATCCCAGACACACGGCCACCAGCGAGCGGGCCCCAGCCCTGCCAGGGCCAGGCAAGTGGGTGGGACCCGAAGGCCTCCAGGACAAACAAGTCCTAGGCACCAGGCAGGGCAAACGCCAGCCCTCGGGTGGCAACCACCTGGGCCTGCTCATGGCCTGATTGCCCGTGTAGGGGACCGAGCCACCTGAAGTCCACTCTGGCCCCCTACCCAGCGGGGTCCCATGCAGCCAGACGCTGCCGAGGAGGCATGCTCTACCCAGGGAGCAAGGGGCACGGACAGCAACCAGCACTCAGGCAGCCTCAGCCATACCCAGAGAGGGCTGGGCTACGGCTCAGGGGCCGGACTTCCTCCCGCCCCGGCCCCAGGGGCACTTACCGGCAGGCGCTGGCGGCTGAGACAAGTGACAGCAGGCCGCCCAGCAGCAGGCAGATGGGCCCCGAGGCCCGCTTCGCCAGCTCCGCGAGGATGCTGGCCTCCACGCCCTCCGACTGCCAGTGGCTCAACCGCACGGGGCCCTCGTCGAACCGGTCACTTCGGAAGAGCTCCTCACTGCGCGCCACCGTGTCAAAGACAGCAGCCAAGCCCCCAGCACCGGCCACGGCATCGCCAGCCTGGTGGTCAGGCAGGGCCACGGGCGGGTGCAGCTGGGACAGCAGCACCTTGCGCTGGTCATAGAAGACAAGCATGACCTGGTCCTCGCCGGGGGCACCGGGGCAGGTAGGTGCCTGCCGGCGGGTGGCCTTGCAGCTCCAGAACTTGCTGCCCCTCTCCCGGCACAGCTGGAGCCAGGGCTCATGGGAGAAGATGGCGCCCAGGCCCTCCAGGAAGTGGCCCAGGCTCTCCTCGGCATCCTGCCGGCGGTGGCACCAGGTGCCCAGCACGGCCACCCCCACCTGGCTGGCCTGCTGCACCCGAGCCAGGAGCTCCTTCACCTGGATGGGGATGAAGGGAAAGTGCACCACAGCCAGGACCACAGCGCTGGTCTGCTCCGGGACCCACCGTCCCACCAGCAGGCCGCTGTCGGCCGAGGCGCAGCACGTGGGGAAGAAGGCCTTGAGCACCATGCCGGGCACGCTGGAAGAGAGGGGAGAGACCCCGCTCAGGGCCGCCACCACTGCCGCCCCACGACGGCCCTGACGGACACGCACACGCGGCCGCGGGGCCGCGTCGACCCCAGCTGCCCATCTCGCGTGGGTACCGCCCCCACCCCCACCCCAGGCCGGGCAACGCTTTCCCCCCTTTCAGAGACAAGCAGGCCGAAAGGGGGCGAGGCTACGTGACCCCGGTACCACTCACAAGGGTGTGCAGGGCTGAACGTGAAGGTTTACTTCTTGTTTTTAAGGAAAGTGATGAGAGTATTTTACGTGTAGCACGTGGAAAAACGCAAGATCTCATTAACAATGAAAGATACAGATGAAAATCTGACGAACCTTGATTTACTCACTAAGCCAGCGAGACTAAAGATGAAAATTTAAACAGATTACTTCTAGGCTGAGGGAAACAACATGCTGGCGGCCGTGGGCACGGGACGGGAGCCCCAGAATATGCCAGAGGAGCCTTGCTGCTCTTGTGGGGCTCTGGCCACTCCTCTGACTCTCCCCCCACCGCCTATGGCTGTGCCTGTCCGTCGCATCGGGGCTGGGTTCCTGGTGGGGGGACTGTTCCCTCTGGTCAGTTGAGCTAAGCAGCTGTCTAGACATGGGGACCCTGGAGAATGGCAGGCTCCCCGTTGTTTTCTGTCTAGCTGGGGGGCACCAGTCTTCATGGCCTCTCACAACCTTCACACAGCCCCAAGTGGCTGCAACCCCTGAATTCTGGGAGACCCCAAGCCTTGCCCTGCCCAGAGGTAACTTGACCAGGGATGTGGGTCTCTCAGCAAAGCCCCTCCCAGATAAGACCGGGCGGGCGGCAGGCCCTCACCCAGCAGAGCACTGAGGGCTTCACCTTGGAGCACGCTCCTTCTCAGACACGGACTTCCCCAACCTTGGCAGCACGAGCGGCATAACAGCCGCCCTGGGCTAAGACCCCCCAAGCTGGAGCCTACACCTGAGGGAGGCACACAGGTCTGGGACTAAGCCCACTGTTCCCCAGGTCCTTGGGGACATACGTGTTGGGATGGCAGGACATTTCATCCTCTTCCTATCTGTCGGGGGGCTCTGGGAAAGGCCTTCGGCAGACACAAAGGCCCAGGGCTCAAGAGATCACTGGTATGGCTGCTTTCCTCCCTTGCAGGGGCCCAGACTGGGGCTGGAAGGTAGAGGCCTCTTCCAGCCGGTTGTAAAGGGGGCTTCCCACAGCTGTGGGTTCCAGCTGAAGAGGGTCCTTTCGGGCAGAGCAGCAGGACTCCCAAACGCCCCCTCCTCACCAAGCGACTGGAGAGGGCAGCCAGCAGCAAGTGCAGGCAGGGGACGGCCTGGAGCAGCCGGGGCCAAATCCCGGCGTCCACTATCAAAGGCATCGAGGCCAACTTATCTTCCTGACCCTCCTGACAGGGGCCACTGTGAGACCTGGGAGGAACCCGGCAGCTCTGGTTTGGTGACCAGCAGGGGGACCAGACATCCCACCCTAGGCCTCTCAGTGCCAGCCCACTGAGATACACCAGCTTGGCCGAACGACACCATCATGCCCTGCTTGGGGACCCCTTTCACAGGACCTAAGGAAAACTAGGCACGGCTACTGCCGGAAAAGAACAACAATCGGCCCAACAGCGAACAGATACTCTGGAGGAAAAGCTGCATCTGTTGAAACAAAGGTGTTTTCACTTCGGGAAACTTCACTGAGTTGTGCACAAACGGTGAGTGCGTTTTCTTTGTGTGCGTTACGCTTCATCTACAAAGTTTGCCTAAGAAGGAAGAAAAGGCTCCTCGTGTGGAAGGACGAAGAGCAGAAGGCAGAAGCTGGTGTTCTTATCCATGGGGCAGAGAGGGAGAAGTCTTCACACATCACGGGGCGAATCCCCACCCGCACCCCCACCTCAGCCTCTGGGAGGGATGAACACAGAGAAGTCTACTCAGATCAGACATCCAGACAAAGAAGAAAGAGCAGGCAATCGATAGCAGAGGTGCAGAGGAAGGAGGGCAGTAACTTGGGCAAAGCGCTGCTCTTTCGAGACGGGAATACAAAGCCAGGGCGCGTGCCCGGGGCGGCCTCGTGTTCACAATGCCAGCGAGTTCCCTTCCTGATCTGGCCGGTGACAGGTCTCGGGGGGCTGGGACAGCCCTGCTCCCACAAGGTCTCCCTGACAGGGTGGAAGCCTACTGCCTTCTCTCCTGGGCACCAGCGGCCACTGGGGAAAAGCACAGACGGGACTGGCCAGGGACAGCTTGCTGGCTGGAGCCGTCCTCTGACAAGCCTCCCCACCGCTGCTCCCCCATAATCCGGGAACATTCACTTTTACTCCGTGTAGTTTGTGCTTAAAAAACCAACAACAGTTCGTTTGTTTTTCTTGCATGGGGTACACACTGCTTCCTACCCCTCATTACAGAAGAACTCAATCTACGATTCTGGTTTTGGGTTTATTTTTTTTTTAAGTAAGCTCTTAAGCCCAACGTGGGGCTTGAACTGCCCCCCTCCCCACCCCCCCCCCCAACAACAAGTCGCCTGCCCTACCGAATGAGCCACCAGGCGCCGCCTTCCCGCAGTCAGGGACGCCTGGAGGTGCCGAGGCCCGCTCGCTGACCCTGAATGCCCTTCCGGAGGGTCCAGGGCCAGGGCCGGCCCGCGGTGAGCGCGCTGAGCCAAGGCTCCCCGCAAAGGGCGCCCACGCGGCCCCGCCGCCGCCCCTCCCGGGCCCCACTCTACGGAAGAGGAAACAGAGGCTCCAGCGGCGGCAGGCCCGCGCCGGCCGGGCGGGGGCTGGGGGTAGCCACCGGGGCCCCTTCCGCCGCCTCGCCCGCGCCCGGTCCCGCCGCGCCCGGGGAGTTGGGGCCCACAGCCCCGGGGGGAGGGGCGGCGCCCCAAGGTCACACCGCACGGCCCCCCCTCCTCCCCCCGCCGAACGCTCACCGGCTGTTCCCCGGGGCCGCGCTCTCAGGCGGCGGGGTCGGCATGGGGTCGGGGACCGCGTCGGGCCGGGACGAGCGGACGACAGCGCTCGCGGCCCCCGGCCCCCAGCCCCGCCGCGGCCGTGCCGCGGGACATGAGCCCCATTTCCGCCGGCTCCTAGCGTTGCCGCGCGACGGTCCGGCCCCCAAAGGCGCCCGAGCTGCCCGCCGGCCCCGCCCGAGCGTTCCGCGCACGCAAGGTTCCAGTCCCGGGAGTCGGAGGCAGGCTTGTGCGGCGTCCTTGTCCCCCTCATGCGGCATCCTCGCTCCCGCCAAGGCATTCATGTCCCCTCCCCAGCTCTTGTACCCCATCCAGTCTACCCGCAGTGTCCCCAACACCACTGCCTTCCCATCCCCCAACTTCTCACAGCTGCCAAACCTCCCCCATCCCCCGTTTTCTCATCTGAGGGACCCAGCGGACCTGGCTTTTAAGGGTCCCCAACCTTACTGGGCCACCACCCTCCGAGGGTGAAAAGCAACCCCCAAGCCCTGCATGGGGTTGCGAAAAGAGCTGCCTCCCCAGCCCCGGGCTGGCCCCTCCAAAGGGGTCTCTGCAAAGGGGCGCCCCCATGTTCCTCCAGGGCTAAGTGGGCTAGGAAGGCTGCTGCCATCTGGTTTGATTGTCAGAGGTGTCCCTGGCCCCTCCTGCCCCAGGGAACAATACCACCAACACCAGCAGCAACAAATTACATTTACTGAGCACTTAACTGCACACGCTTCCTTACATTGACCACATAACCCTGCCACTCACAGGGGCTGGTACATACAAAAGGGACCTTGTCAGAGGCATTGTCCTGGTGACAGACTGGACCAGGCACTGTCCCCTCCCAATGAGTCCCCTCACTGGAACTGGGAGCCTGGCCGGGCCCCAGATTCAGAGGAAGCCCTCATCTCCCATCCCTTTGGGGCCTCATTTGCTCATTGTGCTCAAGTAACAGGAGTCTCTCCTCATAGGAAGGCTCTCCTGGCTTGACCACAGTCTGGAACCTTCCCAGCACACCCCACCCATGAGTTTGGAGAGCTTGCAGAGGAGAAAGTGAAGGTTCAGCCCAAGACATAGTCTTACATGGGAGCAGGAGACCAGGGGTATGGAGGCTCCCAGCCCAGCCACGTGCCACCCCTAGGCGCCTCAGGGGTGGTCCTTCCTCTGCTTTCCCTTACCTCAGTTAGGCCCAGAGAAGCTGCGAGAGGCTTGGCGTCTGGGGTGCCTCTGAGGACGGGGTACAGTGAGAGGCCACACCCCTGCCAGCCCAGCCCAGCCCAGCCCAGCAGAACCCTCCCTGCCTGCTTCTGTCTGATTAGGACCCTGGGGCGCCCAGCCCGACACACCAATCATCTCCAGGCTTCAGCTGCTGGCCTCAAAGCTCAGGCCTCCAGGGCTCTGAGCCTGCAGGACCAGGGCCTGAGTGGCCATGGGGGCAGTGAGTTGGGGGGCCCACAAAACTAGGGTGTGGAGAGGACCCAAACTTGGAGGCTGTGCACCTGGTAGGGAAGGCCAAGGGGTGGTTGGTTTGTGGCAAGTCTGAATCCTCTCCAAGAGGAGGACGGGGCCAGCCCAGAGCCTGGCACAACAGGTGCTTAGCAACTGTCAGCCAATATATCAGGTCAGAAAGTCACGGCCGGCAGCCCTGGAGGACCCCACCAACCCTGAATGTCCCTCCCGTAGTGGTCCAGGGCCCTGGGGGCTGGGCCCACATGCAGCGAGGTGCTGCTCCCATCTGAGTCCATGGGTCAGGCTGGCTCCGAGTGGTACTGGTACACCTTGATGTAGCTGTCCCCTGCGTCTGCCACCACGAGCTGGCCCTGAGGGGCACAGGCCACACCCAGGGGCCGCCCCAGCCCCTCAGACACCAGGCAGACGGGCTCCCTGGCCCGAGGAAAGAGGGTCACGCGGCGCCCTTGCTCATCTGCCACAATGACACTGCCCTCCACATCGGTGCACACGCCTGCTGGGTTCCCAAAAGCATGCCCTTTCCGAACCCCCAGGGAGCCCAGGGGCTGGCAGGCACTGCCGAACAGCCACACATCCCCAAACTCTTCGCTCACGGCGAGGCCCCCGTCAGGCCCTGGGCCCACCCAGCACGGGCCCTCCAGACCCAGCATGGAGGCTGGGGCCAGTGGCTGCAAGGCAGGGCTCAGTGTGAAGCTGTGGACAGCCCCAAGCACATAGTCTGTCACCAGAAGGCGGCCAGCGGCATCCACAGCCAGTCCCCGGGGGGCCAGGTGGGTGCCCACCGTGACCCAGCGGCCCAGGGGGGCTCGGGCGGCGTGCTGAAGTGCGTGGACAGCCCCACGGACGAGGTCGCTGACCACCACAAGCCCAGCGGCCGTCACAGCAACGTCCTCCGGCACGAAGGCCCCAGTCCCCGGCAGATGGCAGGGCAGGTGGCAGATGGAGCGTCCCTCGAGGTCCATCACGTGGACGCAGGGTGCAGCCCCGGCCGTCAGGAAGAGCAGGCCATCCGGGGAGCAGTGCAGACCCCGGGGTCCTCCCACAGCCCCTGCCGGCACTGGGATCTGTCCCAGCAGCCGGGGCTGCCGGGAGCGAGTGGGGTCTCCAGGTGGGTCCAGCTTGGGAGCAGCTGGGCGGGGAGGCCCAGGAGGCCAGAGGACAGAGAGGTGGTGGGCAGAGATCACACTTCGGCCCCTCTGAGCTGAGTTCCTGCAGCTGGGCCGCACGTGGGGCTGCAAGAGAAATACCCACTGTGGGCCAAGCAGTGGCTACCCCTATTCCCCTGCTCCCTTCCGTGCTGGCGTTCTCCTGTTTTACACACGAGGAAACTGAGGCATGGGGGTGGGGAGCTGGATTCAAACCCAGTTCCACCAGATCCCGAGTGCTGGCACAGTCCGCAAGCCCAGCAGCCAGCCATGTGTCTGGGTCCCGTTTCACCAGACATGGCCCCTGAGACAATTCTGGGAGACACAGGCCTGTGAAGGCCCGAATGAGCTCACGGGCCTTGGGAGGTCCTAGGTGGGGGTGGGGGGTGGGGTGGGGGGGTGGGGTGTTTCTCAAACTCATCTGCCCAGGGAACCCTGCCTTCCCTCAGGCAGGGAAAAGGACTCTTCCTGGAGGCAGCCCAAGGGTCTGCCCATTGTCCCCACAAAGCCCCTGGAAACTTCCAACCCCTGAAGGATTAGGCAGGGGGCCTTTCCTGGGCCTCTCTGCCTGCTCCCACCCAGAGAGGCTGGGTGGGGGTCTCCTACCTGGGGCTAGTCGCCCTGGGCCCTGCAGCAACAGCCTCTGTTGTTAGAAACTGGAGTGTGAGGGAGGGGCCGCCTTGATGAGCTGGCATGGGCAGGTGGGAGGGGCAGGTGGGACTCTGGCCAAGAACATGTTTGAGCAGTGGCCCAAGAAAGCTCTGTGGAGCCGCCACTCAGCTGCTAAACCCCTAGAGGCGCCCCAGTGCGGCCGCATTCCTGCCTCGGGGACTTTGTACCGGCTTCTGGGACATTCTTCCCACTGCCCCCACCTGGTCTGGATGCCACTCGCGGTCAGCCCAGCCACCCCCCCCCCCCCTTCAGGGAGGCCCGCACAGCCCTCCCAAACCCGCTGTAATGTAATTCGTGGGTTTGCTGCTCAGAGGGCACTGAGCGGACATGCGTGTGAGGCAGCCTAGAGCGCTGTCCCCCGGGTACGACCGCAGGGTTAGGACTTCGGGGAAAGGGCTGCACTCGTCCCATGCTGAATGCGTCCCTCACCAGAGTCTGGGGTGGGGAACCTCCAGGGTGTTCATCCTGCCCCCCCCAAACCGGCAGGGTTGGGTCCTGTCTCTCTGATCCTGCTTCTACGCCTGTGAAACTGGGCTGATGCTCCTAAGTTCAGGTCTGCCTGGGGGGTGATGAGAAATCTGGGTGCAGTAGGCACACGGGGGAGCCAACAGGGGGCCAAGGAGGGGCAGGTCTCTGGACGACTCCCAACTCAGCCCACAGACCCTGCAGCCCATCCAGGGAGCCCCTGGAAGGTGGGGGGTCAGCCCCTGTCTGTGGCTTGCCGCACTTCCCACCTGGCTGACTCACACCCCAGCTCTGGACTTGGCCTCTTAATGCCCCGAGGTGGGGTGGGCGGCCGATGCTATCTGCTGCCCGGCACAATTAATGGGGCAGCCATAGGTCCTGCTCCGACTGGCCCCAGCCCGGCTGGCCCAGCTTGGGGAACCAGGCACAGGCAGGACCCGTCCTCCCTGGGGCCACTCCTGGGTGGGCACGGAGGTATGGCCAGCTCCCAGGAGAGAAGTGATTAGCGGGGCCCAAGGGTCCCCCCGGGCACCCCTCCCTGTCTTCCCCCTGCCCCCGCCTGTGGGAAAGGCCAAGTGTGGCCGTGCAGGGAGGGAAGCAGTGAACTGTGAAGGCCACCGATGCCTATCGTGGCTGCAGGGGCTGGCGGGGGGCCAGCAAAGGCCACGCTGGGCAAGCAGCCCTGGGCCACAGAATGTGGGTGCACCGTATACCACAGAGGGGGCCACCTCCAGCATGGATCTGACATTAGGGCTGCCCTGCCAGACATGAGGGCTGGAGGCAGGCCCAGGGGTCCCTGTCCACCACCAACGTGCTGAAACACAGGCCTGACTGGCCCCAAGACCATGCACACGGGCCTCCCCACCTCTGCCTGCTTTACCCGCCTTGGATGGAAAGCCCCCCCCCCCCCCCATTCGGTTTCCAGACTCTGGCTCTCCCAGGGAGGGCCCAGCCTACAGGAAGCAGGTCAGCGCCTGAAGGTAAATACCCAGCAAGATAGCCCAGGACACTGGCCACCTCAGAAGCTGAGGCCGGGGACATTTCCATGTCAGAGAGTGTCCCAGTGGTGATGCTGGTGAGGCAGGGGAAGAAGGAGGCCCAGTCAGGGTGTGTGAAGATAGTTTCTATTTTAACGTCCATGATTGTGATCAGTACGTAGCTATGACCCTCCACTGTCCCTCATGGCCTCATAGACAGGCGACAGCCATGGCAGGTCAGTCCACAGGCATGCTGGACAGGCTCTAGGCCACGCCTCTGGGGCTGGGGCAGGTGGGGGGCCAGGCAGGGGACACGGGGTTGGAGAGGAGTGCCTGTCTGTTAAGAGCAGAGCTAACACAGAAGCTGTGGTCAGACCTCAGCACCAGGGGGGCTCTGAATGCTAGGGACAGCCTCAGGGGGCCAGGAGCCCACAGGCCCACCTCGGGCACCCCAACTGCTACCAGGAATGACAGGGTCCTCCGGGGCCTGAAGGGGGAGGCCCGGGGGTGGGACACTGGAGTCAGCCTCGCACTTGGTGGTGTGGCCAGAGAAAGGCTCAGCTGGTGCAGGGCCCAGCATGCTGGGTGGCTCGGGGGCCCCCTGGGCGAGCGTGGGGCCCAGCTCCCGCTGCCCCCAGGGCCCCACAGGCCCCTTGAGCCCCTTGGTGGGCACCCGTTTCACAGAGAGGTCGAGGGGTGCGTCCGGCGGCCGAACAGCCCGCTCCAGGGCCTGGTGGATGGTGAGCAGCTCCTGGCGAATCTTGCCCAGCTGCTCCCGCAGAGGCCGAGGGGCCAGGCCCCCGGCAGGCGCCAACTGCCCCAGGCGCTGCTCCACCCTGGCATAGTCACCCAGGGCCCGGGTGAGGTCCTCACCCACGTGCCCGGGGCCACCTGGCACTAGGTCCAGGGGCTGCTGGGGCAGGAGGGCCATGGGGCCTGGGGGCTCAGGGTTGCTGGGCTCCTTGTCCTCAGGCCAGAGCATCGCGGAGGGGCCAGTCTGCAAGCTAGGGGGTAGAAGCCGGTCAAGAGGCTGCACTGTGCCCCTCAGTGTGCCCAGTCCCTGCCCCACACTCCCCCTGGGTCCCCCCCCCAACCGCTTTCAGCCTGGCTGAGGGCCTTGAGACCCCTGAAGGATGGAGAGGCTGGCTCTGTGGCCTTGGTTTCCCCTCTGTGGCCTGAGGCCCACATTCCTGGCAACTAAGCTCAGAAGGGGGCCCAGCCATCCTGGCCAGCTCGCCTCCCACCGCTCCCAACCCCCATGGCCAGGGGCCCCTGACACCTACCTGCTCTGGGAACCAAACTTCACCACGCTACAGGGGGCCCTCAGGGGCTCCAGACTGCTTCCCAGGGGCAGCCTCCTCTTGGGGTCACTCTGGGCAGCCGGCTCCAGCTCCCCCTCCGGCCCTGAGTCCCTAGGGGCTCCTCCTCGGGGCCAGGGCCTGCCCAGCCCAGGCACCGGCACTTTCAGCAGCCCCGGGGCCAGAGCCCCAGGGGGACCCTTTGGGGCTGCTGGGGGCTTGGCAGGGGCAGCCTTGCCTGCTGGCAGCCCCAGGGTATGCTCCAGGAGCAGGGGGTAGTATAGGCGGGGGACCAGGGCAGGGCGCTCGGGGGCTTGTGGGGAAGGGAAGGTGGAAGCCGGCGGCAGCAGGGGGCTGGCCGAGGCCAGAAAGGGCATGTGGGCCGCAGCGGCCAAGGAGGGTCCCAGGTAGGAGAAGAGACCCGGCCCGAGAGGGCAGTTGACACCCAGCAGGGACACGTGGAGGCTCTGGGCCTCGGGGAACTCACTGGGGGCGGGTGGGGGGTAGCAGGGGACCCCGCTCTCAGGGCCCGCTGCAGCCGCGTCCACCACGGCCAGGCCCCCGGGAGCCCCGCCCGGCCCCGGCTTCCAGGACTCAGCCAGGAGCCCGCCGAGGCCCACACCCTTCGGAGCATCCCGGGCCGCAGGGGACCCCTCCACCCCCAGCTTAGGGCCCCCGACGTGGCGGCGCAGGGAGAGGACTGGGGAGGCCGGGTCGGGCGCAGGGGGAGTGTCGGGGGGCCGCACTCCTCCTCCTCCTCTTCCTCCTCCTCCTCCTCCTCCTCCTCCTCCTCGGGGCTGGCCGCCCGTGTCTGTGGGGCCCGAGGGGCGGTCGGGGGTGGGCGCGCGGGGCCGGGGCGCGGCCGGGGGGCGACGGCACGCCCATTCCGGGGAGTCGAGCAGCAGCGAGAGCGAGTCCTTGCAGAGGCTGTACTTCATGTGGTTGTAGAGGTGCGACTTCTCCAGGCAGGTGAAGGGGCACTGGAAGCACTTGTAGTTGTAGGGCTTGCCCCAGGGCCGCGGGATGTAGTGCGGCTTCTTGGGCTTGCGGGCCCGCGCCCGCGCCCCGGGGCCCAGGCGGCAGGAGCCTGCCTCTCGGGACATGACGGCGGCCTGCTAGTGGGCGGGGCCCGGGCCCATGGCCACCTGTGCACGGGGGAGGGAGGCCGTGGTCAGCGCCCGCCCCTGACGGCTCCGCGCCCCCCTCTGCCCACCTGTGCCCCGCAGCCCTGCCTCCCCGGCCCGCCCCCCTCATCCTCCCGTTCTGCTTCACGCACACGTCTAGGGGCACCAGATGCGGCAGATAAAAACGCAAGACACCAGTTAAATCCGGGTAAACGGCAAACGCTTTTGTAGCGGAAGTATGTTCTAGCCGATATTTGGAACGTACGCTAAGAACCCCTGCTGTTTATGGGAAATTTGAGGTTAACTAAGCATCCTGTGTCTCATCCGTGGGCCCAGCTCTCATCTCCACGCCACCCCCCGCCACGCCCATCAGCCTCCAGCAGGCCCGTTTCGGGGATGATTCTGTCCGCCCCCGCCTGGGTCTCCGTCTACCCGTCTACCCGCTGGGCATCTGGTGAGTGACCAGAAGCCAGGCATGAGGAGGCCCGTTCCTGGGACACCAGCCCTCCTCGCTCCCCTCCCGAGGCCTCTTCCGCACTGGGAAGCCGGAGACGAAAGCTGCCTGGGTGAGAGACCCCGGCAGAAGGCTCCGAGAGTCTCGCTACCACTGAGCGCACGTACGCGTGTTCCCGCTCCAGCAGGGTGCTGGGTGCGCAACGCGGGTCTCTGAGGGGGTCGGCCTCACGTGGGGCCAGGCCAGGCTGGGGGGCGTGGACGTCACAGCATGGCCCCCCGGCCCAGCCACCTGCTCAGCCTGGCTCCATCTGGGTGGCTTCAGGCAGGTCAGCGGCCGAGCCTGCAGCGGCCAAGCTCAGCCAAGACCCTCCTCTCCCCACGCCCCACACACTCGCTCGGAAGCCGCTCCACACTCCATCTGGGCCGCCACCTGGGCCATCCACCGCCCCAGTGCGCGCCTGCGTGGGGCACACGGTGAGTGTGTGCACACCGGCTTCGGGTGTGCACACAAGCGTTACCAGGCTCCAGACGAGCCCTTACCCGGCGCCTGGAGGCACAGCCTCTGCACGGCTGGGCCGACTGGGAACAGTCAGTCGGCCGCCAAAATGCAGGGGGCCTGGGAGCTCGCCCACTGCCACACACACACACACACACACACACACACTGTGGAGCTCACACACCACTCAGAGTGGGCACAGTGGCTGTGCACATGAAAGCACTCACAGCAGAGCCGGGGTGTAAGTAGACCCTTGGACACACTCAGGCGATTGTGCACACACAGACACACACACACACATGCACACACATCTGAGGACACCCACGGTCACAGACACTCTGACAGGTGTGGACACACATACACTCGCCCTTTCCCCCAGGGTTCAGGGACGGCTGGTGGGTTGAGCGGGGCAGGGCTGGGGCAGCCGGGCAGCCACTGGGAACAGGCCATCCTCCTCACCAGCCTTTAGGCTCTGCACACAGCAGGCAGTCACGTCCGCTGCCCCCAGAGGGTGGGCACCCCCTGGTGTGGGGACAGCCAGAGGGGTGGAGAGGGCAGCCCACCCGAAGGAGCCCTTCAGAGGGGGGTCAGCATGGCAACCAGCAGGGTGTGGAGGGTGAGGCAGGCGGACTGAGCCTGGGTGGTCTGCACGTCCACATCTTGGAGGGGAGGGGCTCTGAGAGAAGTGAGAGGGTGGGAGGAGGGAGCTGGGCTCCCCGAGGAGCAGCAGACCCTCGTGGACTTGGTGGTGGGTGCAGAGGTGGGCCCATCCCTGTCCTCCGAACCCTCCCCGAGACACAGATGACAAATGGGCACATGTGCTTGGGAGACAGAGGCGGCTGTGCTGGGGCCATCGATCACCCAGCCCTGGGAGCCACACAGCTGTGCCGCCTGGTGCCGACACCCATCCCACCTCCCCGCCAGGCCCCTGGACTCCGGAGGTGCGGCTCCGCCCGTGCTCCCTCTTCAGATCCATCCCCTGGGGGTGGGGGGCTTGTCCAGAATCTGTCTTGGCAGCTATTGACCCCACGGGGACCCCGGAGGGGGCCCTGGCCGCACCCCCCCCCCCCCGCATGCTTGTGCACGAGCAGAAGACACCCCCGGACAGTAGCATGCACCCACACACACCCAAAAGCACATTCATTTGCACACGTGTCCCAACCCGTGACGGTGCGTGCTCTGGGCTTCTCGGTGGCCCACACCCCCAGTGTGCTGGCCCGGACCCCTGAGCCGGCTAACCTTTCCCTGTGCTGGAGACAACTGGTGGCAGGGGAGTAGTGGGAGGCCCCACCCCGGGGTGGGAGAGGGGGCACCCAGCGCCGGGAGCCACCACCAGCCACTGGGGGGAATATAGTCCACCCATCCCCACCCGAGACTTGGGGAGCACCCCACAGGGCTTGGTAGGGAGGCGGTGGCCAGCCTCCTCCCTGGCTGAGGTCGACACCCCAACTCCCTCCCCCTTGCCCTCCCCGGAGGGAGGGCGCCCTCCTGCAGGGATGGGGCTGCTGCGCCCAGGGGTCCGCCGCGCGGAAATGAGGGACATGGGGACTGGGGCCGCCTCCTCCACCCCCCCCCCCCCACCCCGCGCCCGGACACTCCCGGCGTCCCGCGCCCCCGCGCCCTTGGCGCCCAACCGGCCCCGCGCGGCCCCCAAACTTCGCGGGACTCGCCGCCGCCCGCGCCCGCCCTACCTGCGCGCCCCGCGAAGGCTGCGTCCCCCGAGGACGCGACGCGGCGGAAACTTCCGGCCCCAGTCCCGCCCGCGCCCCCGGCTCAGGCCCTCTGGGCAGTCACACCGACACCCGCAGGGGAAACTGAGGCCCCCGCGCCGTCCGCAGTCACTCACTCGGCAGCGAGCCCCCCGAAGCCTCCGCCGCCGACCGCGCGCGGCCCCCCGACGCCGACTCGCACCCTCCGAAGTTGGCGGCGGGACTGGCGCGCGTGCGCTACGGCGCCGGGCTCGGGGGGCGCCGCGACCTCCGACCCGGGCTCACGCGGGAGGGGACGCGCCAGCGCGGGGAGCGGCGTCCCCGGGGCCGCCCCAGGTGCCCCCGCCCGCGTCTCCCGCTGGCCGCACTCACCTCGCTCCGCGGCGCCGGCCACTCCTGGGTCGAGCGGTGGCCGGTGACACCGGCAGGGACGGGGAGCGGCGTGGAGGAGCCGGCGGTGCGGGCGCAGGTGTGCGGCCGAATGAGGGGCTCCTGGCACCGTCCCCGCCCCCGTCGCCTGCGGGCTGCTGCGGGGGGTGCGCAGAGGCGGCCAGGTCTCCCGGGGTCCCCGCAGCGGCGTGACGGGGTGTCAGCGGCCGAGGGCGCGGGGAGAGGCGCCGTCAGCACTCATCCGTCAGGGCAGGGCTCTGGCCCCTGACAGCCGCCCTCCTGAGCCAAAGCCTGGAGGCTGAGCCCTGGGACAGGGGGAGCCAGGAGCCAGCCTGGGGAGGGCTGCAGCCCGGCCAGGGATGGGATGGGAGCCCAGACCAGCCCCGAGAGGGAGCTGAGCCCTGAGAGCGCTGGAGCCCGGAGCCGGGCAGCAGACAGTGCGGCAACCCTCCCTTCCCCGCCAGCTGTCCCTGGCCAAGACTTGACTCCAGAGATGTTTCCTCTCCTCTGAGCAGGAGGCTGAATGGGTCTGCACCCTGTAAACCCCTGCCCTGCCCCCTGATGGCTACGGGCTCAGGAAGGGACGGCCACCATGGGCTTGCTTCCCCTTTTCTGTAAACATCACTCCTCACGACCCTGACGGGCGCCCAGGCCTGCCTCTGCGTTTGCAGGACTGGTCCTCGCTGGCCATCCCTCCCGGGAGGACCTGGGGTGAGAGTGGGGGCGGGGGAAAGACTTGGGTATCCAGGAGCCACCCTAAGACCCCTGCCCCCAATGTCCTCACGGCCAGACCTGTTTCCCTCCCACCTCCCAAAGTATGCCAAAGGCCACGTTGCTCCCCAAGCTGCCAAAACGTAACGGTCAGGGGTCCCACTTCTCAGCCAAATCCTCGTAGAAATTCACCTGACTGGCGGGTCCCATTCCAGATGCGAACGCAGACTCGCTGGGGCAGGGCCGGACTGTGTCTCTCTCAGGGAGTCTCGCCTGTGTTTGGGGGACACGTGTGACCGTGTCGTTTCACGTTCAGGATGGGGTCTGCAGCCAGAACGGGAGTGAGGCTCCAGGCCAGCACCGTGAGGGCACAGAAGCAGGCATAGGTTTCCTGGGGTATCCCCTGCTAAATTTGGGGGGCAGGAGCACCTTGGGGAAGGAAGGAGTGTCCTCTAGGGGCCTCTGAGTGTTATCCCTCAAGTGGGGCAGACAGAGGAGAGCACTGGATCCAGAGTTGGAACCCCGGGAGCCTGACCTCAGTTTCCCTGTCTATGCAGGAGGGTGGCGCGGGTCTCCTGGGGCTCTGGTAACTACGACAGGCATCTGTAGGAAATAGGGTCCTGCGGTCTGTCTCCCTTCTGCCCTAGTGTCACCTTCCCTGACACCACCTGAGGGGACCCACTTCTCACCGAGTCCAAGGGGCAGGGCTGGGGGCTGGGCGGCACGGCACGCCAGCCTTCTCCTCTCTGCCTGCCTGGCCTGGCCCAGCTGACCAGCTGACCGTGCAGGCAGCCCTAGGCCGGGAGACAGCTTGAGCGGCTGTCACGCCAGCAGCCCTGTGGAGAGAGGAGGCCAGGAGGCCTGTTCCTTCTGTGCTCAGACCCCTGGATGTGCTCAGCCAGGCCTGGGCCCCTCATCACAGGCACAGGCACGGCCCCAAGGGAGCCAGGGGCACAGATCGCCCAGAGACAGCGTGGTGGTGGTGGGGGGGGGGGGGTCCCAGGCCTTGGCCACTTGTTCCCGGGACAGTTCTGTGCTTCCCCACACCTCACTGGCTGACCCCTCTGGGGGTCTGGGAGAGGCTACGGCCTCCAGCACGGGGGATGGGCTGGTTGGGGAAGGAAGGACGTGGATCAGGAAGCCCTCGTTCCGGCATGCAGAGAGGGCAGCCAGTGACACCCAGGTGACCAAGGAGGCCCAGGAAGATATGCCTGGGGACCAGCCGTGGAGGCCACTGCTATGGACGGGCTTCTCCAGAAGCTGAAGTAAGAGGAGGGGTGGGGGCACCTCCAGAGGAACCCAGCCCTAAGGGGCATGATTCCTGTGCACTTCTGAGCTTCCAGGAGGGGTCTGCGGAGGGGTGGTCCCTAGAGACCAGCTGTGGCTGCAACCCAATACCTCTGCGTGGGAGTGTGAGTCAAGCCGGCCCACCGGGTGCACATATGACCTTCCCTAGCACCTGCGGCCAGGCAAGGCAGGGACGTTGATGCCAGCCCCTCGCACCCCCGTGCCCTCTGCCCAAGGTGTTCTCACTGGGGCACGTCTGCTCCCTTGTCGCCGGCACACCTCGTGCCCGTGGCTTGTCACACTTTCCACTCAGGAGTGGGGAGTGAGGGTGGGTCATAAACCTCCCACTGGGACCCGCCCCACCCGTGCTGGGAAGAGCTTGGGCCTGCAGAGATAGCTCCTGCCCCCTGAGGCAGTGACAGGGGCCCCTGTGGCTTTGGGGCTTGGTCATCCATGTGGCCCTGAGCTCTGAGACACCTGTCGTGTTCCCTTCATTTGCAGAGCGGGTGACAGGAGGCTTGGTCTCTGGGTGCTTCTGGCACCAGTGGGGGCCTGGGGAGCAGCCTTGTCCTCAGCTGGGGCTGGCATAGGGTGCAGTGGGGACCCACAACCCCTCCATCTGATCCCTGCCAGAGCCTCATCTTGGCCGTTAACCTCCTCTGCCTGGCTGGCCCACGGCTGTCCGCCTGTCACCTCTATTAATGCTGGTACATCCATGCGGGGGGCGAGTAGTCAGGACGGACAGCGGGGCCGGGCCAGGCAGGGGGCAGTGGAGCAGTGCCCACGGCGGGCCTGTCTGACTCTCTCAGTGTCGGCACACAGCCCTCCCCAGGACAGGTATAGGGGCCGGGCCAGCCTGTGCTGGGAACACAGATCTAGGAGCTGGAGCCCCCAGGCAGGGGTTCAGAGTCCCTGAGAGGGGTGGCACCATGCAGGAGCCCCTTGATCCCAGAACATGGATCATCCTTGGTACTTCTTCCTTCTCACCCGTTGGAGGTGAAACTCGGGGACTCCTGGCTAAAAGGGGTGGGCCCAGGGCTTGGCCAAAAGGGGCAGCGTCACACCTGAGGGCCCCGGATGCTAGCCTGTGGCTGCTGACCTGAAAAGCACTAGGGAGCCACAGGAGGCTCACGGCGGGGTTGTGAGGGGAGCAGCAGAGCCAGGGATGTGACGTGGGCAGGGCTGTGAGCGGGTCTGGGGGTCCCCAGTGCAGGCTTAACAAGGGCTGGGCAGAGTGTGGCCCACAGGGGACATGTGCCAGGCCTGGGGAATTCTTGGAGAGTCCATGAGGGGGCCACTGAAACGGGACCAGGAATTGGGGAGCAGAGCGGGCCCACCCTGAGGGAGTTGGCCCAGCCAGGAAACTTCTGGCCCCAGGGTCCCCAGGAGAGGCCCTCTGGCTCCAGCTCCCCCGGGCCTGTGGAGGACGGTCCGGCGGCAGCCCCAGCCTGCCTGTGCCCCTAGCTGCGGGCTACCTCTCCTGGAAACCCCCACGCACCCCCCCCCCCCACCCCCAGATCAGTCCCCAGACATGTTAGATCCTTGGTCCCCTGGGGGCAGGGCATGGGGTGGCGGTGTGCCTCGGGCTGCCGGGAAGGGGGAGGGGGGCTCCTGGACACTCCCTGGGGGCACAGGGAAGAGGTCCAGCAGGAGTGATCTCCCTGTCACGGGAGGCATGTGAGCTAAGGCAGGGGCCTTTCCGATCTCCGAGGGAGCAGTGTGGCCAGACGGGTGGGATGAGAGGTTCGGGCCTCCGGAGCCCCCACCCGCTCCCAAGCCGGCGTCGGCCGAGCAGCGCCTGGGGCCGACAGCAGCCATATGTTGGAAGAGGAGCTGTGTGCGTCGCTCCGCGGCCCCCCGGGCCCGGCCTTCCTGGGCCTGTCACACATGATTTTCCCTGCCTGAGTGGCAGGCCAGCCAACAGGAGGGGCAGGTGGGGGCTGCCGAGCCTCTGTGCCGGCTCTAGGTCCCCCCCAAGGCTCT
Organism: Acinonyx jubatus; assembly: GCF_027475565.1. NCBI lineage: Eukaryota > Metazoa > Chordata > Mammalia > Carnivora > Felidae > Acinonyx > Acinonyx jubatus. The sequence continues at coordinate 36,854,185 of NC_069398.1, read as the reverse complement.
CAACACTGGACCTGCAACTCTGGGGTAGGTCCAAGTGCTGGGCCTTGAGCGTGGGACCCCCGGGATCTTGCCGAATGCCCTGCCCTGTTGCGGTCCCCCCACCCCTCTCCCTGGCCAGGTCAGGGTCGGGGGCCCCGGGAGGACCCCTGGCTGGTTGGCAAGGAACAGCCCTCCTGCTCAGTCGTGGGCGGGCGGCCAGAGGTGCACGCGGGCTGTGTGGGCGCCCGGGGCAGGCGGGAGAGCGCCCGGAGCCTCGGCCCTGTCAGCCCGGCGCCCACAGCCGTGCAGAGGGAGGCGGGAGGCCGCGGCTAATTTGTACACTAAGTGCTTCTGACAGGGACGCTTCACAAGTGAGAACACACCACCGCCCGCCTGGAGAAGGCCGCCGTGGCCGTGTGGGCAGTGAGGTGGCCTGGCCGGGAGGCCAGGAGAGAGGGCTGTGGGAGGCCCAAGGCCAACCTGGCAAGCAGAGATGGGGAGGAGGGCCCAGGACCAGCAGCTTCAGCGGCCAGAGGGTGGGAGACACAGGAGGCAGTGGGCCGAGGTGGGGAGCCGGGACCCAACAGAAGGGGGACGGCCTCTGGCCTTGCGCCCGCTCCCCATTTTGGTGGCCCTGGGGTCCAGGTGAGGCCAGCCACGGCCAAGGGCTTGGTGGCTAAGTCCACACCCCAGGAGCCCCCTGATCCTGGCCAAGCGCCCACCTCGACCCCCTTCCAGCACCTCCTGTGAGCTCCTGAATCAAAACTAAGGGTCTGGACTATGGGGTCCCCCAACTCCTTCCCAGACAACGTGTGCCCTTTTAGGCTGGGGCCACGTGGCTCCTCTTTCTACCACCCCCTCCCTGCTAGAGCCTCCTCCCGTGCACACTGGGGTTCTAGGGGAGGGGGTGGGCACACAGCAGCCCCCCCAACCCTGGCCTCGTGTGGAGACTGCGGCCTGGCGGGACCCAAGGATGTCAGGAGCCCACTGTCCTCACGTCTTGCTTCCTGGGTTGTCCCAGGGAGGGACGTGGCCCAGGACGCTGGGACACCCCAGGGGTCACAGGGCCAGCCCCGTGCCAACTCAAGGTGGACGCGCCTGGGCCCCCGCCCCGCAGGACGAGGCCCAGCGTGGCCGGCGCAGCCGCGGTGGAGCAGGGCGCCCGTGAGATGTGTTGTGGCAGCTGCCCCGCTGCCCGAGGCCCGCCCGGAGCGAACACTGCTGGTGGCTTTAATTGCTTTCACATTCGATAGGCTGGCCTGTGACAGGCCTCTTACACCCGCCCGAGCACCGGCCTGTGCAGCCCCCCCCCCCACCGCAGCCTCTGGGTGTGTGTGGGGGGGGGCGGCCCCCGCTGTGCAAACTGCAGCCCGGTGAGCCACTCGGCACGCCACCTGAGACACGGGGATGGGGCCTCCCAGGATGCGCAGGAGGGGACGTGGGCTGGCGGGGGCCGAGCAGGAGCAGGACAGCTGCCGTCCCAGACGGAAACTTTTCTCCCGGTGCAGCCCCTCACTCCATCTGCTCCCGCCTAACGAGCCTGACGGGTTCAGACGGGACCCCTGGAAGCAGATTCCACAGGGAAAAGTACTGTCCTGTGTGCGTGGGGACCGGTCTACTGATGGTGGCAGGGTGTGCTGTATGCGTGGGATCCGCCTGCTGACCGTGGCAGGCCCAAGGTCTGCCCCAAGCCTCTGCCCTGCCCGGACCCCCAGCCCCAGCCCTTCCGACGTGCAGGCAGCTGGCAAGCCCCCCTCAAGTGAGGTGCTGCCACCGGGCAGGCTGGTGCCCCTTGGCACAGCCCTGCCTGCACAGGGAGGGGAGGGGCCAGGGACCCTGGCAGGGGCAGCAGACAGACGAGCAGGCGTCGTTACAAAACAAAACATTTTTATTTGGTCCATTGGAGCCTGAGTCTGGAAACACCCATGGAGAGCCATCCTACAGGGATGGGGACTGACAATTGGTAAAATAGTCTCTGTGTCAGAAGAGCTGGCCATATATACAGGGTTAAAAATATTCACAGCTCAGAGTAAAAGGGGAGTGGACTGCCTCCCGGTGTTTCTCCAGGTGTAAAAGGCCCCCAGGGCTGCCCACTGACTGGGAGCTGCAGGACACCGAGGCCGGGTGGGGCCCCCAGGAAGCTGGCCTCAGATGTCTGCGGGCAACTGCAGCTCTCTGGCCTGACAGCAACCTCAAGGGAGGACGGCCGGGTGGCCAAGCGGCGGCTCAGCTCCCCGGGCTTCTGAGGTGGGGGAGGAGCAGAGAGGGGCCGCCGGGCCCTACATGTGCCTAGACAGGGAGCCTGCCAGGGATGCGGACACCAAACAGCAGGGCGGGACCTGGGCCTGGCTGGACCCCGACCGGGAGGCCCTGACCTCCAGCCCCCGGGGCATGGCTTCGATCCTGGCAGGCGCTCCAGGAATTGCATAGTGTCGCCAGAGGGGCAGCTGGGACCTTCCCCATCCCTGGCCCTGAGCCCACGGTCGCCAGGCACCTGCCTCCCGGGACACACTGCTGGGACTCCAAGGACCCCTGCTTGCCTTGTGGGGGCTGGAGGGCAGGGAAATGTGCTCTGGGGGTAAGCTGAGGCGAGAAGGCTCCTGATCTCATGTCCCATGAGGGGTGGTCCCTGTCCTCACCCCCACAGAGGAGGGTGGTCCCTGCTCAGCCTGGAGTCCCAGTCTCTGACCCCTACACGGGAGCGATCCCCGCTCTCACCCTGGGGTCCTGGCTTCTGACCTGCCCAGATCTGGTTCTAGGAACAGGGCCCCTGGCTGCCTCACCCAGGCAGGAGGCCCCAGGCCCCCAGGGAAGAGAAGCCTCACCTTGGTTTGGCCCTGGCAGTCTGAACCCGACCTGGAGGTGGCCGGTCAGAGGGGCTGGCGTACAGGCCCCTTGTGCCAGAGGCAGGTTCGAGGTATTCTGCTTGGTAGCTGGGAGGCCCTGGGCAGGAAGAAGGGGCAGGGAAGAAGGCCTAGGGGAAGCTACTGCAGCTAGTGGCTCCCTGGGCGGGGTCCTGAGATTCTGGTTCAAGCGGCCTCTGTTGGGGTCTCCCTCATAAAGTGCACGTGGGGGCTGGGAAGGTGGGGTGGTCACAGAGGCCGGGGGCCATGCAGGCCAGCGACTTCTGGCGTGAGAGGGGGGCTGTGGGTGCCCCTGGAGGCCGTCCAGTCACTGAGGAAAGCCTGGGCGGCTTTGCGGTGTGCCAGGCGGTGGGTGATGGAGAAGCCTGCGTTGCCCTCCAGCTGGGACAGGATCACCAGGACCTGCCTGGGGGAGGGGGCCGGTGAGGATGGGGGTGGGTGGGGTGGGGTGAGGGGTGGGGCCGGTGCCCACCCGGGGAAGGGGCCAGTGAAGGCAGAGGAAGCGGGGTGGGCAGGGGGCGGGGTCGAGGAAGCAGCTGGGGGCCGGGCGGTGCCCACCTGTGCAGGGGGGGCACGCTGTCCTGGGTGCGCAGGCTGCCGCGCGTGGACACCACGTTGAAGCTGTCGGAGCAGTCACACTGCACGTGCAAGTAGGACTTGGGATGCCGGTTCTCCACTACCACGATGAGCCCTGCCCAGCCGTGCGTCAGGTAGTAGCAGGTCATGCCCTCGCGTCCCTGGACAGCAGACAGTACAGAGTGGGCTGGGACGGGGCCTCCCCTCCTCCCCCCACCCAGGACCCCGCCCGCCGGCCCACCTCGTGCCGCTCGCCCCGGCTCTCGGTGAGCAGAATGATGGCGTCGGCCAGCGTGGTCGGCTGGGCCTCCACGGGCTCCACCATGACCAGCCTGGAGCTGTACACGGCCAGCACGTGGCCGGGCGGCTGCGGGGCGCAGCGCGGGACTCCCGCCGAGGGGCTGGAGGCTGTGGGGGGGCGGGAGTTGGGGGCGTGAGTGGGGGAGGCGGGGGGGCACAGCGCGGCCCTCCCTGCGGGTGGGGGGCGGCGGGGTGGGACTTACCCTGCGAGCCGGCTGGGGGTCCCGGCGCGGCGGGGCTCCAGTGGTTGAAGGCACAGCACACCACAGCGTACTCGCCGGGCTCCAGCATCACGTCGCAGTTCACAAACTTCTTGACCGCGCGCTTGCTGTGGGCCAGCAGGCGGCCCAGGCTCAGGCGGCCACCGCTGCCGAAGGACGCGCGGAACACCAACACGCACAGGTCCAGCAAGTGGCTGTCCCCCGAGTCGGCTCGCCTGCGGCCAGAGGTGGGGCTGCGGTCAGGGGAGTCGCCCCGCCCACCGCCAGCCCCGCCCACCGCCAGCCCAGGGCCCCGCCCACCTGCTGCCTTCCTGGAAGAGGGCAAACTCCAGGGACGCGCGCTCCAGCACCGTGAGAGCAGTCACCCCCACGGGCCCGCTGGCAGAGCTGGGGAAGCAGCCCTGCACACGCGCCTCCTGCCAGTCCGAGTGCACCTTGCAGATGTCCACGGAGTCGAAGTACCTGGGCAGCGAGAGGACAGCTCTGCTGCGCTCGGGTGCAGGCACTTCTGCACCCTCTCCATTCCCTGCCCCAGGGCATCTCCTGGGACCAGGGTCGGGAAGCCCTGGTCCCGGCCTGTTGCCCCTGGACACCACCAGGGGTCCCCAGCCCTGAGCATGATGAAGGGGGGAGGAGGAGGAGGAGGCCCAGCCCTGGCAATACAAGCCCCTCCCTCACTGATCCTGTGCTGAGCTGGATTCTGGAATGCCCCCCCCCCCCCCACCCCGCTCCCCGCTCAAGCTGTCGGGAAGGGCAGGTGGGGTCCCCAGGGCAGGGCACCACACAATGGGTCAACTGGGGCAGAGAGATCAGGTGAGTAAGGTGAAGGTGGCTGGAGCACAGGGGCTGCCATGGGGCCTGCCTGCAGCATCTGGGTACCTGATGAAGTCGCTGTACTCCATCCAGAAGACGCCTTCGCTGCTCCCATGTGGCATGAGCTCGCTGCGCAGGTGCCCTGGCCAGTGCGGCCACTCATCTGACCAGCTGCCGTTCCAGGAGAAGCGGCCCCACGGGTTCCGGAGACGCAGGAGCCTGCGGACCACAGGGCTGAGGGCCATGGCCGTGCCCCCACCACCTCCACCACACATCCACCCGGCCCCTACCTGGAGCCCTGGACGTCCCGGACATCTAGAATGGAGTAGGCGTGGCGGGGACGCAGGCCCAGGCTCTCGTACGTGGCATCGTCCACCTTCATGTTACCCCCACCACAGGAGGCACCCATGAGGAACCTGCACGGGCAGAGCAGCCTCCGTGACTGGGGGCCCTTCCTTAGTAAGCAGGAGCCTCTCTGCTGGCCCTGCCCCCCAGTGGGTGGGGGGATAGGGGGAGAGCGGAAGGTAGCAGGGGTGGGGGGAGGGGGGTCCTGCCTGGGGGACCCTCATGAGACACAGGGGACTCGGGAAATTGCTGGCCCAGCCCCCTCCACTGTGGTCCAGGAGCTCAGAGGCTTTGGGCTCCAGTCCCCACAAGCCTCCTGAGGCTGGCTGTCCTGCCGGCTCCGGGCTGTGGCCCTCGGAGGGCAGCAATACTGCCCACTATCAGCCGAGAGCACAAGGTCTTGGCACTCATAAGCCGTCTCTCCCAGGCCTAAGGTTCTGAGCCCTTCCCACAGACACACTGGCCAGCGCGTGCCAGGTCTTAGAAGGGAAACCCCACTCCCACCAGGTGCCTCCGTGGGGCGCTCTCTCCATGTGGCTCCGAGTGGGCCCTGGCAGTCACCAGAGGCCCAACTCAGGATGAGGCCTTCCAGGTCAGGCCAATGGGCAGCATCCTGCCTGCCGTAAGAGATGCTGGCGAACTTGAGATGCAGGGTGTGGGCCGAGGGCGCGTGTCCCGGTTCTCCCACCGCTCCAGGCCCCGGCCTGGCCGTCCCCTTGTCTCGCCTCTCCTCCCAACGCCGCTGACCGCCACAGCGCCCGCCCCTCTTACCCAGCCTCCTTAGAACTCAGCATTTTGGCCCAGATGAGGTCAGTGTCAACGGGCTCCTCGCGGGGGTTAGTGGAGCTGACCTGCAGCGCCAGGCTCTCACAGGGGGCACCGGTGAGCGTGGCCAGGCCTTCGATGGCGCGCCCCGCCTGGAGGGCGAAGTAGGAGCCGTGCAGCTTGGCCAGCGCCTTCTCGATGAGCGCCACCCACAGCTGCTTCCGCTGAGCCTACAGGGAGGGGCTGGAGTCGAGAGGCCTGGCGCCCGCCGAGACCCATGATGCCCGCCCCAGGCCCGCCCCGTCCCGCCACCTGGGAGAAGAGGAGGAAGCCGGCCTCGTCGCAGGGTAGCATGTCGTCCACCAGCACTGTCGTCCACGTGCCGTCCTTGCAGAGCCGCACCTGGTAGGCGCCCTCTGCACACAGGCTGCGTGTGACCATCACCCGCTCGACCAGGTCAGGCCGCTCGGCCAGCACGGCCAGAGCGCTCAGGAACCTGTACGGAACCAGGGCCTTGCTGTGAGCACACTGGGCCTTCCGCCGCCCAGCCCCCTGTGGGCGCCCCGCTCACCAGCAGTTCCCCAGCAGCCCCTGCAGGATGTCCGAGGGCCGGAGAGTGTGGAACACGGACCACGAGGCGTTGTGGTCCCTGGAGACGGAGCAGTTGATCTCGTGGGGCCGCAGCCACTGCCGCACACGCTGCTGGACGCTGTCACCCGCGGGGAAGCCCACAGACTTGGGCCCAGGGGGGAAGCTGTCATCCACGAAGTTCACACTGTTCTGCAAGGGCCATGGCCTCACACTCAGTCTCCTCCTGGCTGAGGCCAGAGCCAGCACCCTGAAAATGCTGCCTGAGCCCCAGAAGCGAGAGGGTGGGTATGTGCAGCCACCCTGACCGATCTGGAGGTCCTGGCCAAGGCTTTGTGTGAGCCACACCACGCCATGTGGACACGGGGGACACTGCACATCCCCAGCCTGGAAGTTACAGGGATGGCAGGCATGGGGGTGCGGAGAACCTGGGATGGGGAAGCCAGGGCACAAACCCCCAGACAGGTCGTCAGGGTGGGCTGCTGGCAGTGATGGGGGCAGCAACCTGAGGGGGGACAGACAGTCCCTCCAAGTGACGCGGGGGGCAATGCTCCCCTGGACTCAGGACCCCCACAGCTACAAGGGCAGAAGAGAGTGAGGAAGTGTCCCAACCCCGAGTTTCCGCAGGGTCTCCCTGGCTGGAGGAGGCACCAGGCCTGCCTGTGGCAAGAAGCCTGCCCCTGTGTCCCCACCTCCCCGTGGCTTCACCATCTACGGGAAATCACAGCTGAGAAGGGTCAGGAGTACAGACCCTCATGCGTAGACAGGATCAAAGGGCAAGGGGTAGGAGACCAGGCTGGTGCACAGAGCTTGGGGAAGAGAGTGCTGGTGCTGTCCCTCCGGCCAGAGGAGGACCACCCAGAAAGGACAGAAGGCGCAGACACCTTGGTCGGGGGACGGGCGGGGGGGGGAGGGGGGAGCCACAAAGAGGAGACGTCTGTGGAAGCAGAGTGCCAGACCCGGAGCGGGGCCACCATCAGCAGGGCGCTCACCTCCCGGCAGAAGGCCACGATGTTTTCCCAGAGGGCCTTGGCCTCGCCCTCATCGGTCTGCCGCCGCTTCTCCACGTGCATGCTCTCCCTGCGCCTCAGGGGCGCGACGCCCCGGCGCTGGGCCACCAGGAGCTGGGGCGTGTGACAGGCGGCACAGTGCTTGGCCCTGGGCGTGTTGAGCAGAGTGCAGGCAGGGCAGGCCCATTGGCCTGGGCGCTCGGGCGGCCCCACGAGAACCGGGCAGCTGGCCTTGTGGGCTGAGCAGGGACCGGACTTCTCGGCGCTGCAGTCAGGGCAGCGGGTGGGGGGCTCACCGTGCTCCTGGAAGCCATGCAGCTTGGAGCAGCCGCACGCGGTGCATCTGGGGGCTGCCGTGGGGTTCCGAAGTGTGCACTTGGCGCATGACCAGGTGGTGAAGTCGGGGCTGGAGGGGCTGGCTGGCTTGTAGCGCACAGTGTCTCCAGCCAGGTCAATGACGTCGCTGCCCGGCACAGCACCGCAGGCCTCGCAGCGGGCAGGGCTCGCGGGGCCGGGCACAGAGCAGGAGCCACACCGGTGCGGCGCAGAGCCACCCTCAGTGGCCTCCTCCTCCAGCATGCTCAGCCTTTTGCTTGACAGCAGCTCTGCCAAGCGGGAGGCCCCGGCTGCGGTCCGCCCTGGGCCCTGAGGGGGCCCCTTGGAGCCGGCAGTGGGTGAGGGCTGGGTGGCCTCAGGCACCAGTGGCTGCAGCTGGGGGGGAACCTCGCGGCGGCTGCGAGGCACAGGGTTGTTCTGCAGGGTGGGCGAGAAAGGACTGAAGGACGGCGCCCGGTGGGGCTCCTGGTCGGTGGCAGAGGGAGGGTCAGCTTCGGTGCCTTCCCCGGGCTGGGGTGGGGCAGGTATGACGTGGAAGCCGGCGGGGGCCACGATTTCGGGGACCACCAGGGCCTCGGGAGGGATTCTGGGCAGCGAGAGTTTCCGGGGGCCTCCGCAGGCCGAGCAGGAGCTGGCCACCGGCGTGTTGTGCAGTGTGCATCGCTGGCAGGCCCAGCCACTCCCAGGCTCTGCTGCCCTCTCCTGCTCCTCCTCCTCTAACTCCTCTTCCTCCTCCTCCTCCTCCTCCTCCTCCTCGGGCCGCCCCCGAGCTGGCTCTGAGGCCGCCAGCCCCACCGTCCGCACGGGGCCGGCTTCCTCCTTGCAGCTGCCCCTGGGCTCCGCCAGGACCCCATTGATGATGGGCAGCAGGGACGTGCCAGGCACAGGCTCTGGGGCAAAGCCGCACACCTCGCAGGTCTCCTTGCCCAGGAAGTTCCGGAATGTGCAGCGGGCGCAGGGCCATTTCTGCTCCTCCACGCTGAGCCGGAGGATGTGGTCGAGGTCAGGCTTGTGCCGGGGGGCCTCACAGATGGAGCACTGGCGCTGTCCGGCTGGGTTCAGGAAGGTGCAGCGCGCACAGGACCACTCCCCAGTCGCGGCCATGGACCCAGGAGAGTGCGTGTGGCTGCAAGGGAAGGTCCTGATCAGTGCAGGCCCGAGTGTCCACCTGGGACAAAGGGGTTGAGCCGCAGGGTCTGTGTCCTTCTGGGCTGTAACAGACATCGGCCCCAAGAGCGCAGCCTATGAGGGGCTCGAGGATTCTGAGGAGTCAGGAGCCCTCAAGGCCTCCAAGGGACCTCACAGGTCTGTCCTCAGACCCCTTCTGGAGGGGCAGACCTGTGGGGACAGAGCAATGGGGTCAAGACACGCTACCCTAGTGGCCACGGCGCTCTGCTGGGGAGGCAGGCAGTCTTTAGCCAGTTCCAGGAGAGAGTATGAGTGAACTTCCTGGACGGGAAAAACGGCATCCTCAAAAATCTACAGCGAACATCACACCCAGAGGTGACACACTGAGTGCTTTCCTCCCAAGACCAGGGGCTCAGCACTGCTGGTCAGCATTGTACTCGAGTCTCAACCAGAGCAGTTAGGCAGGAAAAAGAGTTAAGAGGCATCCAACTGGAAAGGAAGAAGTAACACTACCTCCATTTGCAGAAATCCCAAGAATCCACAAAAAATATACTAGAGTTGGGGCGCCTGGGTGGTTGAGTTGGTTGAGTGACCGACTTCAGCTCCGTACCTTCAGCTCCGATCTTGCCTCACACTGCCTGGGATCCTCTGCCACCTGCACCCCCCCACCCCCGCCCCCGCCCCTCCCCTGCTCATGCGCGCGCTCTCTCTCTTAAAAATAAATAAACATTAAAAAGAGAAACCACCAGAGCTGATAAATGAATTCAGCAACGTTACAGGGCACAAGACTGACACACAAGCGTCAGCTGGGTTTCTAGGCCAGCAAGAGCTTAGGAGAGCAATACCACTTCATCCAAGACAATGAAATATCTAAGGATACATTTAAGGAGGAGAGACTCGTACCTTGCAAAGTACAAAACGTCACTGAAAGAAATCACAGAAGACATGAAGGAATGGAAAGACATCCCCTCGACCGTAAGACTTCATACGGTTACAATGACAGTAATTCCCAAGTGATTGATAAAATCAGATTCAATGCAAGCCCAATCGAAATCCCCTTTTTCTTTTCTTTTTTGCAGGAATGGAAAAACCTGATTCTACAATTCATATCAAACTGCAAGGACACCCCCCTCCCCTCAACTGGCCAAAACAGTCTTGCAAAAGAACTCAAGACAAGGACAAAGCCTGTATCTACATATGGTCTGTGTGACCAACAGGACAGAAGTGAGCGGTCTGGAAAGCACCCTCACACATATGGTCAAAACTTCTCTTATTTTTTAAGTAGGCTCCACACACAATGTGGGGCTTAAACTCACGACCCTGAGATCAAGGGTCACATGCTCTGCCAACTGAGCCAGCTGAGCACCCCTCGTCAAATGATTTTAGATAAGGGTGCCAAGGCCGCTCAGGTTGAGGGCAGTCTTTTCAACAAATGGTGCTGGGAGAGCAGGATCTAAGCACTAAACAGTGAAATTGGGCCCTTACCTCACACCAGTAACTCCAAACGGATCAATGACCTAAATGTAGGAGTGAGAACTATAAAACTCCTACAAAAAAAACCCAAGTAAATTTTTGGGACCCTGAGGGGCGCCTGGCTGGCTCAGTCAGTAGAACATCCAACTTCTGATCTCAGGGTTGTGAGTTTGAGCCCCACACTGGGCATAATGCCTACTTAAATAAAAAATAAAATAAAGAAAGAAAAAAAGATAAATTCTGTGACCTTGAATTTGACAATGGGCCAGTTACGACACTAAAAGCACAGGCCAATAAGGGGAAAATCGGACTTAGAATGAACAGCTTCCATGCTTCAAAGGGCACAGCTGGACAAGTGAAAAGATCACTCATAAAACGAGAGAGAATATTTGCAAACGTGTCTGACAAGGGTTTTGCATCCAGGAAATATAAATAACTCCTATAACTGAATAACAACAAAAAATCTGTTTTAAAAATGGTCAAAGGATGTGAACGGACATTTCTCCAAAGAGGACACACCAGTGGCTGTGGAAGCCTGTGGGAAGATGCTCAACATCACTGGCCACCAGGAAAAGGCAAACCAAAGCCCCCGAGAGGCACCATGATGGCTGGCCGGAATGCACAGTGCAGACGACAACAAGGACCCACGGGCACCGGAGAAGAGAGAACCTGTCGCCGCATCGCCAGCGGGAGTGCGGAGGCGGCCCTCAGCACGTGACAACTGCCACCTGACCCAGCAATTCCTCTCCTGGGTGTGCACCCCCAACAAATGAAAACTGGTACCCCAGCACGCACACACATGCTCAGAGCAGATCTATTCACCACAGTCAAAGGTGGAAACAACTCAAAGGCCCGTCAGTGAATAAACAGGTAAACGAACTGTGCACTGTTATTCGGCCCTAAGAATGAAATTCCGACATAGGCAGCAATGTGGATGAACCGTGAACACGTGGAGCTAAGTGAGAGAAAACAAACACAAAAGCACAAAAGACCGCACGTTGTAGGAGTCCATTTACAGGAAATCTTCACGACGGGAGACCCAGAGGCAGTAAGAAGTGTGGTGGCCCCCAAGGGCTGGGGACAGCTTCTTAAGGAGCACCGAGGTGATGAAGTCCGGGGACTGGGTAGAGGTGATGGGCACACACAGTGTGAATGTACTAAATGCCACTGGTCATTCACTCTGAAATGGTTACTTGATATTGTATGAATTTCATCTCAAAAAAAAAAAAAAAGAACTCAAGGGGAGGGCCTAAGTGACTGGGGGTCACGCCCACTCAGGGCCAAAGGCTGGCTCCCCCAGCCCAGCTACTTCTTTGGTCTCTCTGGGGACCCTGGGCAGACATCTGACTGCAAAAAACAGCCTAGCAGTGGTCCAGGCTCACCCGCTGGGTCAAGGGAGGGGCAGGCTGTATCCTGAGGGGCTGGGCACTGCCCACTCACCTGCTCACTACCAACCCACACCACCGCAGGCCCGCCCTGCCTGGCCCCACGGCACCGTGCGAACCTGCCCTCCCGTGGCACGTGCCCAAGCTGCGGGGGCCACGCCCGGTGAGGCCCACCCACAGCTGGCAGTCCCGTGGGGTTGTGGTGGGGAGCTGCCCAGCCCAGGGGCATCCCGGGGGAGGTGTTCAAGGTCAAAGGAGGCGGGAGAAAGGGGAGAGCCCCTTCCACCAGCAGCTTATCCCGAAGTGCTGGCAGTGCCCAGACCCGAGGGATCCCGTGCCCCTCCCAGGACAGGTGGCTGCAGAGCTGGCAACACTCACAGTGCACCGCACCCTGCCTGGAGCCCCTGTCCCTCGTCCCGAGGGGGCAGCCTGCAGGCACGGCCGTGTGCCCCAGATGCCAGGTGTAGTGGCCACAGAGGACACAGCACCTCCCAGCGGCTGGGCTGTGGCATGTGCGTGTATGGGTCTAGTAGCGCTGGAGGGCAGTGCGGGGGTAAGGGGGGGGGCGGGTTCTCCCCACTCCTCTGCCGCCTCAGATGGGTCAATGCCTGGGGGCGGAGAGAGCCCTTCGACCTGCTTCTCAAGGGCTAATCTGGGTGCAAGGGGGTGTCTACACTCCATGACACACAGTCTCCTCACCGATTGTAGCTCTTCTGCCTGGCGGAAAAATCAATTGTTCTTTACAAGGCATGAAGCCCGTGCTTCTGATGCTGTTTATGCCAAAACCTTTTGGTTCAGGAAGAAAGAAAAGTTGCCTCTTCAAAAAAACACAAAAAAAAACAAAACAAAACAACAAAAAAAACCCCCAAGCAACAGGAAAGTTTCTCAGGGCCCAGAGCAAACTCTGTGAAGCCACCTTCCCAGCCTGTGTGGCCGAGGCTCAGGAGCCAACACAGCCTTGCCCACAGATGGCAGTGCCCAAGCAGACAGACGGGCGGTGGGGTGAATGGGTGCCAGGCTGGGCTCAGTACAGGCACTCAGCACCAGCAGAGAGGGGCACACGAGCTTTGGCCTTGGCTTCCGTGCTACAAAAAGCCTAAGAAATCTTCCTGGAGACCACTGGGCCCTCCCCCACACTGTTCCCCACTCAGAGAAGGGTCCACAGTCAGGGTGTGGGTCACAGTGTGTGCCCAGAGACACGCACACAAGCATGGGTTAAGTCCTAGGCTGCTTTCACCCCAGCTCCAGGATCAGGGCACGGTCACTCACCCCGCACACCTCACCTGGCTTGGTCGCGGGGGCCACCAGAGCTAATGTGACACTCTGGAGACCGTCCACTCCGGAGCGGGGTCTCCAAAGAAAAGCCCCTGGCCCCGGTGCAGGAAGGGGAGATGACACCTGTTCTAGGACACATCTGCCCTTGGATCCAGGGCTCTGGGGGTCCCAGATGCTCTAAGCAAGGACAGCATGAGGAGGGAGGGGGCCCAATTCCCGTTTGCCCTCCTAATCTGCCAGCTGGCCAGTCTCCCACCTGGGCCCAGCTAAACTTGAGGTATGGTGTCTGTTGGTCCTGGCCAGCACTTGGGGACACTGGCGGCACACGGCAGGTTTTGTAGCCATCGTGGTGGACAAAGCACACCAGAAGGTTCTGTCTGGGGTTCAGAAAGGGTTAAATCAAAGTAGTGCCCGAAACTCAAATTTAGCCCTGTGCAGGGGCGGCCCTGGGGATGGCGGCAGTGGCACAGGGGTTCCCAGGACAGGCAGTGGTGAGGGCACTGCGCTCCCTCACTGACCCCTGCAGCCCACATCTCGGGGTCACTGGGCAGGCTGAGAAGTGGCTCAGAGGTCAGTGACCTGCTGACCAGAGGCCCCTGGCCCTCACCTCCCTCAGGTCACCTCCAACTCCACAACCCCAGAACCCCAGAACCCCAGGTCGCCCCGATGTGACACAGGGCCCGGGTAGGAGCTGAGGGCTCACAAGACACTCAGAGAGGCCAGAGCGCCCAGAGCGCCCAAACAGCCTGGGAGGAAGCAACGGCGTCGGGACCCAGAGCCAAGCCAGACTCCAACACAAAGCGCACCCGAGCGCCACGACACCACACAGTTCAGGACACGGGCTGAGTTGTGTCTTGGGAGGAGCCAGCTGCCCATGGAAAGACTTGAGTTACTCCTTACAACAGAAGGCCAAGTCAATGGGAAACTGAGGCACTTGTCCAGAAAAATCCCAACTCCAAATGCCCACCGTGCCCTCAGTCTTCCGGGAGTCACCGGCACCCGGTTCCAATTCAAAAGGGAGGCTACGGAGTTCCTCTGGGGGCACACTGTAAGCTCCCCCTAGTACCCAGGACACGCACGTTTGCAGGAACACGGACGCTAGTGGTCATCAGCGCAGGGTGCAGCACAGCCCTGGGGGGATGCCTTTCCTCCCCAGACAGTTGAGAGTGGTAAGTGGTGTCCACACTCGAGGCCCTCAGTGAAGCTGCCAGACCTGAGGCTGTTAGGGTCCTGGGCAGGCCACGCCAAAAGGTCTGGATGCCCCACTGGCCGTGACCACAGAACCCTCGACCCGAGGTCTCGAGGCAGGCCTAGGTGCCCTCCTCTGGGGTCATCCTCCTCATTTCTGTGTTCCCAGGGCTTGCAGGCGACGATGCCCTCGGCCACCGCTTATGGATTAAGGTGAGTAGCTCCCAAGGCCTGGCGGTGGGTTACAGGGAAGCCAGTGCAATGGGACGGTCCCGGCCAAGGAGACAGCATGCCCAGGCACGGAGGCTCTTCAGTGAAGGGCGCCCTCCAGACTGGCAGAGCGCCCAATGTGTGTGTGCGTGCGTCCAGGTGTGCATGTGGGGAAGGGTCCTGAGGGGTGGTTGGGCGTGGGCACCTGCCTTTCTGCCCCATTTCCGGCCATCTGCCTGGTGCAGCTCCCCCCGACCGTTTCTCATCCGCAGTCGGGGCGTCTGTCAACTCCTCCTGCTTCGCCTGCTGCTCGCAAGGGCACACAGCGACTGCCCCGGGTCTGGCTGGCTGCAGGGGGCAACAGGAGGAGCCGCCGGTGCCCCAGCCCAGGGGAAGAGCCTGGCAGGAGGCCAGAATGAAAAAGTTTGACTCGGTTCGGCAGCGTGCGCCAGGATCCAAAGTCTGACGGTCACACGTGTCCCTCAGCACGCTGGGGTGTGGTGTGCAGGGCCCACACCTGGCCTGCTGCTCCTTTCGGCCAGCCCCCGCCCCAGGACCCAGTAAGGAATTACCCCCAGGAAGGAAGGAAGTGGGCATTTGTGAAAAGCGTGTGGACAGACGGGTCACACGGGGAGATGCCCCACGTCATCGGTCGGGAAGATGCAAACCAAACCACATGGGGATAGTGCCCCGCACCCGCCAGGGTGTCTGGATTCAACCAGGCAGATGGTCACAAGTGTTGGCCAGGGCGGGGAGAAGCTAGAACCCTCCCCACCGTCACTGGTAGGGATGCGCAACGGTACAGCGCTGTGGAACACAGGCTGGCGCTGTCTCAGGAAGTCGGGCAAACTTACAGTGACCCTCGGCAGCTGTACCCCTGGGTCCCCGCCCAAGAGAAAGGAAAACGTGTGTCTGCACAAACGCTTGTACGTGAATGCTCACGGCTACACGATCCGTGAAAACCAAGTGGAAACGACCAAGTATCTGTTAACTGAGAAACGGATACAACAGAACAGGGTCCGTCCGTACAAGGGGGTATTTATTATTCAGCCACAAAAAGGAATGAAGCCCTGACACCCACTGTCACGTGGACAGACCCTGAGGAAGTTACACTCGGTGACAGAAGCCAGATGCAAAAGTTATATGATTCCACTGGTATGAAATTTCTCGAAAAGGCAAATCTACAGGCAGGAGGCAGGATGGCTGCCCGGGGAAGGGTGGCAAATGGGCAGGGTCCCCGGGGGCTCAGAGACCTGGGCGCACAACTCTATGGACGTCCAAAGCCAGGCAGCTGCACGCTTACAAGGGGGTGAATTTGAGGGCACGCAAGTAGAGACACACAGATGTCTACCCGTGCGTCACCAATACCGTGACGAGGGAACAGAGGAAACTCCTCCTGTCGCTCACTGGGCCACCAGGCCCAGTGCCTCCTGCCACCGGGGTAACTTAGGTAAGATGGCCAGATGCTGCCACCGGCTGGGCTCACTTCTCCAGCACCCTGCAGGGGCCTCCAATGCCATTCCAGAAGGGATATCCGTCAGGACCCTGTCTACTATCCACCTAGCCGGTGACCCCAGAACAGGCCTGGGGTCCAGACACCAGAAGACTGTCCTGCAGAGTGAGCTGCGTCCACAGGAAGTGACGGCCAAGCGCACGCAGCATGGCAGGTGCCTGAGGGAAGGTGTGCCGCCACCGGCGGGAGTCACAAGAGAGCAGGGGCTACCACTGGAGGTACCCTGAGTGCCTGCTGAGCACGAGGCTCCCCTCTCCAGCGGGGCCACAGGAGGGGCCAAAGTCAGGGGTGGGCCATCTGAGCCCAGTCCCCGCCGAGACCTGAGCAGTGGGCACAGCGCCCAGGCTGCTCCCCACCAGTCACCCCAGAACTCCTGGGGAAGGGTACCCAGGTGACTCAATGGGCGGCCTCGGCGGAGAAACCTGGGCGGAGCCCAGTCGTGCCCGCAGCTGGCTTGGGCTGGCACGTGAAGGCCTGCCTGGGCAGGGGCACCACGGCAGGAGGAGCAGCAGAGCAAGCCCTGTACCTGGCAAGCAGACCACACAGTCCCTGTCCCAACTACACCAGCCAGCCAGGCCCAGACCCACGCTGCACGTGTGGGGGGAGGGCTGGCGCCCCAGGTTTTCTCCAAGAGCCTCTCAAGTCTCAGGCCTTGTGGGGGAAGCGACTTGCCAGAGAATTCTCAGAAACAGGACCCCCCCACCCCCCCGCCCTCTGCCCAGGAAGGGTCACTCTGACACAACAGCACTCCCGCCCCCTGGGCCCTCCCCTCCCCACCCTCTTACCTTCGGGCCCGGGGACGCGGGGACGGGTGCTGCCGGGTGACCAGGGCACCACCCCAGACAGGCCCCCCGGGGCCGCTCCTACACCAGCCGGCTGCTGCAGGGGGCCCAGGGTAAGGCGGTCCCCCGGGGAAGCCGTGGTCCGACTCGGTCTCGGTGGCCAGCGAGGAGGCGGAGCTCCCCATGGCCCCCGCGGTGGCGGCCGCGCTGAGACCCGGGCCTGGTCACACGCGGCCGGCAGCAGGTGAGGTGGAGCATGGAGGGAGGACAGCGCCCACGCCGGAGACAGGGCGGCCGGGCTGGTCAGTCACACGACAGAAATAAACACAGAGAGAATAAAGAGAAAGAGGAGAAACAGCATGACTCACGGGAATGAACCGCCAAAGCCTGGGGAGGCTCCCCGGGGCACAAGCGACCTCGGGGACCCAGGACCCCCAACCCGCCACCAGCGCCCCTGCTCTGCTCCTGACGACCGACCACAGCCCATCACCTGCCCCCGGGGGGGGGGGGGGGTTGGGCACGTGGTCTTCAGAGGGCCCCACTCTCAGGGAGAAAGAAGTCACAGGATCACGCTTTATTGTAGAGACAAGGCCTGAGGGGCATCAGGCGGAAAGCAGAGGAGCGAGGAAGTGTGCGCAGTGGAGCTGGGCAGCCCGAGGGACGGCCTTCGGGAGGGGGCACCAAGGACCCATGTGGCCTGGTAGAGGCAAGCAGACTCGATCCACCTGCTTCTGTGGAGCCTTCCTGAGGTGAGCCTCCCAGGCCAGATGGACCCCAAGGGCCCAGGAAGACAAGGGGACTCTGGCAGAGACGGCCTGCACTCAGGGGAGGCTGTCTGACGCCCCATGGGACGAGGGAGAGACCTCGAGGCTTGTTCCAAACAAGGCAAGTTCCAATGAGGCTTGGGGTCAAGGAGCCCAGCCCCCAGGGGGCCGGCGGCTGGGGTGGGACCGGGGGAGGCCTCTGTGCAGCGCAGGCCAGTGGGCGCCCAGGCTCTAGAGGGCCACGGGGACAAGGTACGTGGGTGGGGCCAGAGGCTCCCCAAGCCGAGAGTGACCAGCAGCACATACGCGGCTCTGGAGGCCAGGGCCGGGAGAAGTTTGGGTCCCCTGCCCCATGAGAGCTCCAGCCAGATCACCCGGGTCCTGTGCACAGCCTTGCCTTGGAGGGATGGGGACGTGGGTGGGACAGAGCAGCGCCAGCCCCCACCACTCGGGCCTCCCCACGGGGCACCGCCAGAGCAGATTCTGGGAGGCAGAGACCCCGTGGCCTGCAACACCGACACCATCCCGCCCCATCCATGAAGGAATGTCTGCGGGCACTGACCCACAGGGGCCGCACAAGACACAGATGCCCTTTCCAGTCGCCCGGCAGCCGTTTGAGGAAGGTAAAACACATGGAAGGACTCTGAAAGATGCATCTTATGTAACCCGACACGTCCTAACTGTCCCTGCGTCGGCGTGAAATTGAGGTAAAACCACGTGTGAGCTAGTGATACGATTCCAGGCGAGATCCTCGGACTCCGCTGTGATGGCGCCCCTTCGTGTGGACGAGACGAGCTCGAGTCAGACCCCGAACAATCAGAACAGCCCCCTGGACTCCAGTCCACGCGGGAGCCCCTCCTAGGAAGGGCCCGAGTATTTCTGACCCACCTTTCACAGCCAAATCCGGGGCAGAGGGGCCTGAGGTGGGGCCATATGCACTGGAGGGACCGCAGACGCTCAGGCTTGGCTCCAGGGCTGGGGGGGGGTCCCTGACCAAGAGCTCTGCCTGTGCCCCCCGGGAGAGCAGAGGGCCGGCGGGGGGGTGGACTGTGCCACCTGCCCTGAGTCAGTGCCAGCACCACACGCACCCGAGGCAGGCAGAGCTGAGGAGAAACCAGCCCCCAAGCAGAGTGAGGGTGTGGCCCCAGGCTTCCCAGGGGGATGTGACTCTGCCGGGAAGGAAGAGGTCTCAAGGGCCTCGCACAGGCTGGGCGTGCTGTCCGAAGCACCGAAGCACCGTCGAGGACCCACCGGCTCCTCAGTAAGGCCCAGAACAGGTCTTCGGCGGCAGGGCGGTGAACGCTTAGGCCTGTCCCGGTCGCTCAGGGAGCCCTGCACGTGGCTCCCTGAGCACCAGCCTCCTGACATGTCTTCGGGGAACTGGGACCCTTCAGGCCCCATCTGGGGTGGGCTATGTGGTAGCAGCCCAGCGTCTCCTGGGAGGGCAGAGGCAGCACAGGGTCCCTCTCCCCAGGGGCTCAAGACAAGGGGTGCCCTGCAAGGGGAAATGCTCCCCAGAGAGCAGCTGGCTCCAGAGGGCCTCTCTGGGACCACCAGGGAGGACGGCACCCTGCATCCCATCCCCCGTCTTGGCCCCACTGGGGGTAGTGACACCCCACGAAGGAGGGCCCTGGTAGAGTGAGGCCCCCTGGGGAATGGCCACCAGCCCCGTGCTAACCCGAGAGTGCCACCTGCGCGGGGTGACGTGCAGGAAATTCCGCCAGGGAGGCTGGTCAGTCCCGGACTCTCACGCTGGCTCCGCGCCAGAACAACCAGGCACGGGGACATTTCCACACCCTGTTCCACAGGCCCTGCCCCTTAAGACGAAACCCGGGGGAGGGCCTCCTGTGGGGCAGAGCACACCCCGACCCCAGGTGACGGGCATCACGCTGCCCTCCTCTCCTGCAGGGCCTGCTGGGTGGGCAAAGCCCTCACCCAGGCTAAAGAGTGGACACGGGCCACACATCCACACCTCCTGCATCTTCGCTCATTCAGCAAACACCTGTCAGGTGCCCGCGTGGGCCAGGCAAGCGACAACACTCAAACCCTGTGCGTGAAGGGCGCCCCTTCCGCTGCCGTGCCTTAGGACAAGCGCGATGAACATCTCGTCTCTGGGGGGAAGCCAGAGCGCACACGGTGGTGGCGCCAGACTCCTGCGACGCGCAAAGGGCAGCGTGCTTGGTTGGCAACGTGGCGCCGAGGGCAAAGCCCTGCCCGCAGCCTGACAAACCACCCGGGTCCCCTCGGCCTTGTTCGGGAGCCGCTGCCCTAGATTTAAACGGGGCAGCGGCCTAGATCCGGCCTCATGGAAGCCCGGAGATAGGGCTGCAGTCTCCGTTCTGAGGTGCTGACCAGCAGGGGCTGAGCGGCCTGTCCCCCAGCGGGGGGTGAGGCGTGCGCCTGGCAGGGCACGACCCGCCCAGAGGGACCAGCACAAGAAGGGCTAGATGAGGACTACTCCGTCCCCCCACCCACCTCCCCTGCCCCTGTGGGCCCTCTGAGAGGGTGAGCACTGAGACTTCAGCAGGCGCAGGGCGGGGAGGGTAGGGGTGGAGTGCTGAGGTGCAGGGGTCAGGTGAGCTGCTTCCGCCAAGTGAGAGTTCACCCAGGTGACACCCAGCAGGGGCCACCCACCCCGCAGGGGTCACCATGACTTGTAAACTGAGAAGCCTACGGGCAAGTAAAAGCCACGGTTGGGGGGGGGGGGTGAATACACAGTATGGGTCACACCCCAGGAGCCAATCGGGGTGTTTACGGCCCACTGTGTCCTGTGCTCCTGGGTCCCTTAGTCCCGTGTGACAACGACCCGGGTTCCACACAGCTGTATGCTGCCTAACGATGCCTCTTTCTGTATGCACACTCCTCGCCCAAGCCCCTCCCCACACACGCAGCACCACGACTATGTCCACGCTGCACATGCTCCCCGAGTTGTGCTAGTTCTCCCCGGGTGAGAAGGCGAACTTTGTGTCCCAGCTCCACAACACCCCCACCCAGGTGTCCCAGGGAGCAAGTCTACATGTACCTCCCAGTCCCGCAATAATGGTGAGAACCACAGCAACCCTGACAGGCCACCTGAGGTCAGCCCCAGGACAGGCCCACGGGGGTGGGCACAGGGGGAGCAGCCTGCTGGGGGGGCACGGGGGAGGGGGGCACAGGGAGGCATGGGGGGAGCAGCTTGCTGGGGGGGGGAGAATGGAGGGGGCACGGCGGGGAGCGGCCTGCTGGCAGGGGTGGAGGGACGTGGGGGAGCAGCCACCCTGCTGAAGCCCAGAATCGCACCCAGCAGACACGAAACCGGTCATTCAGCACCCCCACAGCCTGAGTGCAATCGGGCCGGACCCGCCCTGGGGAGAGCCAGACTTTGACCTCCCTGTACCCCAGGACTGACAGGACAGCACTCTCCCTCAAGGCCCATCCCGCCAGGGTGCCGGAGTCGGGGCTGGACCACCAGGCCAGTAGGGGTTCCCTGCAGCACGCCCTGATGCAAGGTGGCCCCGAGAGCCAAGCTCTCTCTGGGCAGGGCGAGGGGTTGCCTGCACTGCACACGAGCCCTGTGGCCCAGACGCACCCACAGCCCTTGGGACGGGGCCCTCCCAGCGCTTCAGGTGCCAGACCCTCCACGCAGAGGGAAGGCTCCGTGACAGCAGGCTTGCTGGCGGTACATCCACCCGGAGGGCACTCCCTTTCCTGGAAGGTTCTGGACTCTGGCCCTGGGCCTGCACACCCACCCCCAGGCTTATCAGCATGAGCCAGAGTCCACTCCGTCCAGGCTCTGCCTCTCACCCCGGGCCAGGGTCACACGAAGGCTGTCTTACCCTGGGCACGTGGGCCTGGATGAGGAACAACCCTCACTGTCCAGGCTGTATGCCGTCCGGACGGTTCCCTGAGGAAAACGTCCAGATGGGAGCCTGGTGGACACCTCATCCCTGAAGAAGCACTTGCAATTTTAGGGGCAGCGTCCAGAAAGGGTCTCAGAGGTCTCTATTTTTAAGTATGATCATGGAGTTGTCTCGACATATTTTTTAAAGAGTACTAGGGCCAAAAGTTGGGTCCTGCGCAGTCATAAATATGGGACATTGATTTATGTATTTATTTGTCATTGCAGCAAATTGATGGATTCCCCTGCTGTGCTAGACCCTGACGTGCCAGGGAGCAGGACAATGCTTCCAAGGTTGGTGGCTGAGGGACTAGGTCCCTTTAGAAGCTCCATCTGTCCCTTACCCAGAGAAGGCTAGGGGCTCCAGGACAGCTGCGTGGCTCACCAGCCCCTTGCTGCCTGCTTCAAGACCCCTCAACTCCATGGGCCAGCCAGGGTGGCAGATGGGGCTGTTGAAGATCCTGAGTCCTCAGGGGACAGGGGCTGCCAGAGAAAGGTGCCCAAGTGGGCAGGGCTCCAGGCCAGCAGCCTGCCAGCTACGGAGATTCACCTGGACTCAGACCCCAGCACCACCGGCCACTCTACCCACCGACGGGGCAACCGTGTGCAGCTCTGTGCTCCTTGGTACAGGATGACCGTGGTGGGGAGGGCACTGGCGGCCTGCTCGGTCCTTCAGGCCAGAAGGGCCCAGACTCCGCCTCGCTGTGGCCTCCTCCACCAGCCCTCTGTTGCCCTTAGGCAAACACAAGGCCGGTCTCCCCCACCTGCTTCGCAGGCCACTGTGCCCTGGGAGGTGATGTCACCAGCCTGCTGAGCTCAGAGAGCCAGGTGCAGGGTGAAGGTCGTGGGCCCCAAAAGGGTACCTAGCACTTCCTGTTACCAAACTTGAAAGGAACCATACTCTGTCCCAAACCCTTGCCCTCGGGACCAGGAGCTGCCGCCTGAGGGAACTACAGGATGGCGGTCACGCTCGTCGGCATTTCTGGACTTGTCCACATCAGTCAGGTCCTGGCGCCGGGGCACATGGAGCACCTCTGCTCGTCACAGGGAAACAGGCAGCCAGTAACCGGGAAGAGGAGAGGAGGCCCTCTCCAGACAGACGCACTCACGCACAGGGGTCTCGGGGCTGCCTGCACGGAGGGGAGCGGGGTCACTGAGCATCCTTGAGTCTGTGGAGGCTTACACCACCTCAGCTGTGCATCATGAGAAAGGGTACACATTCCAAAACGCTGTTGTCAGAGGAACAGGGACGTTCTCAGGGTCTCAGTTTCTTAGTTCACAGGTTCAATATTGTTTAATGTCAGATGATATGTTCTACAGGGAAAGAAAAAGCACCAGATGTACCCCCTCACTTGGGGCGCCTTCCTTGGCTAGGGAGGTCTGGTAGCCTCTGGCCTCACAGCCTGAAGCTCACTTTAAGGGAGGAAGAAGGTGAGTCGGGGAGTTGGGGAGCCGTGCAGCCTACCTAGGTCCCAGGAGCTCAGGCCTCCCTGCAGCCACTGTTCCCGAACGGCAGGGTTCCAGACCGTACCACCTCCCTGTTAAGTGGAGGGAGGGGACTATCAGGCCAGGGCAGACGGTCCTGGAGTTCAAGGTGAATTTAATTGCAAAGGGCAACGTTTTGGAGAAGTGTGGATGCTGGGAGATGGAGCTCCAGAACGAACCCCCTCCGCCTCAGGTCCGGGCTGTGACAGCAGGGGTGGGTAGGGGCTGCAGTGAAGGCCTCCTCTGGACAGACACACGTGACACCGCTGGGCAGCAGCTATCCACCCGCTCTCCTCCCTGACTACCTCACAGCACCGTCCAGGCACGTCCTTCAGCCTGGCCACCAGGGAGGTGGGGACAAAGCTCCCCTCAAGCATGCAGAAGCAAGAGAAACAGGGCACGGAACAGCCACCATGTGTCCCACTCCCATCTCCTGCAAATTCACCCCTGGTACCCAGACTAGTCCTTGTGGAAGGGACGGAGTCACTGACTTCCCGAGCGGCCCCTCCTGGGGTGTCTGTGCTGGGCCAGGACAGCCCTCTGTCCTCCCACAGCCCCCGGCCCCTAGCCCCCTGCACCCAGCCGGCCCTGTCCTGGCGGCATTCACACAGCTATCTGCCAAACCCCTACTCAGACCCTGCAGGGACCCACAGAATGATGGGGTGTGGCTGGGCAGGTCTCTAAGCTTGAGAGACGGAAGCAGCCCAACCTTCGTTCACAGAGGGTGGAAGCCAGCAAGGCCACTCTTAATCCCCCAAAACATTGTGGGGTGCCATTCTGTTCTCCCCTGGGAGGCCTGGAGCTACCTGCCAGCAAGCAGCTGGGGAGCAAGCAGCTCAGGGAGCACCTACTCGGTGTGCACAGGACACCGCTGAGCACCAAGGGCCCGCATGCGCACAAGGAGCCAGGGACAGGGCCCGAGAGGTGGAGTCGGAGCCCGGCACAGGCTTCCTGGGTGTTCTCGGCAGAGCAGGAAGGGAAGAAGGTGGGGGAGTCTGAATCCATGCCGAGGAGCTCTGCACAAGAGATTGGGCGACAGACACGATCACAGTCCTGCTCTGGGACATTCCCGGGGTGCTGGTGCTGAATAATGGGGTGCAGGGCGGGACCAGAGGAATGGAGCACTGAGGAGGTGCTGGCAGCCCAGGTAGGAGGGGAGAGCAGGACCAGGGCTGAGTGACCCCAGAGCTCGTTCCGGATGCCCGGAGCCAGAGTGTCCTTGCTTGGGACGCCGGCCCAGGCTTTGAAAATCTGATGAGGAAGCCACCCAAGGCACCCCATGCCTGTCCCCACTCTGACGTGGGCCTCTCACTGCAGCCTCACACTCCGGGGGAGAGCAGCAACCCAAGACATTCATGGACACACGTGACCAGTCACCAGGGCTTCCTGGTTCTTCAAAAAGCCTAACCAGTTTGTTTAACCACACCCTCCCGTGCCTGAGGTACATGGGGGGGGGGGGGTGTTAGGCAGAGGCTGCTCTGTGTCCAACAGCCACGAATGCAAGCCTGTGGGTGGCTACCCCCTGGGGCTCTTCACCCACCGTGGGTCCAGAAAAGATACCTGCGGTCTTCGAGGGATTTCAGGGCAGAATACTCTTTCCAACTGCCGCAAATGTAACAGGCCATGGAACCAGGAGGTACAAAGGCAGCCTCGCGGGCTGGAGACCTGGATGTGCAGCCCCCTGGGCCCCTTGGCCTCAGTCTGCTCGTCTGAAAGCAGGACTTACCAGGGAGCCACCCGGGACAGGGGCCCGGAGAGCTGGGTGAAGGGCAGGGGACCCAGAGCAAAGACGCAGGACCCGAGATCGGAGGTCCCAGCCTGGCAGTGTTATGGCTGAGCCCTGGACTCAGCAGGGCTTAAACCTGGCTCTCGGGAGGTCACGAGGTCACCGGCCCGTCGGCCCAGAATCAACTCAGAGAGATTTTAGAGGCGGAAGGGAGGGGAGAGAAGTGCTCCTTCTGGGAGCAGAAAGTAAGATGTGCCCGACCCGAGGCCAGGCTGAGTGTGGCCCCCTGCCTGTCTGGGGCCCTCTTTCTGTGAGTCAGGCCAGGGAAACTCTCTGCTCACATCTGAGAAAGTCAGAAGTGGAGGGATGCAGTGACTTCCCCTTCCTGCTCTAGCCCAGTCTCTGGGGGGACGGAGGGGGTCACGGACATGGCACAGCCCACTAGACCTGGCCGACGAGGGGCTCAGGGAGGAGTGCAGGCTCAGCTGGGCCTGTCTGCCCTCCCAGGCCTGGTGGCCCAGGAGCCCTGTCTCCTGCAGTCCGGTCACAAACTCTCCTGCATGAAGCGCCCCTCCCCCCAACTCCCGTCCCCGCGCGCCCCCGGGCCACCCAGTCAGGGCCACTTGACCACACAAGGGTTCACTGGTCAGTATGAGAAGGGGTGGCCAGCAGCCTGGCAAACGTTCTCAGGGGCCACCCCCTGTAACTTCCCTGTCTCCGGAGAGCCAAACCAAGAGAAAGAGGAAGTGTGGGGTGGCCGGAGGGCGCCGCCCCCGGGGAAGTGCCCGGAGACGCGCTGTGGGCAGGGATGCGGGGGGGCAGCAGGGGGCACATCCCCTAATGCAAGCGGGATCAGGACAGGCCTGGAAGATAAGGGCACTCAAGGGCAGCAGGGGCTGAGGCCGCTTCCAGCGTCCGCAGCACCCCGGGGCTGGTCTCCCAGTGACCCAGATGACCCAGGTCCGCGCGCGCTCCCCTCTCAGGCGGCGCCCCCAGCCCTGCTCGGGCTCCGGCCAGCGCTCGGAAGGCGCCACCCGCCGGGCCCGGGCTCCGGCGGGGGTCCAGGCCGCGCCCCCGACCCAGCCCGGCCCGGCCCGGCCGGACTCACCTCCGCAACCTGGCGACGCCTCCTCAGTCCCCGCGGCCCGGACGGCGCGGCCCCAGGCCTGCTCGCCGGCGCCGTCCGATCCACAACTTCTGCCGCCGGCCTCCCGCGCTGAGCGGCGGAGCAACCGCGCGGCCGGCCCGGCCCCGACCCGGCCCGCGTCCGGCGCCCGCCCTACGCCGCCTCCGTAGCGTAGCGCCCGGCCGGGGCCCCGCGGCTACGGCGCGCCCGGGGCGCACGCGGCGCTGTGAATCGCGCGAGCGGACTACCGCTCCCACAGGGCCGCGCGGCACCGCCAGGACGGAAGCTCGGGGAGGTGGCCGGTGCGCGACGCAGGCCGGGAGTTGTAGTCCTCGGGTGTTGGCCAACAGCCGCTGCGACCGTCTCCGTCCAGGGGCCCGCCGACTTCCCGGGCCTCCCCGCCCGCCAGCACCGCTGGAGAATGCCAAGACCCGCGCCACGGGCGGCGCTGCGTGTCGGGTCTGGCTCGGAGTGACGGAAGGAAACCTTCCAGGAGAGGACTGCGCTGCTGCTCCCAGAATGCCCTGAGCTGGAGGAAGGGGCGGGACTTCCACCCCGCCGGTCTCTGAACTTCAGGCTATGCGTTGCAGGCCCAGGTGTGGTGCTGTGGTTGCTTCCGCGGCTGTCTGGAGGAGCGCCCGACTAGGCCCTGGTCCCTCCGTCTCCATGGGGCCCGCAGACCTCCGTGGCGCCCTCCCAGGGTCTCCCCAGCCCTCTTACCTCCCCTCCTCCCATCCGCCGCAATTCTCTTTGCAACTTGTCTGCTTCCGCGGGTCCTCTCAAGGCTTCGTGGTCAAAAGCTCCAGTTTTGGTGGGACCGACCTGGGTGGAGACACGGCCTGGGCACTTACAGCGTGACTTGGTCACATTACTTCTGTGAGCCTCGGTTTCCTTCTCGGTGAAGGGGGACGAAGTGAGATACCACCCACGGCGCGCTCAGGCTAGTGCCTGACAGGAAGACCCCTAAACCTGGGAAGCCAGTGTTGCTCCACAGGGGCCTCTAAACACACCCGCCCCGCTGCCGCCACCACCATTCACAAAAGAGCTTCCTAGGTCCAGTCTCGACCGTTGAGTTCCCTTTGGACAGCTTGAGGTCACCCAACCAGAGGTCACGAAACTGGAGGCCCCTATGCCGCCTAGATGTTCGGAGGCAGCAGAACATGCAGTAAAATGTTCACTTGCGGCCGAAGCACAAGGGAGGCTGTGGAATGGGGAGCCAGGATGCTGAGGGCAGAGCCCTAAAGACTCGTCGTGTTCAGGGGGCACTTGGGGAACCTGAGGAGGCACTGGTCATGCAAGAGACGAGAAAAACCAGGCATGTCGGCTAAGAGATTCAGGAAGAGTACTTGGCTGTGGCTCAATTCTGCCTCCAGATAGGGTAGAGTTGGGTTTTGTTTTGTTTTGTGTTTTGTTTTGGGAGAGACATAGCGTTTGGGGGGGGGGGGGTGGAATCCCAAGCAGGCTCTGCAGTGTCAGTGAGGGGCCCAGTGTGGGGCTCAAACTCACAAATCCGCACCTAAATCAAGAGTCGGACGCTTAACAGACTGAGCCATCCAGGTGTCACACTTAGAATTTAAGTGGAAGCTTGGTTTGTTTCAGTGTCCAGAAAATCTAAGCTAACCTCAGTAGGACCTTCAGGGACAGAGCTCAGTATTCCCAGGAGACCAAGCCCCAGGAAAACCTCTCTCTGACTCTCCACATGCTGCAGCCGGGATGGTGCCCCTTCCTGAGTTCTCTAAGCAGCAAGCTTGTGACTTGCCTGTCCCTAGCTTCCTCCCCCGCATGACGGCTGTGGAATCACAGAAGACAGTCAAGGGCCGAACTCCACAGGTCCCCTTCCCTCCCCTGCCCCTTCCAAAGCACACTGCCTGGGGTGGCTGTGTTTCAACTGGTATCATGTAACTTCCCAACGAGATAAGCAACTGAAATCGAGATTCCTGTCAGCTCACTGCAGAGTTTTTCAGAGCCAGGCCATACACCAGGGGCGGTGGGGGGGTGGGAGCGGTTAAGGAGAGAGGAGCATTCCTGCCCCTCCCAGCAAGGGGCCAGGGCCTGTTGTCAAGGGGGAGGAAGCCCAGTCACTACAAGTGGGCCTCAGGAGGAGTTTTCAGGACTGTGGAGTAGCTGTGTGTCCAAGGTTAAGGGGAGGGAGCTGGAGAAGGGTTGGGAAGGGCCGAACACAAAGAGCCCTGTGTATCGGTGGGAGGCGTTGGCTCAAGCATCCCTGTGCAGATCCCACGTGTGCCCATGCTGTTCTTGGCTTTGGGACACAGCAGTAGACGACATACCCAAAGACCTTCACGGAATGGAGATTCTAGCGGGATTCGGGCACAGGGACCCTCAGTGGTGGTACGCACATGCTGGACCAGGGGCAAGTGGGCCACGTGCAGGATGACAGTCTGCGTCCTCACTGCCCTCCTCACTGCCACCCACACAGGATCCAGGGCTCCCAGGCCTGACCCTGGTGACCCTTTGGAGTCCGGCTGCTGCAGCCCCAGCTGGAGAGGAGTCCTGGGGCCCCTGCTCACCACAGGCCAGACCGTGTCCCCTCCCCATGGCCCTCAGGTTATTGGCCCGGTGGGCCAGCACACCTGGGTTCAAGCCCGTTTGGTGCCTTGCTGGGTGGTTGGGGGTGGGGTCTTTGGTCTTCCCTGGACCTGTCTTTCAGTTTTGTGACTGGCATGCAGGTAGCTTAGTGCGAGGGATGTGGTAAATGCACGGTTTGCCGCTCCTGTGGATACCTGGGCTGGGGAATCGAGTTGGGGGGGTTTGGCCAACAACCCCCACTTCAAATTAGATTTAGTCACTTGCCCATAGAACCTTCTCACTGTCCTTCCCGACTACGGTGGCACTTGAGCTCTCCTCCTCAGCCTGGGCACCCAGCCTGAACTTCTTCCAGATATTCAAGCCAAATCCTGTCGGGACCTATGCTTCCCCTGTGCTTTCAGTTTGGGTATACTGTGTGACCCAACCCCCCGCCCCAGGCCTGTTCTTTATCCGATTACATGTCCCATGGGGACACTGAGGAGCCCCAGATCTGCGATGCAACCCCTCAGCCCAGCTTATACTCTGGCTGTGTCCTCCCATGAACACCCATGGTCCCCAAAGCCCCATCACATGGCCCCGCCCCAGGAGGGACCCTTGGCTGAGCTCCGCTGGGGGTCCAGACTGGAGGTGCAACCCTGGGGCCTCCAGGAAGGGCCAGCTTGACCAGAAGGTCTCCTGCTGTCTGAGCTCACGTGGCGCAAAGCCTCCAACCCCCAAATACATTGGGGGACCAGGCGAGGCCCATGGCACCCCCACCCAGCCCTCAGACCCCACGGAGGAAGAAGCCGGCCTCAGTGGGTATAGACAGCTTTAATCTTCGGTGAGAGCGTCCTGGCCTTGCCCTCTAGTATCCAGGTCACCACTGCTCTGCCTGAAAAGTCTTTCTCAAGGGGAAGGAAAGAGGGTCACTGTGCAAGTCCACACCTAGGTGTGTGCATGAAACATCTCCCTGCAACTCATATTTACAGCTACGGTACCGTTGGGTGATGGACAGAAACAGATCCAAGTCTGTGTCACGGGGGCAGGGCTGGGCACGGAAAGCAGAGTTCCAGTATTTATTATCATACATATATATATATATATATATTTCATGTGTATACACAGATAGTTTTCTCTCTTGGAAGTATTAAAAAATTGATCAACCTTCAATCTATAAAAAATACCTACTCTACATGATAGAAAAATCTCTCCTCCAAGTTTACACTGATTTACACCCAAGGCTTTCCCCAAAATGTACAATACGAGGCAACATCTTAAATCTTAGTGTAGAAGGTGGGCCACACGGAGGATGGAGGGACACAGGGCAACGCACACACACACGCGCACACACACACACGCCCTCACATACGCACTTGCACGCAGCAGTGGCCAGTCTGTGTGTGGGGTCTTGACCCACCTGGAGCACCCAGAGGCTCCTGGACAGTGCTCAGGCGCAGGGTGGGGGCAGGCCCAGCAGCCCCCATGGTGGTGCAGTGCCTGGTGGTGGTGGCACAGAGCCAGGCAATGGCTTCCTTGAAGGAACCCACAAGCTGCCAGGAGGGCCTTGCTCTCTGCTCCGGGTCTATGTACTTACAGAACCCGCACCACCCAGCCTCCTCCAAAATGCAGCTTGGGGAAGGATGGCCACTTCAGCGACTTCAAACTCCCAGAGGAAACGTGGTGCCAGACATGTGGACTCTGGCCTGGGAGACTGGGACTTCACCCAGAGCAGCTGAGACGTGCTCAGGGAGGGGAGGGCTCCAGGAGGCCGGGGACCACACCCATGGGGAAGCAGTTTCTCACCACGATGCTGCCACACCTGGAGTCAGAGGGGCCCTGAGACCCACCCTGTGCAGGGAGCATGCTCCATGTGGTGGGACTCTCAAGTCCTGATTTTGGAGCAGAGGCTCGGCCCCAGCCCCGTTACCGCAGCAAGGGTTTGGGGCATGGGGACAGCTGCGTGGCCAGCTGCAGAGCCCCTGGGTCTGAAGCTGGACTGCGGTGCCCTCTCTGGATGGGTGGCTGGGCAGAGCAGCTCAAGAGTCACAGCCCCAGGAAAGCCGGGGTCCTGTAGCTCCTGGCCAGAGCCTGATGTGCACCACCTTGCCTGACAGTCCTTCCCACGCCACCACGTCTGGTGAGAGGGTCCTGGGGCCTCTGTGTCATCCAGGTGAGGGCCCCTGAGCAGATGCAGATGGCAGTGTCCCGGTGGGGACGTGTCCTTCCTTTCTTCCCTGACAAGTAGGGCAGCAGAGAGGTGTGCCACATGAGAGGGAGCTCGCAGAGGGGTTCGCCTGAGCCGTGCTCCCCACATCTCTGCAGAGAGCAGGCCCAGCCCCACCCTCTCCTGCGTGGGCCCTGGCCCTGGAGCTCCTGTTCCTCTTCCCTGTGCAGACCCTTCTATGCACCCCAGCCCAGCCGCTTGTCTCGGCTGTGTGTACACCGTGGCCATCTCCTGGGTGCGGGTGGGGTCCTGGGCCCACCGAGCTGGGCCTTCTTGCCTCTACTTGACCTCCAGGATGGATGGGTTGGTCTCCATGATGGCCACGATGATCCGGTCAATGTAGTCCTGCAGGCGGAAGTTGATCTCCTCCTGCTTCTGAATCGCATCCATGAGCTGTGGGAAGAGCAGCGGTCAGTGCTGGGTTGGTGCACAGACTGTGGCACATCCCGGTGGCCGGGCCTGGATGGGCCTTACCTCATCTCGGGAAACGGAGCTGATCTCCGCAGCCAGGGACTCTGAGAAGGACGTGGAGAAGAGGTTCTTGGCACCCTGGATGCTCAGGTTGATGATCTGCCCATTGAGCTCATCATTCTGCTCCTTCAGGTTACGGTTATCCTGAATAGGGGACACGACAGGGTCGCTCCTGGGGCGGGGGGCCCCCACTAGTGGCTGAGCCCGTACGGGGAGTGGCTGGAGCGGCCTCTGGCTCGGGCACCAGCTCCCTGCGTGCCCCCTGCCCCATGCTGGGATCCTGGAAGCTTCTGCAGGGATACAGGGGTGTGGCTGCCCGCACCTGCTTCAACCTGCGGACTTCCTGCTCCAGCTCGCTCTCGCGGGTGCGGCTGTTGTACTCCTGCAGACCCATGCTGCTGCCCCGGCCCCTCCTCTGCTCGGCCTCCAGCTTGAAGAGCTGCAGGTGCTCCAGCTGCTTGCGCAGGTCCTCGATCAACTGCAGGCAACCACAGGGTGAGCAGGCCTTCGGGCACCCGAGGCAGCAAGTGCCAGCTCAGCCCTCAGCTTCAGAACCTCTGGGTCAGTCTGAGCGCCACGTCCGAGTGGGAGGACAATGCCAGCCACGCTTCCCAAACACCACCTCACGCCCAGCACCACATGGCCGCCGGCTGCAGGTCTCAGGATGTGGAGGGCACAGGCACGGACCCCACGCAGGGAAGCAGGTCCCACCCCTACCGGGTGCCACGCTCACCTCCTGGGTTGCCTCCTTGTCCCTCTGGAACTGGTGCCTCTCGTGGCTCAGCCTGTCCCCCAGCTTCCTCCTGTTCTCCTGCTCATCACTGAGCCGCAGGGATAACTCTTCCATCTCATCCAGCAACTTCTGCTTCTCCTGTGGAAATAAGCCTGCCTGCTGCCCCAACCACACAGCTTTCCCGAGTCTTCCGTGGCCCCCGGGCTCAGCCCACAATGGCTGCGTCTCAGCCATCCCATCACCCGGGCATGGTGCTCCTGGGGCAGTGCTGACCCCGAGCACCGCGCCTGCAGGTGTGCCTGGGGTGCTCTTGGCGCAGGGTGTCTGCACAGGCCACAGACACTGTTCCTCAGGCGAGGCAGGGCAGAAAGGATCCATGCAAGAGCAGGATCTGACCCACGGCTGCCCAGAGGGAATAGTTCAGGGGAGTCAGAGCCCAGGTGGTCTTAGATGTTCTCCGGGTTCGGAGCTTCCCAGGGGACATGTGACCGGGAGGGGAGAGGAGGGGAGGAGAGGCTTCTCGAGTGAACAGCTGCAGGACAGGGCACGAGGGGTCCAGCTGGAGTCAGCCCCTGGAGGACATCATCCCTGGATTCGGACCACGGGTTAATCTAAACTGAACTCTTGGATCCGTGAGAAAGCTGGGAAGCCAGGCGGGGACCGAGCTGTCCTTGTCCTCACCATATGGGGCCGGTGGGCCCAGGGTAACAGCTTGCGCTACGGAGCAGCATAGCTTCCTGGCCTCTGGTCACACCCCGTGGCTGGCCGTGTGGCTGCCTCGCTTCAGAGGACCCATGAGGTGCAGAGGGTGGCAGGCCCGTGAGCCGGCCTGGCTGACCGTGTATCCACGTGTGACAGCGCTGGCCTCCACCCACTCTGTGCTCCCCACTGACCGCTCACCTCCTCCAAGCGCTCAATGTTGGCCTTCAGACACGGCGTGCAGGACCTTAGCTCTCCGTTCTCCTCATCTAGCTGCTGCAGCCTGGGACACAAGAACAAAGCTGGGACTTCAACCCAGGAAACGTGGCTCCTTGGGGCAAGGGAGACCCAGTGTCTTGGCAGCCCTGCCAGGAGCTGCCTAGGGAGCCACAGAGGCCTCCTCAGATGCTCCGACCCTACGTACCACTCAAGTGCTCTGGGCCCAAGCTTTCCCTTACGCTGGGATAGTTATTAAATACACTTGGGGGGTCAGGGGCTCAGTCGATGGAGCACCCGAATTTGGGTCATCATCTCACAGTTCACGAGTTCAAGCTCCCATGTCTGGCTCTGTGCTGACAGCTCAGAGCCTGGAGCCTGCTTCTGATTCTGTGTCTCCCTCTCTCTCTGCCCCTCCCCCACTTGTGCTCCGCCTCTCTCTCTCTCTCTCTCAAAATTAAACAAACATTAAAAAAAATACCCTTGGGGTTGGGGATACTTTGGGGTTTACAGAAAAGTTGCAGACATGGCGTGGAGTCCCTGTGGGCCTGGCCAGTACTGCTTCCTGCATGGCATCTGCCCGTCATGTGGTCACGTGGCGCCTTTACCACAGCCCTGCGGGGTATACTAGTCATCAAACCATGGACTTCATGTCATCTCCCAATCGTGCCCTCCAGTCTCTGGGCCACACTGCACACGCTGCCTCGTCTGCTTTGTCCCCTGGGGTCTGTGGCAGTCTCCCGGCCTTTCCTGACTTTTCGTGGCCTTGACAGTTCTGAGCAGTTCTGGTCACTTATTTGGTAGTGTCCCTCACGCTGGGTTGATCTGGTGTTTCCCGTGATGAGACGGGTCATTGGGGGGGAGGTGCCCTTCTCGTCACCAGATCGGGTGTCTGAGTCCTCACGACTCCCCACAGGTGATGCTGACCTGGATCGCCTGGTGAAGGTGTGTTTCCGGGTGT
The DNA here is from genome assembly GCF_027475565.1 of Acinonyx jubatus. NCBI lineage: Eukaryota > Metazoa > Chordata > Mammalia > Carnivora > Felidae > Acinonyx > Acinonyx jubatus. The sequence goes on along the minus strand of NC_069398.1, from coordinate 36,820,626 downwards.
GTCCTGTGTCGGGTGCATTTTCCCGTCCCTTCTCTGTCCTCTGGAAGCCGGAATCTGGGCCCGGCTGAACCCAGAGCAGCACCCCACTGTGTCTACATGCCAGGGGGCCTCGTGTCCAGGTGGCTGGCACAGCCCTGCAGGCAGCCCCTCCTGCACCCCTACTCTTAAAAACGCACAGGAGCTCTTCTCCAGTAAAGTCCAAAGCACCCCAGCATTAGGAGTGGGGGAGGGACACTCGGGCTGCAGAGCCTGGAAACCCGCTCATCTAGTTACACCTGCTGTGTCCCGAATTCGGGAAGTGGCTCCGGCTCAGCTATGAAATGAGCCATCAGATGCCCTCGCCCTCTCTGACCTTGGGGAGGACCTCTGGGGAGCTCTCAGATGGCCTGTTCAAGCATTTCTCCGCTGACGGACACGCGGGCTCTCTCTCCCCAATGCTGTAAGACCCCCCGCTCACAGAGACAACCATACACGTGTGCCGCCATGTCCGGCCTATACCCCGCGTGGTGGCTGCTGCTGCTCCCGGGCCTTGACAGGCTGTCTCATGCAGGGCGTGCAAACCCACGCTGTTTTCCCCACTTTTCCTGACTCTTCAAAGGTTCCTACCTCCGGAGCAGCACAAAGGCACTGCGTCAAGTTGTCTGCAAGAGGCCTGGAGTTCTGACTAGGAGAACCCCAACTAGAGACGGACTCAGAAGGACATCCACGTAGGGTCAGTCTTTGAATTGTGACACTGAGCACTTCTACAGCTTTCCTCACGCGGGCTTTCCCTTTCTCTAACATCGGCTTTATTCTAAGACACCGGATGTGCTGGGAGGGGCAGCCACCGGGGCTGCACGCCCCACCTGGCCTGCAGGCTCTCCACCTCGATGCTGCGCTCCCGTTCCATCCTGCACACGAGCTCCCGGTGCCTCCGCGCCTCCTCCAGCGCCATCTCACAGGCTCTCAGCTCCTGCTCCTTCAGCTGCTCCTCAAGGGCATTGGCTCTGTGAAGGCGAAGAGAAGGAGGGGCAGCAGAGAAAGAGAGACGACCCCACCCCCCAACAGCTCTGGTCAAGGATGGTTCTGAAGGAGGGGTCGTATCCCCCAGACAGCCTCGGCCTCCCATGCCCGCACCCGGGGCCTCGAGATGGTGGCAAAGTTGTGACAGCAGGGACGGTCTCCAGCGCTCTCGGGAAGCTCGCTCGGCCTGTGGCCAGGAGACCCTCCCAGGGGCACAAGCCCACCAGGTGTCCGCCCCCGGGAGCACCCTGCACGGACACTGTAGGCTGAGCACCCAGGTCACCCATGGGAGAGGCACGGGTGGGTGTTAGCAGTAACCTGAGACAAAGGAAACGTGCACATGGGGGCCCTGACCCCGGCACCTTCCCAGACCACCATGCCCACGTGCAGGAAGCAGGGAATGCCCATCCCAGAGAGAAGGGCTCGGGGCCCTGCCCATGGAGCCCACATCCACAAGCTGTCGATGCACACAGGGCTTCTCAACCTCCTTGGGGTGCCTCACACGTAAGAGTGAACGGAGAGCCCAAGATCACCAGACACCATGGGAAAGGTGTTGACACAAAGTGGCCAAAGCAAACAGAGAAAAAGGACCTCATGCAGGAGAAAGCCCTATAACCCAGGCCTCAGAGCAAAGACACTGCTTCCAGGAAACAGGAACAGGACACCAGAAGGGAATTTACAAAGTGATTCTCAGAAATTAAAAACATGAGAAGAAAAAATTTTAAATTCAACAGGAGAGCTGAAGAAAAAAAACAAGGATATTAGAATTTTAAAAGACGGAAATGACAAAGAGAATAGAAAAGTAAAGAAAATGAGAAAGTCCAGAAGGTCTAACGTTAGATTAACAGAAGTTCAGACGAATAAGAAAATGGAACAAGCCGTGCAGAGAAATAATTCTAGAAACCTTCCCAAAGCGGAGGCACAGCTTCCAGATTTAAAGGCTGGAAACCACGTGCCAGCACAGGAAATGAGACCCTTCCGGCATCCAGGCAGAGAACTCAGACCCCACAGAGGGCAGGAAGAACAGGAGCGCCAGGCTTGCAGTCACAGTGTGGTCAGAAGGCCCAGAGCCTGCCTGCCAGGTCCCGGGGACCCCTGCTTTGGAACAACTCCAGACCCAGTCACACTGGCAGCGGACACGCACGTTGCAGACACACGAGCCCTCACAGAACCTGCTTCTCTCCGCCCGCCCCAGGTGATCATCCGGGGTGGTGATCCAGAAAGTACGAAGCTGAGCACCAGAACCTGCATGGGGTGGGGTCGCTGGGATGGCGGGAAAGGCAGCAGAAGCATGCTGTTTTTAGGAGAGCTCAGTCAACACCTAAAGAAATACCACAGGTTTGGACGTGGCAAGCCCCGGGGCACAGCACGTGGACTTTCCACTCCATACGTGGATAACTGATAAGTGTCATCAGATCAAATGAAGCCTCACCGGTCAGCTTGAGAAATGAGTGCGGTGGCCCATCCATGTCCCTCTGGACGCGAACAAGGAGGGAGAACACGCGCCTCCAGAGATGTGGCAGATGCTCTGTGCAGCACTGGAACCAAGCCCCTCCACGAGCGTGCTGACCCCACCCAGCTCTGCAGCAAGGCCACGGGCAGACCCTCCCGTGAGAGCCTGGAAGGCGTGCAGCTGCCTAGCCCAGGCCCTCGACTACATAGGGAACCTGTTTCTACTGTTAAAGTGACATACGGAGTATGCGTGCAGTAACACGACTCGTTCTAATTCTCAGCATCCAAAGAGGAGACCGGAGGACGGGTGGGGAAGGTCAGTGCCTTCCAGGATGAACATATCACGGCAGGGGCCAAGCATCCCCTGGAGCCGTGAGTGCACGTGGGCCTGTGTCCTGCCATCGGGAACACTCACAACACCTACTCAGAGGAGCCTGAGATCACAGAATGTGTGGCAGAGCCAGGCTCAGGCCTGGGCCCAGGTCCAGGCCGCCCGGTGAGGAAAGAGCCTCCAGCCTTCCCCCTGTCTCCAGGGCCTCCCCACACTGTCTCGTCCCCACAATTCCGTTTGTGTCCCCGTGACACCCAGCTGCATGCAGGCACAGCCCAGGAAGCTGACGCTCCTGAGCCAAACCCATGCTGCAGGAGACACGTCTTCCCTTATACTGGGTGTGAGGCTACATGGCAGGAGTGGTTCCAAAATGCAGACAAAACAACGGTGGGGGAGGTCAGCACGGATGCCCAGCTGAGCCAGACTGTGCATCCCGTCTGCCGGTGGCTCCCGCTCTCCTCCCATCCCTGCAAGAGCCCGCGTGCTCCAGGGTGGGTCCAGCTCCCCAGTGCAGGAGCTCTGGAGGCCCTACCCTTCCTGGCCCCACTGGCTGGCTCTGACAATGGCCTGTGCCTCAGTGTCCTCGCCTGCGAGATGGCACATTAGGTGGCATCTGCCTCACAGGACACGGTAGAGGGGACGATACGGGTGTACCAAGCACAGCAACAGTCACAGAGCAGCAAGCCCATCTCCAGGCATATCTGGGCCAGGACAGGTTCTCGGAAACAGGGACACACATCGGGGACCCTACCAGAGAGTTCCATGACTCTCCACATGCGACCTCTGCCTCTGCCAGCCTCTCCTGGACACCCTGCGCAGGCAGCTTGGGTGCTGGCTGCCATACTTCTGAGACGTGAGCTGGTGCCTCCCTTTGGTCTCCCCTGGGGCCGGACACACGCCGGGGGCGGGGGCAGCACTAAGTGGGAACCGCGCTCGGGAGGCCGCTGGCACCATCCCCTGACCTGGATCCCGGTGGCTGGTGGAGGGGCACTTCCACGTGTGAGCCACATCGTGGCAGCAAGGGGGTTGCGGGGTCACACGCGGACAGGCAGCCAGGGCCACGGACGCCCTCCTCACCTGTGCACGAGCTGGAGGTTCTCCTGCCGCAGCCGGCTGTGCTGCTCCCCGCTGGCAGCCGTGTCCTTCTCCAGCTCCGACACTCGTTTCTCCAGGAAGACGACCTCGGGAGTGACATAGGGGCTTCAGAATCAGGAGGCGGTGTCCACTGGGTGGGACCGAGGTCCGTCCAGCTCATGGAGGAAGCAAGCAGGGACCCGGGAAGAGCTGCGGGTATTGTGCCACTCCTCCTCATTTCTGGCTGAGCTGGCCCTTGAGAAACCTGGGGTCGCTTCCACAGCATGGCTGTCCTGCCCCAAGGAACCCCCCACACGGACTCTCTGGGAACTCTGACTCCACACGTTGTCTGGCTCTGTGGTCACCACCCTGAAACCTCGAGCACCCCCAGATTCTGCCTCCAGGAGCCAGGGGAACAGAGTCCCTGCGCGTCGGTGCAGCCAGATGGGCCCAAAGACAGATACGGCTGACAACCGGCCTCTCCATGCACAACGGGAAACGCTCCTTCCACTGCACAGTCACTGGGGCCTCTGATGAGGCTGGCACCCCCCCACCCCAGCATGGCCTGCATCCCAAGGCGGCAGCACCGTCGCATGTCCTCAGACCTGGCTGTGCCATCTGCAGGTGGTCCAGGGCCTACCTTATCAGCAATGTCCTCTTCCATGCCCTCCACAGGGTCTGGGGCAGGGTCCTGTAGGGCCTCCACCGTCAGGGCCCCTGACTGGTGCAAGTACCTGTGGAGAAGAAACAATAGCCCAGTCCAGAAAAGGTCCTTTAGCAGAGCACAGCAAGGAAAAGTCACTAGCTCTATAAACATGAGCATCTGTTGGGCTGAACACCAGAAGCCAGCACCACGGGCCCAGGCTTCCACCAAAGGGGGTCCCGGCAGGACACAGCCACCCAAGGGCCACAGGATAGCCCCGCTGCTCTTTGGAACCTGACGTCCTGGCCGCCTTCCTGGGAAGCTAATGGATGAGGGTACTTTGTCCTCAGGTAATAAAACACGACTTCATTCCTCTCTCTGATATGAACTAATCTCCTCTCGGCCACAGGCCCGTGAAACATTAATTCGGGATCATACCTTCTGCATGCGGCATCACCCACATGCACTCTTGCTACCTGGTTTTCAAACACACTCCTTACGTGGCAGTAACAGCAAGAGACCAGGGGTCTCTTTCAGGGCCGCACGTGGAGTTTCTCCCGGGGTCAAGCTTGGGAAGACGCGCAGACGCAAGCACCCCTGCGGGCGCAGACGCAAGCACCCCTGCGGGCACAGCCCCGCACTGTGGACCACGCCAGGTGGACCTGCAGAAGCGCCCTCAGTACCCTCAGAGGCCCTCCTTCGTTCCCCAGCCACTGGCGCCCTAGCAGGTGCTCAGCAAACTATGTTCACAGTCACCCCAGAGGCAGTCTCACTGGGTGACACTGTATCAGCTTAATTTACCTGCACTTAAAACTCTCAACCATTTGCACAGAGTCCCGGCAGCAAGTCTACCCACGCTGACCCAGGCTCCAAACTCAGTAGCCTGATGCTCAGAGCTGTGTGGCCTTGAGAAAGCCACTTACCTCTCTGAGCCTTACTCTCCTATAAAATGGGGATCACGAGCTATTATGAGGTGTAAATGAGGTTGTATAAATAAACAGCTCCTTTTAAGGACACAACACAGGATAAGAATTCAATAAAATGCTATTAAAAACTACACTGAAGATTTCTACGTTATCAAAGGCATGAAATTCTATTTCGTTTTTAGCACTTACTGAGCTGATACATTCCTTAAATCTGTTTCCAGATATGTTCTAAGGGGAACACAAAAGGAGGACATCTTCACCCCTGGGGATAAGAAGTCCAGCGGAGGTGTCCTGGGTGGGACACTGAGCACCTTTCTGTGGATTTCATCTGATTCCCTGAAGGGTGCTAAACCCAAAGGGCCATCCTGTTTTTGTCCAACTGCTGTGTTTAAATACCCCTCCATGACTTTGGCCCCAACATGGGTTCCTAATATGTGGCCTCACCGTGTGGCCCCTTTAGGCCTTGTTTATCTAAATCCACCACCACGCAGGAGACCCACCAGGAGAGGGCGGCTGTGGGAGATGCCTGATGCACCCCAAGGGTGCCTTCTGTGCATGGCAGCCGTCAGCCCTATGGCCATCCCGCTGGTGCTGCCCCGTCCTGAGGTCGGCTGTGCTGTGTGCGGGTTCCTCTGGGTCCTTGTATGCACACTGACCCCAGAACCACTTCCATCTAGGCCAGGCACACAGCCAGGTCTCAGAGGCCAGAGCTGGAGGTTCCAAACCACACGGTCCAGTGCCACATGCAAAGGGTTGAGACAATGTGAACAGCGAAAGCACCTGTGACTGAGTTTTCCTTTGAATTCTAGTGGTGGTTTGAAGCGTAAAATGGCAGATTAAAATCGTGTGTGCGTGTGTGCGTCTGCGTGTGTAGACTGTAAATATGCTGTTTGTGAACCAAACTATAAACAGTCGCAGACTAGACTTTTTCATACCAAGTGGTATCTGTGAAGGAAAGATCAAATTCTCGGAGGGTATTTCAAAGGAGCAGGCAGAGAGAGACTAAGAGCTGAGGTAGCACGGGCCCAGGGACCCCAGGGCCTGTCCACATCCTGGATGCAGGAGGCTGGGGGGGAGAGCTTTTACCTTCTTTCCTGTCACCATCTGTAGGCCGTCTGGGGTGGAACATGGTGGGGAGGAGGAAAGCAATGGCAAACTTGTAACAAACGTGTAGTTTGGACTACACGTTATGTTCCCTGGAGTCTCGATGCTCCTCTACAAGGGGGTTGGTGAGAACAAGTGCAGAAAAGGGTTGACAACCTTCACCTCTGCTTCCGCTAAACCCCTAAGACACTAGAAAAAGAAACACAGGAGGTTCCCACGCCAAGGGCAAAGAAGAGACTAGGCCGTACCAGAGAAAAGGTGCCCACGCTGGAAGTGGGTAGGAGGGCTGCGGCCAGCCAGGGAGGCGCTGGCAGCCGGCCCGTCCCTCTGGAGAACCCAGGGAGGCCCAGCACCTGAGACCACACAGGAGTGGCTCCAAACCACACCCTTACAGAGGAGGAGAGCCGCACACACGGGCCCAACACAGATCCCCTTCCGGGACACCAGCCGGCCCGAGGCCTATCCACACCACACGTGGGCCAGAGGCCACCTGCCAGCTGTAAGCAACCACAGCAGCACGGACAGCAGCAGCCCCAGTTGTGAGGGAAAAGTCTCTAGAAAGACGGCCCGGACCAGGACATGGGGAAGAGACACGGAGAAAACGCTGTGGCTGTCCCAGGAGGAACCAGAGCAGAGGCACACGGGGCAGCAAGGAGGTTCCAGAGGGAGGATGGGGGATGGATGAAGCTATCCAACAGCCTAAGAAAGGTCCACGGGACCAAGGGGTGGAGACTCCCAGACCTAAACGGTCTATCATTCTGTCCAGCATAATTAATAGGAAGGACTCATGAGACTTATCACAAAGTTTCTAAACTTCAGGGATAGAGAAAACACCTGAAAATTCAGCTTCCAGGGAGAAAGCTGCGAAGAAAACGTGAAAGCCTCAGGGCCCTGGCAGCAGCCCTAGCGCTGGGAGGTACTGGGCGGTGTGTGCACAGCTCCTCAGAGGAGGGGCTCCCAACCTCAAATTCTGTATGAAGTCACACACGGGAGTCAAGTATCCAGCAAGGTCTCAAAAATGTATCTCCTGGACACCTCTTTTCTAAAGAAGCTACAAGATATGCCGAACAAAAAACACGTAGATAAAAGAAGGGAGACGGGTTCAGGGAGCAGCATGACCCCAGCCCTGAAACACACACTTAGCGCAGGCTGGGGACCACAGTGCTACCGCCCACAGCCGTGGTGCCCATGCAGAGGGCAGAGGCCCTAGCTGGGCAGGGGGGGCAGGGGTGCGGCGAGAAGGTGAGGCAAGTGGCAATATCACAGCCATCACTGAGTCCAGAAGCGGCGACTGTCGGAGAAAGGAAGTAAATGAGCATTCCATGGCTTCCTGTGAGAAACGCTGGCATCAGACAAGCCCGGTGAAAACTGGTGAGCCAGTCCTGGGGGGCACAGGGTACTTGTGCGTGCTGCCACCTCTTACGCAGGAAGCCGACAGGCAGACCCAAAGCTGGGAGGTGGAGAAATGGCCACAAGAGTGTGTTCTTCAGAAACTTGGCATTTGGCTCGCCTCCACCCTCTTCTCACCTTGGAGAGCCAGCGTGGGCGTGAAGGGCAGAGCATCTGAAGGAGGCCGACCCAGACCAGGACTCCGCCACGACCCTCGCGGATAACACCGTGGGCTACCTTACAGCAGACATGACACGTGGGGATGCCAAGGGCCGCCTGAGGACATTTCTGAGAAGACTTGGTAAGATGGGCACAATGCCGGAAGCTTTCAGCACAGACCTCCCTGTCACAAACCAGGGTCTGATCGTGGCGTGGCGGTGGAAACTGGTTTCAGAACCCATCCCCAAGAATTATGTTCAGTCCCAAACCATGAGAGGTGACTTCCAAAAGTTTTAAAAACTTATCTTGGAAGATACTATTTTCTAAACACGTTTTAAAGAGCTATGATTAATGATACATTTCTGAACATCTCCGTAAATAACCAAGGGTCTCCTACCTTGCCACCTTCCTGCTGGAGAGCCGCTTCGCTGGACTGTGCAAAATCAAAATAAACAGGAAAATCGTGTCAGAGAACAGGGAGGAAGGGGAGGAAACAGGAAATTCAGGCTGAAGAGATACGGGGATGGGGCATGTTCACAAGCATGCAGCACCCGCCGAGACCAGCGCCATACACAGAAAGGCCTGCTCAGCAAAACATTCAGGGACACAGGGGACAGTCCCAGGGCCTCGCCAAGTCACGTTTTCCCACTCCCAGAGGTCCCAGATGGAGCCTCGACCAGACCTTAGCTCCGAGGCCGAGCCCAGCACCACACCCACCGGTGGGCTGCACGAGTGCCACGTGCCAAACGCTTACCCTCCAATCACTTGGCCGTCAGAGGCCCCACATGAAATGTGACGTAAGCCTGTTTGTGACAGCAAAGTTCGGACTGGAACTTTAACTCAGGCACTGAAACCTCATGTGCCTGGGCAGTGATCTGGAAGCCCTTCCCACTGCCGCCTTGGGACCCATCGTCCGGCTGACAGAATCCTCTGAGGTGGCAAAAAAGGCCAAACTTACCTTACCTCTCATTTCTGAAGTCCGAGTTTTATTTTCAAATGTAACTGCTAAGCTACCGGCCTCAGCCCACGAGAAGATACACGCCCTCTTCCAACACAAGGACAACCCTCGTCTCCCACGCCAGGAACCAGACCCATGGCGTCTCCCTTCAGCTTGCTCGTCCGAGACACGCCTGCGATTCCGCACAGTTCGGGCAGAAAAACCTGCACTGTGTCAGTTACCAATTTACGGCCGCCCACTTCCAGACTCTTCCTCCCCACTTACTCTGTGGAAAAGGATCGGGGCGGTTTTCCCAGTCTTCCTTTGCCGTGCTCTGCCAGCAGAGGGTGCTGCAGAGGGCCCTCGTGGGAGGGTCCCCATGTGTCCTCGGCTACACCTAGCTTCTGAGAGACACTGGTGGGGCTCACCCCAGATCCTGCCTGGCAGCTTCCCCAGGGGCCAGAGCCTCCCCGGGCAGTTCTGTCATGGAGCGCCTCCGGTACAGGCCGGAGGGCAGATTTCCATCAACTTCTAGAAGGTAAATTCCCAGCAAATTCCACTGGTGTGCCGTCAGGGTGACACCCGCCGCCTGGCCTCTTCACAGCTGCTGTTCCCGCGGGGCCCTCATCGCTCCATCCCTTTGGGGCTACTCACTCATCACACTCCTCACGCCCACTCCTGTGTGTCCCCTCTCCTGGCAGGGCCCCGACTCACACCACATATGTCACCCTAATATCCTGGGGACTTCCTGAGGCTGATGGGACAAGACAGACTCGGTTTACTTATTCAGGGGCTGCACTGCCAGTCCAGTTTTGAGGTTTATAATTTGTAAACAGACCTTATTACTCTTAACTTCTTCTTAGTATTCTTCTTAATTTCTACAAAATGAATTGTTTTCATACAGGCTGTAAGTACCTGGAAAGTATGATCACTGTGGGCACATTCCGAGGTTCACTGGGTAGAAAATATAAATGACATCAAAGCTTCCAAACACAGTTGGGACTAAATCACCTTTCATCATCCACAAACCATAACCGAATACATTTATTTTGAGAATTTCTTGGAAACCAACAAGCAAGATTTAGATCTCCTTAACTTCAGTGTTCAGGACAACTTTCCTGACAGTTGTGTCTTGATGAGAATAACAATTTTAATGGCACATGAACCCACCTTGGTAGGGTCTTTCTCAGGGAATGGCTCAGACTGGACAGAAGGCCCCACTGGACTTGCCGGCCACACTTAGCCACATCCCAGACTCCCTCTCTCAAAAGCGGACCCTAAGAGAGGCGACCCTGGCCGTTATGCGGCAGGTTCTCAACACGGCAAAAGATCACTTCTGCATCAAAAGTCTTCAGAAATGAGAGATGAGACACGTCTTCATGCTTACTCTCAAGAACAGAGATGGCATTCCTGTACTCAAACCCACTTAGCAGGACAGCAGTCTCCATTTGGGAAAGACAGGTGACCCCGCACCAGTCGGGTGGAGGGACCTTCCCGGAGCACTGAACACCCAGCTAACCACATACAAGAAAAGAAGACTAGTTTTCCCTACGGAAGAGCCCAGTGGGTCTTTGAAATCCCTAGTTGCCACAGTTCCCCCAAGTCTCCCTGGAAGGCTAGGTTCTCATCGGTACTGCTGGGACCTCCTCCCAGACTCCCCTGAGGCTTCTGACTGGCCACAAAGAATCTTCTCCACCCAACTGGGCATTTGCTGGATTGCAGTCTGTGTGGTGAGTACTGCACAGAACGTAAGAAAAAGGGGTGAAGACATCAGATGTCCTGAGCTGGAACTGGAGGCCGGTCAGGAGCACAGCAGGGCTCTCAGCCACGGGGACCCACCAGGAAGACCGAGCTGCCCTGGGCTGAGGCCCTAAGGGGACAGGCTCCTCAAGACAGAGGAGGAATTTTTAGAAGACTACTCCAGGGGCGCCTGGGTGGCTCAGTCGGTTAAGCGTCTGACTTCAGCTCAGGTCATGATCTCGCGGTCCGTGAGTTCAAGCCCCGCGTCAGGCTCTGGGCTGATGGCTCAGAGCCTGGAGACTGCTTCCGATTCTGTGTCTCCCTCTCTCTCTGCCCCTTCCCTGCTCATGCTCTGTCTCTCTCTGTCTCAAAAATAAATTAAAAAAACGTTAAAAAAAAAAAAAAAAAAAGACCACTCTAAACAGGCTGAAGCTGTCAGGATGGCTTGCCCTTCTGCCACATTTTATGTAACCTCCCACCAGCCATGTCCCCTCTTTTTCAGACAGCCACTTGAGACTGCCGCCTGGGAGCCCACACCGCTGACCAGCACAAACCATCCCTTCCTGCCCAGTGTGAGAGCTCTTTGTGGGTCACTCACCAACTCTGCTGGCCTGGGGCCTAAATCAACAATATGCTCCATGGACATCAATATGGGCAAGCTACTCAAACATGTTTTCTTTAACTGGAGGGTGTGAAGTTGTGGGGATCCAGCAAAAGGAACGGTCTCCTTCTGGAGCTCCAACCTGAGTAGGGCTGGGTACAGATGGCTGAGAGGGAGGCTAACACTCTGACACAAACCAGAACTGGGAGACGGGGAGGAGGGACAGACCGGGGATGACCAAGGCCAGGGAGCAGCAGGCACATGCTGGGTCCCGGCTGCTTATTTTAAAAACAGGGTAGCAAAGTTGGCACCCTGGGTGTAGAGATTACTTAAAAATAAAAATCTTAAGGGCACTTGGGTGGCTCGGTCGGTTCAGCATCTGACTCGTGACTTCAGCTCAGGTCATGATCTCATGGTTTGTGGGTTCAAGCCCCACACAGGCTCTGTGCTGGCAGTGTGGAGCCTGCTTGGGATTCTCTCTCCCCCTCTCTCTGCCTCTCTCCTGCTTGAGTGCATGTGCTCACTCTCTCTCACAATAAACTAACAAACATTTTTAAAAATATATTTAAAAAAATAAAAAAACTTTAAAGAAACAACATATAGAGGAAAAAAAACCCCAACAACATAAAGTAATAAGTTCAAGGAAGAGCTCACGGGATGTAAACATATACTCCTGAAAGCTGTTACGAATGTGTTTTTTTTAAAGACCAAATCTCACTTTAAATTTCCCAAAGCTCTTTCATGTGACTCCCAGTTATAGATACCTTTTAGTAAAATGAAACATGTATCTCTTTCCGGGTGCAGACTCTCTTTCCTAGGTTGGGTTCCCTCTCCCAGGACACACAGCATGGGAAGGGAGTCTCCTCCCTTGGGAACAGAAGCAGTGGCTCAGGCTGCAGCACACACCCAGGGTGGCACATGCACAGGGCGAGGAGGGCAGACGCTCAGCACATGCAGGGTTGGGGTGGGGGGGGAGGCAGGGGAGGGGTCCTGCCTCCGGGCTGCGGTTCAGCCCAGACCGAGAGAGCAGCGCCTCCAGCCAGACCCACTAGCAGGAGCTGTGGGTAACTGCAGTCTCCCTCCCACTTGAACAGAGCAAGGCCAGGCACTAGTCAGTTACCTATTCTTTTCAAGATCGTTCAGGCGAGCAGAAAGATCCTCAAGGCGGTTGATTTGTTTGTGGCACTGGCTACAGTAAAACTCAAAAGCCTCATCAGTGAGGATGCTGTGCAGCTTTGCGGCAAGCGGATCAGTGCTAGAAAGACGAGAAGTGTCAGTTCAGAAGACAGCGAGGACCCGTCAGGTTATCTGTGACCCCACAGAGGGGCTGGACAAAAGCACTGTGTCAGGCTATGGAACATTCTGGCTCTTGCTTTTAGACTGCTGTGAGCCCACCTCCCTCAAGCATCACCTCTAGGACCGGTGACACACACCAGCTGGCCACACATCTGCTCCTTCCTGGTCAGGTGCTCAGAGGAAATAGGTAGCCCATGGGCTTCATTGTAAAACACAAACTCTTCTTTAACAAGAAGCGAAATGACTGGAGATGCTGCTGCCTTGTCCTTTGTCAAAAACACACCAGTGTGAGAGCAAAGCACACGTCTCCAGGTGGGGCTTAACTTACTGTACTGCAGCTCCTTTACTCGCTGCTCTAAAGCCCACCAGTGTCAGAATTATGCATGGATGATGATCACCAACACAATTCTGTCATTTTTAAGGCCTTCATTAAAAACTCAGGATTCAGGGGCACCTAGGTAGCTCCAGTAGGTTGAGCGTCTGAGTCTTGACTTTGGCTCAGGTCATGATGCCACGGTCCTAAGACTGAGCATCGGGCTCTGTGCTGAGCATGGAGCCTGCTTGGGGTTCTCTCTCCCTCTCTCTGTGCTCCCGCCCTGTACATGCACCCGCTCTCTTTCTCAAAAATAAATTAATTGGCTAAATAAAATAACTCAAGATTCTGTTTTCCTCCCTGTGATCTAATTTAAATGGACTTTCAGAGCACTGGCGGGACACCCACTACAGGAAGATGAAAGCAGGAAGGCAGTGATGTCCTTGAGACATTAGGACCTGCTGGCTTTTGGAAGCTGGTTTGGAAGTTCCACGTGAAGACAGGTTGAAGGGAAATATTAGTGGTAGCGCAGAAGTTACACCTGAGACAGAAAATAGTGAAAAGGCTGGCTGGGAGGCACAGATGAGCAGACCAGAAAGACTCCCCAACTAGACAGACACGGGGTTAGCAGCGTCCAGTCCTTGGCCTCTGCCTCACACCACCACGAACACGCACGTGGAAAGAAAAGCTGCTAAAACCACGGACATATTTCGCTCACACCAACTCCCAGAGGCTCGCCACAGAGGCCCTCTCCCGGGCCGCAGGTCCTCTGGGCCAGGGCAACGGTCTCGGCAAAAGAAGGGCCTCACGGTTGCAGGTTCAGAGATACTCGGCTTCCGCTGTCGGCAAATAGAGAGGGTTTGAGGAACCTGGCGCCAAGCGGATCCGCGACTGGCGCAGAGCAGCCGCTGAGCCAGGCAGGACCTCGCCGGCACAGGCAGGCACGTCCTCAGATGGGCCAGTCACCAGCAAAAGACTGCCAGGTCCACAGGCCCCTTGTTTGGACACACGCAGAGCCCTAAGAGAAAGGTGGGCTGGAGAGGATCTACTCCATGAGCGAAGGTCTCACCCTTTAGACCTAGCACCTCGGCCTACTCATGCAGAAATGTTCCAGACAATTTGGGCATGAATCCAAAGAATCACTTGCGATGTTAAAGCCCCCGCAGAGGCTGATCAAAGGGTACAAACGTGCAGCTGCAAGAGGAGTAAGGTCTAAGGCTCGAACGTAGAACGTGGTAACTACACGGTATCATGTACTTGAAATCGCTGAGTAGACCGTAAATGTTCTCTCTCACACGCACGTGTACGCACGGATACATACACGTATGTTCTCACACACATGTACACGCAGACACACAGGTGTTTTCTCTCACACGCGTACACACACGTTCTCTCACACGTGCACACAGATATATAATGTACATGTGGTCTCTCTCACATGTGTACACACATGTACATGTTCCCACACGTGTACACGCGATGGTCTTCCACACGTGTGTACACGTGGACACGCATACACGCTCTCTCGCGCGTGTATGCCAATACATGCATACATGTTCTCTCACATACGCACACGTGGTCTCACACATGTGTGCACGGAAACACACACATGGTCTCACATGTGTTCATACGGATAGTCACACATTCATGTTCTCCCACATATGTGCATACATGCACACATGTTCTCTGGCATACATGCATGCACACGTTCCCTCACACGCGTGCACACACACACATATGCCAGGGCAGTGCAGGGCTGCATTACCTGGGGGTGAGGAAAGCGGGGTCTCTGCAGTCATGCTCCCCATTGCAGAGGGTCTCCAGGGACAGCTCTGCCTCACTGCCCTCACCATAGTCCTCAAAATGCTCCTCGCCACCTATCACCGTGACGACGGACTGGCTGTGCAGGTGGGATCTGCAAAGGCAACACAAAAGCAGCGCACTGTGACTGGTGGCTCCAGAACCGATGTTGTGATGGCACCTTCCAGCAGAGATGTGCTACTAGCCACAGGCTTGGGTTCAAACATTGTAGTAGCCACATTAGAAAGAAATAAATGAACAGGTGAGATTGATTTTAACAACATATTTTAACATATCCCAAATATCATCATTTCAGAAGCAAGACTCTTTATTCTTTATTCTGTAACAACTATTGGAAACCGGGAGTTCACCATACACTTCAGCGCGTCTCCTGCAAATGCACCTGTGCCCCTACCAGCAGCTGCTGTCTTCACACAGCTGCTGGAGAGTGTGCGCGCAGACGTCTGCTGGGATGTGGAGTTCAGAACAGCAGGATTCCAAGCAGGGAAGGTGAAGGGTTTGCTAGCACCCAACCTTCTGAGAGAGAGGTCACTCCTGCACACCCGCTTTCCAGAGCTTCCAGAGCACTAGGTGCCCTGGCACCGCCGGAGGCTGGCAGAAGCTGAGCCAGTGCTGGGAGGCCCAGCGCTTCACCAGGGACGACAGGAAACAGCTGTGGCTCCACCAGCACCTCCACCAGGGTTGGATTAAGCTCATCACCACTAACGGGCACACGAATCTGAGAGCTGCCCCTTTCCAAAGGGGAAAGGGGCCTCGGGGAACCAAGTGAGGGTCTCACAGGCAGAGTCAGGGACAGAAATGGGTCCCTGTGCACGCCCCCAAGACCATCACGGCTGCTCAACCCTCGGAGCACGCGCCCACTGCCCACCCAGAAATGCACGTGCCCACAGAGCAGTCCTGAAGCCACTCAGAACAAATCCCGTGGTCTTACACACACTCGCTTTCAGGAACAAGGAAACCTGAGTAAACTGAGATGGGGACGATCTCACTTCTCATCATCCTGAGGCATATACATAAATGCATTGAAATTCAGATACGTGGACAGAGATACTATATTCAAAGACTGAAGATCTGACAATGTGAAGATGTTGATTCTCCCCAAATTCATCTATAATGAACACAACCCTAACCCAAATCCCAGCGAATGCCTCTGTCCTGAAACCAACAAGCTGATTCTAAAACCCACATGGAAAGGCCAAAGGGCCAAAAAGCACCAACACAGCCTTGCAGCCTTGAAGAACAAGGCTGGAGGACTTACACAGACAGTGCAATCTACAACACGCTGGGGTCCAAGACTATGTGGTACTGATCTGAGAATGGACAGAACAGAGTGCACGGTCCAGACACAGCTCCACACACTCAGCCACCTCACCTCGCAGGACCAAGGTGACACCAGACAGTGAGGGAAGGAGGAATCTTTTCAAAACTGAGGCTGAATCGAATGGATACCCATTTGGGAGATGACCCCTATCTCACACCACACACAAAAAGTCAGTTATGGGGAGATTACAGATCTGAACACAGAGGTGAAACAAAGTAAACATCATAGTTGTGTGAAGTAAGCAAAGATTTCTTTTTTTTTTTTTTAATGTTTGTTTTGAGAGAGAGACAGAGAACGAGCACGAATGTAATGGGGGAGGGGCAGAGAGGGAGACACAGACTCCAAAGCAGGCTCCAGGCTCCGAGCTGTCAGCAAGAACCCAACGTGGGGCTTAAATCCAGGAACCATGAGATCATGACCCGAGCCAAAGTCAGACACTTAACTGACTGAACCACCAGGCGCCTCAGTAAGCAAAGGTTTTTAGAACAATACAGAGGTGCTAGCCACAAAATAGGAATGGATGAACTGGGCCACAGTAAGATTAAAAACACATGTTCCTCAAAGACACTAGCAGGAAAGTGCAAAGGCAACCTACAGAGTAGGAAACACATCCCTGTTATACACATCCCAGAGAAAGCACTCATATCTAAAATATATACAGAATTCCTACAAATCAGTAAGAAAAAGACAACCCAACAGATCAGGAGAAGCCAAATCCCATCCATGGCCTGTTTCGGGAAAGTAGGAATGGGACACAGACACGAGCTGTGCCACTTTCCACTTCACAGCAGAACTTGGCTGCTGAGACTATACAGCTTGCAAACCAGAAAGTATTTATTATCTGGCCTTTTACAGAAAAAGTTTGCAGATCCCTGCAATAAATAAGTGGGGCAAAAGACTTGAACAAGCACTTCACAAAAAAGGATCTTCACCAAATGGGCATTAAACGCAAGAAAAGGCACTCACCAAGGAAATGCGACTAAGAATATCCCACACCAACACTGAGCTCCGTGCCCTCTGGAGAAGGAACATGAGAAAGCAGCGCAGCCCAGGCGCTGTGGAGGACGGGGAGTGACCAGAGCCCCGCAGGTGGCTGGCAGGCGGGTAACTACGAGAAGCCCCATCTGTACCTGTGAGGACTGCAGTTGGTGGGGGAGCCTCACAGCCCAACACGCACATGCAGCACTGTCCCACTCCTGGGTACAAACAGGCCACGAGACACGTGGTGTTTATAGGAACTTTGTTCACAGAACCAAAGCTGTAAACCCGACCCAAATGGCCACCAACAATGAATTAAAATAAAAAGCTGCAGCACATTCATACAGCGGAAAACTCTAGTAATAATGAAAACAAGTAACTGACAACTATACAAAAATTTGGATGAACCGCAACAGCCACAACATGAAGCAAAAGCAGCCAGGTGTAACAAGGCTACAATCCTGTGTGGTTACTTTTTTAAGTTTATTTATTTATTTTGAGAGAGAGTGTGTGCACACATGAGTAGGAGAGGGGAAGAGAGAGAGGGAGAGAGAAAATCCCCAGCAGGCTCTGCACGGTCAGCATGGAGCCCAATGCGGGGCTTGACCCCATGGACTGTGAGAGTAAGACCTGAGCAGAAATCAAGAATGAGCCACCCAGGCGCCACTGGGTAGTTACTCTTCCTAAGCGCCAGGCAGAGGGCGCCTGTGAGGCTGCTGGCGGGTCCGTATACCTATGACGGCTGCACTCACAGGCCAGTATGCCATACTTCAGTTAAAGAGAAAAAAAACAAAAACTCTGTGAGGGCCAAACAAAAAGTGAAATCAAATAAAACAGGCAAAACAAAATAAAACCAAACCACTTCCAAAGCAGCTAAGTATGATGGCTTCCCACGCAGCAGAGGCAAACTGCCACCCAGAACCTGTCGGACCCTGCCCTCTCCCCTCGCTGGTCTTCAATCACAGGGGGACGCCTGGAGCAGGGGCGGGGAGGGCGGAAAACAGATCTGGGCAGGGGTGCAATAAAGACAAGTGGGTTCTAAGATCCTGCTGGGAGATGTGCCCTGAATATGGTGTCCTGCCCTGGTTTCTAAGAACTTGGGTGAGAAATCCAGGATCAGGTTTCTCTCTACAGCCAAGGAAGTTGTGCAACATGTCTAGCCAGGGTCATCTGCGGCCAGCAGGAGGAGCACCTCCAGGCAGGGAGGTCCGTGGGGGCTGGGAGCCGGCTCAGGGCCACAACGAGCATGGGCTCATCCCACAATGACTGCATAGCTCTCTGACACCAACCCGTCCACAAACCCAATCTGCCCTTCGGGCACAGCCACTCGGTTGGTGTCTTGCAACCAATGCTTGTGCTGTGCAGGGGCAGGGTACTGACCTCCCTGGGAGCAGTAGCAAGGCGCCGTGGCCAGGCTCCTCCATGGCGTCCAGGCACTCGGAGGGCACAGCTGAGCCACCGGCGCTGTCGGCATCCCCTTCGGCTTGCAGCTCAGGGTGCACCAGGGTGCTTGTGTCCTCGTCAGTGAAGGTCTCACACTCACTGTAGGTGCTCTCGGAACCCATGTATGCGCTGTCTGTCACCTCGTTGGCCTAGGAGAGAGCGCCAAGGGTCAGTCCCACACCCCGAAATGGTCACATGTCAGTAAACCCCGACGCTCCACACAGTGCTCTGCTGCAGGCATCGAAGAGACAGCGTGGAGAGACAGCCTCAGGCAGGGCCCCCAAAGCACCTCTGAGCAGAAACGTTAGCTTACAAAAGAATCCAATATTTTTGAAAACTGAAACATAGCACATGTTCCAAAGCAGAGTAAGTACTAAAGCAATTTTGAAAGTTAGTTGTAGAGGTTACCCAAAACAGGAGGTATCCAACACCACAGGATTAAGTGTGAGTGGAACCACCCATATGGCTACCAGCACTGAAATTATTTCTATCCAAAGAACAGTATAAGAACATACGTTTTTCAATTAAAAAGTCACCATCAATATGTGTTATGTATGTTCAGGTTACTGCTTTGAAATTCAAGTATGTGGTCTAACCTCAAAATTCTAACCCATCAATTATTTAACCAACCCACTGTGTTCACTGGTTAAAGATCTTTCCACAGACCCTACCTTTATTTCCACTCTTATGGACCCAGCACCCAGCACAGGGTCCGGCAGCGCAAATGACTTAAATCCAAAGAACTATTCAACAGGCCATTTTCAATCTATAACCTCAGCTGTAATTCCAATGCAAGTGCATTGGCTAGGGAAAGGAGCCAACATTTCAGGCTCAAAAGAATCTGAGGTTAACCACTTGCAAACAAGTGAGATTCCAGAAAAGGAGTTGGAAGAAAGTGCATTCTGTCCAGTTGCTCTGGTGTCACAAGGGGACAGTGTGCTCAGATGTGCCTGGTAACAAAAAGCCCCCCATCCTCCACTAGCTTTGAGGGCCTCTCCTGGCTGCATTCCCGGGGTGCCTTGTCCCATCGAAGAGGCGTGAAGGGCCCAGGTCGAGCTGGCAAGAGCCGAGCATGCCAATGACAGGCCAGGGTCCATCCGTGGCCAGCCCATCCACCAGCCCAATGCCCCTGCACTGGGGTCCCAACCACTCTGAGTCCTGTCAAGTGGGACTGGGATTAAGAGACCACACAGGCAGGTACAGAAACTTGGAGGACTGTGGGGCCCACGAATCCCTGGGGAGGCAGAATCCCTGCCCAATGTCTGTAAGGCCAGAATGAAACAGAATGATGTGAGAGCAGGCACTCATTGACGTTACCTCGTTACCTATGTTTCCAAAGGAAAACCAAATCTTCCTTGGAATCTAAGGCAACTAAGGAACTCCTAAAAAGCACTCACTTCAAAACCTGAAACCAGGAAATCCCTTTCAGAGGCATGGCCTCTAATACTGTTTAACATCACCATCAATGAGCAGGTACCACTTTCTGCCAGGCTCAGGGCTGGCTCTTTGCTCCACGGATGGGCAGCATGGGCAGAGACGGGCAGGGTGAGCTAGGCAGGCTCCTCAAAGTCGGGGCTGGCCCGCAGGGTAGGCACAACAGAGCAGGCACAAAATTCACAGCCAATTCCTGGCTTCTGCTGAGGGGTGGCTGCTGGTTTACTGCCCAGGTGACACCGCACACTCACAAAGGGGCGGCTGCCCGAGAATCACCCAATGGCGGGAGGAAGACCTCCCCCACCCCCTAGACTTCAAACAACAACAAAGACCAGTGTTGGCTATTAGTATCCAGACGAAAACTCCTAAAAGAAAACACTTCCTCATCTGGAAAACAGTCCCATGCAGCCCTGCTCACCTTGACTACTTAGTCCTCACACCTGGGAAGCCAGCAAGACCCACACCCTCCAATCCCCACCAAACAGGTCCATCAAGGGGCCCCCAGACACTGACTGGGGACCCTGAGATGATTTCCTAGACGGAACAGGAAACAGGACTTAACTCCTGAGGTCAGCTTTTAAAAAAACCAACGAACCAGCACCTCTGAAAAGCATGACGCTCCTCTCTGGCCCTCATGGACTCCGTGCCCTCGACGGGCAGCTCAGCGTGTGGCAGGGGGCTGAGGGCCCTCTCCCCAAGATGGTCCTGTCTGGCCCGCATGGACCCCCTGCCTTCGACGGGCAGCTTAGCGTGTGCCAGGGGGCTGAGGGCCCTTTCCCCACAATGCTCCTCTCTGGCCCACATGGACCCCGAGCCCTCGATGGGCAGCTCAGCGTGAGCTGAGGACCCCCAGGAAGGGAAGGAGGGTCCAGGCATTCGGGCCTGTCTCTTCTGTGTGCAAGGAGCCCACCCGAATCGCACAAGTGAGGCTGGGGCTGTGGCCTAAACCATCCCTGGGGCTTGGCCAGGACAGTTGTGGGTGCAAGTCCCTGTCCACGGACACAGAAACAAGGAGGCAAAGGCGTCACAAAGCGGCCCGCCGCAGGCTGGGCATGGAACTCTGCTCTAGGGAACTCACTCACCTTTTAAACAGGTAGGGCAGGGCAGGGCGAATGTTCCCCTCCACCCTCCACTCCTCGTTCCTCAAGCAAAGCCATTCCTCCGACACAGAAGGAGAGTCAAAGAGATGAGCCCTGTTTCCCATTTCACTGAAGGCTTCATGTCTGCACTTACACTCCAAATTATAAATAAATAGTGTCCCGGAGGAGGTCGGGTCCTGGAGTGTCAGGCACCCGCTGGGGGTGCTGAGCTGCAAATAGCCTCTTACCTGGCGGTCAGAGCCCCAGGGCACAGGAGCTGCGTGTTCTACACCTCCTCACCCCCTGAGGGTCAACTTTTACGATTCAAGAATGCCCTGAAAAAAATCCCAGCAAGCCAGGCAGTTTTCCAGAGTAGCAAGGTAAGCATCTGTCTTTTCAGAGAAGCAGGCAGAGCTCACCTCGGGGCGGGGGGCAGTCTAAAGACACGGGACAAGCTCACAGACTTGCCCCATCAGCTCAAATTTGCTACCACAAGGGACCCAACTTTGCCCGGAAGCACACAAATCTATGCTATCCACTTTCAGAGTACTTATAAACTCACAGGCTGGGACGAACTCACTTGAAAATCAAGTGCACCTGGACAGCTGTGCCACACGCTAGCAATGATGTCACCGGTTACAAGGAAGCAGGGTTCAGAGCCACCGGCGAGGGGCTCCCATGTGGCCAACACTGCCCAGGGTCTTCACTGTCCAGGTCATGGCCCCTCTGTGGGACGGTGACTGACTGTTTCTGTGACCTGCGGGCGCTAGCCCGGGCAGCCTCAGTGGGCTCCACGCACCAGCCCCAGGAAGGGCGTGCTCTCCGAAACAGATGCCCTCCCCGCAGAAAATACTCAGAATTCCTCCCACAGAAATACTGGGGACATCTGTCCAGATCAGTCACTAGCTTCGTTCGACTAACCTTGCGGCCTTCCTATCTGCAAGTGGTGCTGGCGTTTCAGCAAAACCTTCGTGCTCCCCTGAAGGTAACGATGAAGCCTCGGAAAAAAGTTTAACCTGCTCCCAGACACGCTCCATTAAGCGTCCTGCTGTGCTGACTGACTGGGGGAAGGGGGACAAAGTTCAAGAAGTGTCCTTGTTGGGTTTTTAACAGTCACTCCTCAAAACAGTGGCTTTTGTTCTTGACTTTCAAACCTCTGTTGTAACAGTTTACAGAAAAGGCACGGTCGCCATCATTTTATTAAGGCAGCTCTTTCCTCTAGGGGCCTTGGTAGGAGGAGGGAGGGACAGAGAAGGCACAGCAGGGACAGTTCTTATCATTTCTGTTTGTGCCAGTTCTCTGACCCTCCCATGGTCATGGCCCTTCCAGAAACCCTGGGGGCAGAGCTCCACACCCCCCTCCAGCACGCTGCAGGGCCTGGGGCACTATTCCCTGCATGCCTGCCTCGTCCCCTCCCTTCCCCTCCCCTCCCCTCCCCTCACTGCTGCCCTCACCCCTCCCCCACTCCTCAGGGAGGCCACGTCGTAACTCTCCTAGGGGTGACTCGAGCAAGGAGCCCACAGGAAGCAGGGGGGGGGACCCCGGAGCAGCCCACCAGTGGACTGCAAAGCACCCCTGCCCCCACACCGTTGCGTGCTGGGCCAGAAGTCATTACAAAGCTTATTTATCTCTGAAGGTCACCAGAAGAGGGTAAGATTTGCAAGTAATGCCCATATTTTCCACCCATATTTTTACCAAAATTTTTTCTTTTAAATGTTTGTTTTTGAGACAAAAAGTGTGTACGTGCACACGAGGGGGTGGAGGAGGAAGGGCAGAGAGAGACAGGGACAGAGGATCCAAAGCAGGCTCTACACTTACAGCAGCGAGCCCAACATGGGCCCAAACCCGTGAACCACGAGATCACGACCCGAGCTGAAGTCAGAGGCTCAATGATGGAGCCACCCAGGCGCCCTTGAACTTGGAAGATTATATGACATGCAAGCTTTTTTAAAAGAACATCTTTCTAGAAGTTTCACAGTACCTGGTCCCAGTCCCCTGAAAGTTACACCCAAAGATCATAAAAAGACACGGAAGAGCCTTTTTTTTGGGGGGGGGGGGGGCCTTAAATGCACATTACTAAGCAAGAGAAGCCAGGCAGCAAAGGCCACACACTGCATTCCAACTCTGTGACATTCTGGAAAAAGCAGAACTATGCATACAGCATAAGGTCAGTTGCTGCCAGGTGCTATCGGGGAAGGAAGGGTGAGTCCAGGAAGCAGAGCGTGCAGAAGGCAGTGAAACTCCTTGGCAGGATACTACACAGGGCACACATGACCTTGTCCACTTGTTAAAACCACCATGAGGGAGCCCTAGTGTACACAGTGGGCTTTTGTTAACAGCAACAGATCTGTACTGGATCATCAGTTATAACAAATGCACCACACTAATTAATGCAAGACATTCATGATGAAGGAAACTCTGTGTGTGTGTGTGTGTGTGCGCGGGCGCACGCACGCGCGCGCGCGTGTGTACAGGGGAGAATGGGGACTCTCCGTACTATCTGCTTCATTTTCTGAAAAGCTAAAACTGCTAAAATACAAAGTGTATTAATTTTTTTTAAGTAACAAAACATAACCTTATCCTCCTTTCTGAAAAACAAATTAACATCCTTTGAAATTTGCATTCTTTGAAACATCGGGTTCCCACCATGCCTTCCAAAGGTGACAAGCGAGCACAAGGCGGGAGCTGGTACCCCCAAGGGTACCACACTCCTGTGGGCCTCGGGGATCCACCTGCACAAGGACGGGAAGATGCGGAGTTGGACAGGACCCCCGGGTCTGCTCTGCTCAGGGTTCAAGAGGCAGCCCCAACATCAGAGGCTCCCACACTTCTGGACCAAATGAACTCTTGGAAGTACAAAATGTGTTGATGCCTCCTACTACCCTGAGTGACCCTGTATCAGTGTCCTGGGGCAGCCACATCAAATGACCACAAACCGAGCAGCTTCAAACAACAGGAATGTATTCCGGCCAGCAAGGGTAAGCTCTTCCTGAGATTCCAAGGGAGGCTCCCTCCTGCCTCGTCCAGCTCCTGGTGGCCCCGACTGCATCTTTCCAGCGTCTGCTGCATCAGCACACTGCCCCTGTGTGTCTTCTCCTGGCTTCTAAGGACACCAGTCGTTGGATTCAGGGCCCAGCCTACCACCCAGAATGATATCATCTCGAAACCCTCAACTTATTACATCCACAAAGACCCTATCTCCGGGGCGCCTGGGTGGCACAGTCGGTTAAGCGTCCGACTTCAGCTCAGGTCACGATCTCGCGGTCCGTGAGTTCGAGCCCCACGTCGGCTCTGGGCTGATGGCTCAGAGCCTGGAGCCTGTTTCCGATTCTGTGTCTCCCTCTCTCTCTGCCCCTCCCCGTTCATGCTCTGTCTCTCTCTGTCCCAAAAATAAATAAACGTTAAAAAAAAAAAAAATTAAAAAAAAAAAAAAAAAGACCCTATCTTCAAATAAGGTCACATTCACAGGTTCCGAGTGATTGTAACCTTTCAGGAGACTACTATTCAACCCACTGCACCCACTATGATGATCCAGCAGAAACCTGAGACAAGGATAGAGCAGAAGATCCTGATGTAGGTGCTCGGGCTCCGCTGGGAGGGGGATAGAGGTCTGATGGTCACTGACTGCAGAAGTATTGTGACCCCTCAGATGCTCTAAACAAGGAAAGAAGGACTCCCCTGACCTTAGGTACATTCCTGGAAAACTCAAGTTGTGTCAAACTGCAAAGAGGCTTCTCCACCTTGCTGGAAAGGAAGCCAGCCCCGCTCCAGTCATGAGAGCAGCCACCCTACATCACAGGGTCTGGCAGCCCATCTGAAATGTGATGCATCAGAATCCTGCCCTCCTGCAGCCCCTACTTGGCCACACATGCCCCATGTGACATCTGGTGCCCAATGCCAGGACCGGGCCTGACACCCCACAAAGTCACACGCAAAATGAACACACCAACCTCACCAAACAGGATGCAAGGTGGGGTGGTCCCTGCCCTCGGGAGGCTCACACTTGGCTGGTACTCTGGGACAAAGCTGTGGTGAATGCTCCCAGTTGGCCCAGAGGTCTATGCTAGCAGAAGAGATGGTCAGAAAGTGAACCTATGTTATCTGAGGTCTGACCAATACCTGGAGCAGCCTCTCAGAGCCAGGACACAAGACCCCAAAGGAAAGTAGTGAGTCCCTGTGGACTGTGAGAAGCCACTCTGTGCAACTCCCTCATTTTACCAAGGCACCAAGGCTCACAGCCACCGGGTCACAGCCTGGCCCTGTTCCCTGCACCCCTATGAGCAACAGAGGACTGAGGGGCTGGTGGCTACCATCACCACCTTCCCCACAGCTCTTCAGGCGCTCAGGAGTTTCTAGTGTATTTTTTTAATAAGAAAAAACTGCAGGTCCAGCCACATGGGCTGTCCCAGCATCTGTTCACCCCTCCAACCGGGGGGGGGGGGGGGGAATGGACAAAACTGTGGTAGCCTCCTGTGACTGTGCTCACAGACCTCCGCCCTGCCATGCAGAGAACAAAACACCCACAATTACAGGTGACACAATGTAACCATAGCAACCCTAGAGGCAGGTGGCAAAGGAGCACGAGGTGTTACAAGTCCCTAAACCCCAAAAACGACTTGAAATTCGGTAACATGAAAGCCTTACACAAGACCTCTGCTCTGGCCTTGCTTGGCAGCCTGGCAGAAGGTGACAGCAATAGCACTGGAGAGCCCTACCAGCCCAGCCCAGCTCTCTGCTGACAACAGGCCCCAAGGGGACCGCCGTCAATGATCTCAGGTGAGCAGTGGTGGAGCAGACACCTGCCGACCCTCTGCCGCAACCAGGAGCCCCCCCAGAGCCCCTGGCCGCGGACACAGGGCTGCAGAGTGAGCCCTGCCCTGCCCTCCCTTCCACTTCCTGCAGAAATATCCCCGGTACCACTAAGTGGAGCGGGATTCAGAGGGCAGAAAGGAAGACGTGTCACATCAAACTCCCTCTCAGCCCCTCAGTGAGAACCACTTGCCTCAAAGGTAACGAAGTCGTCGAACTCATCGGGGCAGGCGGGCGGCTCCTCGTCCTGGGCAGGTGCAACCCCGCACAGCTGGCCATCAGACTCTGCAGGAGAGAAGACCCAGTACTCAGCAGGAAGCCTAGACCAGCCCCAGAGGCCATGGGGGAAGGCGCCAGAGGGGTGAAGGCAAGCCCTGCTCGGGACAGCCAGTGAGAAGCCCAGGGGAGAAAGCAGCATGGTTAGACGGGGAAGCACGTGCCCCCTCCCCCCAGAGAGGTGGTGTAGAGGCAGAATGATAAAACGTTTGTTTCTTTAGACCCCCAACAGCACTGCAAAAGAGAAGGAGCAAGATCTCAAGCCCATGACACTGTTCACAGGCTTTAAAAAGTATCAGGTACCAGATTTAAATTTTTTAAAACTGTGTGTGTGTTTGGGGCCATGTAGGTGTGATGGAACTATACCAAAATAGCATCTTGCGCTCGGTGTTGGGCTCGCTGGCAGTTTTTATTGCTTTCATTTTTGCTGAACTTTATCTTTAGCAATAAATGTCTTATCTCATAATAAGGAAAATTTTAAATCCAAAATAAAGGGGTGAGTGGACACACCAACATACCGGGAGGTGAGCGCAAACTCCATGGGGTAGAATCCCCTGCGTTCCAGACCCTTGCACACCTCACCCCATATACCTCTTCGTCTAGCTGTTCCTTTGTAACCTTGTGAGTAAACTGCTAATGGTAAGTAAAGTGTTTCCCTGGGTTCTATGAGCCATTATAGCAAATTATCACACCTGGGGGAGGGGTACTGAGGACCCCGGATTCATTGTCAGGTCAGAGAGAAGTGTGGGTGGCCCAGGAGGGTGAGGTGGGGTCTTCACGAACTCTGACAGTTGGTGTCAGAGCAAATTAAATTGTGGGACACCCAGCTGGTGTCCCTAGAGAACTGGAGATCCCAGAGCACTGGAGAATCACTTAGTGAGGAAATCCCACATACTTGGTGTCAGTGTTATGAACAGAACACAGATCATAATAGGAATTACTTATTTAAAATACATCACTTAGGAGTGCCTGGGTGGCTCAGTTGGTTAAGTGTCCGACTCTTGATTCTGGCTCAGGTCATGATCTCACGATCTGTGGGATTGAGCCCCGTGTCAGGCTCTGTGCTGATAGCGCGGAGCCTGCTTGGGATTCATTCTCTCTCTCTTTCTCTCTCTCTCTCTTTCAAAATACATAAGTAAACTTAAAAAAAATATTTTAAGTACATAAGTTATTTAATATATCTCACATGATCTAACATAACATCAGTCCTTTATTTATTTTTTGAAGTAAGCTCTATGCCCAGCGTGGGGCTCAAACTTGCAACCCCAAGATCAAGAGTCACAAGCCCTTCCAACAGAGCCAGCCAGTCGCCCCCAGAGGACAACTTTGCCAATGGGACCACGTGGAGAGAATGCTGCTAGCCATCCCCATGTCCTCCGGCCGGGCTCTGAAGACTCAGTGGTTTGAAGTTACCGCAAGAGCCCTGGTAAGCAGGGAAGGGAGAACAGATACCGAAGGGCCCTTCACCACACGGCAACGGCAGGACCCACAGCCATGGCAACGGCAGGACCCACAGCCATGGCAACGGCAGGACCCACAGCCATGGCAACCGCAGGACCCACAGCCATTCTGTCCTGTCTCTAAATGACTCTCTTGGGTTGCTTGGGTAGCTCAGTCAGTTAAGCATCCGACTTCAGCTCACGTCATGATCTCACAGTTTGTGGGTTCGAGCCCCGCGTCCAGCTCTGTGCTGACAGCTCAGGGCCTGGAGCCTGCTTAGGATTCTATGTCGTCCTCTCTCTCGGCCCATCCCCTGCTCACGCTGTCTGTCTGTCTGTCTCTCTCTCTCTCAAAAATAAACATTAATTTTTTTTTTAATAAAGGACTCTCAATTTAAACAGAATAATGCCTTCCCTT
The DNA here is from genome assembly GCF_027475565.1 of Acinonyx jubatus. Taxonomy (NCBI): domain Eukaryota; kingdom Metazoa; phylum Chordata; class Mammalia; order Carnivora; family Felidae; genus Acinonyx; species Acinonyx jubatus. The sequence goes on along the minus strand of NC_069398.1, from coordinate 36,792,641 downwards.
AACAACAGTGTAAATTGAAATATTTATGTATCACGCAATTATGAGATGCCTTTGTCAACTCAAAGCTACTTTGCAGTACTGATCAAAGCCCTTATGCCAAAAAAAACTCCTATGTGGCCTTTAAGAATCACGGGCACTTTTGTTGCTGTTGTTTCGCACCATTTTCCCCAGGAGTGTGGTTAAGTATCCCAGCGGGGCGGATGGCAGCAGGCAAGGAGGAGCATGGGAGCCCACACGCCGGGGCCCCTGTACTGGGAGGTGGGGTCTCTGGTGCAGGTGACGCGGTGAAGGTTGCTGTGGACACAAGTTTGGGGTTTCTGGGGCAGGGGGTGGAGGGCCCCAATCACCCCCGTGCACGTGTCTTTGTAAAAAGCTACGCTGTCTTTGGCCTATGTCCCCTCTCAGATGTTAAGTCTTCCCTGCCCTCCGAAGCCTGAAACCCAAAATTCAAAGCTCTCAAAACACAACCGATGGTTCCAGATGTGGTGGATTGTGCTCAGCCTCCAGAGGTGGACAAATGGTCTTGCCCCACACTGTGGAGAGGGGGAGTGGGGACAAAGCTAGTGCTGCCATATTCCTCATGGGAGCTAAGTATGATTGTTCTGTAAGTTTTCTCCATGTGAATTAAAACAATTTTCAGTTAAGTGGACATTTTTAATGTGCATTCATCCTACTCTTCCAGAGCTTGGGGGAGGGCGTAGCCAGTGTAATGGCCTATTTGTAGCAATCTGCAGCGCCCCACCCCCCCGCCCCGACTCATTCTATTCCTGAAATAAGGCAGGTCTGTGGTATGACAGTGAAAATCTCCCTGTGCTTCACTGCAAACTGGGTCAACACACCGTGTCCCTTGCTGTGTCGCCCCTGGGTGCAGAAGAGGCCCGCCGGCCAAGACAGGCCACCCGCACGCTGGAGGAGCACCGGAGACAGCTCCATGGAATGTGGGTCCGTGATCACATGCTGCACCCTCCCAAATGCTATCACGTCACAACTTCAAAATCAGCTTTGACTTGCTTTCATTACGATTTTATTTTCAGTCTCCTTTCCTAATGAAACTTAAAAGATGAAGTCAAACTACAGAGAAAAGAAAAACAAAGCCTGAGTCCCTGATACCACCTGGCAGTACGTCCGATGCAGGTGGGGCATCCCCACCAACACGGCCTCCCCTGAGCCCACATGGGCTGTGGACACCTGGAGGCCCAGCGCCTCACGCCCACTCTCGGATGTGGTCCCCGTGAGCTGGCACTGAGCCCAGGGGCCAGTCACTCACCCACCCACCCTGTGGGGAAGTCCAAGTCCTCCCTCGTCGCCCACAGCCTGGCCGTGTCCCCAGTGCCTTCACCTCCACCTTTTGACCCCGCCTGCCCAACCTGGCCACGGTGGCCTCCCTGCAGCCCCCAAACACGCCAACGCGCCGTACTCAGGCACCCCTACCCCTGCTTTACCCTCCTCCTGTAGCTGTTGTGCCTCGCTGTCTGCGGGCTGTCCTCCGCTGGAAAGCCAGCTCCCAGGGGCAGGGGACACTGTTCTTCCACATGGGCTGTGTCCCTGGAGCCTAGATCAGTACGGCTCGATGATACCTGTACCCGCACTCCTCACGGTCCTCAGCCGTGCCTCCCCTGGCTGCGGCCCTCACGCCGTCCGCTTCAAGCTCTCGTCGCCACAATTCCCCTCAGCCCAGCCTCTGGCCAGAGCCCCTCTGCCATGCACCCTGGCAGCAGAATGCGCCCCCACGGCCCACCACCTCACTTCGGGAGCAGGGGTCTGCTCTGTGCAGGCTAAATTCCAGGCAGGGGGACATCACCTGCAATGTGGCATCGCATTGAGACCAAGCCTCGCCCTCTGGGGACGCTTCTATTCCAGAATGTTCTCGCCAAAGGAAAACACACAGCACTATTTCCTGGAGCATGCATGCTAACTCTGGGACTGACTGGGAGGTTTTTGTTTTTAATTAAACCAAAGTGGAACTATTACCAGCAAGAATGAGAAAATACTGAGACTCAAACAATTCCTGTGGGTGCTCTGTGTGGTGCGTGGGCCGGCCCGAGGCAGGACTTCGCTGTGGTATCCTGACTTAGAAGCTCAGAGCAGCGAGGCACTGCTCCTAGGTTCAAAAGGCAGTGCAGCTGCAGCACTGGACAGACAGAACGCAGCTGGCCAGGTGCCATGAGGGTGGGGAGGGACCAGGTATCCCTGGTCAGGGGAGCCAAGAGAGGGAGCCCCAGGGGAGAGCGGGCTAGAGCAACTCCAGCCAGCTCCTCTCAGGCACAGCCCAGGACCCTCCCAGGGCCTCACCTCAGGCTCCCCTCTGCCAGCTCCTGTGACAGACACAGGGGGACAGCCCACACAAAGGCAAGCAGGAGGGAGGAGGGGTGGCAGGTGCAGGCAGAGGCCCTGTCTCAATGAGTCAGGGTGAGGTCAGGACTCAAGGACACAGGCCACTTCTCACACCACACTGATACCCATGTGCTCCTTGAGTCACTCAACTTCAAGACACATGCAACCCACGAGACGGCCCCACGGGGCAACAGCCAGCAGCCCCTCCTTCTCTGCAGATAAAGAATCAGCCTGTGCAGGGATGGCTCTTCTCCCCTGCCAGGCGTCAGCGGGTCACAAGTTTTCCAGGAGCGCTTGCTGACTCCCAGGTCACGACCCTCCAGGAACTCCTCCAGCCGAGCTCCATTTTGCATGAACTGTGCCTATTAGAGCAGACCAGCCACCAGCCTGCCCACAGAATCCTGGACTGTGGCTGAGAGAGGGCCTCAGAGCCACACGGACGGCACCGGCCACCTGGCTGGCTGCCACACTGGGTTCTTTCCTGCCCAGACCCACGGGACCAGCTGCCACTGCTGTTCCCAGCCCTGACTCTTCAGAGGAATCTGTGTTGCTCAATCCCCTAGACCCAAGGAAGCCCATGGATGCTGCTGTGGCTGTGCCATCAGTAAGCCCACACATCAAGCTTCCCACCTGACAGGCGTGACCAGCACGCTGTGCATCTGCGGTCACCCAGGGAGATGGGTTCCTGTCTGTGACGGACAGTGGTCACGACAAACCTAGGGGGCACACGTCATCACTCCTGGGGCCGGAGAACGGAACGGTGCTGACGGGCTGAGGCAGCACAAGGCAGTCCTCACACCCTTAGCCTGTCGTCCTTGTCCCTCTACACAGTGTTTCTAAGTAGTTCCTGTGAATTCCTGGATTCTAGAATTTTCTTCCAACATCCTGCATAGTACTTGAGGATTTTAGCATTAGCTTCTCCACCTTCCCTCTCCTAACCTTCCAAAATGGTTAAGTCCCAGTCATTGGTTACATAAACGGTTAATCTGTTTAGTTACTATGACTGTGTAAGACGGCATTCATTGCCCAGCCACGCAGTATTCTAGAAGCACGTTTTCCCTCTTTTTAGGCTTCTTGGTTTTCCCGGCAATGTTAACTGCTTTCTGGGGACTTAGGCTTGGCCTCTGTACATCTGTTGCCTTCTTACCCCCAAACCATCAGGCAGAGCAGTGAAGCCTTCTCCACTGACCTACGGTTCTGAGCTCCTCAGACTCCACCACCATCAAACCAGCACGAGGGTGAAATAAAGCCATCTAAAACTAATGATGCCACCAGGTTTGTGAGACGTGCGTCTCCTCCCTGTGACACCGAGATCAAACAGACAAACACAGGAAGTCTCAACCGTACACGCATGAGCCCGTGTACTCTGGTCAGAGAGTAAGTATTCCACCAAGCACACACACAACACGTGTGAGACCCGGCTGTGTGGCACACCACGAAATAAACTCAACAAGGAACAGAGTGAATAGAGAAGCACGCCTGGATGGCTCAGTCGGTTAAGCACCCGACTTTGGCTCAGGTCATGATCCCGTGGTTTGTGGGTTCGAGCCCCACGTTGGGCTCTGTGCTGGCAGCTCAGAGCCCGGAGCCTGCTTCGGATTGTGTCTCCCTCTCTCTCTGCCCCTCCCCCAACTCCCTCCCTCTCTCTCTCTCTCTCAAAAATAAATAAACGTAAAAAAAGTGAACACAGAGATCCCATTCTCTATCACACACAATTAGGTTTAAAACTAATGACAAGATTTTTTTCAAGTTTTTTTCTTTTTTTAATGTTTATTTATTTACTTTTGAGAGAGAGAACACGAGCAGCGGAGGGGCAGAGACAAAGAGAGGGAGACAGAGAATACAAAGTAGGCTTGGGGCTGACAGCGCAAAGCCAATACGGGGCCAGAACTCATGAATCTGAGATCACGACCTGAACCACAAAGTCTGATGCTTAACCAACGTAAGCCACCTGAATGCCCCTAATGACCAGATTTTTATTTGTCTGTTTAGCGTTTACTTATTTTTGAGGGAAAGAGAGAGCATGAGCAGGGGAGGGGCAGAGAGAGGCAGAGACACAGAATTCGAAGCAGGCTCCAGGCTGTGAGATTTTAAAATACCTTTCGAAACCAGGATGCCTGGGTGGCTCATTCAGTTGAGCATCTGAGCATCCGACTTCAGCTCAGGTCATGATCTCATGGCTCACAAGTTCGAGCCCCACATCGAACTCTGTACTGACAGCTCGGAGCCTGGAGCCTACTTCGAATTCTGTTGTCTCCCTCTCTCTCTTTGCCCTTCTCCCACTCATGTTCTGTCTGTCTCTCTCAAAAATAAACATTAAAAAAAAATACACTTAGAAATTAAAATAACTTTTAAATAATTGATGAGTCAGGGAAATCATACTGGATTTTAAAACACAGAAGAAAAAGCATATACTTGGATTTCCCCCAAAGGTTTACCGAAAGTTGTTGGAGCACAAAGCCATTCCAAGGGTCCTGGGCACAGGTGCACTGGCCCAGGGAGGTCCTGAGGAGCATGGCTGGGGGCAAGTGAATGTGCTCCATTCAGGAAGCCTCCAAAGGCACTGGAGGTGGAGCAGAGGCCAAAATGTGCATGAAACCACCATCAAACTTTTTGTGCAAAAGGGTGAAGGCTTAAACAACTCCCTGTTTTAACTACATGTCTAGCCTCAGAAACTCACCTAAGGATTACAACATACTGCTTACAAGGGGAGAGACATAGGCATGTGGTGCTAAGCCTAAACACTCCAAGTTCATCTGAGGGCTCTCTTCTTCCTCCCTCTGCCCGTATGGCGTTACCCACGTCATCCATCCCCTGCTAGTACCACCTCCCAGAGGGTCTCCTGCCTCACACCTGCTCCACATGTCTCTCCCCAGGCCCCATCTGCCCAGGAGATGGTGGCATCCTCACCACGGCCCCAGGGCCTCCAGACTTTCCATCAGTGGGCTCAGCCAACCTCATCACAGGCCTCAGGACAGCTCCGCCACCTGGACCAGACCTCACTCCAGCCACCCTTACCTGGCTCCCCTCCGGCCCTCCTCACAGAGGGCTCCTACCTAGAGCCAGGCTGTATAGTTCTATGGCATGGCCCCCTGCCACCATACGGACCATTCCCTCTCTCGATATGTGCTCTGGACCCAAAGGACCACAGGGCCCCCCGACTATGGTAGTATTCACACAGGTCCCGAGACACAGAGCACATCTCAGAACCACCTGGACTCAGCATCACAGGAAACCCAGTTCCTATAGGACACCGTTGGGCAATACAGTAGACAGACAGAGGACAGACAAGATAGGTGACTCTGCCAACAACTGCTGATAAGACTTGGAGTCCAAGGGCCTCCCCTGACCCAGCCACTGCAGGTCCTGCCCCTGTTCTCCCTCTTCCTTCTCTGACAAGTGCAGGAAGAAGGGAAGGGCTTGCTTGCAACCAGTGCCTTTCGGCCACCATCACCCCCACACACCTGGCTGAAGCTGGGGCATGAAAAAAAGAGGGCTCTCCAGAGCTCCAGAATTCGACGTGAAGGGACAGCATACAGGCAACTTGAGTGCACGTGAGATACTAAGCTCACACCCAGAAGGCCAGCCATCCCACTCCTGTGTACAGGCCCCAAAGGCATGAAAACATGTGCCCACACAAAGAATTATACACAAATGTCACTAGGACCTTTACTCATAACAGCCCCAAACTGGAAACATACTAGCCCCAAAACAAGTGTCTACCCCTAGGCAGAGAGAAACGACACGTGGTACAAGAATACAATGGAACTGCTCTGCCATCGAAACACAGACCCCAACCGTGCAACATACGTGCGTCTCAAAAACGTCACACGCAGGGAGACACCAGACGTAGAGCACATACTGATCATTTCCTTTGTGTCAACAAAGCCCCTACGAGGCAAAACTGACCTAGGGTGATGAAAATCAGCCAAGACGGTGCTGAGAGGGCAGAGAGACCACACGGAGGCCATGAGGAAGAGGTCTGCAGGGATGGTAACACTTGGTAGAGATTTGCATTATTAGACATAAGAATTTGTCAGAATTCAGACTGGCTTAAGATTTACTTAAGATTTGTTCATTTCACTGTAAATTTTTACTCAAGGTAAGACTGCAAACAAATATTGAACTGTAGGTAATGACTGGCACACATGCTGAAGTGTTTAGGGTGAAATGTACAGGAGTATGCAACCTGTTAGGGTGAGTGTACGTACGGGAGTATGTGATTTGAAACGCATCCCATTAAAAACAGGATGGCTTGTCGGCCAGACAGAGGAGGGACTGATACACAACAATGTAAATACAGCAACATGCGGCCTGTAGGGCACCAACGGCAAGGATGCACGTGGGTGCTCTCATGTAAGCCTTTCGATATTCTGGTATGTCTGGACAAAGGGGCAGTAGCTTTCTAACATTATGGATAAGAGACCGAGTTAGACAGTTCTCTAAGATAGGGTGTGTGAGGAGCAAAGAACAGTGAGAGAGCACCCTGAAACCGGAATATTTTAGGGGCTTTGAGGAGAAGGGAAGATATTAAGCCCAGCCAAAGGAGCCTGAGGAGTGAGGGGTATTCCTAAGGTTGGCTGAGGGCACAGCAGGGCAAGGGCTGGAAGAGAGAATGCGAGAAGGAAGCACAAGGTAGGGTAGACTGACCTCCATTCCTGATTGCGGTGATCCCTCGGTAGAAGTCCTCAAAACTGATCACGCCAAGCCCGCCGGGGTCCAAGTATTTCGTTAAGTCCTTCACCTGCAATTGTCAAGTGAGAGTATGTTACCCAAGCCGTACAAAATCAGAGGGAGAGTACACCAGGTATCGGACCCCTTCACCACATTCGGAGGAGCAGCCTTCTTGCAAGGTGCGGTACTGAAAATAAGAGCCATTTATTCCTCTGATCCGAAGGCCACCCACAGCTCCAGCCAAACACAAGTGGCCTCCCAGCAGAAAGCTGCCAAAGGCACCTGGGACCATGAATCGTGGAAGTGAAGGCTATGCTCTCAAAGGTCAATAGTCATGCTTCTTGGGCACCTGGGGGGCTCAATCGGTTAAGCGTCTGACTCTTGACTCAGGTCATGATCTCACAGTTTGTGGGATCGAGCCCTGCATTGGGCTCTGCGCTGACAGCCTGCTTGGGATTCATTCATTCATATCCACCCCCCCTTTCCCCTGCCCCTCCCCCACTTGCGCTCACCTGCTCTCCCCCCACCCCAAATAAAAATAAACTTTGAAAAAGAAATTAGTCATGCTTCCTACTTGTGAAGATTGGAAGTGTCGAAGTTTTAGATATTCTAGCCAGTATCTAGATTATTACTACAGCACAGTCCCACCTATCCATTCTGACATGCCTTTCCAACTGTGCAGAGTCCTTAGTAAAAATAACTTAGGCAAGAAGATGCTGGATATCAAAAATCTTAAGTAAGATGATTCACACATGGATGTTAGAGAATGAAACTCTTCAGAAAAAAGATATATTTATACTTTCAAGTATAAACTGTGTTTCATCAAAATTTAAAACTTCTGCGCTTCAAAAGACACCATTAGTAAAACTAAAAGACCAGACCTAGACTAGAAGATATTTGCAAATCATATATCTGGATAAAGGACTTGTATCCAGAATGTATAAAGAAAACTTACAATTCAACAATACCACAATTTTTTTTTTTAATGGGCAAAACATTTAAATAAACATTCTACCAAACAAGATAGACAAATGGCTGGGGCGCCTGGGTGGCTCAGTCAGTTAAGCATCCAACTTGCAGCTCGGGTCGTGATCTCACAAGCAGGTGGGGTGGGTTTGAGCCCGCATTGGGCTCTGTGCTGACAGCTCAGAGCCTGCAGCCTGCTTCGGATTCTGTGTCTCCATCTCTCTCTGCTCCTCCCCTGTTTATGCTCTGTTTTTCTCTCAAAAATAAACATTAAAAAATAAAATAAAAATAAATAAATAAGATAGACAAATGGCTGATAAGCACATGAAAAGATGCTCAAGATTGTGAGTCCTCAGGGAAATGCAAATTAAAACCGAGACATCACTCACCAGAATGGCTGTATCCAAAAAAACCAACGACAACAGGTGCTGGGGAGGGTGTGGGGACCTGGAACCTCACACAATGCCAGGAGGAAGGGAAGATGGTCTGGCCAGTGGGGAACACCATTTAGCAGTTGAAAAGTCAAACATAACTACACCACACAACACAGCAACTCCGCTCTCAGGGATGTCCCACCACACATACAAAGGTGTGCATGCACATATTCGCAGCAAGCAGCATCACTCCCGCCAGGTAAGAGGAGAAGGAACCCACTGTCCATCACATTACGGGAGGAATGGGTAAACAAGGTGTGGTCTAGCCATATAATGGGCCACTATCTGGCCCTAAAAAGAAATGAAATAGTGACACACACAACATGGATGGAATCTCAAAACCATTCCGCCAAATTAAAAACCAGACACAAAAGACCACAAATTATATTCTTTCATTTATAGAATGCTTTCGGAAAAGACCACTCTACTGACATAAAAAGCACATCAGCGGTTGCCTGGAACCGTGTGGGGTGGCGGAGACGGGCTGCAGGCAGCATGAGGGACCTTTTGGGGTGTGGAAACACTGAAGTAGGTTGTGGGAGCTGCACGATCCTATACGCTTACTAAAATTCACTCAATCATATACTTACAATGGGTGAATTTTATGGCATGTAAACTATACATCGACAGGGGCACCTATGTGGCTCAGTCGGTTGAGCGTCCGACTTCGGCTCAGGTCATGATCTCACAGTTCGTGGGTTCGAGCCCCGCAACAGGCTTTGTGCTGACCTCTTGCTCAGAGCCTGGAGGCTGCTTTGGATTCTGTGTCTCCTTCACTCTCTGCCCCTCCCCCGCTCATGCTTTGTCTCACTCTGTTTCAAAAATAAACAAATGTAAAAAAATTTCAAAAATATTACACATTGACAAAGCTTTTAAAAATAAATGAATAAAAAGATAAAAAGGATTCAAGAGAAAGTGACAAATATTGAAGACAAAGACAATTTACTATATTGTGAGAAGTGAGATGATTCATTTTCAGAAATACCAAATGAAAGCTGTGCTGTTTAGTTAACAATAGGTTTACAACCTATTGGAAATATGTATGAACCCCACCCAAGCCCCCGACAGTGGAGTCCCAAACCCTTACACACCTCACTTCCTGGTTCTTCGTCCCCTCTCCATTTCGCGGGCTTTGCAATGAGCATGTGCCACCAAACTGATGTCTCTGCGTCATCTCAAGGAATGTACACTTGTTCCATTCAGACTACTTTTTGGCCTTCCGTTGGCACAGGCGACATCCGGGTAAGGCCATAACCTCTGTGGCACTCAGCCAATAAGGAACCAGGGGAGGGACTTACGTGCTAGGAGATAAGTTGTCTGCTATAACCACTGAGTGTCCCTGTCTGTCAGACACCTGCTCTTGCAAGAACGTCAACTAAAGCCTCACTTCACTGTGCTCCGAGTCTCCTTGTCCCCCTTTAATTGGGGTGGAGGGCTTATTTCTCACAATATGAATAAAAGAAGCCCCAGAGAAGAAAAATCAAAGGGACAGAATATTAAAACTATATTTAAGAAAACTTCTTTAAAATAAAAAAGTAATTTTAACTACATATTGAAAGAGTACAATGGGTATTGAGTATCCAATCTCACTCACTCTGGTGAGTTTCTTGGACTTTAAAGGACAGAAAATCCTCTAAAAAGCTATGTAAAATTCAAGTGACTATAAAAGAAAATTTGATCATCATTAAACTTTTCAGCAGCAATACCCAGTAATAAGGAATATGACAATTCCCTCATTTCAAGCGTGGTTCAGAACAGGCACCCTCACGTGACTGACAAAGAAGCAAAAGATGTCAGAGTGAAAGTATTAAGCAAACACCTCATATCCCTGAATTTGAATCTGAACTACCACTGTGAAGTATCACTCACGATGTACGAAAACAAAGTGAAGACTTTCTAATTCTGTCCAATTAAAAGTAAGCTGCCCTAGCATCCAGACTGTGATATTCAAACCCCACTTCCCATTCAAAGGAACCAGGACCCGCAGAGACGTGTCAGGAAGTGTGCAAGGGGAGCCTAGAACCCAGTCATACCTGAGAGCAAAGAAGCTATCAGAGACTCACTGGGTCACATCCAGTAACTCAGGGGCCAGCCTGAAGACGCTTTCACAGCCCAAAACGAGACAACACGGGCACGGGTGAGAGTGCTGGCTCAGTGGAATGAAACACAAACATACCTCAAACTGTGCAGGCATAATTACGGTAAAACAAAACAAACAAAACCAACTGGTCATCAATGAAGGACACGAGTGAACCAGGTTATTACTGTGAAAACAAATAAATAAAGGGAAAGAATCAAGTAGTTACGGAGCATCCAGCTAGTAAATGGGGGAAGGACGGAGACCAAACGTCACGCCTGCAATCCTCAGTGTAGTAATGCACAGTCAATGACCCTCAGTGCTTCCTGAGGCCACAGAAAGACAGATGGCCAGACACCACACGCCTCCTGACCGAACCCTGCAGCACCACCTAAATGAAGCCTGAACCCAACTACCAATTTGCAGGAAAACACGATGATCAAAGCAACACGTTTCAACAACATTGCACAGATGCAACTGACAAATCCAGTCCGTGAGGCCCCAACAGACACAGATGAGTGACCTTCTGCTTCCAAAGCATAAAGGACAGACAGGAAGCCCTCACTAAGGGACTCAGAACACACAGCACTCTGTGACCTGGAGGGGCTTTTTGGATCTTGATTCAAATAAATTGCTTTTTAAAATCATGTTTAGAGGTGCCTGGGTGGCTAGTCAGTTAAGTGTATGAGTCCTGACTTCAACTCGGGTCATGATCTCACAGTTTGTGGGTTCCAGCTCCACATCGGGCTTTGGGCCGACAGTGTGGAGCCTGCTCAGATTCTTTATCCCCCTCCCCCACCCTAACCCCGCTCACATGCACCACTCTCTCTCTCAAAAATAAACAGTCAAACAATTTATACAAAGGTGGAAAACCAGGGCTAAGACTTAGGCAGGCACGAACTGCGGCTGAGAGCAAACCCACTAATCCATGACATCCACAAACGTCCCCAGGGCCTCCTCGGCACGGGGCAGGCTGGAGGCCACCATGTTCAGCCCCCTCACCACTATTCAGGTAACAAAGTCAGAGTGGAATAGGCCTGGCTCAAGCTGACTGATCCTGAGGGTGTGGGGCCCTCAAGCCACACACTGAGTCCTGCCTTCTCCCTCTGCTACCCGGAGAAGGCGAGGGCCACCGACCCTCCAGGGCAGGGCCTTTGGGCCACTGAGATACAGGTCCTGGAAGTCCATGCATCCACTGACTTCTTCAAACAGCTGAATGGGAATTATTTATAAAAGGCATCCTTCCTTATCACACAAAAAACTTCATTCCTAAAGCACATGATGTCTAGTGAGAATCTTGCTGGATACATGAACAGGGATCTAACCTGGAATCCATACTGACAAATCTGTCCTTAAGATTCCTAAAAATTTGGGGGCACCTGGCTGGCTCAGTCAGTAGAGCATGTGACTCTTGATCTCAGAGTCGTGAGTTCAAGAGTTCAAGCCTCACATTGGACATGGAGCTTACTTTAAAAAAAAAAGAAAAAAAAAAAGATTCCAAGAATTTCAACCACAAAGCAACTAACGAATTGAACACAAAGTACCAAGCTGCTCATTCTGAAACATTAACCCAATGCCTTTTAAACAAATCATTAACTAGGAGTAGAATTTTTGACATGTTACCATATCAGTATGAGCAAAGAGGAATCAAAGTATACATTTTTTTTTAATGTTGATTTATTTTTGAGACATAGGGAGACAAAGCGCCAGTGGGGGAGGGGCAGACAGAGAGGGAAACACAGAATCCGAAACAGGCTCCAGGCTCTGAACTGTCAGAACAGAGCCCGATGCGGGGCTTGAACCCACGAACTGTGAGATCATGACCTGAGCCAAAGACAGACACTTAACCGACTGAGCCACCCAGGTGCCCCAAAGTATACATTTTTAAAGCCCACTTTAACTATGCTTTCTTTATAGTTTGGAGAATAAATCAATTTCCATGTGGCTGATGATTTGGGGATGATTCTAATTCTCTAAGCCCAAAGTACTCCATTCAGAAGCTTTCAGAAAAAATAAGGTGACTGTGAAAAATAAGAACATGCCCTTTCTTGCACAATCCAGCAGGGCCAGAAAACAAGCCAAGGGACATGCACTTGAGTGGTCAAAGCGAGCCCGTACCCTCTGCAGGATATGGATTCAGTAAGTTACAGAAACACCAGGGGAGAGAAAACCACCCTGCAAGCAGCTGCAGACAGATACCGCTGGTCCCTCCCTACAGGGTTCCTCTGAGAAACTAACGAATCACACTATTTCTAGTACAGATGCCGACACACAACGTGGGAGGAGAAGCCAGAGCAACTTTGCTGACCACAGTCAGCACCAGCTGAAGAGGCAGCTCTCCCAGCAATCAGGCTGAAAGCACTGCACGAGGACAGGACAGACGACCCTCATTTCTGCACCTTGTTGTTACTACCATACCTAGCTGGTAATATTCTCAATCAACAAAGCTCTTCTTATGGAAAGTCACCTCCAACTCACACTTCTAGAACACTCCAGACGAAAGGAGTGCAGAGTAACATTCCTCTAGAGACCACAGTCTGAAAACAGAAAACGAGTTCCAATACGCTATTTAAGATGATTCAAAACAACATCGTTAGTCATTAGGGAAAGGCAAATTAAAACTTCAGTGACGTGCATATCTATTTGATGGGCTAAAGTTAAAAAGACTGGCCAAACCATGCACACCAAGGGTTTGGGAGGATGCAGAGGAATTGGAACTCTCAGGCACTGTTGTGAATGTAAAATTACACAACCACTTTGGAGAACCATTTGGGAATTCCTTTCACACATGAATGATCAGAGAAGCTTTAGTTGCAATAGTCAAAAGAATGGCAACAACCTAAATGTCCATCAACATACGAATGCATGAACAAACTGTGGTTGGGGGGGGGGGCATGAAAATAAGTACAAGGTTCCTGGGGCTCCCTCTAGCTATTCATAAACTTCAGGTCAGCTGTGTGAGTGGGCAGGAGGGGCTAGGGAGGGAAGCAACTCCCAAAAGCCTGATTACACATCATTTCTGAACCTCACCCACCTTCTGGCATCTGCACTTCTTCCAATAAAGCACATATACTCTGGGTTTTCCCTGCTGCTTTGAAGAAGCCCTTCTTGCTGTCCTGAGATGCACCAGCCGGGGCACCCCCACCGGCGCCCACCTGCAGGGGACAGCCAGTGCCCCAGGCACCCAGAGCTCTCTGCCACAGACAGCCCCACTGGCCTCTGCACCCGGAGGTGTGCGTCACAGCAAGCACCAACACTCAAGACGCCATTTCCAACTTTCCTTACTTAGGGATGAGCAAAAATTAAGTCATTTTGATAAAATGAGAAAATACCAAATGTCATATAATTTTCAAAGTTTATAAATAGGCGTCAGGAAAGATGTTTATGTTTTGCTTCTTTACTGACATCTGTGGAAATAAGCCTGGCGTATTTTAAGTAGACAGAGCTATGATTCTCAGTAGACATTTAAGGTTGTGGTTCTTCTGGGGGAAATGGAGACAAACAGGTGAGGAGGGAAAAGAGCTGCATGAGGCTGCAACCATGAGTGTAGGGTGCTCTCTTAAAAAAGAAACCCCAAAACAGCGAGATGGTAGCATCTATTTACCTTTGGGTGGTGCTGACAGAAGAACTGATAACACCAAGGAATTATTTTATTTTTTATTTTTATTTTTTAGGTAAACTCTACCCGCAACGTGGGGCTTCAATTCACACTGTAACATCAGGAGTCACATGCTCTACCAACTAAACCAGCCAGACCCCCCAAAGAATTATTTTAATTATTTAGATGTGATACTGGTATGTGATTTTTAAAAAAAGAATCCTTACTTTTTTGGAGGTACCTTTTGGAGGTATCCTAACCCTAACCTAAATAATCATATTTAGTGTGATATTAGTATCATGATAAAGTATTGAGGATGATATTAGATATTAGTATTTAGTATTTAGTATGATATGAGGTCTAGGATTTCCTTGAAAACACTGATGGCAGGGGGACAAGACTTTCGGGAACTGACAGTTTTGCAGAGCAATGGGCACACACAAGTTTATTACACGGTTGACTTTATTTTTGTATGTGTTGAAAATTTCCGTAACAGTAAGATTTTTTTTTAAGTGCAGAATTATATACCTTAATAAAGCAAAAAAGGAGGAGGGAGAGGCACAAAAAAGCAAAAACTGGGTGTAGAAGTTCAAATTTGCCAAGCATTTGCCATTTTCTATTAGATTATTAAAATGATGGAAATTTTCACGTCAGGTAAGTTCTTTCCTGCAGAACAAGTTTGAATTGAGAGGACATTTTAACTGACTTAAATTGTTCAAAAAAAAAGCCCCAGCTATATAAATCTAAACCTTTTGATTATCATAATCCCAGATCTATTGTTACTTTGCAGTCTCCACTCCCCTCCTGCAACTTATTAATAATCAGCTTTTTGGCAGAGTAAAAACTTCATCCAAGGAAGGAAACAACTTCTGATGTGGGATAAGAAGAATCCTTTATTAAATTCAGGCAGGCAGCAGGAAAGAGCTGTGGACGGGACATTCCCACTTGCCACTTTTCCAGGAATCCCTCCCATTCTAAAGAGCCCACCAGAGGCCATCACCCAACCTTCAGGTTCACTCCCAACCGTGGGCTCCTGAGGACCCCGGCATTCCTCGCCAGAAGTCTCTCTCCACACCTAAGGGAGCTGACAGGATAGGTACAGGTCATAGGAGTCACATCTCTTAAGCATTAAACGAAAGAAAAGAAAAGAATAGTAGTGAATTTTCCATGTCTGGGAGAGGCAGTAGGAGTATAATCCAAACTTTTCAGCACTACGTTGGTTTCCTTACTGAACAGTATTTCTTACAGGAATCTTACTGATCACACAGTAATTATGTCAGATACAATGACCCTTAGAAAATCTAAGTACCAGAGATGGGTTAAGAATTCATACGATCTCACGGTTTGGGAGTTCAAGTCCTACATTGGGCTTCATGCTGAGCATGGAGCCTACTTAAGATTCTCTCTCCCTCTCCCTGTGCCCCTCCCTCCGACTCTCAAAATAACTTGGAAAAAAAAAAAAGAATTCACGTGATGCAGTAAGACAGACCCCTCAGGGGGTACCTGGGTGGCTCAGTAAGTTGAGCACACGACTTCGGCTCAGGTCATGATCTCTCAGTTTGTGGGTTCGAGCCCCACATCGGGCTCTGTGCCAACAGCTCAGGGACTGGAGCCTGCTTTGGATTCTGTCTCCCTCTCTGTCTGCCCCTCCCTGCTCACACTCTGTCTCTCTCTGTCTCTCTCTGAAAAATAAATAAAAATAAAAAATTAAAGACAGACCCATTCTCAACGCTTATTGCTCTAAACAACTGGGGAAGAAACTACAAATTCTATTTAGTAGGAAACATGGTGCTTTCTGCTACATTTGGATAAGAGTGAATATGCATCTCCTGTCTATCCACAATTTCATGTGCCTCTGCTGACTGACTCATCAAGGCAGGCACTCAGGGGTGAAATACCAAAAGCCCTCCAAGTCCCAGTTTGACAAGGAATGTAATATTAAAATTTTTATAAGGAATTCTTTCTAAATCCTGTGAAACCTAATTCCACCTTTCTAAATTTTATGTATTTATTTTTCTGACTTCAATAAATTGTTAACTATCTTCAGATTTTTAATAAATGGATATATCTTTTTAAAAAATAAAGACAGACCCATGAGAAGAGTTGTGGACAGATGCACAGAGCAGGCACAAGCAGACAGTGCCCATACACAGTAACACTGTTCCCTGTTCCCCTCCAGCACAGAAAACAACTTCTACTGATAGATTCAGGTATGCCACACACAGCCAAATCACTAGTAAAAATTCTTTCTGTAACATCCCCCTGAAAATAAGTTTCAAATCCCACAAGCACCAGGAATCAATGAGTCATTTATTCTAGCTTAAACTCCGAACAAGCTAAAACTCTTGATATCGGTAATCATGAAGAGTACAGATATGCACTTGAGTAGGGGGATTTTGCTGGTTGGTTCATTTTACTGGAGATAACTGAAGGAATCTTAGAAGTGTAAAGATGCTTGATAAATCATTACAGTGACACACTTAATACAATAAAAGCTGAAAAAGCTGTGTGCTCAACCAGAGTGGGCACTGGTTTGAGTTCTTAGACCAGAAAAATAAATAAATAAGAAGAAATGTCACAACTTTGTTCACAGAGCCTTTGAAGGCGAGGCATAAATAACAGATGATTCCAGCTTCCTTCTCTTCCTCCTTGTCTAGAGAACCAACAAAATAAGAGAGAGCTTCCCATATGTTACACTCCCTAAGCCTACAGGACAGTGTCACATCAGGGCTCTGGGATCTTGGATGCAGAGCACCACAGAGGACTTTTTAACCCTAGTAGGTCTGCTTTGCACCAACTATTATATCAAGTAACTATTTCAGGGATCATGCTTGGCAATTTATACTTGAAGACCCTGTTCACAGATTTCTCCAGGTGAGAAGGAACACTTACTTTTTAAAAAAATCGGCCAGGTGTGTGAACATAAGATAAAGATGTGCTGTCGCCCTAATACCTAAATCACTTTGGAATTACTGTGTCCAGCTGGGGAAAAATGAAGTCATTTCAGTAAATCGAATGTCTAATTTGGGGCAACTTAAAAGGCAACGTAGGTTTACTTCTAAACTTAAATTTGAAATTAAGACAGTTTGAATACGATAAATTTTCCAACACTGAATGTGCTCATTTGGAGCTCAGTTTTTTCTTTTTCTTTATTTTTTAAAAGATTTTATTTATTTTTTTAAGATTTTACTCTTAAGTAATCTCCACACCCAGCGGGGGTGGGGCTCACACTTTCCGGGCTCCACTGACTAAACCAGCCAGGAGCCCTGGAGCCCAGTTTTTCTGCTTGAAGTAAAAGAACACCTTCCTAGATCTGTGATGATGGGCATATTAATCATCCCTAGTTTCATGGGGGAAGGCTTAGAAAATTCTACAATAAAGGCATCATGTTGGTCTTACATGTTAAAGGTCATTCTATATGTCCCCCAAGAGGCGTGTATCACATTCAGGAATCCCTGTCTTTCAGAAATAGGTGCCAAAAGGTCACCAGCCGTGCCCCTCATCAACAGGAGCTTGCCCGCACCCAGCTGTAGCCATGACTGGCTCACTGCTCCTGACATGCTTTGGGTCAGGGGCGTGGGTTGTCTCCAGCACCCAGAAGCTGCCTTCTCCTTACATCCGTCATCACTGGGATTTTGGCAGATCGCAACTCTCCTAACAAGTTCACCATCCACTCTGAAGCTTTCCGGGGTGTGGGAGGGGAGGCGAGGCAGGGAGGCCGGCAGGAGGCCCAGGTCTGGGGCAGACTCCCAATGCTCAGGGGCGCGCCAGTTCTGACTCTGTGTTATTTCTGTTAATAGCTTTATGGAGACACAGTTCACATACCATACAATTCACACATTTACAGAGCACAGCTCAGTGTTTTCTAGTATATTCACAGAGCTATCTCCGTGTTATTTTAAACACAATAAAATCTCAAAATGTACATGAGAATACTCCAAAAACAGTCAAGTGCATACATTCAAGTTTTATGCAAACATACTGAGGAAATAACACAGGCTTCATAAAAGTAACTAAAGAACACATACATTTGACTTACACATGACCACATTAATCAGAGGAAAGAGCAAGGCATTTCTGCATTTCAGGTCTGTCGTCAGGAGAGTCAGGGGGACCAGAGAAATGGAAGGAAGTAGCTCTTGCTAGGACTCTCCTGGCCCTGAGGCCCCCTCCAAGGGGCTGGGAAAAGGTCCCCTCCATGGCTCTTCTCTGGAAAGCTACCCAAGTTCAGATCACAGAACACTGCTCCAGCCTCCAACCGACCCCCTCACCTCGCTGCACTCAACAGAGAACCCAGACATCCCTCAACTCATGGCCCAACAGAGACCCAAGAGAAAGTTCAGTTATCAAATACTGGCACACGGTGCAAAATGTTACAGCACAGTAAGGCCTGGAACACGCTCGCCCACCCCCACCCTGCTCCCTGAAGCCCTTCTTTCTATCTGCTGTCTAACTTTGGGTAGTTTGGGAGGGATCATTGCCTCCATATCTAATTAATACGCTTCTGGTGCTATTTCTTGGCTTTTCAAAATTTACATGCTGTGTTTTGGCCTCCTATGGAAAAATATGAGAATTTTTTGCTGTTGATCATTTAAACTACACGGCCACCTTTCTTGTACACTTTTTCCATACTTAAGAATTCTCTTGCTTTTTGTTGCCTTTACTTTCTGCATCCCTATTGCTCTAACCCCCCCACAGGACTGCACACCCCTTCAAACCCTCCCCACCATGACCTAACCCCTAGGTGTTTCCCACGATGCCCCCAGGAGCCTCCTGTGCATCCTCCTGTCTCGGTGCCCCCTCCTCTCAGGGAAACGGCTGTAGCTCCTGAGACGGGGTGTACAGCATGCACCTGGGACCCTTCTTGCCTGCAACACCTTGCACTCTTCCCTCCACGAGACAGGTGCCCATGCACAGAGCTGCAGGTGGGAAATCCAGCTCCCTGGTGCCGGAGGGGTCAGTGCCCGCTTCCGCTCACTCCTGCAGGTGCCACAGTGCCTGCCACCATCCAGTCCTAATGCCCTGTGTGAGGTCTGTTTTAATCTCTGGAAGCTGTGGGGAACCTCTGTATCGGCAGGAATTGCCTGTTTGCTGGGGGTACTTCCTCACTGTTCTCACCACAGGAAGAGCCCTTTCGAACAGAGACACAGTCCTCGGGCTCTGTAAGCCTTCCTGAGGGAGCCTCCGATAGCATCTCCGGCTTCCTCCCTGGCACATCTGTCAGGTGCTATGCCTCGTTAATCATGTACTTTCCTTATCTTTTCTCTCGTATTCTCTATCTTTTAAAGAACTTTCCAGGGTGGGGGCTTGGCTGGCTCAGTTCGAAGAACATCTGACTCTTGATTTCAGGATCATGTGTTCGAGCCCCACAATGGGTGCAAAGATTACTTAAACAAAAAGCTGAGGAAAAAAAGTAACTTTCTGGAATATATTCTTTTTTTTTAATGTTTATTTTTGAGAAAGGGAGGGGGGAGTGAGGGGGGAGAGAGAGAGAGAGGGAGGGAGGGGGGGAGAGGGAGAGAGAGAGAGAGAGAGAGAGAGAGAGAGAGAGAAAGAACATGAGTGGGGGAGGGGCAGAGAGAGAAGGAGACACAGAATACAAAGCAGGCTCCAGGCTCTAAGCTGTCAGCACAGAGCCAGACGCGGGGCTCGAACTCACTAATCGCAAGATCATGACCAGAGTCGAAGACAGATGGTTAACCGACTGAGGCACCCTGGCGCCCCTCTGCATTTATTCTTGACTTGACCTTCTAATCTTTCAACTGGATGCTTTTATTTCATTTTTAATTTCTGAGGATATGTTTTAGTTCTCTTAATGCGATGTCTTCTTTAACCGGATATAAATCAAGTTTTATTTTCCAAGTTTTCTTCTGCTCTCTGCGTTGACTCTCTTCCCTTCAAGTGCCTTCTACTCTTCCTTCTTTTTTGTTTTTGGTTATGATCTCTCCCTTTCTCGTTGGAGTCTTTCGTCAACTATCTGAGGTCCTTGATAGTGTAAAAGTTAGTAAGTAGCCACTTTATAGTTAAAAGTGACCACTTAAAGGTTGATTAAAAGCTTAATGTGGTCTGCATGGTGGGCAGGCCTTCCAGCAGGTACTCCTGGCGGCAGCCTGGCTCCTGTGTTGTTGGCTGCTCCGGGACTGGACACTTTGGAGGCAGGACCCTGGGAGGGCGTGTCAACATGATGGGAGAGCTGTGCGTGGCCAATGTGGTGAGCCAATCTCTCTGTGCACACATTAATTGTGGCAGAGAGTGGGCTGCAAAGCAGTGAGCTGTCGTGGTGTGTGAGAGGGCCAGGCGCAGGTGGCTGGACATGAGGGGAGCCACTAGGACTTAAGGCTGTTGCCTGCCTGCAACCAGCAAGAAAACAGGGATCTCAGCCCCACAACCGCAAGGGGAACTGAATTCTGCCAACCGCCTAATGAGTGTGGAGGAAACTCTGAGCTCCAGGTAGAAAAAGGCCAGGAGAGACCCTGGACAGAAGAGATGTGGGAGTGTCCCTGGCAGAGGGCACAGCCAGTGCAAAGGGCCTGAGTAAAGAGGCGTGCCTGTGGTATGTAGGGACTCTCCAGGAGGCCGGGTGGCTGGAGCAGAACAGGTGAGGGGGTTGTCAGTAGGAAGTGAAAGCCCTAAGCACAGGCATTACATGATTAGGCTTAAGAGTGTTTGGTTGCCTGTTGAGAACCGGCTGGAGGGTGGGCTGGTGGCAGTGACAGCATGAGGAGCGCTCCCCCACACACAGAGACATGGTGGTTCACGTCAGGGAGTTAGCAGAGGAGACCTGAGACATGGTGGGATTCTGGATGTGTTCTGATGTGTGGCCAACAGGGTTTCCTGATGGACCAGATGTGAAAGAGGGATGGCCTGCATCCCCAGAGGGTGGGACTGCCGTTAACAGAGATGGTGGCACTCAAACCTTCGGCCACTGCGTTTGAGAGGCCTATCTGATATCCGAGTGTGAGCCCGGAGTTCAGGAGCAGGCCAGACTAGAGGCATGAAGTCGGGGGCTTGAGGGCACACAGGACACCTTTAAAGTGAGTCCGGAGTGAGTGCAGAGGAAGGGGTGGGAGGCCGTGGGCCTGGGCCCTTGGTCCCTGGTGAGGATGGAGCACCCAGGCCAGTGAGAGGACGAACCGAGTGCCAGGTGGAGGCGGAGGAACAATGGGCCGCGCAGGCCCCGTGCGTGAGGGCGAAAAGCACAGGCGGGCTGTAACAGCAAGGGTGTCGTCATGAGGCAGAGCCTGTGCGGACAGCCCTGTGGCCTTCCACGCACCTAATTTAGAACCAGGGTGGTTCTGTCGACAGCCTCACTTTCTGAACGTTTTTAATGCCTACTGCTGCTTTATTTTCAGAAAGGCTATGACAGTATTCTTTTAGACGTGTGTTTTTGGGTTTTTTTAATTGTGGTAAAGTGTACGTAATCGAAGTTTCCCGCCTTAAGCGTTTCTAGGAGCACAGTTCAGTGGCAGGAGGCACATCCCTGCTGTTTGGGACCACGACCGCCGCCCATCCGCACAGCTCTCCCACGGCCCCAAACGGAAGCTCTGTGCCCACCCCTCCCCGCCCCTGGGGACCACCGTCTCCTTCTGTCCCCAGGGGCACCCGCACTGTCTTCCCGTGACAGGCGTTATGTCACTGACCACAGCATCCTTGAGGTCCATCCGCGTCCGAGCGCTTGTTGGAATCTCTTCCCCTTTAAGGTACAGGACTAGTCTGCTGCGTGGACAGACCACATTCTACCCATCCGCCGATGGGCCCATGAGCTCCTCCTGCCTTTTGGCTGCTGTGAATAGTGCTGCAGTGAGCGTGGGTGTGGAAATATTTAAACTGTACAAGCAGTGTAATTACAACACAGTGGTATTAAGCTACCTGGGTAAATACTATCACACGACTTCTCCAAGTCGTCTCCTTTACATCCTCTTTACATCTTCTCCGTGTAAAAAGGTAGTGGTCTCTGCCCACTTCCAATCCTCCCTCCACAGCTATTTGAAGTGCTCTGAATTGAGACCTCTCTGCTGAGACTGGCTGTTTCCCTTTCTTGGAAAACCGCTTCCTACTGCTCCTGTAACAAATTACCACAAGCTCTGTAACTTAAAACAACAGAAACTTATTCTCCTACAGTTCTGAAGTCTGAAATGAGGACAGAACTGACCTCAGTGGCAGTGCTGAGGTGGCAGTGCTGACTCCTTCTGGGCGCTCCAGGGGCAGCCCGTTCCCCCATTCCCGGGTCCCCCAGCTGCCGGCCTTCCATCGCTGGTGGCGGGAAACTCCAGTCTCAGCTTCAGTCACCACATCACCACCTCCTCTTCTGCACTCAAATCCCCCTCTGCCTCCCTCTCAGAAGGGCCCTTGCAATCACACGTAGGGGCCATCAAGAAAACCCCATCTCAAGACCTTTAATTTATATATTTTTTAAGTTTATTTATTTTGAGAGAGAACATCCCAAGCAGGCTCTGCACTGCCAGCACAGAGCCCAAGGTGGGGTTCAAACTCACAAACTGTGAGATCGTGACCTGAGCCGAAACCAAGAGTCAGATACTTAACCGACTGAGCTGCCCAGGTGCCCTAAGACCCTTAAATACAACAGCCAAGTCCCTTTTGTTATATAAGGTTGCATTCACGGGTTCTAGGAAGTGGAACCTGCAACTTTTGGGGGGGCCATTATTAGCCTATCACACCCACCTTACTTTTTTTTTAAATAACCGTTTTATTGAGCTACGACTTCCATCCTGTTTTGTTTTTTTTTAATGTTTATTTATTTTTGAGACAGAGAGACAGAGCATGAACAGGGGAGGGTCAGAGAAAGAGGGAGACACAGAATCTGAAACAGGCTCCAGGATCTGAGCTGTCAGCACAGAGCCCGACGCAGGGCTTGAACTCATGGACTGCAAGACCATGACCTGAGCCAAAGTCGGACGCTTAACCGACTGAGCCACCCAGGCGCCCATCCTACTGTTTTAAATCAAATAACTCTATTTAGAACAAACTCAACATATCTAATGCTGGCTTTAAACCTTTAATGTCACCCCTTTCTGCGGGCCGCTGATGTGCTCAAATTGTTCACAGTAATCAGTGGTTTTGAGCACAATTCTCAAAGAACTTCTACAGTAAGATACATGTAGGATTTTAGTTCAGGCTTTGATGAACGTCAGTCATGTTAACTTTAACTTGATGTCATCAATGTGTACCTTTTCTTCGGGCTAAACTTCAGGAGGAGAATTTTATTTTTCTAAACATGTTTCTGAGAATATAATGGAATAAGTGGAAAAATGATTCATTCTATAAAATAACCTTTAGAAACATATCTGTTGTGTTACTAAATCCTGTTGCATTTTATAGATACAGTGCATCTAAAACAATGAGAAAAAATCTGGGGTTTCAGTCACTTTGCTCACTGCTACACCCCGCAGGCGAGAGTCGCCTCTGGCCCACAACAGGTGCTCAATGAACATTCACTCAGGGAAAAGAGGGATCCATCACCAGGACGAGAAGCTGGAAGCAACAGCAGGAAGCTGGTCAAGAGACTCATCGGTTTATCACTACGGCGGGACTGACTGTGGCCATAAGAACATCTGCTTCTCCTGGAATGGGCGGCTGTCCAGAGTCAACTTTCATGTTTCCCTTTTATGGGGACAGACCCCCACCTCCCCATTGGGGAACCCAAAGCCCTCCTGGGCCCCACGCTCTGCCTCAAGGGAAGGCCTGTCTCTCCTCTGGAAGAAAAGGGACCCCAGAGCCGCCCGGCAGGGCAGCCTGCCTAAGATGCCAATCACAAAAGCGCAGACTCATAATGGTACCTCCCCGCCCAGAGACGAGGCGGTGCTGAATGCCTGCAGTAGGGCCCAGCACAGTTGTCACGACTATAATCAGGACATGGCACAAACACTCGCTCTGTGTCCTGGGAAGGTACACACAACCACAGAAAAGAACTGGGAATACACACACACATCT
The DNA here is from genome assembly GCF_027475565.1 of Acinonyx jubatus. NCBI lineage: Eukaryota > Metazoa > Chordata > Mammalia > Carnivora > Felidae > Acinonyx > Acinonyx jubatus. The sequence goes on along the minus strand of NC_069398.1, from coordinate 36,768,607 downwards.
CAGGGCTCTCTAGCAGGCAGGGGAACACGCCTGGGAACATGGCAGAGCCTCTCAAGGGAGTGTGCCTATTTTACTAGGTAAGAACAGACACAGCTACGTAGGTATGTGAGACAGATAAGACTCACTACCGTACAGTACCTAACGACCCACAGCCCCAACTCAGACCCCCGTGAGTGTGCCGGGCGTTAACAACCCGACGTGTTGGATGAAATGGGTGAGGCCTAGAAGCCACATTCTGCTCTGCATCTCCCTCGGGTCTTCCGGCAGAGCGTTTCTCCCTGCGGGAGACCCAGTACGGGGGCCCACAGTGCAGCCACCTGACTGGGGATGACGCCCCTCAGATCTCATTCTCAACACCGGACCAGATGAGAGCGATTCCTGTGTAGCTTGGGGGTGGTTTGTGTTTTAGTTTTTTTGAGATTCGGTTTAAACCTAGAAGTGACAGTTCCTAGATTGGAACAGTGTCTAGGATCCAAAGTTGAGAGGACTGAAACATTCCAGAAATTCTAAAATGCTCAGCATGAAATCTTGGAGCCTCAGACCACCACTGCCAAATAAAGAACTGTAGAACCGATCTCAAGTCTAAGGGATAGTTTGGGTAATTATCAAGAGATCATTCAACAGTGGAGAAAACGTTTAAGTCCATACAAAAAGAACATTCTTTGAGTTCTCATTGTGTTCAACATCATGGTATTTTTCTCAGCCTTCATCTTCTGCACACGGCTCTTTAAAAGCAGATTGTTAAACCAAAACAAAGTCACTTTTATTGCTTATTTAATGATATAGATCAATGGCCTATTTCTGAAACTTATAAAATAACACAATAGAAAAGAACTCTACGGGAACTTGCAACATTTTTTAGATTTTTCTCCCTCAGATTTTAGAGCGTGCCTGAGCTGATCCCCCAATCACAGGTGAAGGAATGGAGGCTGAAGGCCAGTCAGCTGCACAGGATGACACAGAAATACTTGTTCATTAACACTTTAGAGGAACATCAAATACCGTCACAAGAAACATGCAAATTGAAGCAGTCAGTGGTCATCGTTTCTCCTGTATCACACTGGCAGTACATTCCTAGAGAACAATTTGGTCACAAAAAATAAATCCTTAAAATCTATATTGTTCCCCCAGCAATTCCATTTTTAAGACTTTAACCTAAGGAAATAATAAAGATTGTGCTGGAAGATTCAGCTACACGAAAGCCTATAATGTTGAAAAGTGAAAATATACCAAAGACAGAGAATTAATCAAATTCCAGCACATTCGTTCCTATGATGGAAAACTACCCACTAAAATCATGTTGTGGAAGTAGATATATGTTCACGAGATGCTGACAACATACTGATTTGGAGGAGGTTAAAACTATAAGTTAATTATGACTCTGGTTTTGCCCATCAGTCATATAAATAATAATTTAAGAGTCTAGAAGTTTAAAGATTGACAGTGCTAAGTTTTTGTTTTCTCATTTTTCTGCACGTTTTTATTTAAATGAACATTATTTGCCTTTTTTTTTTTTTTCTTTTCAAGTTTCTTGTTACCGCTTTAAAGGCAGTAACAACCGGGGCACCTGGGCGGCTCAGTCGGTCAAGCATCCGACTTTGGCTCAAGTAGCGATCTCACAGTTTGTGGGTTCAAGCCCTGCATCAGGCTCTGTGCTGACAGCTCAGAGCCTGGAGCCTGCTTCTGATTCTGTGTCTCCCTCTCTCTCTGCCCCTCCCCTGCTCGTGCTCTGTCTCTCTCTCTCAAAAATAAACATTAAAAAAAAATTTTAAGGCAATATGAACCAATGAGAACAGGTTCTTGATTCACCATCACAAATGCTAAGATTCCTCCTGCTAGAAAGTTCTTTGGTAAAAGAGAAAGCCAAATGCTCTCTAGGTGCTGATTAAGCCTCACTAACTGGTACGTCTGGTGAAATGCATAAGGCAGGTTCCTTGAAGGGGGTTCTTAAAAATGAAATCACTAAGAAGAAAGTGTCTGGGACTTTGTGGCCTTTCCTCAGCAGCCAGAGTGAACCACACTGAGAAGGAAGAACTCTCACAAAAGGGCTTTTTGTTTCTCACAGCAAAAAAATCCAGCCTTGTTTCTCCAGGGTTCTAGTAAAGTAAACCAGCACACCCCATGCTGGAATGACAGGGCACTGTGTAAACAAGTAGGGGGAGGGCAGCAAGGAGTGGGGGGAGGGGGGCAGACACTTGCACAGGTCACACTCTGAACCACACCCAACAAAAGAGACCTTCCACCTGTCCCGTTCTCCAGAGAGCCACCCAGTGAAGCAGTCTCTGGCCCACAGGGGGTCACTCACAGGCACTGCCCTTGACACCCAAGCACAGATGCAAAACACCTTCTGATCACACCTCTGTGCCTTCTAGCAGCTCAGCACAAAAAAAAAAAAAAAAAAAAAAAGCTCAGCTCTGCTTCTGATCCAGAAGCAGAAGTCCATGAAAGCATCCAAACGCCTCCAGTGTGACCAGGCTGAGTGGAAGGGATAGCAACTCCTGAGCACAGCCCAGGACAGCCTTCTGGAGAGTTATCAAAGGCTCCAGAATGAAAGAGGAAAAAATTTCTTTAATTCACAGCCTGTGCACCACACCAATCCTGTCCCCCTAGTTTCTCCCCCTTCACACCGACTGGGCCCGAGCCAGACAGGGGACAGGGCCCCACAGGGCACCCTCCACAGAGATAGCTCTCACCAACTATCTTTCCGGCCTCCTCAGAGCTGTTCATCAATCAAGCCTCCAGGTCTGAGGTTACAGTCCTCACCCACAACACAGTGTTCAATAAGACCCACACAAGAGAGGCACCCACACCCGCTCCAAGTTCAAGTGCTCCCGCCTTCTCCGGGAGGCCGGCTTTTGCGTCACTGCTGTGTATTTCTCAGCCTCGCAGAGGGGAGGTTCCGCCGCACTCCTCCTGCTCCTGCCCCCAGAGAGTAGGACTGAAACTGTGGCACAGCTGGGCCCCTTAGTCTGTAGCTCCCTGGTCAATTCTGTGTGCGGCCACAACTCCAGAGGGGACACTGCAGCACTGCCTAGGGACGCGCTAGGGCTGCAGACTCTCCAGCCCCAGCCAGGCCTTGCTGACAAGGGATGGGGATGCAGAGGGAGGGGGGCAGGCCCAGTCCCAGATGACTCTGGGGGATGAGACAGGGGACAAGGCTAAAAAGGAGCCAAAGATCCTTTTCACATTTGTAACTTCCATTTGTTTACATTTGTAACTTCCATCACCATCCCCAAAGCCCCCCCAAGACACAGACTGGAGAGAGTATCGACCCACTTCAAACAGCAGCGTCACACAGGGGGCAGACTGTGAACTGGAACCCAGGTTCTCCGTTCTCTAAGCACACAAGTCAGAACTACACGCCTGATCACCAATCACTCAAAGAACGTGTCACTACATGGTAGGAAGAAGAATGGGGCCTGCGTGGGGGGAGCCCGAGGTGCGCCTGCTCAACAGCAAGACGACAGCAAGACGACAGCGCGGCTCAGGGCAGAGCACTCCAGCCTGGCTGCTGCACCACTCCTGGCTCACGTTAGGGTTCATGTACACGAAACCAATTCGCGGCAGAAACCAAGCAGTGTCAGCTATGAGGGAGTATTTCATTACTATTTCAGGTATTCTGTCACTTGCCTACATGCGGGCCTGTAAATTAACGAGCAGCACTTTACGGGGGGCTGGGGGGACACGCAGAGAGAGAGATTCATCCCAAGTGAGAGAACACTCCCACTGCCAACAGAAACTGGGGAAGATTTCATGTCCTGTGGTGCACATTTCTGGAAACTTTGTTTTTTTTAATAATGGACAAATGAGTATGACGTTAGCTATGAGGAATATCAACCCAAGTTGTCCCCATCCATTCTTTTTTTTTTTTAATGTTTTTTTAATTTTTTTTTTTAATGTTTATTTATTTTTGAGACAGAGAGACAGAGCATGAACGGGGGAGGGTCAGAGAGAGAGGGAGACACAGCACTGAGCCTGACATGGGGCTTGAACTCACAAACCCAAAAGATCATGGCCTGAGCTGAAGTCAGACACTTAACTGACTGACTCACCCAGGCGCCCCTGTCTTCCTCCATTCTAAAGGAGGCTGGATGAGGAAGAAGGTGGGTGGGTGTGGATACAGTGCCTGTTCTCACCTTTTTATGCCCTGCCTCACCTCACAGTCCCCAGCTGTGCCATCAAGGACACAAGGGAGCCTCCCTCCCCATCAACAGACTTCTCCTGATGTGGTTGGTCTCAGGCTCTGACATGTCCAAGGGCAGCACACCACCTTTTCAGAAGGCAGTCTTTCTTGACATAAAAGATAAAAAAAAGTCTCCGGGTACTTGGTGGCTCAGTCGGTTAAGTGTCCGACTTCGGCTCAGGTCACAATCTCAAGTTCATGAGTTTCAGCCGCACGGTGGGCTCCCTACTGTCAGAGCAGAGCCCGCTTTGGATCTTCTGTTCCCTTCTCTCTCTACCCCTCCCCTGCTTGTGTCCCCCACCCCTCTCAAAAATAAACAATTTTTAAAAAGATAAAAGTGTCTGGGGAGCCTGGGTTGGCTCACTCGGTTGAGTTTCCAATTCTCGATTTTGGCTCAAGTCGTGATCTCACAGTTCATGGGTTTGAGCCCCGTGTTAGGCTCTGCACTTACAGCACGGAGCCTGCTTGGGATTCTCTCTCTCCCTCTCTTTCTGTTCCCCTCCCTTGCTCAAGCTCGCTCTCTCTCTCAAAAATAAATACTAAATAAAAAGACTGTGATAATAATACAAAAAAGATTAAAAAGTCTCCCTGTGTCTTCTGAAAGTCTCTGTCAGGAAGGCACATGTCTGACCTCAGAGGCAACAGGAAGGAATCTGGGGGCAAGGCAAGGTGCTCTCTTCCAGCAGAAAACATTCTTCAGGAAATTAAGATTGCCACCCAGGCCTACAGAGAACAGGAAGGAGGAGGACACTGCCTTGGTCCCCCTCGCCTGGTAAGCAGCTTCACACACACCCCCCCCCCCCCCGCAGTGGCATCCACCTCAAGCATTTTAAGCCACTTAGTCTTCAACACAATGAAAAGAAACACAGAAACTTGTGGTCCAAAAACATTCTAAGCACTTTCCCATTTTGGAAACTATCTACAAGTTCACCAGGTCATGTAATATATAATCTACCAATAACATAATATAAAAATGTATAACACATAGCCAAGTAAATACCCCATGTTTTTACAGCATGCCTATTTTTAGGAAATGAAATACTGAAAATGCTACTTACACCTACAGAAACAGGAACACAAGATTCCTAAGAGGTAGGATAAATACTTTTCACACAAAAATTAAATAGAAATCAACAAAAGGGGGAAAAAATAAGGAGTGATCTGTTCAAAGGGTCCTAAATAACCAGACATTGCAAAAACAAACACACAAAAACCACAGACAAGAAATAGAGCCTCCCTTTGTTTTTTTTTTTAATGTTTATTTTCAAAAGAGAGAGAGAGAGAGAGAGAAAGCACACAAGCGAGCGAGCATAGGGGGAGCAGAAAGAGGGGAACAGAGGATCTGAAGTGGACTCCTGCTGAAAGCAGACAGCATGATGCGGGGCTCAAACTCACAAACCATTAGATCATGACCTGAGCCGAAGTCAGACACTTAACTGACTGAGCCACCCAGGTGCCCCAAATCTCCTTTTAAAAGTTAGAAAGTACTGGGGCACCTGGGTGACTCAGTGGATTGAGCACCTGACTTCAGGTCAGGTCAAGATCTCGAAGTTCAAGAGTTCGAGCCCTGCATCTGTCCCTCTCTCTCTCTCCACCCCTCTCCCAAGTGCACCCTTGCGTTCTCTCTCTAAAATAAATAAAACATTAAAAGAAAAAGAAAAGTATTTACTCTTCCTACCCCAATTCAAACAGCCCCCAAACCATTAACTCCTAGGAGGCAGGAAACGTGTTTCCTAATTTCTTTTGGCAACTCCCATAAAAAGCCAGCCCAGAGCTTAGTACACAGTGGGCAATCAGCAACACCGACACATGGTGTCAGTAACCCCAAGCCACCCCAGGGCCTAGTTCTGGAGTCACAAGCCACAAATACACATGCAGTGTTTTAAAGTTCCCCTAGGATGTCCAAAAGGAAATTAAAGTCCAGAGAATATGGCTTTGCACACAGTGAGCCCTTGATCAGGCAGACTTCTTTAAAGAGCACTCCCCAAGGGGTGCCTGCCTGGCTCGAGCAGAAGAGTGAGCAACTCTTGATCTCGGGGTTGTGAGTTCAAACCCCACGTTGGGTGTAGAGATTGCTAAAAACTAATAATAATAAAGAAACCTTAAAAAAAGTGTGTGTGTACACACACACACATATAATAAACTAACATCACTTCCCAAATGTCAGGAAGGGTTTAAGTGCTATACCTGCCTGGTTCATTGCTCACAACCACCTGTGAATCAGGTTCCCCTATGGTCCTCATTTAAATTTTTTTTTTTAACGTTTATTTATTTTTGAGACAGGGAGAGACAGAGCATGAACAGGGGAGGGTCAGAGAGAGGGAGACACAGAATCCGAAGCAGGCTCCAGGCTCTGAGCTGTCAGCACAGAGCCCGACGCGGGGCTAGAACTCACGGACTGCAAGATCACGACCTGAGCCGAAGTCGGCCGCTCAACCGACTGAGCCACCCAGGCGTCCCGGGTCCTCATTTAGAGAGAGGCCTACAGCAGCTGAGCAACATGGGAGGGCCCCCTTGCCTATCTTAAAATAATTACCGCCCCCTGCCCCTCAGCCTTCCTTCCCTCTGTCATTCCCTGCATACCCTACACCTCCTGCTGGACCCTGTCGATGGTGTTTTCCCAAGGTGTCCAGTGGGGTCTCCGGATGGCACCAGTGGTCACTGCCGGCTGGTTTCCAACACCACTCTCCACTTCTCCCTTGCCGACAGACTTCAATCCTTCTTTAATTCATCTGACTCAGTAATAAACAGCCAGGAGCACTGCTCCATGCCAGGCCTGCCAGGCACCTTCGTGGCACGTGGGTGGGAATGGAGACAGAGATGACAGATAGGAGAATAAGTAAAATATGGAATCTGTAGACAACACTAAGCTAGGGAGAACAGTAAAATGGGGAAAGGGGAAGTGGCAGTGTTGGAGGCAAGGGGGGGGGGGGTCCCAGCAGGGAAGGCTGACTGTAGCCAGGTCAAGAGAGCAAAGCTGACTGGTCTAACCACTGATGCCCACACTCCTCACACTCAAGGTGAATGCTGCATCCCTGACAGCTCTCTTGGCAATGTTGCTACTGCTACAGGCCCAGGGACAGCACTTGGGGAGGCACTGTTCAAGCCAACTGCAATTCCTCCAATCCCCCGACCCCCATGCAGTGCAGGGACCTGGCTGGAAAGCACCTGTGAACTGGCATGGCCAATGAAGGGGTGGGGGGCCGGTGGACCCAGGAAACCGCAGGGGAGTTTCTTAAACAGAGACAGAGGGACGGGGTCCTCTTTCTACCTCGGGACACTGGCGGCTGCAGCCACGACCATGAAGAGAGTGGCCAGCATGCTGAGTAGAATAGGCAGGGTGGGATCTGAACGATGTTGTCAGGAGTCACGTACCTATAGCTCGTCCTGTGTGAGGGGACTGTGCTGGGGTCTCGACTGCTCTCCCCCATCCACTCCTGTCCTCTCCTAACTGGGCCCTCTCTCTAAACAATAGATCCTATCACCTACCCCTCTCTCAGAGACTACAGGCCCGAATTCCCCAGCAGGTGCCGAGGTCCCTGCCTCTCCACTCCTCCAGCTCTGTGCCCTCTTTCCTCCCACACAGGCCTCTCCCCACTGCACTTACACCTGGGACCCTCCCTCCTCTGCCACCCTTTGCTTCACTAATTCTACTCAGCTTCAGAACGTCAGCTTAAGAGTTACCTCAAAAAAAAGAAAAAGAAAAAAAAAGAAAGGGACTCCCCTGAGGGAAACTCCTAACTAGGTCGGGCTCCCTGTTACACAACCTTAAATAATCTCTGCTTTTCTTTCACAGCACCTGGCAGTGCTAGCAGTTACCGAAAGGACACGAAGCATGCTGCTCTGGAGTATCATCTGTCCCCAGCACCTATGACACTGGCTGGCACGAGGAAGATACTCAATAAACACCACCATGCACATCTGCTGAGTGAAACAAAGCCCAGATCTGACTCTAAGGCCCCAACGACACCACTGTGCTTCCCTGAACATACGCGACATCCCGCTGAGGGTGGGCAAAGACCTCACATAAATGGACACAGGAGTGCAACTGCCAGCGTGGCATCGGCCACAGCACCTTACTCCTCAAAGAACAGCCCTCACACATTCCACTCCCTAGCACGTCAAGTGTGACCACTTGGGGCCACGCTGGCCCCTGCAAACCGAACAGGGGGAGGAGACGCAGGCAGCAGGCAGCTTCTCAACTCACAGTTTCAGGGACTTCACTCATTCATTCGTTTTATTTATTTATGTATTTATGTATTTGAGAGACAGAGACAGAGAGAGAAGGAGGGAATGAGTAGGGAAGGGATGGGGTGGGGCAGGGGGAAATCCCAAGCAGGCTCCACACTGTCAGCAGCTCAGAGCCCGACACGGGGCTCAAACCCATGGACCTCACAATCATGACCTGAGCCGAAATCAAGAGTCAGATCCCTAACCGCCTAACCGACTTGAGTCCCCTAGGGGACCCTCAGGGACTACATTTTAGACCAGTAACAGGAAACTTTTGCTGAATCAGACGAGGGATTTCCCACAACACAGGCAAGGACGCTCTGCCTCCTTCCTCTACTATGCCACAGAAAAGCTCTAAAATGCTAAGAAAGCCTTACTACACTTCTTCCAAATATCTCCAATTCCAAAGCCCAAGACAATAACCTCAATCTTCCCAGCACAAAAATTAGGTCTTGCTAGAAGTTGTGACAACTAATCCGTATAGCTGGAGGCATACAGGCATTACTCCTGGTGGAGAAAAACAAACAATAAATACCTAGTACATCCATGTAATGGAATATTTTAGAGTTACAAAAACCTCATTTCATGCATGTGGACTTTGTCAAAATGTGAAAATTTACACACACACACACACACACACACACACACACAATGCAAGATACAGAAACCCAAACCAAACCATTTGTTGGCACAGATTTCCCACAGACAATAATCAGGGGAGAAGGGACAGGGGCAGCAGTCTGTGTCCCGGCACTGTCCCCTAGCTGTGGGACACTAGTAAGTCCTGCTCCACCCACAACACGGACAATGGTGAGGCCAGGGAGACAAGCACTGAGCCAGTTTTGACAGGCGCACGTGCAGGATGTCGAGGAGAGAAAGGGCCTTAAATAGAGTTCAACGGAATGAAAACCCGGGTTTCTCTCCACTCCCTCCTGGAAGTCCTCTGGAAAAACACTGCTCCAGAGGAGAGACGCTGACCTTCTGGAAGATGCACGGGGATGGATAAGTGGGCACTCACTTAGAGCAAAGAACACAGTAACATAATGGCCACAGAGAGGATGCCAGATGACCAAGCAAAGTGCAGGAAGTAGAAAGGGCATCACGTGTCGTACCTGACAAGAAAAGCCTGGGTGAATGTCTGACATGGAACCTCAGGCAGGATACGGACTCAGGACAGACGAGCAGAGGTACTCCAAAAGTAGAACACCAGGCTGGAGGTGAGGAGACAAGCCCCAGCACGAGAAGAGGGGCCAGGACACAACAATGGAAGTCCAAGAGTTCATGCTGACTGGTGAGATCCCCAGCAGACAGGCTAGCAAGAACTATTGATGGGTACATGGAAAACAGAACACGTGAAAATGTAAACTAATGCGGTGCCTGAGTGGCTCAGTTGGTTGAATGTCTGACTCTTGGTTTCAGCTCAGGTCATGATCTCGAGGTTCGTGGGATCGAGCTCCACATCAGGCTGTGGGCAGACAGTGTGGAACCTGCTTGGGATTTTCTCTCTCTCTCTCTCTCTCTCTCTCTCTCTCTCTCTGCCCCTCCCCTGGTCATGCTCACTCTCTGTCTCTCTCAAAATAAAAAACCATTAAAAAACAATGTAAAGTGATTCCAGGAGAAGCCGAAGTTTGCATTAGGCAGGAAATGTATTCCTGGCACACCACATGGGACAGTTGTGGAAAATATCTGCAATTAAAACAAACACAAAAGGTCCATTTAATCTGCATTAGGATTCACTATATTGAAGAACAGAGGAGACGGAAGGGAAATATGCGGGTGTACCTTCCCCAAGAGAAACACAACAGCAACTCTCTAAACCTGGGGGACAGAACCCGAGAAGGAAACAGCCAGGAGTCCAGGATCGGGAAAGGCAAGGAGACCACAGCTACCTCCTGTTGTGCAGCGTGCAGTACACCATTTGACTTTTCAAACTACACATGATAAAAATTAATATTAAACTGAAATATAACATTAAAACAAGTACCAGAAACGAGCACAGCAAGCAGAAGTTACAGAGCAGCAAAGGTGGACCAAGGTTCACGTGGACTTCCCTCTCCGAGTCCTGGCTTCACCTCTGCTTTTCTACCAAACAGAAAGCAGTGAGGGCAGAGGGCAGCCCTGAAGCCTCCTGAGGGGTCAGCAGAGTGGGCCCCAAGTAAACATTTGTGAAATTAATGTCGGAGTAAATACAGAGTGAGGAAGAGTGATGTTCAAATAGAACTGGGTCTTTAAAGAGATGCAAACTCTCTCCTTCACCTCTTCCATTGGCAGCGAAGGTGGAGGGTGCAGACGTGGCCAAGATTAAGGTGTGAGACCTTGGAGGCAAGAAGGGGGCGGAGGAGGTGCTTAGGCAGGCAGCCGAAGACTTAAAGGTGGAGCCGTCCCAGCCTCGCGTGGCCAAACTGACAGGCGGCGCGGCCTCCAAGCTCTCCAAGATCCAGGTTGTTCGCAAATCCATCACCTGCATTCTCACCATCATCAACCAGACTCAGAAGGAGAACCTCAGGAAATTCTACACGGGTAAGAAGTACGAACCCCTGATCTGCGGCGCAAGAAGACACGAGCAAAACCCGAAGACCAAGCAGCAGCAGCAGCAGCAGAGAGCAGCTGCGGCTGCTGCTGCAGTACTTGGACAAGGCCTGAGCGCTGGCTTCAAGAGAACACAGGAGCGCCTGGGTGGCTCAGTCGGTTGAGCAACCGACTTTGGCTCAGGTCATGATCTCATGGTCTGTGAGTTCGAGCCCCGTGTCAGGCTGTGTGCTGACAGCTCGGAGCCTGGAGCCTGCTTCGGATTCTGTGTCTCCCTCTCTCTCTGCCCCTCCCTCGCTCACACGCTGTCTCTTGCTCTCTCTCAAAAATAAATAAACATAAAAAACTTTTTTATTTTTTTTAATTTTTTTTTTTTTTACATTTATTCATTTTTGAGACAGAGAGAGAGCATGAACAGGGGAGGCTCGAACTCACGGACTGCAAGATCACGACCTGAGCCGAAGTCGGTCGCCCAACCGACTGAGCCACCCAGGCGCCCCCAAATTTTTTTTTAATCAAAAAAAAAAAAGTCATTGACGGGGCACCTGGTGACTCAGTTGATTAAGCATCTGGCTTCAGCTCAGGTCACGATCTCATGGTTTCCAAGCTCCAGCCTGGCATCGGGCTCTGTGCTGACAGCTCGGAGCCTGGAGCCTGCTTCAGATTCTGTGTCTTCCTCTCTCTGCTCCTCTCCTGCTCACACTCTCTCTCTCAAAAATGAATAAATGTTTAAAAAAAAATTTTTTTTAGGGGTGCCTGGATGGCTCTGTCAGTTGAGCATCCAACTTCAGCTCAGGTCATGATCTCACGGTTCGTGAGTTCGAGCCCCACGTCAGGCTCTCTGCTGACAGCTCGGAGCCTGGAGCCTGCTTCGGATTCTGTGTCACCCCCACCCCTCTCTCTCTGCCCCACCCCTGCTTGTGCTCTCTCTCTTTCAAAAATGAATAAACATTAAAAAATATATATTTTTTAATAAAAAAATAAAAATAATTTTTTAATTAAAAAAATATGTCATTGATGTTGGGGTGCTTAGGTGGCTCACTTGGTTAAGTGTCTGAGTCTTAATTTCGGCTCAGGTCATGACCTCACAGTAGTGAGATCAAGCCCCATGTCAAGCTCTGCACTAAGCATGAAGCCTGCTTAAGATTTCCTCTCTCTCTCGGGGCACTTGGGTGGCTCAGTCGTTTGAGCATCTGACTTCAGCTCAGATCATGATCTCACTGATGTTGAGTTCCAGCCCTGCGTCGGGCTCTGTCCTGACAGCTCAGAGCCTGCAGCCTGTTTCAAATTCTGTGCCTCCCTCTCTCTCTGCCCCTCCCTGACTCATGCTCTGTCTCTCTCTCTCTGTCAAAAATAAATAAACATTAAAACAAATTAAAAAAAAAAAAAAAGATTTTCTCTCTCCCTCCTTCCCTCTGCCCCTCCCTTGTGCCCTCTCAAAAACAAATTGTCATTAATGTTAACATGTAATGGATTAATATTTAATTTTTTTTAATGTTTATTCATTTTGAGAGAGAGAGGGAGATCACAATGTGCAGTGTCTAAGACAAAGAGTTTATGAACCAGCAGTCCAGGGCTTTAACAAGCCCAGCAAGGACTGACCATCACTAAAAGGTCACAGTACATAGTTAACCATATGGTTAACATATTTGTGGCATAAGCACAACCCAAACCACAAATCCAGTTTTACTGTACTTTGTTGATACCTAAATCCACAACAAAATGACCTCAGGACTTCTACGTGCAACACCCCATCAGAGACACCTCATTCTCTACAACAGCATCTAACTGAACATTTTCACACCCAGACAAAATGCAAAGCAGAAAATACATAAAGTTACCCTGCAACAGGAAATTAATTTTTAGACACCCTAAGTATTTCAAAGCTCCTTTCGCATATTTATTCAAACATGGATTTATCCATTTGAATACTGTCAACAGGGAGGGAAAAAGAGAGCTCTTTATAAATTTCGTTCTGAGGGAATCTGTACACTGGACAAGATATTTACATCTCTTGGGGAAGCATCATCCCTTCATAAATAAGGTTCAACGTACAGCTATTGTTAATTTCCCATTTCAACCCCTGTGTCAAAGGAAAGGGTCCTTTCATACCTTGTGTAACTGTCAATCAATAAATGCTACCTTGGCTATGAAGTTAATAACAAGTAAAACCTGTGTGCGTGTGTAACATTCCTTTTAAAACATGTTTGAGAACAAAGGGTTTCAGGGTTATATCGTGTATTGGTAAAGGACACACAATCTAACGTACAGTACAAGACGAAGTACAGGTTATCCTCAATGAACTTCCCGTATTGTACTTTTCCTTTTTATTTTGAAGTGAACCCACTGTAAAGTTCAAAGAACACCTGTATATCCCTCCTCTATATTCAATTATTAATGTCCTTCCACATTCGCTTTGTATCTCTTTCTACACACCTGCACTTTAATTGTGGAACTATTAAAAATAAGCTGCAGAAGGGCACCTGGCTGGCTCAGTCAGTAGAGCATGCAACTCTTGATCTCCAGGTCTTGAGTTCAAGCCCCACGTTGGGTATAGAGATTACTTAAAAACAAAATCATTAAATCTTTAAAAAATTGTATTAAGGTACAGACATCACGATGCCTCCCTAAGCCCTTTCAGCGTGTATTTCCTAACAACAAGGACCGTCCTCCTATGTAATACCATTATGACCACTGATCCCAAGTTCATCTATATTCAAATTTTTCCAGTCGTCCCAATAATGGCCTTCACACTTGTTTTGTTTCCTTTTAAACCAGTTTCTAATCAAGAACCAGTCACAAGTTGTTACAATTCTCTCACCTCCTCAATCTAGATGGGCCCCCACCCTTCTTATGACACTGATATTTTCAAGTGTCCAGGCAACTGTAGAATGCCCTACATTCTGGGCTATCTGGTTACTCCTCATTACTTGACTCAGGGTAAGCATTTTTGGCAAGAATGTTGACACACACATCCCCGTCCCCGCCACTGTATCCCCTCAAGGGGCAATGTAATCTCCATTACTGGGAAGTCAGAGTTTGATCACGGTTTGATCAAGGTAGAGTCTGACATATTTCTCCAAATGTAAGGACTTTTCTCTTTACCTTTGGAATCAATCATCTGTGGAATGACACTTCAGACTGTTTTTGGCAACCACTGATGATCCTCACTTGAATCAATAATTACCTTGATCATCACAAAACACTAATTCCCCCCACAAAAAAAAACAAACAACAACAACAACAAAACACCGATTCCCTAAATCTGTCACTTTCTCCTTCAAAGGCCATTTGTAAGGAACTACGCACCTCCTTTGGAGTGTGACTAGGACTGGTTGTTACTCACTGTATGCCACAGACTTTTTAAATTCGATGTATCCGTTATCATCATTACTCTTTTCTGACACTCCCAATGTCCCAGATTTGCCCACTGGGAACCCATTCAAGCTGCTCCATTTTTGACACGTCCCTATCAATTTTTGAACACTTCCTTGCTTTCTGGTACAAGATAATCCAGGCTCGCATTGAACTTTGCCTGCCCCAAACCTGAAGTAAGTCACTTCTCCGAGGACCCCTGAGTGCTTTAGTAGGAAATGGTGTTTGTAACCGGTATCTGGGGGGCAAAGTGTCCTCACTGCTACTGGAGTGTCACTGCTCCTAAACTCTTTCAGAAGACAGAGCTAGGAATTGTTTTTTAAATCACGTATTCATACCGATACCCTCAATTTAAATATCAAGACAACAGGCTCTCCCTCACCTT